>NC_084484.1:101205869-101814776 GCF_030035675.1 Rhineura floridana
GTGGGTGCCCTGGAATTGCTAGACTGAAGAGTTGACTTGAGAGTAGTTTCTCTTGGCTTTCTGCAGAGTGACCCAAGAACAAGGCCCACTTAGTTCAGTTGCACTGGGGCCAGTGCCTGCAAGGGGCCCTCTTGTCTTCATTGCTGGCATAAGCAGCAGGTGAACCTACTGCACATGGTCAAGTTGGGCATCAGCCATGACCTCATCATCTATGACGATGATAGAGGACCAGCCTGCAGCTGCTTCTCAGAATTATTAAGCGCAAGGGTGCAGACACAGGATGATGCTGAGTTGTGCATACATACACCACACAGTCAGTAAGATGCTGGGGAGCAAGTGGCAGAAGCAGCAGCTGCAGGAAGATAGAAGTGTGCACACATACTGCACACCAATAGAGGAGCTTCTATTTCCTTTTTCTTTCTTCATCTCTGCTAGGAGGCATAGCCAGACATACCTCACTGTAGTATCCCATTCACACAACAACCAGTTAGTTGTGGTGGTGCTTAGGGCAAGATATTGCAGATTTGTGCTTCCTGTGCAGGATAACTTTTTTCCCCAAGATGTCTTGAAAGCTTTTTTTAAAACTGTTTTTAAAGATGTTTTAATGTATTTTAAAGCCTGCTTTTATGATGTTTTAAAGTGTTTTTAGTGTTTTTGTTTGCTGCCCTGGGCTCCTGCTGGGGGGAAGGGCGGGATATAAATCAAATAATAAATAAAATATTCTTCACTTCCTCACCATAAGGAGCACCCTTATTCTGGCACTGGCACTTCATTGATCTGTCTCCCTGACATTTAACACAACAGCATCCTTTGCTTATGAGAAATATGTGCCTTGAACAAAAGAGGGGCATGGGCAGCTTACAGATTGCCAGTGGGAAAGTGGGGCAAAAGAAATGTGGAAGTAGTATTGTTATTAGTGGAGTAGGCTCAAGACAAAACAGAAATTCTGGGGCTGTGTGCATTTTTGTCAACATGGTTTGATTAGTGAACTGCATCACAAAATTCGGATATGTGCAAATTTCAAAGGATGGCTGTATTTTAGTTATATTGTTTTGGAAAGTGTGAATTTGATATATTTGTCCTGCCAGCCAACTGCAGCCACAACTCTGTCCATTTGCATACCCCAGCGAAATTCCATATTCTTTTGTTTAAACGTTCTGGCCTTTCCCCACATCTCTGCTGGAATGTTTATTGCCCCTACTGGGGTAGGAGTGTCTTCATCACTACATTGGCATTGCTTCTCGTTTCCCTGCATTCAGAGGAATGTGGTGGAGGTAATGCCTGTCTCTTGCAGTCAGCCAACCAGATTTCATAGTTTCCTCTGCATTTGAGTCTCCTTCAATGAAGTGAATTGCTAAGAGGATGGCGTGCTACTGCCTCCAGCCTCAATGAATCAGAATAGAAATAAAGTGGGTGAGGGGAGAAACAGAACAAAAACAGAGACTGAAGAGGAAAAGGAGGGAGATACGAGGTGGAAATGGAGAAAGACCTGTGGGGTAGAGAAAACAGAAAAGAGGGGGACCAGGAATGGAGGTACAATAAAAATGGTAGTGGTGCAAGAAAAGGAGATGGGGCGCTTAGTGGCACAGCACATGCTTGGCATGCATACGGTCCAGGTTCAATCACAAATCTCACCAGGTCAAGGACTCATGGAGAGCTGCTGTCAGTCTCAGTAGACAATGCTGGGCTATGCAGATCACTGCTCTGACTCTATATAAGTCAGTTTCATATGTTCATATCTGCTCAAATAGAAGGGTAACTGAGAAATGGGGACGTGGACACCTTTGGGTAGGGAAACAGAAAACAGGAAGTAAATCATAGATGAGGATGCCCATCAGTTATGATACACTGAGAGAGGAGTATAAAAAAAGAGACAGAGTTAGCAAAGAAAGGGGTTCAGAAAGACCTGTGATAAGGTAGAGAGAGAGAAAGGCTTTCCCACAAATTTTAAAGTAGCAATGTGGGCATATTGGGTTATTAAAAAAAGGATAAGTAAATTCCCTTTAATGTGGAATTCACTGCCACTTGAAATAAGTCATGCTTCAACAAATATTATTTCAGATGCATGCTAAAGACCTCTTTATTTACCCAAGGCTTTTCTGAATGAATTTTTAAATTGTCTGCTGATCACCCTCTACAATAGTAGCCACCTAAATAGATCTGCTAGTGCAAGGATTTCCACTTGTGCAAGGGAACTTCCCCTCCCTCTCCTCTCCCCGCACGCCAATCTGCTCCAGAGGGTTGGGAGAACCCCCAGAAGAGCTTCAGGGGTATGTTGGAACATGGGGGGAGGAAAGGGAGCGGGAGTTCCTTTGTGCGGCCAAAAGTCCTTGCACTAGTGGATCTATTTGGGTGGATACCATCCCTGGTGTTGTACTATTGATTTAACTGTATAGTTTTGGTGTAGATTTTATATTTGGTTTTGGTTTTCAGTACACCATTCTGACATTTTATAATGTGAGTGATTTATATATGTATTAAAAAAGGAGAATAACCTATAACTCACCGTTTCAAATCCACAGTTGTCACATTAAATATAACACCCTTTAACCAGAGAATCATGAAGAGGCGCTGAGAAAATGGACAGTTTCCAATACTTTCCCCATCACTTCCAGCCTAAAACAAATAACATTAATTTTTAATTAAACTATTGACATTAGTGTGAAGATGATCACTCACTGTTGAGAAAATGCATAAACTTCAGGCCTGCAATAAGCAAATGCAATCTCATTGAAATAATTTATTTCAAGTATTTCAGTGCAGTTTCTTTCCACACTTCTTTCAGCCATGCAGTGATAGAACAAGAATTATTTTATTTTATTAACTTCTGCCAGTCTTACATAGATGTTTCTGTCAGAAAAAGGTAGCAACCCAAGATGACTCTGATAAATCAAATAGTCAGGATTTTTATCTGTTTTTACTGATCCAAAGGTTATTGATTCAGCTTTGGATTACAGCATTATTTTTTAAAAAGAATTCCTCTTCAAGTCAATTGCCGTTTCTTGTTTACTTACACATGGTAGAAAAAATGTAAAATCCCATAACTTAAAGCTGCATCTCCACATCTGCAATCCACAATGAACGAGGTGTCCCATTAAATTTGTTACCTGCCCTTTCCAAGCAGGTTCCAGGGTGGGATACAACAGTTTAAAATTCAATATTAAAAATAATTAAAATAAATTAAAATCACAGGAATAGGTAGGTCCCAAAAACATACATCTCAGTTGTCAAAGGCCAGTCTAGGTGCATCTTCAGCATTTGCCAAAAACTAGTGCCAGATGTATCTCTGTAAGGAGGAATTCCACAACTTAGAGGCTGCCACAGAGAATGCTCTTTCCCAGGCCACCATCCACCAAATTATGTGAATGATGGAACTACCAAGAAGGCCCCCTATGCTGAACTTAACACCTGAGAGGGCTCATAAGGAAGGAGATGGTCTCTCAGATATTTGGGGTCTAGGTTGTTTAGGGCTTTAAAGACTAGAATGGACTATTCTGGTGTTAAGAGTTTTATGAACTTCAAGTTATATCAATAAATACTTTCTGCAATAAAGTAGCAGCTAATGTAGAATTTTAGTACAAGTTAGTAATTGTGAGGCTCTACTAAGCCTGGCATTGTGCCCTATTAGAAAATAGATTAGAGGAACCATTGACACGGCACGTTCTGAAGGTGGCTGTGAGGTGTATGCATAGGTTGAAGAAGTGCCCGTGTTTGAATTTCAGTGCACAGGCACCTCTCAAGGCAACATGCACTTCACTGCGCCACCAACTCTGAAGAGAGTTGCTCAATGCAGCAGAGTTCATTGGAGATAGAAAACAATATGAAAGAGAGTGGTGTTTATCTTAAACAAAATAAACTCATTTTATTAAGAAAGAACACATGGATAGGAAAGTCTAATCATCTACACTAGCTGAATTCAAAAGGCAGGCAGAGAGAGAAGATTGTGGGAAGGAGGAGAAACTGGAAGTGATGATAGCCCTGAGAATATCAATCTAACCAATCTGAGGCATGCTTACTTGAAGAAAGTAACAAGGAGAGAATTCAAGCAGGGGCCCTTTCAACTAATGGTCAATAGACTCAGAGCACACAATGAGACAATGCATTGATTGAAGTGAAACTTCCAACACCCCTTCTCAACAAACTCAGTCCATGGTGGGCAGCTTTGTGACAGTACCCTGATACATTCAACTCCCAGTCACAACTGGCCAGCTTCTGACATGCCTCACAGTTCTGAAGCTGACAGGAGTTTACAAAACTGGAGAGAGAGAAGCAGTAAAATGGAGTTCTCCATGCACTGAATTTCTCATTTATAGCACGCCAATTTGGTCACTGCAGATTGCCTTTTACTGTGATCATTGTTCTGACTGTGTTAGTGGTGACATCCATATTTTTGATGAACCTGGGATTAGCTGAGCATGCATTCTGGCACATCAGAAACTGTCTAAGATAGTTAGTTCTAAGATAGTTCATGCTACTTACTGTGTTACTCAAGTAAACATGGACTTAGTGGCAACCTGTATTTTTGATAAATCCCTTACAGTGCAATCCTATATATGCGTACTATATAGGACAGGAACTGTGGTAGAACACATGCTTTGTATGCAGATGGTATGCAGTTCAATCCCTGGCATGTCCAGTTTTTGTAGCTTGTTATCATTACTTGGTGAGAGATACTCTGCCCATGGTCAGGGATTATTACTCAGCCATGGAACTGAAGCTATGATGGGCCCCTGGCTCAAATTAAACCCTTATATTTGCTCATGTGGCAGAAAAAATATTTATTCCAATTTTAGCAAAGTAACTTATTTGATTTTTGAGAGGCTGAATAGTTTTTCTTTAAAACCACAACAGTGTGCAACCAGAAGCAAGTGTTTCCTTGATCTTTTAAAAAACTTTGATATATTTGGTGTTTGGGGTTTGCCAAAAGTTATTTCTAGTCCTAAAAATGCATGAAATGTGATGTTATGCCATGTGACTTAATTTCTAAATGGGAGATGCTAGGGTTTAATTTTGACTGGAAGTTATGCTCATGTTTCTCAGCATGGAGAGCTTAATAAGTTGTTGTAGAAGTTTGGATGAGGGCAAGGAAATGGGATTTAATCACTGCAGCCCCAACTACTCAAACAGTCACCAACTGCAGACAATGAGCATTATAGTTGCAACAGCAAGGAACAAATTGCCTCATCGCTATTCTTCATTTATCTATTCTACAATGGATAAAACGTTTTGAATAGTATGTAACAGCCTTCCCCAACCTAGTGCTTTCCAGATGTTTTAGACTACAATTCCCATCAGCCCTAGCTGATACAGTCATGTTGTAATCCAAAACATCTAGAGGGTATCAGGTTGGGAAAAGGAGTTATATGAATACCAGGCACGGGAAGGGAGAACTCTACAGGTCTGCTTTAAAGCTGTAATTTATATTAGCCTCTCTGAAAGTCTATTGTCAAAAGAGCTGAATATAATTTTTTCTAAATTTACAAAGAGGTAAGGCATCTTTTTTGCAGGTGGTAAGAATGAAAGGTCTAACACCGATAATGGAAGAATAATTATCACAATGGCTTCCGCCTTCAGAGCACTGCTGTACAGCAATTCAAAAATTAGTATGCATACTTGGCTAATATGAATTTCAAATTTACGAGATAGATACTTTTGGTGTTATTTTTCTTTTTAAATCTGATTTAAAAAGACAGCGCTATATGCAACAAAATTGGGAAATATGTTTGTCTCTTTAATTACTTAATGGCTAGTGGTTTACAGTGATTGCATCTATCTGGTCTGTATCTCTCTTCCCTGCTAGCATGCTGAGGAAACAAACCATGATCGGTGGCTTAGTGTTATATTTGAACCAGAGATCATGGTTTCGTTTGCTTCCAGCTAGCCATGACCTGTACCCAAGGTTTGTTCTCAGCTTAATCATTATAGTTTGTTGGAATTAAGCAAGTCACAATCCCTGATTTTTGGATGTAATGGTAAACCAGGGATTGTGGTTTGTTTCCTCCCTGTGTGAGCGGGAAGGAGACAAGCAGTCCAGAAAAGCAGATGCACAGTAAATGTTACCTGTAGTTTACTGTGATATGTGAAATGGGCCATTATTTTCCCATAAACCACTGTTAATGGCATGCATTACTGCAAAGTGCAAAGAACCTAAAAACATTCTAGATTCACTGGGCAGTATCCCATCAGCACAAGGATTTCTACTGGCACAATAGGTCTCTCCCTAAAGGTGGGGGGCACCTTTGCACCCCACACCCTCCCCAAATCTGCCTTGGGGGATCCCTAGAAGAGAACTGAGGGGCACACAGGGGGAGAAGAGGAGGGGAATCCTTTTGCACAAATGGAAATCTGTGACTAAGCATTACTTTGGATACAACTATATCTACATGCGAACTTAAACTAGTTTTGACTCTCAGAATTGTCATGGCATTCAAATAGGAATTTGTTGGATTGTACATGGTATGATTTAAAAAGACAGGAAAGACAGAAATACATCAGAGCAATATCCTTCCTGAAAAATGTTCTTAAATCTTTTCAAATAATCTCATATTGATTCTTTGTCAGGTTTAGTATTCAGAGCACAGAACTTTACAATCAAAATTAAATGGATTAAAGAACTTCACAGTCAAGATCCTGCTTCCTTTAAATATAAAGGTTTAAAGCTTGGCTTGCTCTAACAATTCATTTTGCTAAAGGTAAAGAATTATAGGCCAAAGGCCAACTTGATTTTTCTCTAGTCACCTTGGAGACTGTAAATTTCAGAGTCAGAATCATCAATCTACTATCTAGGCCACCATGCATAGTTGAAGTATGTGTTACCATGACAAATGCAGACAAAAGTAGTCAACTGATTCATCAATTCATTTCTAAATTTCAAAGTCAAATAACCTACAATCTAGTTATTCATTCTGATTCTGCATCACTTGTCAATAAAATGTCTTCAGTTCACCTCCTAAATAGGAGGTGCTTGGATACAACTGTTCTCCATTTCTGTGGCATGAACTTCAAAAATGCACTACAGCCTGCCTCAACCTTGCACACCATAGATTTTTCATAGCAAAGTTTCTACATATGACATCAGGTGTGAGTCAGGTGGGTATGGTTTGGGAAAAATGCCCTCATGGGCCAAATTGGGACTGGCACCAGCCAAAATTTGGCCTGCAACCCAGAGGTTCCCCATCTCTTGTTGTATGTCATTAATCTGATTCAGTGACTGGCTATGTGCACTGTAGGTGGAATTCTGTGTGTGAAAACTGGCACAGGGTGCATTTGGTGGGGGTAAACAAGAGAACCAGTGTGGATGGGTGGGTGTGTAATTAATTGTTTATCTGTCCTTTCAGCCAGTAATTGTTGTCTGCTTCTGGATGCTAATGTGAATGTGCAGTCCCATCCATTTATCATGATTGGAAGTAGTCACACAACACCCTTTGGCATGTGGATTCAAGACTCAAGGCATCCCTTGATTATGTCTCTGGGTGCAATTATGGAACAGCAGTGGATAAGTGGTTCCAAGAAAATTTACCATTATTAAACTGCAGTCTGCAATCATTTAGATTTATTTGGTAAGGGTGCTACTAGCATCTACAGGAATTCTATACTGTAATGAGTTTAGGAGTATCACCAACATGTCTCCTATAAAGTTGTGTTTTTAAAAAGGGAAACAATCCAGTCAAAGTTAAACAAATTAATCTAATTTATTTCAGTTGAAGAATTTAAATTTCTCCCACTGAAATAAATTTGATTTAAGCATGCTTAACTGCAGCTGGATTGTTGAACTACAGCTCAAAAGTTTTCTGCATGGTAGAACAGCACTTTAGTTTTTTCAGGACTTGAAAACCCTATGTTCATTTGGTAATTTAATGTGTAAACACTGTTTAAATGTAAATGTACTGCCTTCAAGTCGGTTCCAACTTATGGCGACCCTATGAATAGGGTTTTCATGAGGCTGAGAGGCTGTGACTGGCCCAAGGTCACCCAGTGAGCTTCATGGCTATATGGGGATTCGAACCCTGGTCTCCCAGGTTGTAGTCCAACACCTTAACCGCTATACCACACTTAACACCTGGATTTTGTAGAACTGTGCCACCTAGTGGTGCTATAATATCTGGAATTTGCTATATAGGATAACTTTCATGGCAACTTTCATTGTGGAGAAAAGCATCTTAAGATGTTAAACTTCATGTCTAAAGTTTCAGATTTAAGACTTGAACTCAAGGCTTAAACTTAATATTGCTGTTAATTAATGTTGCTTGCTATGTTATGTGGATTGCTTTTTTCCCTATTGTAGATTTTTTATGTCCTTGAACATTTTTTAATGGAAAGATGGGATATAAATGAAATCAATTATTTAATTACATATACTGCATATATGTACAATTTCTAGATTATATCCACAGGGTTTTTTCTTTTTGTTTTGTTTTCACCTTTTTCATAAATTCTTGAATGGTACAGTTAGGGGATACAGGCTGGCAACATACATGCTCCTGCTTGTAACAGGTCCCCAAAAGGTGGGGGGAGCTCCTTTTCCTTTTCTTGGACAATATAAGCAACATGCCCCCAATACAACTTGTGTCTGCCCCTTCAGCTTGCGAGACAAAAATCCCTCTCTGTGACTCACCTGGTCTTAATCACTGGCTAAATATATACACCTAATGGAAAATAGAGGTAAATTTCTGCTACAAACTTCACAGTATTTTTCATTATTATTTTCATCTCTACTTTCATATTTTAAAAAAATTCAAACAAGTAAAAGCCTGACACAGAATGCTATGTTGTTGCATATGGTAGCTTGCAATTTTGGTTACTGTGTATTCTCCTTTAGAGGTCACTGGATTAAAAAGGGTGATAGTGTAGCCTTCTGAGTTGTGGCCTCTGTGAAATGCCTTCCCTTGTGAGGCAAGATCAGCCCCGTCTCTTCCCATTTATAGATGACTGCTGAAGACTCGTCTTTTTATACAAGCATTTGGTTAAATTTCTACCATTTATACCATTATACTGATGTTTTTTAGGATTTTATTGATTTGTGTATGCATGAGGGGTTTTTTGTATGTTTTTGCATTTTTAAATCTCTGTGCGGTTTTATATATACTTTGTATTTTTAAATCTATGTAATCCACCTCAGGACCTGCATTCCAGGTGAGAGGCACATTAAAAAAAATATTATTATTATATTCTTAGCATACATGGATCAAAACGGAATTGTTCTTCACTATATGTTCTGCTGAGATATTCAGTTCTTTCTGTGTATTTCTTAAATTGAGTAGAACAAGGTCAGAAGTACACAAGCAACAAATCAAATTCTATTTGCTATTTATCCTTTTACAAGAATTATGGTTTCAAGATGCCAGTGCTATTTCTAATCCGTATTTAATAACATGGCAGGAGACCAGCTGAACATTGTGCATCAATAAGAAGGGGGGGGGAGCCTTTGTAGCCTTGTTAAATTCTTAACTGGAATTATTTTAACAAAAGGCCATTATATTCTGGAACACATTATAGGGCTGGGAAAAACAGATTAACTGGTATCTTAATTACACATCCTGTTTATAGTTTAACATATGATACTTCACATTTTATATATTATTTCTCACTCCTTCAAAATAAAAATCTATAACGTACCATGAAGAAATATTTTAACAACATGAGAGGGTGTTGGGAAAGCAGCAGTGATTAGATGGAGAAGGAAGCAATCTAGCAGTGATAATCCTAATTCCTGCTTTGGGGCCAAATGCTGAAGTTAAAACATGAAAAGGATTGTTCTCTCCTTTGTGGAGAGGATTTTTTAAAAACAAATTAAGACAGAAAATACCTTAGGTACATGTTGCAAATAAAGGACTTCAATAAATGCAAGTGACCACTCTTTGTCATGACAAATTTAAATCTTGGTAAAAGAGTTTGAAAATTAGAACCAAAAAGATCAGTAGTAGATTAGCAAAAAGAGCACAATAAAATTATGGCGGTATAACACCACCACAGCACAACTTCACTGTCAGTGGGGCCAAAACTGGCCAGTGTTGGGGTCATGTCAGGAGAGGAGCAGAATTTAGATGGAATCTAAAACTCCCTGGGTGGGATTCAATGTTAGTCCTACTCAGAGTAGACCTATTGAAGTTAAGAGACATAACTTACTTCAGTTCATTAAGTAAACAAAGGTGCTGAGTGCTGACATTAAAGGGGCCAAAATGGGCCATTGAGAAACAAGGAGTAAGTATCAGAATGCTCAGGGCAACCCCAGGCTTTCTATGAGTATCCACCCCCTCCTCCCAAAAAATTAAAAGCCCAAATTAAAAGCCCAAAGGGGAGTGGGAACCCAAAAACCATCCTATGGGGAGTGGAAATTCTCAGCAGCCATGGAATGCAAAATTTGGCTGGGAGTACGGGTAGAATGGCCTACTGGAGAAAGGCATGACTAGCTGGTTAGAACTCTAGGTAAGAATACCTTGCACCATTTTGTTGCTGGTTTGCAATATTATATTGGCAAAAGAGATGGAATCAATGGAGAGCCAAAACACACTGCCCCCCTTTTCCCACTCAATTCACATTCTCACTATAGCTTCCAATGAACTCTACACTCAGTCACAGACAGCTAGGTATATAAGCAGCTGACATGGCCCCATGCAATGCACACTTAGCACAGAAGTGTTAACTGTATTGCTAGAAACTATGGTGAATGGAACATGGTGAAAAGAGTGAGCAATTTGTATGAACAGTCTGGTCCAGCACAAATACAGGAGGAGCACATTGCTAACGCCTCTGTGTCCCAAACACTCACAGGTATCCCACCTCAGGTCTCTCTACGCAGAGCTGGTGTCAGAACTGAAGCATTTGCTGGTTTCCATGAGCCCCAGTATGGTCCACCCAGACTGATGCTTTGCCTCCTTCCGCCCAGCACTTGCCACCACTTAGGTCCCCCAGCAGCACTACTGCAGTCATCAGCTTCAATTTCCCCATTGTTTGTGGGCTTACCCAGCAGGGTAATGAAATGGACCAGGAGCTGAGCGGCCTCCAAGAGGCTGCCCATTGCAGTGCTGGGTTAGCATGAGAGCAAGCATGAATGAGGGGATGGGACGATTGGCCTTTCGTAAGCTGGCTTACTTGGCAGCGGCTCTGTAATGGGGTGGGGATCACTCCATTACAGCCTATTACTATTAATAATAATTGTTGTTGTTGTTATTTATTAATCACCTACCACATATACATTTCAAAGTGATGTACCAAATAGTAAAAACAGCTAAAAAGTAATTAATAGCAGCACAAAAAAGTAAAGAAGATTAATTTTAAAAACACAAAATGGACACCCATAGCAGACATCTATTCATCCAGCTGGGCAAGCTTGTCAGGACAAAAATGTTTTCAATTGTTTTGTGAAAATGCAGATAGTGGGTGCCTATCCAGCTCTACGGTGTCCACCAATGGCAGCCTGTTAAGGGTCCCCCAAAATCTGGAGCTGTGCCTGTCTCCATATACACAAACATCCAATAAGATTATCACGTTCATTCTGCCAGCTGTAGATGCAAGAACAAAGCACCCCATACAAGTAAGCAGTAGCAGACAATGTGGTGAGGCTGTGCTGCATACCTGACCTCCCTCCATCTGAATCAGAATGAAGAGGAGAAGGGGCAAGGCAGCAGCAAGGCCATTGTGATGTAAAGTGCACTGGATTGGCTCCACTGGCGCATTTGCATTGAACCAACCTCGGCATTGCCTCATCCCTCCCCCTCTCCATCATACAGCTTTAACTCAGCCAAAGGAAGGTCAGGTGAGCAGTGCAGGCCCACCATACTGTACACTACTGCAAGTTAGCAAGGTAAAACAAATTCCATGCTTCAAAGTAAGACTGATGAAAATGCCTCCCATGTCCACCCTCACAACTGTCACCCTGCAATATAGAAAAACTGTATTGGTTAAAGACCAACTTGTATCTTCTAACAAATCCTCCCTCCCTCCCTCAGCAACTAGCCATAGTATTTTCCACACAGGAGATACAGGGTAAGTATACTGTTGTGTGCCTCCCCAATCTCTGAGCGGTGAGATTTCCGGGGTCCCTGTGCTCCTCCAGGGTTTGGTTTCCTTTGGGAAGAAGGTCAGCGGAGACTGCGGCGTCTTTATGAAATATGGTTTATTTATTTACACACATTCCAAACTGAGCTTAAGATAGAGGGGGTTCAAGGCATCAGCACTCCAATATCCAGCTTTTCCATCAAGCTTACAGGAGGCATCCTATGGCCATGATGCAGAGAGCCAGCCTCTCTGCCTGCCTCCAGTCTCCAAAACATTCTCTAGACCAGCCTTTCTCAATCAGTGTGCCTCCAGATGTTGTTGGACCACAACTCCCATCAGCCTCAGCCAGCATTGCCAATGGCTGAGGCTGATGGGAGTTGTGGTCCAACAACATCTGGAGGCACACCGGTTGGGAAAGGCTGCTCTAGACCATCTTAAACTACCAAACTCTCCTGGGCTCCAGGGAGGGTGCTCTCCTGAAGAGTTTCAGTGACAAAGGGGTCTTCCTGGCCCATTCACCAGTTGCTGGGCAACCGATAATTCCATTATCCTACCTGGCCACTCTATTTGTTTAACAAAGGAGAGACTCATCTGACCAGCAGAGTGAGTTCCTCATTCCAAATCAGAGGCTGGAAAGGGGACCCACAAGAATCATCCATCCCAACCCCCATGCTCATAACAATACATTGAGCAGAAAGGGGAACCTGGATGCCACATAGCCTATTCCAACCATTGCTTCCACTGGCTCACCATTCACCATCCCTTTTGCTCTGGAAGATCACAACCTGGAAACATGGGGCAGAACAAACAGACACTGTACACAGAGTTCCACTGCAACTGCCCACAGAGGAGGAGCAGTAAGTATCATCTCAGTGACTATTTTTTCTCCCACAAAAGGAGAAGGAAGATTGAGGCAAGAGCACTGGAAAAGTTCCTGGGTAGTAGTATTTTCTCTCTCTAGACTCACTCACTCATTCACTGATGAACATCAAACGTTCAAGCTTGCCTGGAAGCTGTATCCTCAAATCTACAAGTCACTTAAAAATGGTAACCATGTTAGTATTTATTTATTTGATTTATATCCTGCCCTTCCTCCCAGTAGGAGCCCAGGGGAGCAAACAAAAGCACTAACACCAAAACATCATAAAAACAGACATTAAGATATATTACAGCAACTTATGGCGACCCTATGAATAGGGTTTTCATGAGGCTGAGAGGCTGTGACTGGCCCAAGGTCACCCAGTGAGCTTCATGGCTATATGGGGATTCGAACCCTGGTCTCCCAGGTTGTAGTCCAACACCTTAACCGCTATACCACACTTAACACCTAGATTTTGTAGAACTGTGCCACCTAGTGGTGCTATAATATCTGGAATTTGCTATATAGGATATGATTGGTGATTTGTCAGTTTTTATATTGTCCATTAAACCTAGAACTTCCTCTCTCGTTACCACTGTGTGTCTCAGTTCCTCAGAATCCCTTCCTGCAAATGTTAGTTCAGGGATCTGCCCTATATCTTCCACTGTGAAGACAGATGCAAAGAACTCATTTAGCTTCTCTTCAATCTCCTTATCATTCTTTAGTACACCTTTGACTCCCTTATCATCCAAGGGTCCAATCGCCTCCCTAGATGGTCTCCTGCTTTGAATGTATTTATAGAATTTTTTGTTGTTGGAAGATTTTTGTTAAAAGAAAGATGGAAGCAATACACTGAAGAACTCTATAAAAGAGATGCAAGGATGACAGATTCATTCATGGAGGAACCATATGATGAAGAACCAGAAATTTTAGAATGTGAGGTAAAAGCTGCTCTTAAAATACTTGGAATAAACAAATCACCGGAACAGATGGCATACCAATAGAGTTGCTACAAGCTACTGAGACCGAATCTGTCCACATTTTGACAAAAATTTGTCAACAAATATGGAAAACTAAGCAATGGCCCACAGACTGGAGGCGTTCAATATATATCCACATTCCAAAGAAAGGAGATCCCAGGGAATGCAGTAATTATCGAACTATTGTCTTAATATCCCATGCTGGGAAAGTAATGCTCAAGATTCTACAACAAAGGCTCTTACCATATATGCAGCAAGAAATGCCTGATGTCCAAGATGGATTTAGAAAGGGAAGAGGCACCAGAGATCATATCGCAAACATACGTTGAATAATGGAACGGACCAAGGAATTTCAGAAGAAAATCACCCTGTGCTTTATAGATTACAGCAAAGCCTTTGATTGTGTAGATCATGAAAAACTATGGAATGCTTTAAAAGAAATGGGGGTGCCACAGCATCTGATTGTCATGATGCGCAACCTATACTCTGCACAAGAGGCTACTGTAAGGACAGAATATGGAGAAACCAATTGGTTCCCAATCGGAAAGGGTGTGAGACAGGGGTGTATTTTATCACCCTATTTGTTTAATGCTTAATGATATGCAGAACATATCATACGGAAAGTGGAATTGGACCAAGATGAAGGAGGTGTGAAAATTGGAGGGAGAAATATCAATAATTTAAGATATGCAGATGATACCATACTACTCACAGAAACCAGTAATGATTTGAAACGAATGCTGATGAAAGTTAAAGAAGAAACCACAAAAGAAGGACTACAGCTGAACATCAAAAAGACTAAAGTAATGACAACAGAAGATGTATGTAACTTTAAAGCTGACAGTGAGGACATTGAACTTGTCAAGGATTATCAATACCTCGGCACAGTCATTAACCAAAATGGAGACAATAGTGAAGAAATCAGAAGAAGGCTAGGACTGGGGATGGCAGCTATGAGAGAACTAGAAAAAGTCCTCAAATGCAAAGATGTATCAGTGAACACTAAAGTCAGGATCATTCAGACCATAGTATTCCCGATCTCTATGTATGGATGTGAAAGTTGGACAGTGAAAAAAGTGGATAAAAGAAAAATCAACTCATTTGAAATGTGGTGTTGGAGGAGAGCTTTGCGCATACCATGGACTGCAAAAAAGACAAATAACTGGGTGTTAGAACAAATTAAACCAGAACTGTCACTAGAAGCTAAAATGATGAAACTGAGGTTATCATACTTTGGACACATCGTGAGAAGACATGATTCACTAGAAAAGACAATAATGCTGGGGAAAACAGAAGGGAGTAGAAAAAGAGGAAGGCCAAACAAGAGATGGATTGATTCCATAAAGGAAGCCATAGACCTGAACTTACAAGATCTGAACTGGGTGGTTCATGACAGATGCTCTTGAAGGTCACTGATTCATGGGGTCGCCATAAGTAACCGACTTGAAGGCACATAACAACAACAAATGTGTTCTATGTGGGCCGGCCCTTGAGGTTAGCCTGGAAGCTGCAGCTGGTGCAAAATGTGCCAGCCAACATGTTACCCCACAGCTGAAGGAATTGCACTGGCTGCCCATTAGCTACTGGGCCAAGTTCAAGGTTCTAGTTTCGGTGTGCAAAGCCCTATGCAGCTTGGGACCAGGATACCTGACAGATCGTCTTACTCCTTATATACAAAGTTGATCACTACTCTCTGCAGGTGGGGGCCTCCTGCAGATACCATTTTTTTAGGAGGTCTGTTCCACACAATGTAGGAAGCAGACCTTTAGTGTTGTGGCACCTACCCTTTGGAATTCCCTTCCCATAAATACTAGACAAGCACCATCTCTGTTATCTTTTCAGCACCTATTGAAGACCTTCTGCTTTCAACAAGCTTTTTAAGTAGAGACCTTATCCCTGTGCTGGAATTACTTTTAGATGTTTTTAAAGCTTTTTTAAAAAGATGTTTTTAATTATGTTTTGTTATAATATGTTTTAAAGACACTTTGATTTAATATGTTTTTAAAGATGTTTTGTTTTAATGTTTTAAATTCTTCTGTTTTTAAGATGTTTCAGATTGTTTTTAGTGTTTTTGTTTGCCATCCTGGGCTCCTTCTAGAAAGAAGGGAGGGATATACATTTAATAAATAAATAAATAAAATAACAGTGGAGGAAAAAGAAGATGAAATATTTTAGCTGCTTCCCAGGAGAACACTACAGAGACTACGTCAATTCCTTAAAAAAATAGATTTTGCCCAACAAAGTGTTTGGATTGGCTGTGAGGAAGTAACTTTTCCTTCAGAAACTTATTCATAGGTATATTTCAAGAGAAATTCCAGAGACCACTAAGTAAGGGGTCAAGTGTTTATGCTTTCCTTATGCAAGTTGAAAAATGATTACGGGTTGTATCCAACACTGCATAAACAGAGTTATGTTCATTCAACATGACTTGCACCCCCTGTACCCCCCGCCATAAAAGCTGCTCTAAGGGGTCCCCCAACCCTCAAGAGCAGGTTTTGAGGATGTGCAGATTGCTGCAGCAGGAAGAAGTCCCAATGTATGAGTGGAAGCCTCCCACCCACACAATGGCAGCATTGAATACAACTCTTTTCTTTTCTTTTTGAAAAGATAAATGAATGAATGAATAAATAATGTTGTAGGAATCAGCGACAGGAGCTTGATAACACAATCACTTGAACAGTTATGAAAGGAATTCATAATTCCAGTTTCTCCTAATCTGCATTAGAGGACCATAAATTTTTTGTATTTTTCTATACCGAAAGATCCTCCGTGGCGCAGAGAGGTAAGAGGTAACGCAGCCGAAAGCTCTGCTCACGGCCGGAGTTCGATTCGAACGGAAGGAGGAAGTCGAATCTCCGGTAAAAGGGGTCGAGGTCCACTCAGCCTTCCATCCATCCGTGGTCGGTAAAATGAGTACCCGGCATATGCTGGGGGGTAAAGAAAGGCCGGGGAACTGGCAATCCCACCCCATACATACGGTCTGCCTAGTAAACGTCGCAAGACGTCACCCTAAGAGTCAGAAACGACTCACACTATAAGTGAGGGGACACCTTCACCTTTACCTTTTTCTATACCAAAACTGCTTAAATGCTGAGTGTTTGTAAGGAGAGCCACAAAGAAAGTTTTTTTCGGTGTGTTTTTCATGCACAGTCACTTTCATCAGCTCAGTTCCAAATCATAACACTTTAATTTAAGAAATTATGATCAGCCTAAATTGTCCAATGTCCAAGCTAAATTCTCAGTAATCTAAAAACATAGTAAGTGTCTGTATAGCAAGTAAAATTATTTGCCCACTTAGTTCACTATGAACTATACAGATGGGCAGTTGCTCTCTAGGCTAGGGTTTCATACACATGTATTTCCCAACCCTACCTGAAGATGCCAGGGATTGAACCTGCAGCATTTTGTATACAAGGCAAGTCCTCTACCACTGAGCTATGATCCTTCCACAAACAGAACAATTGGTTTATATTTTGTGTCACTTTTCAAAGACTGCAATCCTAATTCCACTTACCAGGGAGTAAGCACCATTGGCTTCAGAGTAGAAACAGTTAGGATTACCCAGCAAGTCAGTGATGGTGTCTGTGTATGAACCTTTCTTTAATACATAGTAACCAACAGGAGTCACCAACGTGGCATCAGTGGACACAATGGTATCTATGAAACCTCTGAATCCCCTGGTTATGAGATGGTGAGGGTGGTTATCCTTTTCTCCCTTGAAAAGTGACACTCTTTCACAATTCCTCTTTCAGCTCTGTGAGGTTCTTAAGGCTCAGATTTATTCTGTTGGATCTATCTTCTACCCAGATCCCCTGGAAAGGCGAAGTTTGTGTGCATGTGCTTTCCCCCTTTCTTTGTCTAGGAGTGAGGCTAATGGGGGAGAGAATGCTCATGGTACTCGCTCAAAAATCCAAATGTGCCCAAGGGTGATTCCTTCAATAAAGTGAACGGGAGATGAATGCTTACCCTTTCTGTCTACCCTGTGGGCTGCTATAAACTCACTTTGACAGCCAGCCCAATTCCAGTGAGTAATAAATGACAGAGAGAAAACACACATGGTTTGGTCTACCTTCACAAGCAGCAGCTTGGGAACAACAACTGCAGCCACACTTCCAAATATGTGAATTCTCTTTTACCACTATTGGGCAAGAAACAAACTGTCATGCAACCAACAAGGTGCATCATCAATGGGTTTTAGGGGGTTGAGCTGAGCGGATGGAACCACTGCTGTTGCTTCTATGGATGTAAGGAAATGAGGTTAAAGGTAAATGAAATGTAAACAGAAAATGAAAAAAACAGTGATACTTTCCTACCATACCAACCACAACAAGATTCCTATGAGTAAGACAGACAACTCAGCATCCCACAACCAGACAGAATTCATAACCGAAAACCAAAACTAAAAAATTCCTGGCAGCCAGTCAGCCAAGGTCACAGAAATTCCCAAGCAGCACAACCTGACCCGGGGGCTGCAGTTAACGCAGAATGCTGCAGCATGGTCTCTGGCATGAGTGAGATCCTATCAGCACATAATACCTCTGCTCTGAAATCTGCATTGGTTGCCGATTTGCTACCAGGCCAAGTTCAAGGTGTGCTTTCCGTGTTATGGGTGCCACGTAGTACTTGTTCTGCTCTTGTAAGAAATCAGTCCTGTAATGTGGCAGCACCTACGTTTTGAAACTCCTTGCCTATTGACATTAGGCAGACACCTCTTTTCAGCATCTGCTAAAATCATTTTTGTTTAGACAAGCCTATCCAGGTATGTAGAAGTTATTGTGTTTTTAAATCTATTTTTAACTCATTGTTGGTTTTATTATTTTGAAATGTTTTTAAATACCTGTCTATCTTTTTTTGCCAATAATTTTATTGTTTTAATTCTTTCTGTAAACCTGAGATTTTTTTTACAATAAAGTGGTATATAAATGTTGTAAATAAAATACATAAATAAATTTTAGAGTCACTGTGGCCCTTGAGTCTCTTCCCACTTTTAGGAACAAAGGAATCTGCCTTATATGACTCAGGCCATTTGGTACCATGTAGCTCTGTACTGATGACATGGACATTGGCTCTCCAGGATTCCAGGCAATAGCCTTTTCCAGAGATTGAATTTTGGACCTTTGCATGCAAACCATGTGCCCTACCGCTGAGCTACAGTCCTGTTTAAAATGTATGTTTTAAAATTGTTCTTTTCAATTCACTCTTGAATGCACATCATACCTAGGGCAGATCCACATGATTCATTCAAAGCACATTCAACACGCATTTGAAGCACATGAATCCCATCACAGATTCATGGGAACTGTAGTTTGTTAAGGGTAAATAACATTGAGGAGGAAACTACACTTCCCAGGATTCTTTAGGGGAAGTAATGTGCTTTAAATGTGAGTTGGATGTGCTTTAAATGTATTGTGTGGATCTACTTAATAAATTTTGACTGCATGTAAATTGTTTTAATTAATTTTTCAAAATGGAAATGAGCTATAAAGTGTAGTGGGTTACTCACCATCTCTCAGCCTATATGATAAAAGCAACAGAGAACCATGACCACCCCAAGCAAGAAGGGCACACTTAAAATGTAGAGGAAAAAATCATCTACAACCATAGTGTGAAATCAAATACTTATTGGGACACAGTATGAAGAAATATTTATATAAGCATGACTATCAAATATGTTTATTATTTACACAACCTGTACAGATATTTATAGTGCAATCCTATGTTTGTTTACTCAAAAACAAGACCCAATGTATTTAATGGGTCTTACTCAAACAGGGAAATGTTCAGAGAGCTGCAGCCTCAGGTGCTAAGGAACTTGTTCTTTTAATAAGCCTTTTAAGTTGAAACCTTATCCCAGTCTGTGTCTGTGTTGGAATTGCTTTTTAATATGTTTTTTAACCTTTTCTTCTTCTTCTTTTAAAAAAAGATGTTTTAAAAGCATTTTAAAAATGTTTTAAAAGATGTTTTGTTTTAATGTATTTTAAAGTCTGTTTTTATGATGTTATAAAGTGTTTTTAGTGCTTTCATTTCCCGCCCTGGGCTCCTATTGGGAGGAAGGGTGGGATATAAATCAAATAATAAATAAATAAACTTCATTCACCCAACCGCCCAACTGTAAACCGCCCAGAGAGCTTCGGCTATGGGGCGGTATACAAATACAATAAATAAATAAATAAACCCAAAATTCAGAATCATGCCACTTTAAGCTGTTTTGCAACTGTTTATACTTGTTTTATGGTTATTGGATTTTAAAGGGATTTATTTCTTATTGTGAGCTGCCTTGGTTTCCAATCACCAACCCTACCTCACAGGGTTTTTGGAAAGAGTCCATACATACACACACACTACAGATATAAAAATACACCCCATATAATAGTTTATTGTCAAACCAGTTGGTCATTGCAGATCATTTTTTAGTTTCCTACATAATAAAAACTGTGATACCTAAGTAAGCCGTGCCGAATTGCTTTAAAAATAGGAATGGAAAGGGAGAGAAAGATTTACAATACAAACACAATTCTTTGCTATGTTCACTCACAAGTCCCATTAATTTACAGCACAATCCTAACCATGTTTACTCAAAAGTAAATCCTATTGAATTCAATGGGGTTTATTCCAAGTACATGAGATTAGCATTGCTTTACTCCCAGAAAATCAAGTATTGGATTAAAGTTTTCATATTGAGAAGATTATCAAAGCACTGCCCTCTTCAACAGCCCAGGGTTTGGCTCTTGCACACAAGAGGGAAAAAAGCCTGAAACCTGTATACCTACCCAATTTATGAGATTTTCAGATAAATGGGAAAACCACCATTTTCTGGCATTGCAATGAGGTCTAGGCACTGCCTGGAGGTCAACAAATCACAACCCTGGCTTCACTTATTGGCTACAATCCTGAAAGGGTGGGGTTAGAGTTATGAGCTGCTATAACAGATCTGTTAAACAGATTTAACAGTTGTGGGGAGCAGTGGCTGATGTTTTGGTGTATCTCTCAGGAACCAGACCACCTAGAAACTTAATTTTTTAACTGAAGCTGAGAGTCTGGAGATTAAGGTGAGTCATCCGGAGACCCGGAGAGCCCCCAAAAGTCAGAGTATCCAGCTGAAAACCAGACATCTGGTAACCCTATGAGTATCTGCCATTTTTCCATCAAGAGAGGCTACAAGCAACCTTACTCCTAAAATGACAAAGTGTTCATCTCAATCCCTATGGTTTATATTTAACTGCACTCTGTTGCCACAGTCTCACAGCAGAGAACATAGATTTGCCCTCAAAGCATTAGCAAATGTTCTGCTGCTCCCATAGTGATGTCCTGGTTTTGCGTTAAAAAAAATACAGTAACCTTAAGCAATCCTTAAAGGATCTGCTTTGTTATGTATAAGCATGCAAGCTTATCTGAACTTTCCCAAACTCCTTTAGTAGCAAAACAACTTTCTCATTTCAGTTAAGGAAATACTTGCATAATAAGGCAAAGAACCAGCATATCCATTTTTTTTACTTATCTGAAATTGTAGTACTGCAACAAAAGATGAAAAGCAAAAACTGATATAACTGATTTTCCCAGAGAGGATGACAATTAGGGAAATTATATTTGGGGGCAGGGAGAGATTCAGTAAAGCTTGTTAAATTTTAAAAGCATGCGGGCACAATAAAAGATGACTTAATATTAATCAATTTAGGCTGGAAATAAAAGATTTTCTATTATTAGGGTTTGTAATCATTTGAAATAATTGTTCTGTCCCAACTGGGCATTGTATTATTTGTTATACTAGCCCCTAATTTCCATATTTAGAATTTTTTTAATTTTTTCATTATTGATCTGTTAGGTATGGATCAAGCCTTAGTATGTAAAATATCTAACCTCCTCAGAGGAGGAAAAAAAACACCCTCTGGCCTTGCTATCTGACCTTGCTTTGTCTTTTTATATCACCCATACTTTTGTCTCATTCAGATTCAACCACCCATTAACCCTTCTTCTACAACAAAGTAATTGATCATCTATTTTTATAAGTTGTTTGGTAAAAAAAGTTAAAGATTGATTTACATGGAAGTGTGGACTGGATGGGAGTTTAAGCTGACTGGATAGATACACAGCATATGAGGCCAGAAATAATCTCACTGTAACAACTATGGAAGCAAAGGACTTCACTGGTTTAAAATGTCATTTGGATAAATATATAAAGGATATGATCTTGTGCTTCTTTTGGAACATTAGGGGATACACATACAAAAAAAAGTAGTGTGGAATTGCTCCAAATTTCTTTTATGATGCATTAGGATTTTCCCCACACTCTTATTCTGTTTTCAAAATCACTTCTGCTGATCATTGTTGCAGAAAAAGAATTGTTATTCAAAAATGTGAACATGAAGAACAAATAACCAAAAGCCAAAATAGACAAAAGAATTCTGATAAGCAGTAGCAGCCCTTTGTAGACACCCATGAGTTCAGGTAACTTACTACTCTCACAGATCAATAAATAATTAATCGTAATAGAGTGCAACTTCTTAGATTGAATGGATCTGTACATTTTCCTACTAACTGGAATCTCCTAGAACAGCATGAATATGCAAGTGTGCATATTTACAAGTTCTCTGCTGAAGCATCTGTCTCCCAGTTTATTTAACTTTTCAGAAGCAGCCTATCCAGCTCTTCAGGGACGTGGCCTGCGGAGGGGCGTAGCCTGAAGGGATCACAGAATAGGGGGTAGGGAATATCAGAGGTGTGTGTGGGGGGGTAAATATGATTCTACAAACCTGTCTTTCTGGTTTTCGGGTCTCCCCAGGCTACATTCTCCTCTAGCCCTTTTCTGCAGCCTCTGAAAGTGCTTTTGCCTGGCTGCAGCTGGTATGAGTCCTTGAACTTTGACAATGCCTTTTGCATGCCTGGATGGAGGATGGAAGTGTGCGTGCACATGTGTGTAGAAATAACTGATTTGAGTGTGGCTGGAATGTCGCTTACTGTAAATGTTACAGCTATTGTTCCACCCACTTTTGCCTCTGGATGCTATCTATCACTGGCATACAGTCCTCAGAAGATTGCTCATGTGGGAATGTGGCCCTTGAGCCTCCTTTTCTATGTCTATCTTTCTCCAGACCTGGGATGACAGTAAGCACCACCACAGGGCTGGCCCAAGAAAGACATTTTGCTGCCTGAGTTATGGAACAAATAACACCCCAACGTCCATCGCATGTACAGAAGCCAACCTGGCTGACACTTGACTCTTACTTCAACAATGGAAATGAGACCACCTCCTCCACTGCACCTGAGGGCAGGAGGCTAGTTTTGGGGGCACAGAGTTGGTCGTGTGTCTTGCAACATCCAACAAATAAATTAATTAAATAATAAACTCTTGTCACTGCTCCCTCCCTGAATCTTCCACCGGAGGCACTCACCTCATTCCCCCTAATGGTAGGGCCAGCCCTACATGACCAGCTGAGTTTTCCATCTTTGTTCTCATTTACTGGCCCACTGGGCTGCTGAAAACTTTTATATGGCTAACTATATATTACACATGTAAGGAAACCCACAGTGGGGAAATTGGGGTGGAAGAGTAATATTGAGCAGAGAAGCAGTGGGTAGGGAAAGAGTTAAGCACACATATTCTCATAGATTCTCTGCTCTATATTGCCCCCCAGCTATTTTTTCCCCACATATATGTGTGTAATGTATAGTGCCACCCTATATTTCACATGGGAAGAAGAAAAACCAGACAAATCTTGCAAAGTGTAAGTTACTATTTTAATTGTAAACCTGTGAGCAGGGCCTTTTTATTGTTTTTAATTAATGTGCAATCCCTAGTACATATTAGTTGTGTTATATAAATAAGAAATTATTATGAGGTTCTCTGACAGGTCTCCTCACTAACATTTTCATATATGAGATGTTTTCTACATCATGACAAGTTTTTGCCTGGATAAAAATGATAGATTCATCTATAGGGAGCTGCAGTTCTTCTGAAATAGTTCTTTAGATTCTTATCATGGTTCCCATGTCTACGAACAGGAAAAATGGTCTGTTCACACTCCCTCTAAATGAACAGATACGTAGCTTTAGAATATTCCTAGATTAATTATTGTCACCAGAAGCCCAAGTGGTGCCTGGTTTGCCAATTACAGCCATTCCTGGACCGGGATAGCTACTTATACACTAAAAGTAAAGGTATCCCCACACTTGTAGTGCGAGTCGTTTCCGACTCTTAGGGTGACGTCTTGCGACGTTTACTAGGCAGACCGTATATATGGGGTGGGATTGCCAGTTCCTTCCCCGGCCTTTCTTTACCCCCCAGCATATGCCGGGTACTCATTTTACCAACCACGGATGGATGGAAGGCTGAGTGGACCTCGACCCCTTTTACCGGAGATTTGACTTCCTCCTTCCATTGGAATCAAACTCTGGCCGTGAGCAGAGCTTTCGGCTGCGTTACCACCGTTTACCACTCTGCACTACGGAGGATCTTACTTATACACTACTGGGTCTAATTAAAGGTGTTGATGCTAGCTTATAAAGCCCTGTATGACTTACGCTGCAATCCTATATACTCTTACAATGGAGTAAGTCTGATCGAGTGGGGCTTACCTTTGAGTAAATATATATAGGATTGCACTGTTGGGAACCAAATACTTGAAGGAACTTCTCTCGCCATATTAGCTGGCCTCAGTCATCAGATCTGTAGGGCAGGCTCTTTTCCTGGCCCCACTGATTGATGTAGTATATTGTGCAATGATGCAGGATAGGGCCTTCTCTCCTTGCGGCATCCCACTTTTGCAATTCCTTCCCCTTAGAGGTGTGAATGGCACCCACATTATGCCATTTTTGGCGTCATTTAAAAGATAATTTCAGCCAGGCCTTTGAGAGATTATGAATTATGACAAACTGCAGTTATGATGCTGCTATGGTGCAGATATAATAGTTTAAATTTTATTTAAATTATATAATAATGGTAATAATGATTTCATTTTTAAACCACTATTCATTCTGCATGATTCCAGAGCTGTTTACAAAATATTTTAGTGTTTATTGTTTTCTTTTAGTGTTTATGAATGGTTATAATATTTATATGCAATTTTGTTGTTTTAATTAGATATATTGTATACCACCCTGGGACCTTTAATGATGAAGCACTGGTTTTAAAATGAAATAAAGATCATAGCAATGCATCCGCATGCCTTTTCAGTCACTTGAATGCTTTGTATGGCTTTAAAATGTAACATGAAAAGCTCTAAACCTGAGCTTCTTTTGATTGCAACTTGCATGTTCTTTTACTGGCTCCACTCAACTAAATCAACAAATTTTCAAGTTGTCATGCATGTTCAAGCCTCAAACATCTGCAGAACATCATTGATTTCTGGGTAAACAGATGAATGCAATATTCAACATTACAGATGTCCATAGTTCCTCATGATCTGATTTTCCCATACAGAGGTTTTGAAATTATTCTCCACTTTACTTCAAAAGGACACCATTCTCCTTCAGAAAATGGAAGGATAATGAACTTAGACACTACAGCTACCAGAAGGAAAAAATACTGAATAAACAAATCCTGTGCCTGAAACCTGAGTGCCTTTTCACTTTTTTAAGCACTTTTTTAGAGTGGCATGAGGAAAGTTAAAAGTATCTGCAATACAGGAGGCAGTGATGGCCGCCAACTTGGATGGATTTTGAAAAGGATTAGAGAAATTCATGGATGAAACGGCTATCAGTGGCTACTAGCCAAGACGGGTATGCTCTGCCTCTATAGGCGGAGGCAGTATGCTTCCAAATACCAGTTGTTGGAAACTGCAGAAGGGGAGAGTGCTCTTTGCACTCATATCCTGATTGCAGGTTTCCCAGGGGCAACTGGGTGACCACTGCAAGAACACAATGTTGGACTATATGGTTCATTGCCCTGATTCAGCAAGTTATTCTTACATTCTTATATATCTTAGTTCTACTTCTTGTTGGTAATGTTATAGATATCACTTGTCAATTCTACCTTTGTAAAGAATGTGCTGCTTTTTGAGCATGACACAGCTCCATAATATGTCCCTATTCAATCATGAAGTCAAAAGCAGATTTATCTCAGACTTTAATACCCAAACCATTTTAGTAAATCTGGATTTCCATCTGGCACATTTAAACAGCACTAGATTAGCAAATGTACTGTTGCGCGCCACCCCAGTCTCCAAGCAGTGTGATTTCCAGGGGTCCCTGCACTCGCCCAGGGTTTGGTTTCCTCGGAAAGAAGGTCAGCGGAGACTATGGTGTCTTTATGAAATATGATTTATTTATTTACACACATTCCAACCTGAGTTTAGGATGGAGGGGTTCAAGGCATCAGCAGTCCAATACACTGCTTTCCCATCAGGGTTACAGGAGGCACCCCAAAGCCATGGAGCAGAGAGACAGTCTCTCTGCCTGCCTCCAGTTCCCAGCCTTTCTCACACTAAAAACAGAAGCCTGTCCTTGGCCCCCGGGGGGGGGCACTCTCCTGAAGAGTTTCAATGACAAAAGGATCTCCCTGGCCCATTCACCAGTTGATGGGCACCTGATAGACCCATTAACCCACCTGGCCATTCTATTAGATTAATAAAAGAAACTCATCTGACCAGCAGAGCGGGTATCTTGCCCCCAGGCACAGGATTCCAAATCAGAGGCTGGAAGGGGACTCATAGAAATTATCCATCTGAACCCCAAACTCATAACAGTACTTTATAATAACCAATGGATCTATGTAGCTTATATCTGTAATCTTGTACAGAATATGGTAAGGCAATTTGCCATATGTGGTGCCAACCTCCTGGAAACACAAAAGATTTTAATTTCTGATTAGAAAGAATGGGAAAGTTTTTGAGGGCTCTTAGTATGATACAGTGCTCTGGAACTCAGCAATAGAAGTCGGTCCAGCTTCATGCTACTTTGTTCTCTTGATCTGCAGCAACAATGGTTAACTGGGGTGCATACTCCAGATCACTTTAGAAAGGATTGTTTGACCTGTTGTGCCAGTGTGGTGTAGTGGTTAAGGTGTTGGACAACGGGTTGGAATCCCCACATAGCCATAAAGCTCACTGGGTGACCTTGGGCCAGTCACTTACTCTCAGGCTCATGAAAACCCTATTCATAGGGTCGCCATAAGTCGGAATCGACTTGAAGGCACTATATTTACATTTTACTCACAAAGTAATAAACACGAAGATTTTTCCAGTACATGCAAAGTGGGGGTTCTAAACCACGCTCACCAGCATGAGTAAGGAACCAGGGGATTAACTAATGCCAAGTCCAAAGATGTAGATTTGCGCACAGAGTGTTGGGCTGCATTAAAAAGTAACAACGTGCAATCCTCCCTTAACCATTCATATTCATGACGATCATACTCCGAGCTGCTAACCCGCATAACCTCACAATCATCTGTGAACGACGAGCTCGTTCTCCAAGCTAATGTAACCTTACCTTTACGAAGAGCGAAATGTCATGCTCTTGCCCGTCTTCCACTGGCGTAGCGAGTGGGATCTGCTCCTCTGCCGCCGCCACCTCTTCTTCTTCTTCTTCTTCCTTCTCTTTTCCCTGCATGCCATTCACTCCCAGCGTGTCACCCGCTCCCTCAGCCCCTTCGACGGGTCCCTCAGCAGAATCGCCCTGCAGGTGGTTGCTGTGTTCAGCATCCACCCTCGGAGACTCCCTTGATCCACAGGCTGGGGGCCCCTCCTCTGCGCTCGCCTCGAGATTTCCGCTGGCTTCTGTTTCCTCTGTGCTGGCATCTTCGTCTTCTGGGGTTTCCTCACTCCCCTCTCTCCCTTCCGCTTCGATTTCCTCCTCTACGAGAGTTGCTTCACGTTGGGCATTACTTGACGGGCTCTCTCCCCTCAGAAGCTCTTCTTCTCCCGTTGGAGCCTCCGAAGGTTCCCGTTGCTCTCCCAGCTGGGCCCTGCCCTCCTCAACATCTCCCTCTCCCTCATCCTCCTCAGCTTCTCCATCGGGCTTTTCTTTTTCGCTCCCTTCTTCAACCGTCTCTTCTCTTTCATCCCCGCCGCACTCTTCCTCTTCTTGGACGTTCCCAGCGACGCTCTCTTCTGTAACGGACTCCCCTCCTTCAGCACTCCCTTCTCTGTCGACTGGCTCCTCATCACTCGCCCGCCGGTTCTCACCAGGCTTTTCCTCTTGTTGTGCGGGCTCCGCTTCTTTAGGGCTTCCTTCTCCGTCGACGGGCTCCTCTACACTCGCCCTCTCGCCCGACTCTCCCTCTGATGGTTGAGGCTCCCCGGGAACGGGCGCCTTGTCGGAGTCTCTGCCCTCCGTCTTTTCCTCAGAGCTTTCCTCGCTGGCTGGGGCCTCGGCGCTCTCACCTTCAGCCGCCCCCGTTTCGTCCTGCCGTCCAGGTAGTTCTGCTGGACTCGCCTCACCAGCCTCGTCCTCCTCCTTCTCTTCCTCAGTATTCGGGGTCGTTTGTCCGTCTCCTTGGCTTTGGTGGCTATTGAACCTGCTTTCTTCCGTCTCGTGGTTCTCACCTTCCTCTTCCCGGGCTGTCTCTTCAGGCGTTAATCGTTGAGCTTCGTCCTCCCCAGAGGTGGAGGCTGGGGGCTTCTTCGTCTCCTCCTCTTCCCTGTCGTCCACCACCGCTGCGTTCTCGTTCCCGCCTTTCTCCAGCACTTCTTCGGCATCCACTGCCTGAGCTGGTTCAAACGGCTCCTGCGCTTCTGCCATGCCGACTTCCTTAGGGTGGGAAAGCGTTTATTGATTGCAGGTGACAGGTGCACGTCGTCCGCCTGCCCAAGGGCGCTGCTGCGTGGGGCGCCTCACCTCTCGGACGGCTCGCGCTCCAGCTATGGCGACTCCGTCCTCCTTGCCCTTAGAGTGGGATTAAGCCGGAGACTTGGCAAATGCCGAGGGTCACATTCTCGACTGCCCATCAGGGAGCACGCCGGGGTGGTGCGCGCATGCTCAAGAGCAACAGATGAAGCTGGTGTGCCCTCAGCTTTCCTGCCTCGCCGTCAAGAGGATTTTGCTCCCTGACCTGTAATCACTACATGGACTGAATGGCGAAGGGAAATAAGGATGATGGGAATGGCAGGGTGTCGATGTGGGGCTATAAGGGGAAACTACTAGGGATGCAAAGTGTAGGGAAATTCAGATTCGGGCTTCAGAATGTAAGGAGAGAAAAAGGTCCCAAAGAGAGAGACGGCAGAAAAGGTGGCAAAAAGGCTAAGAACAAAGGAAGCAGATGGGCAAAACTGTGACATAGGGGTGGGGTGCAGCTCCTCATCCTGCAGCTTTCCACACAGAGCTCCATTCTTACTTGGCATTTCTTTTGTTCTTTGCTAGCTGGTTTTGCAAAGTGCCACCAAACTACTAACTGTGAGGCTCCACTGAAGCCCGTATTGTGTCCTCTTAGAA
Source organism: Rhineura floridana (assembly GCF_030035675.1). NCBI lineage: Eukaryota > Metazoa > Chordata > Lepidosauria > Squamata > Rhineuridae > Rhineura > Rhineura floridana. Next base: position 101,235,069 of record NC_084484.1, read on the forward strand.
AGTAGATTAGAAAAACCATTGACACGGCATGTTCTGAAGGTGGCTGTGAAGTGTTTGCATGGGTTGAAGTGCCGTGTATGAATTTCAGTGCACAGGCACCTGGCAAGGCAGCGTGCACTTCAATGTACCACCAACTCAACCCATGGTGGGCAGCTTTGTGCCAGTACCCTAATACGTGCAACTCAACCCCCAGTCACAATTGGCCAGTTTCTGACATGCCTCACAGTTCTGAAGGTGACAGGTGTTTACAAAACTGGAGAGAGAGAAGCAGTAAAATAGAGTTCTCTGTGCACTGGGTTTCTCATTTATAGCACGCCAATTTGGACACTGCAAATTGCCTTTTACTGAGATCATAGTTCTGGCTCTGTTAGTGGTGACCAGTAATATAGTGGCAACTCCAGAAGTGCAGGGTCCCTTTGTGATAGTCACAGACACACACCCTCTCCTCTTTTTTCTTTTGCTGCTGGATTGAGAATGAGATCCTTGTTCATGCCTTCTCCCACAACAACAGATGTCCCTAGAAACCCATCAGTGTGAAAGGGGAATGTTGTTGTTATTGTTAATAATCATAAAATTTATATCCCACCCTTCCTCCAGTAAGAGCCCAGGGCGGAGTGTTAGTTACTGAAAAGAGTCTTCTCAGTGGCTCATTCACTCTGAATCACTCAGTGGCTGAATCAATCTGATTAGCTCCAATCAGCAAGAAAGGACAAGGAAGCAAGTTAGAAAACTCTTCTCAGTGGCTAGCATATTCCCCTTTCATGCTGGTTTCCTCGTAGAACACTGGAGATGCTGGGACCCTGCTCCCAAAGAAGTAAAGGGTCTAAGACCCTCTAAGACCCTGGATGACTACACCCCTGGTGGTGACATCCAGGTTGTTGAAGAACCTGGGATTAGCTAAGTAATGTTCATAACCATGCATTTTGGCACCTCAGAAACTAGTTACTGTCTAGGATAGTTCCTGCTACTTACTGCATCGCTCAGGTGAACATGGGCTTAGTGGCAACCTGTATTTTTGATAAATCCCTTACAATGCATCCTATATACACTTACTCAGAAAGGAGAGGAACTGCGGTAAAACACATGCTTTGCATGAAGAAGTTCTCTGGTTCAATCCCTGGCATCTCCAGTTTTTAGTATTTCTTTAAAGATCAGGTAGCAAGTGATAGGAAAAACCTCTGGCTGAGACCCTGGAGAGCTGCTGCCAGTCAGAGTAGACAATACTAGGCTAAATGGTATGGCAATATTCTATGTCCCTAATAGGTATGTTTAGAGTTCCACTTTCCTGGAAGAAAGCTCCACTGTAATCAATGAGATCTATTCCTTAGTAAATGCATAGGATTATTCTGCAAGATCCCATCTGCACTGCATTCCCTTCACAGATTACAATTTCAACAGTGGTTTAACAGTCCATCTCTGTTCTCAGGAAACTCTGGAAATTGTAGCTCTGTGAGGGGAATAGGGGTCTCCTAACAACTCTCAACACCTTTAACAAGATATAGTTCCCAGGATTTTTTGAGGGAAGCCATAACTATTTAAAGTGGTATGATACTGCTTTAAATGCATAGTGCAGATGGGGCCCAAGACCTATGCCATCAAGATCACCATAAGTAAAGGATCTCAGGTTCTGACATGCAAAATGGTCTCATGCTTTGGCCCTTAATCATTACAATTGTCCTCTTGTGGTCATGGAACCTATCCAAATATTTGAGCAATATTATGGCAGTAAAGACTACATTTAACCTTTGATGTGTTGTTTCGCAGAAGTTTGGGTTAAGGGATTACTATTTCCAGTACCAGGGATCTGGTCTCCCTAACCCTCAGAATGTGAAGGCGTGTAAGACTTACAATGTGAGAAACAATTAGGAACACAAAGCCTACAATCAAGGTACAGTAAATGAAACATATGACAGGAAACTTCATATTGTTTGTGTGCAGCTTTCTCAGATGTGTGTAGTATATCACTAAACAAGATTATCCACTGAAATTCTGGGATGCTGGATATGTTCTTAAGATGAGCACACTCTTATTTCTACTCATCTTCTGCAGCTTGTATTTGTCACCCTTGATATTCCTTCTACCTTTTCCCATCCCTTTTCCTCTCTCCTTTGCAATAAAAAACAGAGTCTGGTGGTACCATAAAGACATAACAGATTTTTTGTGCCATAAGCTTTTGTGAAGTATAGCTTTACATAGTGCATCATCTGGTGATGGTGGCAGTTTCTATGAGTGGTTCTATTCCCAGCTCTTTCTTATCATAAGAGCCCTGCTGGATCATATCAAAGGCCCATCTAACCCACCATCCTGTTCTCACAGTGGCCAGCTAGATGCCTATGGGAAGCCTGCAAGCAGGACATGAATGCAACAGCACTGGCCTCACTTGTCCTCCTCAGCAGCTGGTGTTCAGAAGCATACCACCTCTGATATTGAAGGCAGAATAGAACCATCATGATTGGTAGTCATCGATAGCCTCATCCTCCATGAATTTTTCTGATTCTCTTTTAAAGTCATCCAAGTTGGCGACCATTACTACAAACTGTGATAGTAAATTCATAGTTTAACTCTGTGCTACTGTGTAAAGAAAGACCCTTCGTGGTGCAGAGTGGTAAGTGGCGGTAATGCAGCTGAAGCTCTGCTCACGGCCGGAGTTCAATTCCAATGGAAGGAGGAAGTCGAATCTCCCGTAAAAGGGGTCAAGGTCCACTCAGCCTTCCATCCATCCGTGGTCGGTAAAATAAATACCCGGCATATGCTGGGGGGGGGGTAAAGAAAGGCTGGGGAAGGAACTGGCAATCCCACCCCATATATACGGTCTGCCTAGCAAACGTTGCAAGACGTCACCCTAAGAGTTGGAAACGATTCGCACTATAAGTGCGGGGACACCTTTACCTTTACTGTGTAAAGAAGTACCTAATTTTGTCTGTCCTGAATCTTCCAGCATTCAGCATCATTGGATGACCCCAAGTTCTAATATTATGAAAGAGAAAAAAATATTTCTGTCTGCTTTCTCAACACCATACAAAATTTTATACATATCTATCATGTCCCCACTGCTTTATTTACCTTTCTTCTAAACTAAAATGGCCATCAGAATGGCATCATGGGATTGTGGAGCAAGCTGGAATGGCAGAACAAATCCACAAGTTATGAACTGTGCAAACATAATAATCATTGCATCCCTTTCTGATTACTTGTTTATTAACACTGTGGCCTGTAAGTCATGTGATTTTATTTATTCTGTTATTTGAATACCTCAATAACACTTTTAAGGAACAAAGCCACAAACTTGGCCTCACTGTCTTATAAGTGGCTCCAGTGATGTTGATATAGCTACTTAAATGCAAATAATTCATAATTGGTCCAAATTAGGTGAAATCAAACAAACATCATCTGTTTCATGTTACTAGAAAAGTATGACGATTGTAACTAGCAGTTGCATCAAATTAGAGGGAATTTCAAGGGCAAACACACAATCGTACACAGATTAACAGTATTTGCTAATGAAAGTTCAAGAGGGTTTTTTTATGAAACAATAGACTGGCTTTACAAATACTTGTTAAAGTCAGGCAGAGTGATATTTGAAAGCAGTTTAAAAATTACCCTTGCACCAAGGAGAAGAATGTAGGACGTTGATACTGACATCAGTTTTACAGAGGTCAGTAAATGACTTTTCACAGGGGTGATTTTGGTTTCATAATATATTAACAGGGTATAATCCAGCCAAAGTTAAGCATATTAAAGTCCCACTTATTTGAACAAGAAGTTAAAAACATGTTAACTATGTTCTATGGAAAAGTTAACATGTTTGACTTCTTGTTCAAATAAATAGGATTTTAATATGCTTAACTTTGGCTGGATTATACCCTGTTATATATTATGAAACTAAAATCCAGCTTAATGTTCACTGGATGAGCCCACATTTTCTGTAAATAATATGATGCCTAATTGTAATGGGATCTAAAACCTTACTTGGATAGACATTTCATTTTTATTTATTTATTTAGGATGATGAGTATTGCAGGAGATGCATATGACTTTCCTCCAGATTGAGCTGCTGTTGCTGGAAAATCAGTATTCAGAGAATAGTGTAAAGGTCATGGGTGGAATGCAATTCTTTCGCTACTGTTGCTATTGGATCCTGTGGGTAACCCTCCAAATAAAACGCTGTAGTGTAGCGGTAGATCATATGCTTCACATGTAGAAATATCCAGTGTTCAGTACATGACATCTCTAGATAGGCCTGGGAAACTTTGAATCCCCAGAAAAGTGTTGCCAGTCTGTGAGGTCACTAATGATAACACCTAACCTGCCACTTTGTTCTTTTAAAATGGTTTAACAGTGTTCACATAGACCTTCAAAAGAAAAAAGAGTGGAAAACTTAGGTTCCATTCTGAAGCTGTCAGGTCTGGAGTTCACATCAGTTCCTGAATGATGTTAATTGAGGAATTATTCAGCTATTGTTCTATCATCCATTTCTCATTAAAAGATGGAACCATAGCGGGGATGGGGAACCTGCAGCCTTCCAGATATTTTCTGGACAATGTTGGCCATGCTGGCTGGGGCTGATGGGAGCTGGAATCAAGAAACTTCTGGAGAACCACAGGTTACCCATCCCTATAAGAGAACCTGTCAAACCAACAAAGAAGTATTTAGCAATAGCAGGCCAAAGCAGGTCATGTGGTATCATCCTTATCCCAATAAAAGCTTTCAAACCAGGCTTGCTTGGTAGCCTGTGTCACAAGAGGTTTCTGCCTTGACAGGAGCTAGACAGAAATACACTTACGGGTATAAGGCAACTAATGCAGGGCTTGCAGGTACAGAAGTATTGGGATTGTCACCCAACATGTGGAATTATTTTAGTATTTCTTGTTAAAAATGAAGCCATATTAATTTGTTTTACGATCCTTTCTGAGCATAACTGGCTGGCAAGAAAAGACTTTTCAAACTAGGTTTAAAAAAGGAAAAAGTCTTGTGCACTTTAAAGACTAACAGATTTATTGAGGCATAGGTTTACAAAGACTAGAGTTAACTTCATGAGATGCTTGAAGTTTTATCCTTATTTAACAGATACACACACAAATGGAGACAGAAAAAAATGGGGTCAAAAGGCCATAAAATTCAAGAAATATGGTGTGATATTTCTATGTAAAGCTAAAATGTGTACAAGATAAGCACAGTTACCATTCACAACAGCAGTAATTGCTGATAATGCTATCTTCCAGGCTTTCCTATGTTAATTTAACACCTGTAGAGGGACAAGAAACACCGCTGGTTGAGTCCTAAACAAATACAATCAAGTCTGCTGATAAATTCTAGTTGAGCTATTTCATGCTGAAGTATCCCTTTGAAGTTTCATTTGTTGAAGAAGGCTGACTTTCACCTCAATAGCAGAGTGCCCTAGGAATCTGAAATGTTTCTCCACGTGCTTCAGAATGTTGCCATTTTTGTGCAGACTTGAGTTTGTTTATTCTTTTTGTCTTGTATAAACAGCATGTATTAAATTAGCATAGCAAAGCTAAGAAGATGATCACCAGTTGCTGTTGTGAATGGTCAGTGTGCCTGTTCAGCAGTGCATCAAAATGTTGTAGACTTGCATGTCTTGCATTGTTACAGCATGACGAAGTGGGGTCTAGTCGATGACATTAAGGTACCATAAAGCTCATCAATGTTTTTCCTGCAAAGGACTGGCAGAGCTACAAGTCTGTAGGTAAAGTATATGGGTGGGAAATCCTATTACTTTTTTTCTGAATTAGGAATTATTTGGAGCTTCCCCAATGCATGGCCCATGGGGCAGTGACAGAGGGCAAGGCCTTCTTGGTGATGCCCCCAACTATGGAACTACCTCCTAAGTAAAGTTCATTTGTCCCCCAAATTGACAACATTCAGGCACAAATTAAAAACATATTTCTTTGCCCAAGCTTTTAGAATATAACTGGAGCCTAATAGATACAATTTTATTGACTGCTGTATTTTAATTGTTAATATGGATTTTGATTATTGTCTTACTGTATTAGTATTTGATCACTGTTATTAGCCATCCTGGGCTCCCACGAGAAACAGGGATATAAGAATAAAATAAAATAAATAAAGAGGAGATGGCTGAATATATTACCTCCTTGCTCATGGGGCTGTTAGGTAGGATAGCTCTATATTATTAAAGGGGTTTAGTATTTTTAGTGGGTTCATTCCAGTACAATCTCTATAGGCCACAACAGAGCTCTGTTTTCTATTTCCCCCTGCAAAATGTGTTCATGGGGTGTGCATACAGACACCACATCAGGCTATTACAGAGAATGTGATGCTTGCATTCTCTGGGCAAGGGCTTAACCGGGATATGGGAGGCAAGTCCAGCCCTCTTACTTGGTATAATGGACCGACATGATAATTGCCTGACTGGGTATTTACAGTGAGGAGAAGGAGTGAAAACCTGGCTGTTGTGTCCTATGAGGATCCCTCTGGATCAAGCTTTATGAGCAATGCTTAAATTTTCAGACTGTTTAATGATTCATCCAACCATGTTAAGCTTAATTACTGTCCAGTTTGACCAAACAACTGAAGCTAGAAATCTCATGGGGGAAAAAACTGTAACAAGGGGGGAAAAAAAAGTGCCATATGTGTATAAGGTACTCAGCTCCTCCTCAGTAAGCTGATTAGGGGAAATCAGCTCCCCTCACAGCTGCTTAAATTCATCCTGCTGAGAAGGAACGTGCTGTATGAGATGGACGAACTGCATTTGTGTAAGCAGAAAGGAAGTAAATAGAAGAGAAGAATGAAGGAAAAATAGCAAATGCCACAACATTTCAAGCACATGAGGTATTGTTTGATATTAGTATTACAATTATTTAAATAGCTTTATGCTTACCAGAAGAGTTCTAAACATTTCAAGCCACTTTGTATTTACATACCCAAGGAGAAAAAGCTGCTTATGTCTGGTGAAAGGCTCTGAGAACACTCAACCAGTATTCTTCGTTGCTTTTTGCTAAATCTATATCCTGCTTTTTTCTCAGATGATGTTCAAGATGACTAACACAGCAATAAAATACAAAGTAAAATACAAAATAACAAATCAAAGACATGAAAACAAAAGGGGTAAAAGACTTTGGTCAGGGTGTCATTTAACAGCCCATAGTGTGAAAACAATATTGGATGCAGTTTAAGAGGGCCAGCCCTAACATTAGACACAGAGAGGCAGCTGCCTTGAGCAGCAAATCCTGAGAGTTAGGAAGTAGCTGGAAGGTGCTGGAGGACAGAGATGTGTGCGCTATGTAACCTGCTCTGTGCTACCAGATGTGGTGGAGGATGTTGTCGCACTGCCTGTGGTGAAGTCAGATTCAATTGCCAGTCCACTTAGCCTGTGTATATGGAGTAAAAAAAGCACCATCTTGTCTTTTACCTCAAACAGCAAAATGTTTTGAGACACACTTGCTATTTAAGTTAGTAAAAGTTGTCAATCAGGGCAGCTTCTCCATAACACGAGAGCAGCTAGGCCAAAGGCAAGCACAGGAGCCATGATGGCTCCTCTGCAAATCCAGTAGTTTCTACCACCACCCTCTCATGACATCAGCCACTCACCAATAAAGGTAGGGCCAGGGGATACAGGATCTCAGCAGAAAGAGAAAAGCAAGGGGGAAGAGTAGAGAGAAGTGAGTTATAAATATGCAAAGAAGTGAAAAGTTCAGAAAGCAGACATTTCAAGAGTAAGGAGATCAGATACATGGAACACAGAACTGTCAGGATGGACATTTAGGTGGGAGTTTTTTCTATGTAAGAGTTAAAATAGATATTGAGGTCTCTGTGAGTTTGTAACAACCTTGAACAATTCCATCAAGGTTTTACTTGTGAGTCCCTCTAAGTCTTTGGTATGGAGAATCAGATGTAAGCATAATGAATGACAAGTGGTACATTTATTCTATAGTGTTATATTCTGTAGCTTTTTCTCATAGATCTAAATGCATTGTGAGGATATAATGCCACTGGAAATCAAAGTCACTTTTTCATGTACTTGTCCTGACACAGGAAATGAAATCTGCATGATGGAAACCTAGAACAAATTGTCCAGTGACAGTCCACTTTTCCTGTTATTGAGCAAAAATGCTGTCGTAAACTATTTTTTTCTCTTTACCAACAACCACTAGGTGGTAGTATTGAATCATCTGTTTGAGATATACCCACCACCCAAAAAAAAGGTTTACAATACTATTTTGGACCAGCAGGTTTGCTTTTTATTCTAGAGCAGTTGTCTGCAAATTCATTTTTCTTTGAACATGTGGCCTTCAAGAAATCTCTAGTCCCATCCTGAATTATTATCTGGGTTTTTTTTGTCATAGGCTGGAATCCTACCCATGTTTAGGTACCCACATTTACCTGTCAGTAACTTCCCTTGAACCCAGCAGGACGTGCTTTGAAAGAACATGCTAAGGAACATATGACTGCACCTCAATTTTATGTGTATCTAGGCTCATCCAGAAGGGAGTGGTCTGCTTTACAGCACAGAAATGCATACTTTTGAGATCAGTCCCTAACAATACAAAGTTTGCTTAAAGGCAAATCTGTCTGTACTTCAGACAGCATTCCATTTGAGCGACCAGACCCTCCTTGTTTATGACCGGCTAAGAAAACATTATTATAGAAATCCTTATAGAGGTCCAGTAGGGATCTCTGCACAGGAATAAACTTTAAGTAAGGATGAACCTATAATTACTAAAATGGTTAAGCAGAGAATGACGAATCAGGCATAAACAACAAGTGTATTGTAATTAATATACACTATATTAAGTGTATACAGAATGGTAAAATTATGCATTTGTGAACTGTGCAAACAAATCTGAATGTGGAGGGGTCCTATTCCAGTCAGTCAGCAATTCCCTCCTCCACAGTACTCCATTCCATTGCCTCTCTCACCATTATTTGAGGTCATATGGGATTTTGGAGTGTGTTGTATGCTGATGACATGCAGCAATATTTCTCCTTTTCATCTTCTGCAGGTGAGACAGTAGATGTGCTGAATTAGTGCTTGGGTTGCAAAAATGGCCTGGATGAGGGCCAATAAACTGATGCTTAATCCAGACAAGACTGAAATTGTGTTGATGGATGGTTCCTCTGACCAGCTGGGTGGTGTACGCTCACTCTTGATGGGGTCACACTTCCTCTAAAGAAGTAGGTTTGTAGTTACTGGGTTCTCTGACCTCAACCCATTGCTGTCACTTGAGGCACAGGTGGACTCGGTGGTGTGGAGTGCCTTCCATCAGCCTTGGGTTGATGTCCCAACTATGACCTTATCAGGACAGGGATAACCTGGCCGCAGTAAAATCTATGCTCTGGTAGCTTCAAGGTTGAATTATTGCAATGCTTTTTACGCAGGGCTGCCTTTGAAATTAGTGCAGAATGTGGCTGTCTGACTGTTAATGTGATCAAGGTGAACAGATCATATAACACCAATTCTATTCCAATTACAGTACAACCTATACACTTCTAAGCCCAATTCAAAGTGCTGGTTTTGATCTCATTGCTCAGGACTCCAATACGTTTTGGAACACCTCTCCTAGAATGAACCTAGCCAGACCTGTAGATCATCTTCTGAAGCCTTTCTCCAGGTCCCATCTCTGAGGGAGGCTCAGAGGGTGATGACAAGAGGGCCTTTTCAGTTGTGGCTCCCTATCTGTGGAATGCGCTCCCCAGCGAGGTCTGCCTGGCACCTTCGTTGACATGTTTTCTGCACCATGTAAAGAGCTACCCTTTTTTCACAGACTGTCATGAGGCCTGCTGGAAGGGGGTGCACAAACAAGAGTGAGGCAGAGGATGAGGACTTGGACAGGGACGAACAACCTGGGGAGGGGCCAGGTGGCGAAATAGACTTAGAAGGCATCCCGGCTCCAGTCCTTGACAGTTTAGTCCCCACAACTCCAGACACTTCTGTGGGAGCACAACCTGGCCCATCAGATGCTTCCCAGCTAGGCACCCCCCCACTCCCCACACCCTGTCAGTTAGCAACCCCCCTCCATCAAAAGGGGAAGACCAGAAGGTGGCTGAGGCCCCCCTTTTGCCTCACACCAGGGACAAATGAGGTGGAAAATTGAACAGACTCAGTTAAGGCAGAGCCTTCGCTTATGCGCATGCTCTCAGCATTGGCAGTTGGCACATGCAAGCGGAAAGCCCGCCCAGCCTTATTTAAGCTGACTCAGCGGGAGCGGTTGCTGAGTCAACGTCTTAGAGTCGTGAAGTCACGTTTAGCTAGTTCTAGACAGATGCCAAGTTCTGAGTAAGTGTAGACAGATTCATGAAGTGCACTGAATTGAAGCTGTCTCTTACTACAATAAAAGAAAAAAAATCACAACCGTGTCTGAGTCTGAGTTCTTCAACTTTGGGCAGGACACAGACATTTGATAGACTGAAATTATGTTGTTTATTATTAGCTTGCTGCCTAAACTTCCTGTGTTTACATGGGTGTGGTTGTTATTTTTTTGTTTTGATTTTATAGTATGATATATTTATTTTTGTTTTTAAGAATCATGGAAATCACTTGGAGAGCTTCAGGTAAGAAGCAACTAACATCTAAATAATAATAATAATAATAATAATAATATTTCCACCCTCCTACAAACTGTGAGTCAGCATTCCATGGGCACTAAGTATTCTCAGTCCTTGTTGGGCTGTTTTGGTGGGTATTCCTCCACCCCTTACGGATTTTTAAAAATATATTTTTTGAACTTCTACCAACCTCAAAGTTCCTTCAAGCCTGCCAATAGCTCCCTCTTGTGCCATTTCAAATCACATTCTATACTTTGAAATGTATGGGATAAATTGTTCCTAAATCCGTCATAGCCTTTCTCAGTTTTTACTGGCCCTTGTCTGCTTTATAAAGAACTTATTATTTACTTATTAATGGCAGCATGTTGAACAACAGCCACATGGTGGATGTCTTTTACCACTTTCTCTTTTGGAAACTGGTACTCTTGTGTTTTGCACTTAGCGTTGATGGAAAAGTTGACTCACTCTGTACATCTGGCAAAAGGTCAGGCCAAACCTGATGTCTTTGCAAAAAGTCTGGTCCCCTTTTATTTCCTTTATTAATTCCTCTTCTGATGGTATTAAGCCCGCAGCATCTCATGCTAATTTATTGTGTGATTTTATATAATGAAATTTGATTGTTTCATCTTCCTGTTTTTGAAGTATTGCATTTTCTTTGTCCCTTACCTTATATGTATGATCCCCTTTCCTCTTTTTACAACCTGTATTTGTTTGTTTATTCTTGAAATAAATTGTAAAATTTAAAAAAGGAAAAAGAAAGCACAAATAATTTATTTAGATGATCTTGTACTGAGCTTTTATACATTTTTGTTGTGTTGTATTTGGTATGCATTAATACACAGTGTATTTTTATTTATGTCTGTAGAATAAGGCTTCTGCTGGAGGTCTCAAGTACTTTCAAGGATTGTTGTGAGAATAATGTAAGAACCTTATGTATGTTACCATGAACTCCTTGGAGAAAGGATGAGATGCAAATGTGATCCATAAACTACTTATGACAAGGAAACAGTAGTATAGTGGCAAATTCAGAAGTGCAGAGTTCCTTCATGATAATCACACCACGTCCCCTTAAAGCCATGCCTCTTTTGCATCTTCCCTCATCTCCCTTGCTCTCTTGTGTTGTTTCACGTGCCCACGCTCTACTACAACAGATGTCCCTAGAAGCCAATCAGCATGAAGGGGGGGAGCTGTGTGTTAGCTACTTAGAAGAGTCTTCTCAGTGGCTGACTCACTTTCTTTCATTCTATTGGCTCCAATAAGCTCAAAAGTACAAGGACTCTTCTCAGTGGCTAACATGCTCCCCTTTCATTCTAATTGGCTTGTACACAGGGTCCTGGATGGAGCACTACTCCCCAAAAAGGGGTCTACAACCCCCTGCAACCTCAGACAACTACACCCCTGCAAGCAAGCAACCATCCAAAAAGCATTCCTTCTAATATACTGGATGGAAGAAACCTAAACCAGCCTTTCCTGACCTGCTGCCCTCTAGTTGTTTTGGACTGCAATTCTCATCAGCTCGCATTAGCACAGGTATGCTGGCTGTGGAATATTTTTGAAGGGCTACCTTGGCCTAATCAGTAACTTCAGGTTTGAACCAGATGAATGATCTACGGCCCTGTTCACACGTTACATTGAACTAGTGTACAGTCTGTGTACCCGGGTACACAAGTAGTTGGGCTGTACACTCGTACAGTTATTCACATGTAACATCCAACGAGTGTACAGTCTCTGTTATATACACATATGCTGCCAGGAAAAGAAAATGGCTTCAATGACACTTATTAAATGCACCATTGAAGCAATTCCCTTTTACTGGCAACAAGGCAAGGCATGCTGGGTCTGTTATACTTCCTGAAACTGTTTCCTGTCAAGGGATACATTCAATAGAAAGAGTTTTGGCAGAAATGGGAATGTAGTTTTACTCTTTTAATTTTTCCTACAGATTCTTAAGTTTTTAAAATCAAAACACCAACTTTTAAAAAGAAAATACCAACCTGTAGCTATCATAATTATAGCTATTAAAATATTGCATTTTTCATTGCCTGTTATTCTCATTCAGCCATGAAACTCACTAGGTGACTTTTGGGCTAGTCACCTTCTCGGCCTAAACTACCTTATAAGGCTGTTCTGAGGATATATTGGGGAGGTGCAGGACTACGTATGCCACACTGAGCTCTTTGCAGGAAAGTTGAGATGTGAAGGAAATAAGGCATTAAATAAGATTAAGGCTACAATCCTATGCACAATTACTTGAGAGTAAGCTCTATTGAACTGTGAAAGTTACTTTTGATAAACATGCTTGGGATTATGTTGTTAAGATAGAAGGGATAAATATTACCCAAAGTTTCTATTATTTATTGATAACTATCATTTCTGAATTTGAGAAAGGAATTTTTTTTTTTTCAATAATTTTTATTCAGATTTTCATAAAACATACAAGACGAAATCATAAAACATTCAAAGACAAAAAACAAAATCAAAAATAGTTAAACAAAAAGAAAAAAAGAAAAAAAAAATAAAGAGTAAAATATTGACTTCCCATTTGTCAAAGATCAAATCAGTTATAAGTCTATAATATATAACAATCCTGTCTCTTAAGTCATATTATAAAATCACTTTCCTCCAGTAGTTATCTTACTTAATCATCAAATCTCATAAACATTACTTTATTCTTTCCACAAAAAGTCAAAGAGAGGTTTCAATTCTTTAAGAAATATATCTATCAATTTTTTTTTCCAGATAAGCATATCGATTAATCCATCTCATTACTAATTATGATAATCTTATTGTCATAACCATAGTCAAAATAAACATTTCAATTAATCCATCACATCAGAATCTGTTAGGTTCAGTAATTTCAGTAGCCATTGTTCTATTATCCCTATTAGTTCCATTTTCCATCTTCCATCTTCAGTAGTCTTGTTAAGTCCAGTAATTTCAGTATCCAATCTTCCATTATCAGTATTCCATAATAATCTTGCTGTCAAAGCCATAGTCATATAGTAAGAGTCTGATGGGAATTACCTCTATCCCAAATATTTTCTTGCCATCCATTCTGAATAGGTTGCTGAAATACTGCTGTAAAATCATATCTCTGTTCTTTTTTTCAAAATACACTGGGTCATCTCTTGAAAGTTTTTCCATTGTCACATGGCTGCAGTTAATTCCATAGATTTTCTCTATATTGGGCTCCATCACATCATTCCAGTCCAGAAGATTATCCATGCCATTGATAACTTTATCTCTAGAATCTTCATTAATTTCTTCAGAGATAACATTGAGTTCCAAACAATAGATTTTATTTCTAAAGTCCATAGACTCCAAATCTTGTTCCTGTTCCACGTTTGTTCCAATCTCCGGGATCTCCTCTCTCACAGGGACCCCTGTTCCAGTCTCCAGGGTCTCCTCTCTCACAGGGACCCCTGTTCCAGTCTCCAGGGTCTCCTCTCTCACAAGGACCCCTATGTCTTTAATCTCCTGTGTCTCCAAACAATAGATTTTGTTTCTAAAGTCCATAGACTCCAAATCTTTTTCCTGTTCCACGTTTGTTCCAATCTCCGGGGTCTCCTCTCTCACAGGGACCCCTTCCAGGGTCACCTCTCTCACAGGGACCCCTATATCTTTAATCTCCTGCTTCATTTTACTCAATTCAATTTTCAGCTCCTTACAACCCTGTCGCAGGTTTTGTTTCGTTATCTCAATCTCATCCATTATTTTCTGAAACATAGTTATTTCCAGATTCTCAGCCACTTTCTTAATTGCCATTTTAAAAGAAAAATATAGGAAAACCACTTCTTATTTCAGCAACAATTGGGTTAATACTCCAAACTTGGTGACATCACAGTATAAACAGAGCAGACAGCCTTATCTCTCCATGCTTAAGTAAACAAAATGCAGTTCCCAGGATCGAAACAATTAATGGCGGTCGTCAGGAAACAGATTCGTCAAAATAAAATAGACCAAAAAGAGAGTAGTCTCAGACAATATAATATTCTTCAAAATAAAAATCTGGAATAGAAATCCCTCTTCTGTGTATATCTTTAGAATGCAAATCCAGGACAGCTTTTTGCAACAAAAACAGAGATAAGCTATTAATTAGTGAGTAGCAGAGAGAAGTTATGGCTCCCCAGTGAGATGTCAAAAACCGATCAATCTGGCAAATCTCTTTTAAACAGCAACAATTTAAGTCAAGTAAAAGAAAAATATAGAAAGAAGGGTGCTTGCCTGTTAGTGCGTTCTCTCTTAGAAGATAAGATGAACGTTCGCTTTATCAGATAGAGCTTGTTGTTGAAAATCCGTCCCACCTTCGTCGGCTGGACCTCGTCCCATAAATTAATGAGATCTGGTCGTCCCAACAAAAATAGGCTTTGAGGTTAATCTCTTCGTTTCTCCCTACCCGGGAGAAGTTTAATCAGTCAAAAAAAAAAAAAATCTGACTGATATATCTGAATAAGCTTCTTTTGAGGCAGGAGCCCGTCTCAAAAGCAGGCACAGGCTAAGTCACCCTTCCCGGAAGTCATGTGTAATGCTTTAATAGAGAGCCAGTGTGGTGTAGTGGTTAGAGTGTTGGACTATGACCTGGGAGACCAGGGTTCGAATCCCCACACAGCCATGAAGCTCACTGGGTGACCTTGGGCCAGTCACTGCCTCTCAGCCTCAGAGGAAGGCAATGGTAAACCACCTCTGAATTCTGCTTACCATGAAAACGCTATTCGCAGGGTCGCCATAAGTCAGGATCGACTTGAAGGCAGTCCATAAGCAAAAGTCATTTCGAAGCAATCCTGAAGAGTAGGTGTACTATTCGTAACAAGCAACAATAAGAGTCACACGATGACACATTGAACATTTAATAGACATTACAGTATAAATTTTATAATGTTTATTGATAAATCACCTAGTATTTAAAGGAAAGGATTGAATTTAGAAGTTAAAGGCTGTAATTCTGTGTTCACTTTCACTTCAGGAGTAAGCCCTAATAAACTCAGTGGAACTTACTTCTGAATAAACATGGTTTGGACTGCACTGTTACTTCAGATTCCTAAGTCTTTCTCTCCATCCCCTTTACTAGATTACTGGTACATTTTCCCACCTTCTTTCACAATAGCAATTTTCACTTGTCTTCTCGCCTGTGCACCATGTCCTGCCTCCCCCCACTCCCCACTATTCTGTGCTTTACAACTGCATCCATGTTACTGCTATGCTAGAGTGGAGAAGGGCAACCTATGGCCCTCCAGATGTTGTTGGAGTCGAACTCCCATCATCCTTGACCCTTGGCTGTGCTAGCTGGGGTTAATGGGAACTGAAATCTAACAACATCTGGAGGCCACAGGTTCCCCATCCCCCCAGCTACAGTAAACAACCAGCAAAAGCAGTGTGTTAACCCTGATTTTACTATATGAAATACACTCAACACATGTGGTTTCTCATTTTAAAAGCTCACTTAAATCATAGCACCATTGTGACTACAGGATGAAATAGTATTTGCTTCTCCTGCTGTTAACACATTTACTTGGGAGTAAGCATCGATTTATCATAGAAATGGACAATACATTTTTAACAGTAAAATTAATAAAGTGCATCTATAGCCATGTACATGCCTGTCCAGCTGCCCTTGGACTATGAAATATTTTATAAAATAAGAAATATGAAAGGATGCTGCAGTGACCATAAACAGCCCTACTGGGCCCCAGCATGCCTGTGTTGGCAGTAATTCTCTTCTTTACTGATTCTTTTATCATCTGCCACCCTCTGGATTATCACTTGCCCCTCTCCCCACTTCAGCCCTAACTACACAGTTGAGACACATGCCACACAGATATATTTGCCCTCTTTAAAAGAACACATCTTCCAGTACAATTGTTTCTCATTCTGATGTGAACAAAATTGAGGAAATGGGTGTGTGCACTGTGCACGCAACAGAACAGCATAATATTTTGGGACGGGAGAGTTACCTTTAAAATATATTTTGACCCACTGTTTTTATTCAGTCTTGTAGTAAAATACAGATCAGCAGAGTTATTGTGGCATAAATGCTCATGTAGACCAATGCCTTTCCCACCAGTTGATAGTCACACACGTGCATATATATCCAAAAAAAATTAATAAAGGAAACCAGAAGGCCATGAGATGCAAGATCTCTTGGAGGCTGGGCCTGGCAACCAAGGGGTCTTCTGTATCTTTAAACGTAGTACAGGGGGAAGGCAGAATTTCACCTTGTGGTTTTTCCCATTACAATGTTGCAAGAAAACCTGCAATTTTCTCTTCTCTTAAAGATACAGTATCATTCTCTGGCCCTGAGCCTGGCAACCCTACTTACCTGAGAGTAAATCCCACTGGACTCTATGGGACTTATTTCAGAATAGGCCTCTTTGGGTTTGCACTGTGATCAGATGCAGGGCCGGTTCTAAAGGGCGGCCATGTTGGGCACTGGCCCAAGGACCCCGGAGCTACAGGAGCCCCTGAGGGGCCCTCCGCTCCCCTTCCTCGATCCACGCCCCCCCTACATGCCCCCCCACTTACCTGTCAGTCGGCTTTTTAGCATTGCCCTTAATGAAGATGGCGGCTGCAGCTTCCCTAAGGTACTGAACCCTGCTGCCGCCATCTTAGTTGATGGCAGAGATGTGTGCGCGTAGCATGCACGTGTGCCATCAACGAAGTGTTGACCCATAGGCATGACTGCCTTGTGTTTCCATCAAGACTAAAGCAAAGAAGAGCAAAGCAGGGGTTAAGCTGCTTGCAGAGCCTTGCAGAACCTTGGCGAGGCTGTCAAGGCCAGCACCTGGTGCTGCCAAGGCAACCAAGGGAGATAAAGGCTGGACAGCTCTGCCAGCAGACTGTGGGGGAAGAAGTTCTTGTTAGGAAGGTGTTTGTGATCGTGCATGCTGTTTTGCTGCCTTAATGTCCACAGTAAAGGACTCTTAAACTAGTTCTCTGTCTGTGCTTGGATTTCTTGAATGTCTTGCTGTTCACCTGTAAAGAGCCGGCCACGCAATTCCACACACAACCAACAGGGTTATGGGCCCAGATCCGGTGCACTTTACAGCACAGTGAAGACTGTTCTGATCCAAGTCAGAGCTCCGGAAGGCAACTTGATCGTGCCTTGAAGAGGTGAGCAAAGATGGCAGTGAATATGTCTGCAGGCATGCCTATGGAACGTCTCACGGAGACTAACTACGCTAGCTGGAAGCTAAGGATGAGAGCGTTTCTAATTAAAGAAGACTTGTTTGAAGTTATTGACACCACCCCACCGGCAGTTCCTCAGGTGGCCTGGACGCGTAAGGATGAGAAGGCACAGGCTTTTATTACTTTGGCACTCTCTGACTCTCAATTGCTCTATGTGAGAGACGAACCCACAGCGAAACGGATGTGGGATGTGTTGCAAACTGTACATGTGCATCAGACAGCGGGGAGCAAACTTTGTTTGGCAAGAAGGCTGTACCAGATGCGTCTAACTGAGGAAAGCACCATGACTGAGCATCTAACAGAGTTCAGACGTTTGTTTGCAGAATTGGAGGACAGAGGAATCGAGCATAGCAATCTTCAGAAGGTGTACATAGTTTTGGCTTCACTTGACGAAACCTGGAATAATCTCGTGATGTCCATGGAGGCTATGCCAGACGGAGGCCTGAATTTGGACTTTGTGGAGGAAAAGCTGAACCAAGAATGGCAAAGAAGACAGGAGACGAAAAGAGATGAGCTAAAGGAAGCTGTCAAAAGCAAGCAGTCTAACTTCAAGGAGCAGTAGGGGCTGAAAACCTGTTATTTTTGTGGAGCACGGGGTCATATACAAAGGGACTGTGCAGCCAGGCGGAAAAACAGAGACTGTGGCTGGAAGCAGTCAAGTGTGAACTCTGTAAGTGCAGAAAAACCTCAAACCATCGCTACGCAATGGGTGTGTGACAGCAGAGCTTCCCATTGTCTTTTGAAGGACCTAAGTTTATTTCACATGTCGAGAGCAGTGAAAGACTCAGTGTTGTTGGCGGACGGATCCAGAGTTCTGGCACGAGGCACAGTGAAATTGAGTAAGCTGGGTATTCTGACAAACGTTTTGTATGTACCCCAATTAGCCAGTAATATTCTATCTGTGAAGAAGTTAGTGAATCTTGGTTATACTGTAATCTTTGATAAAGAGAAATGTATTGTGCAAAGAGAGGGTGAGGTCTGCATGCAAGGGTGCCTAAAAGAATCACAGTTCATCATACAAAGCAATCAGGCAGGGTGTGCTGCGTTAAGTGCAGAGAGACAGACACATAACGGCTGTGTGCATGATTGGCATAGAAGGTTAGGACATGCAAACTATGAGACAATTAAGAAAACCCCTACACATAGCGAAAACATGAAACTGACAGAGTGTGGGCAACTGATGGATTGTGATGCCTGTTGTAAAGCAAAGGCTACGGTTGCACCCATCAATAAAGAGGCGGAATGCACCACAACCGCTCCCTACCAACTGATTCATGTTGATCCAGGGCTGATACAAAGCTCACGAGGGGGTGCTAAATACTTTATGGTCGTGGTTGATGACTTTACGAGGTACTGTCATGTTTATTTACTGAAAAGAAAAGATGAGGCAGAACAGAAGCTACGTCTGTTTATCAAGCCGAGGGTGCAACACATTCAGCGGTTCGGGGCTAGGTGCTGGGTAGATATTCCAAAGGGAAAAAGGCATGAGAAACTGGCTCCCAGAGCACAGGAAGCATTTGTGCTGGGTTTCCAACATGCTTTTTACAGAGTTTGGGTTCCTAAGACACAGCAAGTTGTACTAAGTAGGAGCATAAAGATCTCAGTCAAGCCATGGGACCAAAACCAGTCTGTTATTCTAAATGGGTCAGACAATGCACCAACACAAGGGGTGAAAACTCAAGTACCATTAAAAGATGCTCTAAATGAATTAATATGGGGCAAACATAAAACTAAGAAAAGAAAAGCTGATGATCTGATATCACCTGAACAAGCCATGCCAGGTACAAGTGCAGATAGTGGTGGTACAGTGGGAGCCGAAGCTCCAGTTCTCTTGAGGCGCTCCGAGAGGGCTAACATTGGGAAGCCGCCAGACAGATTCACAGTGGGTATAGTCAGCAGCCCGGGTGCATGCATTGAACGTGAAATGGATGCAGAAACGTTATATCTGACTTGTGTACAACCAAAATTCAGTGACTAAATAAAGCTTGAAGGGATCAATGGTGCAAGTAAAAATGCAATGTTGTGCTAAGTTGTATGATACAATGTACTGTGGAAATGTAATCTGTGAAATGTTACTGGAAACTGAAATGTAACTGTTATAGCTGAAATGTAATGCTGAATCATGTGTAGTCTTAATGGAAAGGTGGGGGCTGTTGACCCATAGGCATGACTGCCTTGTGTTTCCATCAAGACTAAAGCAAAGAAGAGCAAAGCAGGGGTTAAGCTGCTTGCAGAGCCTTACAGAGCCTTGGCGAGGCTGTCAAGGCCAGCACCTGGTGCTGCCAAGGCAACCAAGGGAGATAAAGGCTGGACAGCTCTGCCAGCAGACTGTGGGGGAAGAAGTTCTTGTTAGGAAGGTGTTTGTGATCGTGCATGCTGTTTTGCTGCCTTAATGTCCACAGTAAAGGACTCTTAAACTAGTTCTCTGTCTGTGCTTGGATTTCTTGAACGTCTTGCTGTTCACCTGTAAAGAGCCGGCCACACAATTCCACACACAACCAACACGAAGATGGCGGCGGAAGCTTCATTCCCCTTAGGGAAACCGCGGCCGTCATCTTCATTAAGGGCAATGGTAAAGACTAGACAGGTAGGGGGGCTGTGGGGGGGTTGTGTGTGCATATGTGTGTGCACACCCACCCACCCACTGGGGGGCCAGGGCAAGCTGATGCCCAAGGGCGCCTACATGCCTGGAGCCGGCCCTGATAAGATGCTCAGCTTTCTCTCTCTTCACCCTCTCCCTGTTTCCTCAGTTGTTGCGCTTTTCCTCAAGGTGCTTCCTCTGTAGGGCTGGAGTTCTA
Source organism: Rhineura floridana (assembly GCF_030035675.1). Lineage (NCBI taxonomy): Eukaryota > Metazoa > Chordata > Lepidosauria > Squamata > Rhineuridae > Rhineura > Rhineura floridana. Next base: position 101,255,576 of record NC_084484.1, read on the forward strand.
ACTCTACTCACCTGAGAGTAAGTTCCATTGAACTCTGTGAGACTTACTTCAGAGTAGGCCTCTTTAGGCTTGCATCATCATCCTTCAGTTGCTGAACTCTCCCCCTTCTCTCGTTTGCTATGCTTTCCCTCACTTACCTGAGAGTAAATCCCATTGACCTCTATGGGACTTACTTCAGAGTAGGTGTCTTTGGGTTTACACTGCAATCCTTCAGACTCTCAAATCTTTCTCTCCTCCCTCTCTCCCTTTCCCTCAGCTGTTGCACTTTCCCTCAAAATATTTCCTCTGTAGGGCTGGAGTCCTAATTCTACTTACCTGAGAGTAAGTTCCATTAAACTCTGTGGGACTTAGTTCAGAGTAGGCTTCTTTGGGTTTGCACTGTGATCCTTCAGCTGCTGAACTCTCTTTTTCCTTCTTCCCTCATTTGCTGTGCTTTCCCTCATTTACCCAGGAGTAAGCCCCATTGACCTCTGGGAACTTACTTCAGAGTAGGCCTCTTTAGGATTACATTGCCATCCCTCCGTTGCCGAACTCCCCTCCCTCCCTCCCTCCGTCTTGGCTGAGCTTCCCCCCAGACTTTTTGTTGTTGTTGTTTTTACTTTTGGGCTGGCTTCCATTCCCCTTCTCACCTCCTCCGACCTCCCCTGAAACTAACAAATCAGCTTTAGTCAATTCCACAGCTCCATCAACCAGGCTTTATCCCTAGCTCTGCTCAAGTTCTTGGCTCGTGCCAGTAGGTGAGATGAGGACAACAACACTTAGCGGTTAACGTACTGGGAGGAAGAAACAACCGAAGGCAGCGGACAGGTGGGAAGAGGTAATGTGAGCATTGCCCTAATCCAAAATGGCTGCCGCAGAGCCAACGCGTTTCAAGACGGGTCACCTGTTGAAGTTAGAAACCGGGATGTTTCATTGGCTCGGCGAGCCGGCCCTTGAGCCGTTGATTGTCGCCAATCTGGCTTCGGGGCTGAGGGGAAAGGGTTAATGCTGGTGCTGGAGTGGCAGCGACAGCAGATTTGTGTGGCTGCCTCACTCAACGCCTCAGGCAGGCCCGGCCAAACGGGTTTCGTTACCACCCTCGGCTCCTCCCCTCAACACGGCATGGAGGACAGGGGGGGCGGCGGTGGCTGGAGGGAGCAGGGGAGGCCGTACGAAGAAAAGGAAGAAGGCAAAGAGCCGGCAACCACCGCAGCCGAGGAGGCAGCGGCAGTGGCCGTAACCATTACGGAGCCAGAAGACGACGATGACAAGGAGGCTGCGTCAGAGGCGTCTCGGGAGCTTGACACGGAGTGGAGCTTCGTCGACATGGAGACGGTGTCCCTGCACGATCTGCCCACCGCGCTCATCGCTTGCAACCTGCCTTTGGCCGTCTTCTTCGCTGATGGTCCCTGCAGGGTGGGTGAGCGGACGAGGCGGGAGGAGACAGGGGGTGAAGGGGGCTGCTTCTCTCTTCAAGGGGGTGGCCGCTTGGGGGTTGCGGTGTGTGTACGTGAAAGAGATAGAGAGATTGTGGCGGTGGGGAGAGGAGCAGGAGAATGGATAAGCCGGTCCTGGTACAGCAAGCAAAAGGGCCCCGGAACAGTCAGGCCTCGCCCGCTGTCGCTCCGAGCCATCCGCGGGCGGCGGGGATGGCTCCACGGGAGGCAAACATGGCTAGTAAATAAGCCAAGCAAGCAAGGGTACTACACTGTAACCGATCTGCCGGTAAACCTGTGTGAAAGAAGGGAGAGCAACGGGTACTCTGTAAGAAGGCGCACAGCCCTTTCAGAGGAGTTTTTTAGAACGATGTCAACATTTTATTTAGCGCCAAAAGTTTGCTGGTGACCCTTGTTTGCGCTTCGTTAAAGAAAGAAGTGTCAACCCGGCTATCCCTAAAGCTTATCTAAATGGTAACTCCCCTTTCTCCTCGACTGGTTGGCCTAACATGCAACCAGGAGCCTGAGAAAAAGAAGACTATTCACTTCTTGGGATACATCTGTGCTGTTTGAGGGGAAGCAGGTGGCAAGTCATTGTGCCAGCAGTTATCCCTATAAGCCAGATTTGGGCCAGGCCTACTATTGGGTAGAACAAGGCAGTTGTTGCAGGTGTCAGATGCTAGGGGCAGGGGAGTGGTGTAAAGTGTTAGAGCTGTGTGTGGCACATGACATGCACTGTGTCCCCATCTAGTCTGCTGCTATCAGTTGTGGCGGCAGTGACTGTCTCATTGCCAGTTTTGAAATAAGATTCATCTGCCAGTCCAGTCAGACTGTGCTAGTTCTCCAGTCAGACTGTGCTAGTCCTCCATTTGTCTTAAGATAGAGAAAAGGAAAAAAAAGTCTCGGGCTAGCCCTGAGGCAAATGGACTGGCTGAGGACCAGAGTATGGAATTTCCTCCGTGTTTGTACTATAGGGATGCAATGGTACATACGTTGCCCCTTAAGTACGATCTGTTCCTGCGTCCACATGTGTACTGACTCCAAGGATACTACTGTTTGCCAGCAATTGTATGGGCCAGCTCTGAGTTCTTAGTTTAACAAAGGCTATGTGTACTCTGTACAAAACTACTACTGTAGGTCTCTGAGGATTTTAATGAGTAGATTTGCAGCAAAATGTTGTAAAGTACCTCTGACTTGAGCACTGTAGCAGTCTTTGTTCACTTTCAGGGGCTACTCTGACCAATCTGCTGTTGTGCTTTGGTGCAATTGAACTATTGGTAGCAGAAAGCTCCAACCAGAAGCACTGTATTGTGCTAGTGCCACTGGACTCCTGTTCTGGGGTGTCCAGGGTATCATGACAGCATGTGCAATCCTTATTCTGCCTATTCTTGGGGGTTTCCCATTTGTTGGAAAACAGTATCTTTCTGCATACCTGACTATGCAGACACCACCACCCTTTTTGATTCTCTGTTGCTTGGCATAGAAGCACTCAGTTGTTTATTTTATTTCTAAAATTTATACCATGCATTTTCAATGCCAATCCCCAGGTGGCTATTTGAGGGAAATATTGTCTCCACTTGTTACCTGTGATTCATAAATCTACTTAGACAGCTTTATCACCATCTCCTGTGTGTGACTTCTTTTGATATTACCAAGTAGCTCAAAGAATCAGGCAAGTGAAATGGCAATTTGTCATCTTATATTTGAAAGATACAAATTGACTCTCGCATCTTTAGGATCCATGGAACAAAAGGTTGTAACTATGACCCACCTTGGATGCGTGTTGCTATTTAAAATATCGTGTACACACATGGAGCTGTATAAATATGGATACATACAAATATTGGGGGAGGAGAAAAATGGGAACACAAGTGCTTCTTTCTGCTTCCTAATTCAATGTACCGTAATATCTGAAGTGTAACTTTAGAATCTCTCCACCTGCAGTCAGATCTTTGTCAAAAACAAGCATAATGCTGTGCTTTATCTCTCTTTCCTACTCATCCCCTTCAACCAACCAAAGCTATACATGTGTCTCAGAGATGCAGAAGGAAAATATTATATTGAATGTAATTCACTGGTTTTTGTTACATGGTGCTCGAAAGCTTAAAGAAAGCAAATTTTGCTGTTTGTTCTTCGGTGTTCTGACTCTTGATGTAACAAAAAAAAGCTTACTAACTGTTTATTTAGAAAACTGCTGTACTTTTTCTAGAATTAAGATTTGTTCCTGAAAGATCTAAATTTATAGTCCTTTTAAAGAGCATTTATAGTTGCCATAGCTACTGGCTTATTCAACAGCTTCTTAGGTACACTTAAGAAATGCAAACATATTTTCAAATATACTGTGCTGTTTTACTTTTTAAAATGATTCCTCTAAATGATTTCTCTTCATGGTTTTGTCAAAAGTGACATCAGACAGTCCTATGTTTAATCAAATTCTTATATAGTAGGTGATCTAGAAGATATAAATGCAGTTTTTACTTGCATGCATGTGATTCCACAACTTTTGTTGCTGGATCTCACTACTCTTTTGTGTTGATTTCCCAACATGTCAGACACTTTATTTTATCACTGGGAAAATGTAGTCCTTTCTCTAGGTAAGACAGCTTGTGTTCCTTAGTCTTTATGTACAAGTCTCATGGACACCACTGATACTAATGATGAGTGGCATATCTCCTTCACCAGCTAAACCCCTGTTTACCATGCTATCTCCTCTCGGGCCCTGCCAGGTCAGGAACCTTACGTTGGTAGAGAAATCACTTCCTGCTGGCTATTCACTTCCCCACTGTACAAAACCAGCACTCAAGAACTCTAAACCTTTTATCTTTATAAAAGATAAACTGCTGCTGCTCCTGCAGCAAAGCTAACTTCCAAGGGGTTTTGCCATCTACTTGGATAGCCTTCTGCTTTCACTGTCTCTTCAGTATAACTTGAAGAAGTGATGTCGTCATGCCTACATCCTTCTGATAAACTGAACTGGCTTTGTCAGGCTTCTAAGTACAATCTTTTACATGTCTACTCAGAAGTAAATCCCACTGAGTACAATGGGACATACTCCCAGGTAGGCTTGCCGCCTAAGTTGTGAGTCCCAGCTTTGTGCAGGTTCATGGCTTCAAAAAGACCAGGGAGTATGCATGTGTGTTATGTACTATGTTCAGAGAGCTGCCCTAAGAGTGTGAATCAATAAATCTCAGTTCATACTTAACCTCACCCAAACTAGGCTGCATATATGGCAATGCTAATGATAGTGCTGTTACTTAAAGGGCTATAATAAAGATTACAGAGATAATAGCTGGGATCCAAAGAGCCAGTTAAGGGGAATTAAAAGAGGTTTGCACTAGCCCAGTAGGATTTTTTTTTACTGTTAACAGCTGACCCCCATGCTATATACACCTGCTTTTAATACAGTTACTTATATTTTGAGAAATGATATAAAATTCTTCTGAGCTTACAGAACTAGTTTCATGGTTCTTTGCATCCTGAGTAACGTTTGTAAAGCACTAGGACCACTTGACATGTGCTGTATAAATGCTGTGCTTTATTATTGTTAGCAATCACATTTTCAGGGTTTGGAAATGAAATTATGCCTGGATCACCCACAAGGGGGCAAAGTAGCACCACTTATTTCTTTTTAAAGTTTGAGAGAGAGTGCTTGCGCTTTTAAAATTCTGTTTCTGACAAGCTTGAGTATCCACGCAATTTGTCTGTCAGACATATTCCTTGCCTAAATCGTATATCTGTCTAAAACCTCCTTGCAAATAACCACAGCAGTTACTAGCCCTCAGACTCATAGTAGTTAACTCGCTATGCACATCTATGTGTCTGTAGTGTTTTGGCCTGAAAAGAAGCAAAAGGACGCAGAGCGCTTCTAGAATGAGGGCTCTTAGTGCTTTCAGATCTGCTCTTTGCTGCATCCAGAATTGCCAGCAAGCATCTACACATGAGGGTTATAATAATAATAATAATAATAATAATAATACTTTAATTTATAGGCCGCCTATCTAGCCAATGGCCACTCTAGGCGGCTTACAATAAAACATGATAAAATACAATAAACAATAAACAATATAGCCAGTACAGTGTAATACAAAAATTACAGTATTTAGTAGATTGTTTCACTTGTACATCTCATTATGTTCTGTCCAAATAGTGGGTGTGAGTTACAGTGTGAGAAATATTTGTCTCCTCCCTTTCCCCCCACCCCTTCATGACTGCTTTCATTATTCATTTCCTGACCTTGTTCTCTGTCCCCTTACCCTTTTTCTCAGCAGTAATTAAAGCAACAGTTTCAACCACGAGTTCTTTCTCCCTCCACTATTTCCTTTTTTATTTTGCTGTTAATGCATGCAATTGAACTTTGTTATGTTATGTTACAGTTTATTTCTAGGCCGCCTTTTGGCCAAGAAGGCCTCCAAGGCGGCTTACACACAAATAAAAAACACAAATACAAAATACAAATAAAAAGAATACAATTTACAAAAAATCTAACTAACAAAATCCTAGCATTAAAAAAACAAACAAACCAAGAACAGCTAACCAAAAGCATTCATCTGTCTGGTAAAGGACAGTCCCCAGATAAATGTCACTAAGAGCAGGGGTGAGGGGGCAAGACAGGTGCAACAGCTTGCCCCGTGATGGTCCCAGCGCAGTCTCACCCCTGCAGCAGTCACTTTAGTGAAATAGCACAGATTTTTTTAAAAAAAGACTTATTAGCAAATACTTAACTTTGTTTTAAAGCCGCCTTCCCAAAAAAACTGCTGTGCTAAAATAATCAAAATAATAACTTAGATATCTTACCCTAACAATAACTTAGATGTCTGCAGCATTATGCCCTGGACAGATCGCAGCAATATAGAAATACAAAATTAAAATTGCTCAAAACAGTTCACAATCAGAAAAAAAAATGGGTTGATCCTAAAATATTCATATCTCAGGTATCATATGTCAGGGTAAAGAGGTGCCTCTTCAGCATATGACAAAAGCTATACAATTAAGGCTCCAGATGCACCATTGTGGGGATGACGTTCCACAGCATAGGGGCTGCCACAGAGAATGCTACCAGCCCTGAACTTCGGAGAGCAGTGGAATGACCAAGAGAGCCCCCTCTGCTGATCTTAACAGGTATTTGGGGCCTAAGTGTTTAAAGAGTTTTAAACCCTAATGCAAGCACCTTGAATTTGGCCTAGAATTTTAAAGCAGGGGTTATGTGAGTTCTTCATTACCCCAGTCGGTAATAATAATGCTTGCTGGGGATTCAAGTGGGGAGTTATAACCCTCGGAGAGCAAGCAGAAGGACCTCAGGCAGGGACTGCCAGCCTGCCGTTGTTTTAATAGTGCTTTCTTTACTGAGAGAAGACAGAAACCTGCTTGCTATAACTAAAGCTTTATTAAGAGAATGCTTACAAGATCTACCATGCTTGCTCAGGCTCCTCCCACCTGACCTTTACTCTAGAGCTCAGCCTTCAGATCTCCGTGGCAGTCTCCCTGTAGTTCCCTCTTGCTGGATGCAACTGCTACCTGTTATAACAGCCGTGACCTCTCACAGGAAAAGCAGGGAGCTGAGCACTGTGACTCCATTGGCCAGAGAATCTTAACTTTCCAGTTGCTATCTTCCATGAACCCAGCTGAAGCCTGTCTGCCTTCCTCCACACCCAAAGTGAGACTTTGAAGGGCAGCTTCCTCCCTCCACACTCGCATATACTCCCTCTTTTATAGTGCACACACCACACTACCATTTCCCCTTTTTATTTTATTTTTAACTTGTGCTAATTCATGAAATAGTGCAAGTGGTGTTTTAAAAAGAGAGGCATTAGCAAAGATTTAATCCTGCATTAGCTGCAGGAGGCAGGAGCACATCTCTACTCTGATGATAAAGTGTCCTTTGCAATGTCCTGTTACTTTGTCAACATGTGAAATGGCCATCCAACCAGGAAATGCACAGCAAACAATGAAGAAAAACAGACATTTCAATCGCATCATCAGACTGCCTTATCTGTTTGAGAAGTGATATGGCTGCCAGAAAAGTTGCTCTGGGATAAACTGAGAAAGGGAGAAAATGGGGGAATTGCAGCTAGGAATGGGAAAGTGTGTGTGTGAGAGAATTACGTCTTTCCTTCCTTACGTTCAAACCCAGGGAAGGATGATGTGAGGCTCTGTAATATTAGGGAAAATCCAAAAAGAAAGTAAAAAGAGACTTTCTGGCAAGGCTTTATTGGATGAAGTCCAATGGAAGTGAGTGTGCTGAAGAAGAGCAATCAAAGCTTTGACTTCAGGATCAGTCCAGCTGACTTTATCCCAGCAAGACTTCTCATAGAATCACCTGGATTCAGAGGTAGAAAAATGAACACTCCGTGGAGAGTTCCAAAGGCTAATAAGACATAGAATCTGCCAATAAAGCTGCTTCTGAAATCCCACCACTTGCATGACCTCATAGAACTTCTCAGGAATATCACTGGGCTCTTTATCCCTTATCGAAGACCATTTATAGTCTTAAAAACAAAGGTTACATAAGAGTAGGGTGGTCCTGAAAGGGGGAATTCAGGTACACTGAAAGAAAGACTTTTGTTTGGTTCTTGCTTAACAAAAGGAGTCTAGGCTTTAGGTGAAGTTTAAACTACTACTTGTAAGGGTGCACAGAATCTCTGGGGTCTTGAAAGCCAATTGATAGGTGATACAGTGTTCCTTTTATTAGGTTAGGAACCATAGGAAGGTTGAACATTAACCATGTCAGTGGTTTCCATGCTAGTGTATACAGTAGGGATGGTTAACCTGTGACCCTCCACGTGTTGCTGGACTCTAACTCCCACCATCCCTGACTATTAGCCATGTTGGCTGGAACTGATGGGAGTTGGAGTTCCAACAACATTTGGATAGTCATTAGTTAGCCACTCTAGGTATAGTGTGAGCACCCTCTTTTCCATTTCAAAAGAGCAGGGGGTGGAGAAACTTTTTCAGCCCAAATCTTCATTTCCTCATGGGCAACTCCAGGAGTTTCATGCCAGTGGTGAGTGGGGCCAGAAGCAAAATTGGACAGAGCAATGGAAGTGACTCTTGTTTATGTCCACTAGGCTAAATTCCAGCCATAAAAAGTCAGAGGTTTGATATATCCATCCAGGCAGGCACACAACAGGCATGATCAGAGTACAAGGACATATTCCAATCAGACCAAAGCACTCAAGAAGGGCAATAATGCCTGTGAATGGTATGGCCTGGAGGGCTAGATAGAGAGGCCTCAAGGATACCATTCAACCCCCAGGCTTGAGGTTACCCACACCTTCAGTAGATTGTTTCCATCTGAAACTTTGAAGTGCATTTCATTCTAGTTTGCTTGCTAGATTATTACTAGCTCATCTTACCAGAGAAAATGTAGCTCTTTAAGCTAAGGTGCTCATAGGGGACTCATAAAATGGCAGCAAAATAGTGCTGTCTAGTAGTGTTAGGTTTCATATTGCTGCAGATATTTGTTTTTAAAATAACGGATTATTTGTAACGGGGGGAAAGTTCTGCAGTGTATAATTTCTTTAAGCGTTTTAACAGGTTAATCAAGCATTTGATCCAGTACAGAAATGGAAGATAAATACAAGTTTATTCCATTCATGGTTTCCCATTCCAATACCCTCAGTCTCCATTTGAAGTTGATTATTTTTAGAGTATCTGAAAGAAAAACTCCACAAAAGGTTTTCCACTTCCATTATTGTCTACTACTTCCTTCTCTCTATATTTCTAGTCCTACTGTTTTTTAGTATGTTGGCCAAGGTGTGGCCAGGTAGTGGATTTATATAATGTCTCATGACTCATTTAGTGGCATGTTTAGTAGCTTTTATAATTTTTGAAAATGTCATTGAGATAAGTATACAGTCTGTTTGCTAGAATAGGGAGGACACAATAAAGGCTTGTATTCATTTAATGTGAGTTCTGTAATGAATTTGTAGCCTTGAAAGGAAACATGTGGATGGCAGGCAGGTGATAGAGACCCGTGATTTTTGCCTCCCAAGCAAAAAGTAGGTGCTTTGCAACACTTCTCATGCTTTCAAAAATCTGCCTGGGTTGAGATTAACATATGTGGTGTTGTCACATACCATTGGTACAAGGTGCCTTTTTCTGGTTTTGCTGGATTCTCCCCTCTTGCATCTCATCTCATATGGAGCAGAGAGTATACAGGACTCCAGTGGGGAGGAAAGTCCCCTTGTATGAGTACTTTTCCATTTGTGATTCTTTGGATCAAACCCAATCTATGCTGCAGATGATAGAAAATGCATTGGTTACAAATAATCTTTTGTTAAATCCGTGTGTGTGGGACTGCAGCCTTTGTTTAGCAGCCCAGTCAATATTCATATTTTAAAATACTGCTTTAAAAATATTTCATTAATCATTCTGAAAGATAAAATATTTCATAAGAGTTTCAGTTTCTCCCAAACTTCAAATGCATCCATTTTATGGAGGGAGCACTGAAGAATTTCTCCGTAACTTTTCTGTAACATCCTCCGTATCTCTACTCATATTTAAAGATGAATAGTATTTTCAGAGTGACTAAATAAACAACCCTCTGCACTGTTTACATGTAAGATTTAAATTTTACTCTGCAAATGCAGTTTGGCTAATTCTGGAACTCGTCTGTGGTTTCAAACAGTATGAGCAAGGAGCAGTGTGTTTTCAGCACCTAAAAAGGTGGATTCTCCTCAGCATTTGTATAAGCTCAACCAACCTTCCCAGTTGCATTAAATACAGAAATGATTAACATTCTGGGAAACTTGAAATTGTGAATCTTCGTTATCCCTCTGGAATCCGTAGTGATGGTGTTAAATTTGGGTGTGCAAAGAAGTCCCCTCTCCTCACCATGCAACTAAAGGTAAAACTTGTATTTTGGCAGTAGTAGCACAGATCTTTTGAAAATTGTGACTGCCCAGTCAAGACAGCTTTCCATCCTTTTGATGCCTCTTAATTACCATATTTGTTATGGTTTCACTTCCTCTTAATTTCCATATTTGTAATTTTTTTAGAAGTGTTTCCTTGCCTAGATGTGTGTGATTGTTAAGATAAACGTTTACATGTGCCATGTTCAATGTCTGCTTATTTCTGCTGAGTAGCTCTCCCAATTAAAGGCGTATCTGAACATATGATTTCCGCCAAGTGTCTGGGGAAAATGTTTTCATATTAAAATTAAAAATAACATTAGCAGCTTTGGAGCACTATATAGAGAAGTAATGAGGCAGGCAGCAAACATGGTGATTGCAAGTTAGATGCTTGGTAAACAGGAGGGCCTCTTTTCCCTTCCTCTAATCTGTCTGCCTGGAGATGTTGTTTCCACATTTCTCAGTCCTCTTGCATGGTGAGAGATGGATGTCATGTAAAGGGGAAAGGGGTAGATAACAGGAAATCTGAGGAAATTGACCCATGAATCATTAACATATCTTGGATTTTTTTCTTTGCTTAAGGAAACCAATTATTTATAGCTTTGCATTTTGCATGATTCTAAGTTTCCATTTGATGCTTTAAGAAGATTATTCCATTTAATCCTTTGTTGCCTGTACTTAACCAGTACTAGTTTGCAGCAGCCCTGCCTTGAGGTATCATATGACATCTTATTTTAAAGGTCATTGTGCAGTTGGTCTTTGATCGCTGGGGAGAAAGTCCTTTAATGCCACTTCTGGTATCTATTGTAAGTTGTTGTTTTTTAAATGACAGCGCTATCCATGAAGAAATACTGCTATAACCAGTTTTTCCAGTCTGGATAGGCAAATAGGGCAGAAAAAATCTCAGGCCTCCAAAAGGAGCCTTAAAATTCTGGAATACAAATAACGGACAGAAAAGTTACAGTATGCACATCAAACTGTTTAAATGGCAGAACTTTCACACTAAGTGCCAGTTGCTAATGAATCAGTTATTATCTAGTACTTTTTACATGGCCCATATATAGCTTTGGAAGGAGGCAGCAATGTGATCTCACTTCCTTTAAACCCTCCTTAAAACCCACCTTTCCCATGAAGCCTTTGGCTGAGTCCCTACTGCAGCTGACTAAGCCTGTCACCAATCCTATGCATGTGCAACTGAAACAATTACATATTCTTCCCTGTTTGCCCCTGCCTTTGCTTCCTTTCCTGTTTTCCCTGGACTGAATTTTAGATCTCAGGTGCTTCAGAGCAGGGACCTGTCCTCTTGTACTCTGCAAAGTGCCAAGCATATTGATAGTGCTATATGAATAATATTAGAATAATAATAGTTTTTTTTTAAAAAAAAACCCACGTCATACACTCATACACTCAATCATCCATTGTGATCCACTGTTCCCATCTTTGCAAATGATATGAGAAAACAATGTATTTGATAATTGGTAAAATCCAAACATAAGCATTCATTAGAATAGAGAAGTGAGCAGCATGTACATCTGAGTTGACTGGAAAGAGTGTACTGTTTCTTTTTGTTCCATTATAAAATGGGCATTGACGTTAATACAGCTTTATTTACAGGAATCCATCAATCTTTACTTTAGAAATATATAGAAATCTAGTATATAGATCATATATGTAGTGTTGCTTATATATACAGTATATAAGCCCCCTGGGGCAATAGTTGTTGATTCTGGTAGCAGGAGTGCAAGTTTAACATTTGGATCTTAATTTAGTAATTCACAAACTATTGCTTAAAGAAGAAGTTGTGTGGCTTTTTCTCAAACTCCTACTCATTTCATATCTACAATAAAAAAGATAAGGTCGTGTTTCCAAAGCCAATAAATTACACCACAGTCCTACCATGTCTGCTCAGATATAAGTCCTATTGCATTCGATAAGGGCTTACTCCCAGGTAAATAGAGTTAGGATTGCAGCCTTGAATGGTCAATCTTACTTCAGTCTTGTAATGATGGTTCAGTTAATTTTTGTTGAAGTGGGCAGTACCATAATTATGTAGGTAGTTGATCCTGTGCTCCAGGAAAGTAAGCTGTGCTGTGTCTTTTGGAAATAATCCAGTAATTCTGTGATGCACCATATTTTCAGTCTAAATGTTCCTTGGGAACTCAAAAGCTTGGTCACTATGTTCTGATAATTTGGTTGGTCCTAATAAAGATATTGTCCGACTGTGTAAGTTTAGAATTTTTCCTTACAGATCAACGTGGCTTACTTTCCTTTTTATTTTTTTAAGTTGATTTTATTGGTTGTCTTTTGAAAGTTTGAATCAGAAACTAGGGATTGCATTTTCACATTTTAAGCTCACTTCTGGGCTTCTGCTGGGAGGAAGGGCGGGATATAAATAAAATAATAAATAAATATATTCTGCTACTAGAAAACTATGTGGAAATGATCAGTCACAAAAAACGCTGCACACTTTTTTGTTACTATTTTTTTACATTTCTAATTAAAGGGGGCAGCAGAAATTACAGTGTTTAACTTTAGTTTTCAGGAAACCACAGTACATGTTAAAAATATTCCTAGCAATTTGAAATGTATTTTTCATTAGGTTCATGAATGAAGGAGAGGGAAGAACAGTTTAAACAAGGAATATGGTTTTGGATGTAGAGCTGAACTGGAAAGAATGAAAACAAAGTATTTAACTCACATAGAATATAACTTGATATTTGAAAAAGTAGGGGAAATTAGCAGTTGAGGTTAAAATTCTGATGTTCTGATGTGCCACTAAAATCAGCGTTACCCAACCTTTTTTGACCCAACGCCCCCCTCAGATTAAGTATATGCCAGTGCTTCCTATTCTTCCCTTAAAATCTGAGTAATACATAAAAGGTATTTTCAATTATTATTACTGATCGTTTTTATCATGCCTTTTTATTGCACTTAGATTACACATTGAATTCTTAGTATGATTTAGTAATATACATACATAGTTATAGAAAAGTAAATAAAATGAGATTTATTATAAAATACTAGTGTGATCCTTGAGCTTGATGAGTTTTGGCTAACTTCACAATATCTGGAGTATACTTGGATAGTAATAGTCTTAAGTCACCACGACTAACAATATCCAAACGGTTTCGATTCTTCACTAGTATGCGATTCACTGCACTAAATCCTCGTTCAACGAGATAAGAAGATGGAAAGGCAATATAAAGAAGTTTTGCTTTTCTCCATAGAGCAGGAAATTTCACATGATGTTTCAGCCACATGAATTGATGTCCTCTGCTGTTGAAGATTTGCTTCGATTCTTCATCATTTTGAAGCTCAACAATTTCTTCATGCAAACTAAGTTCTTGGTCTTCTCCTTTGCAAGTGAATGGATTTGTTACCCAGACAGGTATTTCCAAATCAATCAAATCTTTAAAGCGATTCTCAAAGTCACTCAGTGACTGCAGATGTAAGCAATATTCTTCCAACTCAGTCTAAATAAGATGCTTTTATGCTGCTCATGGTAGGAAACTGCAAAAAAACTCTTCTGCCAGTGTTATGTTTAAACAACTCCAACTTCATGATAAAAGTAGATATCGCAGTTTTTGCCTCAGCTAAATTGAAATTATCACCCTGAAGCTGATTCAGCGTATTCATTTTGTCATAAATGTCGGCCAAATATGCCACATCTCTGTGCAAAAGTTTAACTTTCTCGCATAATTCACGGTCAACAGACTGCAGAAATTCTATAACTGTTTCAAATAAAATACAGAAACGTTTCAAGCATGAGCCTCTGGAGAGCCAGCGCACTTCAATATGAAGAAGGCGGCGTTCAAACTCCTCATCGTTGTCTTCACACAGCTGACAGAACAATCTGCTATTTAATGAATGTGCTTTAATCTTGTTTATCGCTGATATTACGATGGCCATAGTTGAATGAAGCTGTTGACTTAGCTTTTTGGCGACAAGATGTTGACAGTGAATGACACAGTGGATAGAAAATAGATTTGGAATTTCTTTTCTTAAAAATGCGATTAAACCCGTGTGGCGACCTAGCATTGATGGTGCTCCATCTGTTGCACATGAGATGATATTCTTCATTGGAATCTCTTTGCTCTTTAGATACCGTTGTAGCTCTTCAAACATTAACTCTCCCTTTGTGTTGGTCGTCATTGATTTGCAGAACAGCATTTCTTCATATGCTCCTTCATTTTTGATAAATCGTACGTAGGCCATTAGCAGTGCTTCATTGTCTCACACCATTGTTTCATCCAATTGTATCCCAAATTCATGGTTGCACAGATCTGCACACAAGATTTGCAAGCGTCTGCAGTGGCAAGAGAATGCATACCGCAAAAACTTCCTACTGCAAAGGCACATGCCGCTCCTGCAGGGTCTTGCCATCTGACTCAGACCCCCTTGTATGTTGATGAGTTCACAGCTCTGTAGTTCTAGCCTCCAGCTTACATGTCTTGAGAAGGCGAGATGTTGTGAAAACAGCTGAAAAACAGATAAATAAACATACTTCTCCTCACCCCGACCCTCCAAAAGAACACAGCTTTCTCAGCTTTGAAATGCCTTCTTATCCTGGCTTCTCATTAAATCCTCATAGAAGGAGTGAGGGTATGAGGATATTTAAATTAGGGCGAATCAGAACGTAGGAGAGAAACCTACCTCAAAGAACAGGGCAAAATCAACACCGTAAGGTAATAATAGAACCTCCTCATTTTTTCCACCCTGCCCAAAGAAATCTGTAGGTTACTTACCAGACCGAGCCTACAGTCTCCCTTCTTTTGTCTCTGGGGATATAAGCAGATCATGGGGGCTTTCCCCTACAGCTCAAGAACTCCCACAGGCAACCCTTGCCTTCATTCCCCCAAACATATCTAGCCACCATCGATGTTACTGGCAAAATAACCCGCTTTACTCTGAAGTAGCATACATGTGACTTCAGGTACAGTTAAGTAAGCCTGGATTGGATTGGCTACATCCTCCTTATGTTTCAGTACTTTAGCTGTGGTAGGTTAGTGTGGGGCAAAGAATGACGCTGTGCTTCCGCCCTTCTTTCTACTCTATCTGTGGACGGCAAACTTAAATGCTTCATCTTCAGACCGCCAAATGTCAAGGCCCCCCGAATGAACCCAAACGCCCCCCTAAAGTTTGTAATGATGCCAATGCCCCCCTGAAAAGCTGTAACGCCCCCCTGGGGGACTCTACCACCCACGTTGGGAATCGCTGCGCTAAATGAAATTAACTGTCAGCTGCTTGAAAGCAGGGGTGGGGGACCTCTGGCTCACAGGCCAAACTTGGCTCACCAGATTTCCTCATTTGGCCTGCCAGGCCGCTTTGGGAAAGCCACAGCCACCCACCCATCACCTCATACCGCGTGACTCTTTGAAGCCATCTCATCCTGGTCCTTTCAACTTCCATTTCATAGGTTGAAAAGGGCAGGCCAGGCATTCCAGGCTTGAAGTCACCCTGCACTTTCAACTTCCAAGGCTGAAAATTACCTCATGCTAATCCTTTAAACCTCCGATTTGGAGGTTGAAAGATTTGGCGCAGGGCAGGTTTTCCAAGTCTTGTAGTGCCCCTCCTTTCAAGCTGATGCTTTCTCTCGGAGCTTGAAAGGAGAGACCCAGGGAGGCTTGGAAAGCTCAACCCATGCTGATTGTCTTCAGAAGTTGCACTCTAGAAGCTCAAGGGATTTTGACAGGTTGGCAGGACAACATACCTGTCAATAGTGTGAGGTCATATTGGTGTGATGTGATTGACAGGTGGTTTGCCCCACCCAGCCTACAAGCCATCTTTAAAAACATGTTAAAACAAAACATCATTAAAACATCTTAAAAAGCAATTCCAACACAGACGCAGACTGGGATAAGATCTCTACTTAAAAGGTTTGTTGAAAGAGGAAGGTCTACAGTAGGTGCCGAAAAGATAACAGAGACAACAAAGATAACAGGCACCTGTCTAATATTTAAGGGGAGGGAATTCCAAAGGGTAGGTGCCACTATACTAAAGGTTCACTTCCTGTGTTGTGCAGAACGGACCTCCTGATAAGTATCTGCAGGAGGCCCTCACCTGCAAAGTGTAGTGATCGACTGGGTATATGAGGGGTAAGATGATCTTTCAGGTATCCTGGTCCCAAGCTGTATAGGGCTTTGTACACCAAAACCAGAACCTTGAACTTAGCCTGGTTGCTAATAGGCAGCCAGTGCAATTCTTTCAGCAGCAGGGTGACATGTTGGTGATGATCAACCTCCAGGGTGGCGGCACATAGTGTGCATTACAGTAATCCAGCCTGGAGGTTACCAGAGCATGGACAACAGTGGTCGGGCTATCCTGGTCCGGAAATGGCTGCAGCTGTCTTCCCAGCCAAAGCTGGTAAAAGGCACTTCTAGCCACAGAGGTCACCTGGGCTTCTAGCTACAAAGATGGATCCAGGAGCACCCCCAGACTACAAACCTGCTCTTTCAGAGGGAGTACGATCCCATCCAAAGCAGGCAACTGACCAATTACCCGAACTCAGAAACCACCAATCCACAGCACCTCCATCTTGCTAGGATTCATCTAGCCCACCACCAAGTCTAGGCAGTGGTCCAGGGCTTGCACAGCCTCTCCTGATTCAGATGTTACGGAGAAATAGAGCTGGGAATCATCAGGGTACCGCTGACACCTTGCCCCAAATCTCCTGATGACTGCTCCCAAGGGCTTCATAGAGATGTTAAACAGCATGGGGGACAAGATGGTACCCTGCGACACCCCAGAGCACAACTGCCAGGGGCAATCACCCAGTGCTATTCTCTGAAAACAACCCTGGAGATGGGATTGGAACCACTGTAAAATAGTGCCTCCAATGCCCATATTACCAAGTTGGCCCTGAAGGATACCATGGTAAATGGTATCAAAAGTCACCGAGAGATCAAGGAAGAATAACAGGGTTGCACTCCCCCTGTCCTTCTCCCAATAAAGGTCATCCATCAGGGTGACCACTTACCAGGGAATAAGAACCATTACGTTTGGTGGGATTTGTTTCTGAATGAACTTACTTAGGGTTGTATCTTAACAGTTTAGTCCTATGCATGTTTACTGAGAAGTAATTTCTATTGAGTTCAGTGAGATTTACTCTCAGGTGAGAGTGTCTAGGATTGTAGCTGGGCAGAGGAATCCAAAGTGGGGCCAGCAGGGAAGCAGTTCTGTCTCCAGATTCACAATCCCACTTTAAGCTGGTGCATTTTGAAGGCCCCTTGGGAGTTTGAATGGACTTTGGATCCTCTGAAACACCTTGTTTCAGGGCTTTCCAATTGCTTTCACTAGTGGAAGAGCTCTGAGTGATAGCTTTTGGCCACCTGAGTGAAGCTGGGGCTTTTGCCATGGGGCTGCAGCCAGTAGCACCCATCTTCACCAACAGAGGCCAGTTGAGAAGCAACTACACACCATACACACAAACACGCCATCTGCATTGGGCGGGGGGGTTAGGATCTAAAATGAATTGTTTTCCCCATAAAAAATGACACAAGCAAAGTGAGTAACTGTGAGGGAGAATGGGGGAGAGGTCAGCTGTCTTGATTTCAAAACGGTTTGGTCATCACTGTCTAGCTCTGCCCACTGGTGTGTACACAGAGTTAATACGATAAAAAAAAAAAGAATCAACAGAGATGTGTACAGCTGGATGCAGGCTCGTTTCAAACTGCACCCATACAAAACAATCTCACTGGTTTTTAAGGACACTAGTGTGCATGTAGCCTAAAACTGCTGAAGTAATCTCACTCCCCTTGTTTGCAGGGGGTAGGGGTACAAGCCAATCCCACAACTTATGTGGGTAAACCATGACTGCCGGATTTTCTCTCCGTCCCCCCTCCAGTGCACCCTAGCTTATGTTCTTGCTGATGGGAGGGTGTTCCAGTTTTTAGGTCACTGTATCTGGTGACATCAGGGTTGTTATTTCTCACAAATCTTAAATGAAACTGACCTAGAATTCTCCAGAGGCAATGACTGCATCTGTGAATGAATTCACTAACTTAATTTTGTAAGAGGCATTCTGACCTATATCTGAGGGATAGCTTTGTTTTGTAATATGCTTATAATTACCATGTGTTTTAAAAAATGAATTCCTGGTTTTAGATATGGAGCAAGCTCTGTAGGAATCACTTCACCTTTGTTATTCAAAGAAAACTGGGTAAGCAGTCTTACAGCTCATTCTCCATTCTGCGTGGTAAGTCTAGCTAGCAATTCTGAAATAAGGAGGTTATGCCTTGGGCCTGTAAGAAGACAATAAACTACTGGGTGGGCAGCAGGTCATAAAGAATGGCTGTGATGGTAACAATAACAGCTTGACTACTTCTGAGGATTTGACTTGTGTTCCCATTTCAAGTTGCATTTATAACAGATATAAACATGACTACATGTTCTTAAAAGTTTCCTGTTTTTTCATTTAAAAAGGGAGCAGTCTATGTGAAATGTTTTTCCAGCTTGCCTGGAAACTGGAATGTATTTGTGAATCACCTGTGGAAAATGCTATGCAATGATTTTTTTGTTATCTGGAAACAGTGTGACTTTCCATAGTTTTATAAGACATGTGGCGCAATAAGAAAGGGCTACAGACATTTATTGGCCAGCCCTTCAAATCTGTTCATAATTTCCCACCCGAGTACTCTTAGTTGCAGTTTCCCATGTTTCATTCTTTCCTCAAACAGGAAACTTTTATGAACGTAAAGAAAAACAGTTGCAGATTTTTTTTAACCGAGGAAAATGACATACAAACTATTTTAAGAAGGTGAGGAGGAAAGGACTAATGAGGATGTTTTGTAAGTATCTAAAACAGAAGAATCTACTATACCATGCCTATAGTATAGTTTGGTACATTATCTGCTCTCAGATTAATTTTCTTTTTTACAAAAAGTTTAAATATGCAACTTTTTTTAATCAAATGGCATCTCCCCACACCACTCCCCTAGACTTGCAGCTAAAGCAGAAGAATACTCCTAGAGGGAGGATGGGATAGATCAATTGTTATTTTTTGGTAAATTGCAATCTTTGTGTGTATTATGGACTGATTAATATACACAATTTTAATTAATGTTTTAAATACGTTTGTTCAGTTTTGACCCTATCTGGACACAGATAGCCTGACTTCTGTTATCTACACTTTGGTAACCGCTAGGCTTGATTACTGCAATGCGTTGTATGTGGGGCTGCTTTTGAAGACAATTCAGAAACTGCAGCTGGTGCAGAATTTGGCAGTCAGAATGCTCACTGGGGCAAGACAGTCTGAGCACATAACACCAATTTTGGCACAGCTGCACTGGCTATCAGTTAATTTCCATGCTCAATTCAAAGTGCTGGTTTTGACCTATCAAACCTTACATGGCTCAGGACCCCAATACCTCAAGGACCGCTTCTCCCTATATGAACCAACATGGACCCTGCGTTCAGCATCTGAGTCCCTTCTTTGTGTGCCCCTTTAAGAGTGGTGACACGAGAATGGGCCTTCTCAGTGGTGGCCCCCCACTTAAAGAATGCTCTCCCCAGGGAGGCATGTATGCCTGGCACCATCATTATCTATTTTTAGGTGCCAGGCAGAATCCCGTTCCGTGCCCGGTACCTTCCGGGCAAAGGGGCGAGTTTGCGGCCGAATCCGAAGCCCAGGCCGCTATCAGGAGTGTGTGTGTGTGCACACGGCGCACCGGCACGCCAGCGTGACACACAGGAAGGAGGCGGGGCGGCTGAAGGCAATTTAAGGCCACTCCACCAGCCTCCCGCCCTCCTTTGAATTTTGGCGGCGGCGAGGCTTTTTGGCGCGGCAAGGCCCGCAGCGCTGTGAGGCCTTCCAGCACCGGCAACTTGAGGCGGTGGTGAGGCCATCTGACCGGCGGTGGTGAGGCCATCTGACCGCGGGAGGCCTGGCGGCGGCAGCGGCAAGGCCTTCAGAGAGCGTGCGTGGCGCATTCAGCACATGTGGAGCTTTCCCTGGCCTTTCCTTAGGCCAGGCCTTTGCGTGCAGCGGCGGCGGCGGCAGCGGCGAGGCACGGCAGCGACCCTGGGAGTGGCACAGCAGGCACTCAGGCCAGGACATTTAAATTTGTTTTTGTGAGCTCTTGCTGGGGGGGGAGGCTAGCGCTAAGGGACGGTCAAGCTGGCCTCAGGCCCCCACCTCCGACTTTAGCAGAATAGTAGCATAGGTAAAGCTGGGGTGGTGGTAACATAGGTAAAGCCTGGGCGGTGGCTGCGCGGGTAGAGCCTGGGCGGTGGCTGCGCGGGTAGAGCCTGGGCGGTGGCTGCGCGGGTAGAGCCTGGGCGGTGGCTGCGCGGGTAGAGCCTGGGCGGTGGCTGCGCGGGTAGAGCCTGGGCGGTGGCTGCGCGGGTAGAGCCTGGGCGGTGGCTGCGCGGGTAGAGCCTGGGCGGTGGCTGCGCGGGTAGAGCCTGGGCGGTGGCTGCGCGGGTAGAGCCTGGGCGGTGGCTGCGCGGGTAGAGCCTGGGCGGTGGCTGCGCGGGTAGAGCCTGGGCGGTGGCTGCGCGGGTAGAGCCTGGGCGGTGGCTGCGCGGGTACAGCTGGGTGGTGTGTGTGTGTTTGGTGCACTGAGTGGGGCAGCTACATGAAGGGGAATTTTATCCTACCTAAATGTCCCATGTGTATGTCTCAAGGATGTACCTGTACAAGGATGTACCTTGTACCTGCTTGCAGAGGCCTCAACAATGGAACAGAGCCAATGCACTTCATGTGCTGTTATTGCTAGGATTATTTTACCATTTACAGGGATCTCGGACCCTGGAGAGGGAGGATTGTAGCTCAGTAACAGATCACTTGCTTTGCATGCAGAGGGTTCCCAGGTTCAGCCCTCAGTGCCTCCAGTTAGGGCCAGGAGATACTTCTATTGGGGTCCCCTTTCCCATTACAGAAAGTGAAATAGGAATAGACTCCTTTTCTTGATACTGAAGTGTATTTTTAGTTTAAATTAAATGTTATTTTTCATTTACCAATTACCCAGAGAGGTAATGGGCTATCGGACAGCCATCTTTGGGGATGCTTTTATTAAGGGATGTACTGAGAAGGCCATTCCTCTTCCACACTGTTTTTGCAAACCAGGAAAGTTCAGAGAGGGGCAAAATTTGCCTGCACTCCCGCACCCTCCTGCTGCCCGTGGCCGCTACTTGTTTGTGCAGAATACCCTAAAGATGCTCTGTCATAACATAGCGGCCATTTGGATGGGAGCAATGCTATGTAATTACAAAGAGCAGAGGCTTTTTGAGGAGGGCGGGTGGCAGCCAGAGATAGAAAGGAGGCTGCAGGAGCCAGTAAGGATCCCAGTTAGTGCTGTAACCTCACCTCCAAAACTACCTCAACTCCAAAAATGCAAAGGGAACTCATCCCCTCTTTTTCACTGTTAAGCTTCTCCTCCCCAAATACGTTCTTCAAAACCCAAGTAAAAATATACAAACCTTTCCATCAGTTAAGTCCCATACACCTCAGTCCCAAAACCCATTTAATCTGCGATATTCTGAGTAACCATACATAGGGTTCTGCTGTATGTGTGCAGTCACATGCACCCTCCCGTGGGAAGAGGTAATGATATACTCAGGGGGATTTTCTCATAAGTAAGTATGCATAGAATTGGTCCAATTCATATTTTTCTGAGTAAATTATTTAAACATAATGGAATTCTTTTCAGCAATCATGTGCAGGCTGCACATTTGCTTGCATCTTCTCTTTAGCTAGTTTACAAACTGGTCTGTGGATAAGCACTTGTCCTGTGCTTTTAAGAGTCATTTGATCTGCAGACATTAGAAGATGACATTGCTCAACTCCATGCCATCTAAAAACTGCTGAATACGAACCTGCAATTATTTATTTATTTATTTATTTAATTTATTTAATTTATATACCGCCCTAAGCCAGAAAGGCTCTCTGGGCGGTGTACATAAAGGATAAAACAAGCAAGATATATAGATACAGTAAATATAACAGAATCAAAAATCAAAACAACAAGCAACAAAAACCAAGCAACATCAAAATATAACAATAAGATACTATTTAAAATACACTATAAAAACAATTATTAAAATACATTTTAAAATGCCTGGGAGAATTAAAGGCGCAACAACAGGCTAGAAGGATATGTGGGGCCAGGGCCCCTCAAAGGAGTGGGAAGCAGCCCCCAGCAGAGGCTGCTCAAGAAAAGTGTCCCTTCCCAGCTAAGCTCGAGGTGCTATGGACCTTGCTTGCAGACTGCCCAGTTATGGGGAGACTCGTTTTATTAGGCAGGTTTTTCTTTATTATGCGTTTTTTCCGGATCCTATACGGTGGCCCCCGGCTTGCCCTTATGGCCAGCAAACTTAAATCAGTCTTAGGTATGGACGCACTGGTCCAGAGGAGAATTGATAAAGACATACAGTTGGGCAGGGTTATTGGCCCCTTCCCATCATCCCCTACCTCTGCTCTCACAGTGCCCCCCCCGTATAGTGCCCAAAGTGGCAGTGGGCGAAGTCTACCTGATTCACCATCCGTCATACAAGTGGGGTCAGTCAGTGATGGCTTCATACCAGATAGGCTATGCACAGTGCACTGCACTTCATTCAATATAGTGCGCACCTGTGGCAGAGATGCCTTATGGGCAAGTGTGGCAGCTAATCTGCCGGCATTGCCAGCTGTTACACACGGTGGATTTTGAGCTGCTGAGTTTTGCCTTTTAGGTCAACTATGCAGCAGAGCATTACATATGGGCTGCTGTATTCTTGCATGGAGCACTTCAGCCCCTTCTTGGAAGGGACAGCCAGGAGACGAGAGGCCCCAGAAGCGGTGGGGCACTATTTTCATGATTTACAGTTCTCGGGTAGGGCAGACTTTGGGTGCATGTTAGCGCTTGATGGCACAGTTTATAGCATAGCTATTAACTGGGGAGTTCTTTAGGCAGCTGGGAAAGTGGAGGATCCTGCCCCAGTGTTCACCTTCCAGGGTATTAAAATTGACTTTTGGACCCAGGGCTGCAGGCTGCCTGGGAAAAGCTTGAACTGTTGCAGATCAAGATCCTGGATCCCTGGATCCAGGGGCTGGGAAAGTGTTTGCTTTCTGCTCTTCAGGTATTGGGGGCCTTCTGCGGTGGCGTTTATGGTGCCATAACAGGGATTTCACAGCCTTACCACAGGTTCAGGGTTTTGGCTGCCTTATGCACCAACCTACGGTGTGGCCCCCTCCTTTCCTGCAGTGCGTCAATGGTGTTTCAGGTAGAGGAAGGACCGACTCTGCTAGTCCCATGCCGCATACTGGGAGATGGGGGAGGGGAGTCAGAGATGGCCAGGGCAGGAGGGGATTCCTGGGAGTTAGGGGATGGCAGGGGCTATGCAAAGTGTGGCCTATTCCTATGAATCACGTCCTGGAATTCATCACGGATGGTAGGAGTAAAGCTTGTCTGTCAGTGTGTCGCAAGGTAGGCTGGCAGGGGGCTTTTAGGACCATTCAGATGTCTTGGGATATGTCAGGTGCTGGCCAGCTGGCCCATGCACACCCCCATACCCCTTATCCTCATCCTCCATGTTCACCTGACCCGCCAGGGATTGTTGATCAGAGAGGTGCTCTGTGACCATCATGCTTCAAAGCTCAGCAGTTGCATGTAGCGGCCCTCACACTTAATTTTGGATCCTTCCGGATGGGGGGTGGGGGTGTTTTGGGGCCAGGTCAGACTTCCCTTCGAGCCATCCTGGGGTCCAAGGTTTGTTTCCAGGCAGACCAGGGGTACAAGAGTCACTCCACATTATTTTACCCTCCCCTGGACTGGACACTTCCCCATGATGGCGTCATAGTGTTTTTGGCCTGAAGCTATAGGCCTGGTTGCCTGATATTCAGGGGGAGGGATCTTCCCTCATAAAGTTTTGGTCTAGTGTCGCAGTGCCTGGGAGCAGACCCATGGGGGTTTGAGGGTCATGCTCCTCCGGAATTGGGGTTGCCTACCCGGCAGCGGAATTGCCTACCTGGGACGGTCTATTTTGTTTTGGTATATGCAGGTGCAGGCCGTCGGGAGGTGGAAGTAGGGGGCGCATGGAATACATTCACCCCGGGGGCGAGTCTGAAGGTCCGGGACCCAACTGTTCACGATTGTTTCTGTTTTGGCAGGTTGCTGAACGGGGATGGAGCAGATGCGCAGCCTACTCTGCAGCCATGGCATGATCTCATAGGCTGGCCTTGGGGCCACAAACGCACATTGGTTCACAGCTGGGCCTCTGATGGTGGGCCACGGTTTGGTGGCTGGGCTGACAGAGTATGCGCTGGAATGGTCTCCTACCCATGTCGTTCCAGCAGGGTTCAGGGCGGAAGGTTCTGCAGGTGGTGGTCATTCCCCTGGGTGGGAATTACCTTGGTTACTGAAGGGCAAGACATGTGAGGACATGCAGTTGAGGCCACAATAGCCACTGGTCGTCTGCTGTGGTCAGTCAGGAAGGGGAAGGCCCTCAGTGGCAGGCATGTGAGGACATGCAGTTGAGGCCTCGGTAACCTTGGGTCATCTGCTGTGGTCAGACATGGAGGGCAAGGCCCTCAGTGGCAGGCATGCGTGGACATGCAGTTTGTGGGGTAACGATGGCATCTTCCTGATGAACCTGCAGAGGTTATTGGGTGTGGGGTAAAGGGAGACTAAGCAGAAGCTTGTCCCCCTTTTGTGGCAAAGAAGTGCGGGAAAAGATTTAAAGGGAAAGGGCAGCTAGGTGACACCTTTAGGCACCTTTGGGGGCGATTGGCGGTCTGGGGGCCTGCAGCTCAGGGCTATACGGCCCGGGGGGCAGAACACGGGCCGCCTTTGGGGCCAACGTGCCTCATCCGCTCGGAGTTTCAGGGCTCCGGGGGGCGGTGATGTGGGTTGGACCCCCTACACATCTTCAGGGTGTGGCCTGAGCTGAGGTCTGGCACAGGGCAGCCCCGTGCTCAGGCAAGGTTTAGTCACCCTATGGCTGCAAGCAGGCTTTGCCTGGATCATCAGAATGCTCCCGCACTTGATTTCCCCTCTGCAGGTTCATTATTCTAATTGATTCCGTTTAATAAAGTGGCCCATGGTTTAACCCAATGAATGGTGTTTGTGTTTTATTTCGGCAATAGGCCGCAAACATTCCTCTTCTCCCAGACATTCAGCTCTTAATGTTTGGAGAGCTTCTGACATTGTAGCCTCTTTGAGGGGGTGGGTTGTCTTACCCTCTTAACCATGTATTGTGTTTTTTAACTTTTTAGTTGTGTCAGTTTTATATTGCTTTTAATCTTTTTATTGTATGTCACTTTGTGTTCATTTTTATGAAGAAAAGTGACTAATAAATTTAATAATAATAATTTAAAATAATAATTTCCTATTTTCAGACTTCTTCTCAACTAAGTTGACATATAAAAATAAAATACAGTTTAACCTGGAAACTGAAGCTGAATTTTGGTTAGCAAATAAGGGTGAGATGTGTTAGACTAACTTGCAGATGAAAAGAACTGATTAAAACTGTATACGTTGGATACTGCTGCTTTATTTTTGTTTTTGTTTGTTTGTTTGTATCCCGCCCTTCCTCCCAGCAGGAGCCCAGGGCGGCAAACAGAAATGCTAAAAACATTTTAAAACATCATAAAAAGACCTTAAAATACATTAAAACAAAACGTTACAAACTTTTTTAAAAAAGCTTTAAAAACATCTTTTTTAAAAAAAGGTTAAAAACATATTAAGGAAAACATATTGAGCAATTCTAACACAGATGTAGACTGGGATAGGTCTCAACCTAAAAGGCCTGTTGAAAGAGGAAAGTCTTCAAAAGGCACCGAAAAGATAACAGAGATGGTGCCTGCCTAATATTTAAGGGGAGGGAATTCCACAGGGTAGGTGCCGCCACACTAAACGTCCGGTTCCTATATTGTGCAGATTTATTATTATTATTATTATTATTATTATTATTATCATCATTATCATTATCATTATATTATTATATCCCACCTATCCTCCAAGGAGCTCAAGGTGGCATACTTGGTTCTTCCCCTCCCATTTGTCTTCACAACAGGCCTATGAGGTAGATTAGTCTGAGAGAGAGAGAGAGAGAGAGAGAGAGAGAGAGGTCACATAGTGAGCTTCATGGCTGAGTGGAGATTTGGACCATGGTTTCCTGGGTCATAGTCTGACACTCTAACCTCTACACCAAATTGGCTCTCTTTAGAAGCTACAGCATACAATAGATCTTACATTTATTTATTTAAAAGATTTGTACGCTGCCTTTTGGGGTCAAATCCTCCCTTCTATGATTTTTATATGTGATTATTGTCATGCATTGGTTGTGAAATGGATCTGAACTAGAGGCAAATAGTTACCTTCAGTGGCCAATTATAAACTGAACTGTAGAAATGGTGTTGTGGCCTGGTGTTTGTATATTTCCAGTTATGCTGGGCTATTTATGATTTTTATGTTCGCTTTTAGTTACATGAAATCGATGTTTTAAATGGTCTCATGTTGTACTGTATCAGTTAAGTTTTGATGTGGATTTTTCTAAGCCTTTTTGTAAAGAATGTCGCTTTAAAAGCTGGTTACAAATCTGTTACATAAATAAATAGTAAATAAATAACACACTGTGGGCTTTTAGGCCAAAGTGACAGCTCAGAAAGAAAAAAAAAACTGGACAGATTTTCAATACTTGATTGATTTTTTTTAACCTTGAAAGATGCTTTCCAAACTTGAGATACTGACTGCTTTAAAAGTCAATTGAATTGGGAGCTGATTGGTCTCTTTATTGGTAAGTGTCAATTGCCACTGGTTTCGGGGAGGGTTTTCTGATTTTCTGGAGGTGTTTTCACACATAGAGCTTAAAGCACCCTTGCTTTAATCAGATTTGTAATGCAAATCTAAAACCCAACAAGAGCCAGAATGTTCATTAGCATTGCAAATGCCTCCGGTTGGAGCCTTTGTCTTTCCGCATGAACGGTGCTAACTTCAGACTTAATAGAGATGCAAAAAACATGATTTAAGCCTCCTCACCAGATGCCCCTGTGTCAAGTAAACAGAGTTGCAATACTTGATTCCCGGCAGCAGTAACTTGCCACTTACAGGGAGAGATGAGGTGGCTGGGAGGTCAGTGGGGTGCAGGTGCACTGGTGGAGCCAAGCCAGCACTCCCAGCGATGTGCTCAGATCCTGGCAATTTCTGATCACCTCTTCCTTCCTCCTCTCCATCACGGTACCAACAAGGACGCCACTGCCAGTGGGCTAGTGTTGTGGCTCTGCCCCAAAGGGCAAGCCGCTCCGAGTGGGGAAGACACCAGATCTCTGTGCCTGCTGAGTCTGCAATCCAGGTGCTAAAGGCTGATGGACAATTTCATTATTTTGGAAATGTAAAGTTTTGCTTTCCTTTTAAAATTGTGCATGATACTATATAATAATGCATTGGCACATGCACTATGATTTGTGGTGGAAAGAGAAGATCAGGAAACTTATCAGTAACCTGATTATGATTAATGTGACTGTATTAGATTAGTATGTATTTAAGATGCACTAACCTTTCTGATTAGTTGCAAGACTTTCTTTTCTGACAGATCCATGCATGGTAGTAATTGTTAGAAGACGTACAACATCTGGCTGGTGTTTTCAGGGAAAGTCCAGTGGATTTGTTGTGCTTTTGTCCAATAGGACTTATTGGGTGAACATTGGTAAGACCATCCTCTCCTGGAGAGTTCATGTGTGGCTCCACAGGGCTATGTGTTGATCACCAGGGCTGTTTAACATGTGTATAAAGCTGCTGACATTATATATTTATATATTTATATATTTAACAAAGCATCCAGGAGCCACTATCTCTGACCTGTACCAGTGTTTAGGTGAGGTCAAGTGGATGAGGGAGAGTTAAACCTACGAGATCCAGACAAGACAGAGGTGATGCTGATAGGGAATGTCTATGATGTGAAGCAAGACTATTTAAATCACGGGGTGGGGGTATCACCCTGGATTTTAGGAGATTAAATGGACTGTGATCAGTGAGGTTTCTGTAACCTCAGATCAGGTTAGAGTCAGGGGGTGCTCCTGGATCTGGATCTATTTTTTGAAAGGCAGGCTGGAATTGTTGTCACGGGTACCTTTTTCTATCCATTGTTGGCACATTAAGAGGCTTTTGCCTTTCCTGGACATGTCACACCTTCATACACTTATCTAAGCTACTGTAACTTCCTAGTTCGATTACTGTATTTCTGACTGCTTTAAAGATGACTCAGAAGCTTCAGGTAGTGCAGAACACTGACACACACCTTACAACAGGTGTTGAGACCATATTCCACAGCTATCTCTTTGCTCTCAAGGTTTGCAAGACCTATTTATACCTTTAGGTTAGCTTTATGGCTGAAGTATTTTTGTGGCTGTTTAGTTTGAAGTATTGGATTTTGTTGATCTGTTCAATATGGCTTACAAATCAACAATAAAAAATACAGATAACAACTGGAAAACAAATAAATAAACATTTATGTAAATAAAATCTCAAGTCCTTGTGGTAAAGTGGCCTGAGGTGCTGCTAAATGTTCACATTGTATGTTCAAACCTGCAACATATGCTATACTTAACTTTGCTTTCTTTTAAGAAAAAGCTGTCATGCAGGCCAAATGGGGATGCCTGTCAGGCCCAATTAAGCCTAGAAACCAGTGCTTCCCCATCTCTGAAATAAGCAATTTAAAAAATGTAATCAAACATTTTACTATCTGTCTGTCTTTAAAAGGCATTGGTAAAAGGATTCCCTTACATAACTCCAGATAATTGGAGTTCAGACTTTAATTGGTGAGAGAGGGAGAGATACTTTCCTTCCAGGCTGAAGTAAAGTGCTTCTAGAGAATCCTGTGTCCTGTTGCTGCAACCACCATTCAGCCTGTGCTTATTCCAAGAGTACTAGGAAATATTACATGTCTATATTGGAAGCTTCACACTCTTACACACTATTAACTACTATAGCTGGTGACCGCTTAGTTTTTTCACTAGGTTGTCCTTCACCCAGCATCAGCACGGGTCTAGAAATTGTAAGAACAGTTGAATGTTCTCATTAATGTGGGATGTCCAGTGTGGTCAGATAAGCACAACTGCTATGTAGTTAAGTGGGAGTTAAGATCTTATGATTATGTCATCTCCTCTTCTGAATTGTAGGAGATGGTGAACTACTGTTGCCTATTCTTTTGCTTTCCCTTTTGTTGTGCCTCTTTCACTCTTTGGTTTTTGGCTAGTGTGTTTGAAAAGAGTATGGAATAAGAGAGAGATTGCAGAACCCAAGTATTTCTACTGTTCATACTGTATGAACAAGCCTTTAGGGTGTTTGCAACTGTACAGCCCTCAGAATTTCAAATAGCTGACCTTAATTCACTGGTTAAAGTGGAAATTTTTCTATTTTTAAAATTATCCAAAACACCTTCCTTTTTTCAGAGGCCTATATGTAAAGCTTCCCATTCAGATACAGTCTAAACATAAAGGCATTTTTGGTATGCAGGCTAAATATTTTGTCTTTGCCACACACACACCCTGCATATACCAGCAAGAGCTAAAGCAGAGCCATGCCATTTCAGCTCTGGCTAAAGTTCTGCTCGATATGGTAATTGGCAGCAAGTGTGTTATGTTACACTGTGGGCATGGTTTCTGCCTCTGGGCTTAGATTGGGTGGGAAGGGAGGGCTGACGTGATCATATGCTCCTCCAGAAAAATAAAAATCCATGTAGACAGTTAGCATATCTGGGAGGAAGACTGTAGCCAAGCCTCCTCCCTTCCATCTGGTTTTCCATGTGTAATATTTGGAGGACCATTCAGTTTTGTGAGCCCAGAATTGCAGTCTGAAATGATACAATGAACCCTCATTGGGCTGTATCATCACTTCAATGAGAATGCAGTTAGGCCTACATCTACAAGTGGCCAGCAAAATCTTCCCATTCATATTACCTGCCTAACCCTTTTTGAGAGGTGAGCTGAGGTCAGAGGTACAATGATATGGCCTTGGCTGTCATTTTTAAGCTCTCTCTTCTTGTCTGTTATCTCTCTGCTTATTAGTCAATAAGAGCAGACACCTGTGCTCTCAGGAGGTAATGACTTGGCTACCATAATGTCCTAACCAAGAATTGTGTGTTATTTATTTGTTTAGAATATTTAAATATTACTCTTCATTTTATATAAACATTTAGGACTGTTTACAATAAAAATGAAAACAAAAGCACTAAAATTCTTTAAAATAACATGGTGAGCTACAAAGTAAAACTATATTTTTTTAAATTAGTCGTTTTAAAAAAACTTGGAGAATAGGAAAAATTTTGCCTGGCAAAGTTTTTTTGGGGAGGAATTCAGTAACTAGGGAGCCACAGCTGGAAAAGCGTTTTCCTTTGTCACCACCTACGATATCCCTGATGGCAGGTATACCCAGAGAAGGGCATTGGCAAATATGTACTTGCCTAGTAGCCTGTAGAGAGCGGAAATTACCACTAGGAAATTACCACTAGGACTAAATGTTTATTAATTGGAAGAGTTGAGGTTTTATTTACTTCTTCAGGTTGTTGATCTGTTGCCTGACTAAGGTCTCGCAACCAGCAGTTGCCTATTTGCTTTTGTGTAGCAAATAGCAGCTTGGAATCCAGATTGAGATTGCGTAGGAATGCATTTAACCCCCGGCCAGCACTGGAATATGGACATTTGCTATTGTATTTGGAAGGCTGTTTTAATCCTCCACCCGTCAGTCGTTCAACCAGTATCTTCCATTTCCCAAGGCTAGTTTAGAGATTAGTTGCTGCATTTTGCCCAGATTTTCAAAAACTTATTTGTGCTATTTTAAGGCAAGACATTGCTAAGTGTGTTTCCCACAATTTTTCCAGAACTGATGTTCCAGCTTAATATACAGCTCAAATGCTTGTTTGTCACTCTTGCAAATGATTTTCAGTTCAAAATAATTTTACAGACCTGTTCTCTAAAAGGTTTTATGAAGTTGTTTTTTTGTGTGTTTTTTAAAAGCCTACTGGCCTGCTGCAAAAGAGTTCACTGATTTCAGTTCTAGTCAGTATTTAAAGTTCAGCCCTCACACGTGTACGTCTGCCCCACCTCTGTGGGTTCCCTCCAAAATTTCATATTTTGTGTACAGCGTACTCCACTGATAACACCACCATAGAGCCACTGTCCTTTTCCCCATCAGCTTTGCCTTTTCCCTCTTCAAATCAAGTGCTCCTCCTAGGCTCCTGCAACACCATTGTGTTAAATGGTAGGGATCCTTGGAATGTGACTGCCAAAATAAGGGAGCAAAGAGCATGTAGTAATATGGGAAGGCACAAATTTATAAGCACTTGACCTACGCATCGCCTCCTCTAATTGCGTGTTGTATTCGGGAAGTGAGGTATATCTGGTGGTGCCTCCTGGCAGAGATGAAGACAGAGGAAAGGATAAGTGGAGGCTCCTGTTCGCTGTGCACATCCATGCAATGTGTGTGCAGACTTACCTCATCTTCCCTTTATTTGTGTACATGGGGAGAAGGTCTGTTTTATGAATACAAGGGCTCAATTCTGGAACTTCTCTCAATATAGGGCTGAGTTCCACAACACATACAAAAGGGCTACTTAGCATATGCAGCACATCTTCTCGCCACAAGTGAATAACTACAGCTTATCAGCCCATCCCACACTTCGGTTTACAGGGTACAATGACATGAATTTCACACACAGCTAAGCCCAGAGCCTCTCTTCAGAAGTTAAAGCACACACCCCACACTACTTTTCTTAGCATACTGTGCAGTCAGAGAATGCATTCTTTCCCTTAGAAATCCTCCCACTTCCCATTTCTAGCAGACAATTACCAAAATGCATTGTTTCCTGACCTCTTGCCACTTCTTCTCCCTCAGCAAGTTCACCATTCCTTGCCCTGACACTGCCTCTCTCGTTTCCAGGTCCTGCTGTAGAGTCCCGTTCCCCCCGCCCCCCCCCCCAAATAAATACAGGCTTTATCTTTGGATCAAGGAGGAAAATAACTCTGAAGTGGCCCAATTTTAAAAATGATGCTGCCACACATCTTATTTACAATTTCTTACCCCAGTTAGCTAACCAAGAAGACTGCACAGAGGTCATAGCATTAATGTCTCTCCAAAACACACACACACACAATTTCCATGTTCTGGAGGATTCCACATCTGAAGGAAATGCCTTCTTTATTGCCTAAAAATATGATTGTGCTTATGAGAACTGCATGTCCCTTCTAACCATTAGGTTATAGTACTCAGTTTGACTTCTGTTGCGTTTTTATCTAGCATGCCATATAAAATTAACCTTCATCTGTAACGGTGACCACATTACATTTGTATTTTCAAAGAGGAAATAGTTGTGGTGTTTCATTTGTCCCAGAAACTCTTGATGTAACCTAAAGACTGTTTTATACTCAGCACAATCTAATCTAGTAAAGTTTACATGACACCCACAGCTTTCAACCTTAAAACAGTTACAGATTGCAGACTTCAAAGACCTCCTGCTTTGTCTGTTAAAATGGTGCTTTTCGCTTACATGTGAAAAGCTTTACTTCTAGTATGTAAACATTATTATTCTCCAGCTATCTGAAGTTTGGGAAAAGCAAATGGTAATAGATGAACTAGATAGCATATCCTTTACCAACTTCCTCCAGTAGTAGTAGTAATTCCTCTCTTGGACACCTAAAGTTTATATTCCCCAAATTAGATAAAAAGCAGGTAGCCATGTTGACCCATTAGAAAGAAATTTACAAGGGTATTAAAATAATATTGTTACTGAGGCCAAATGATGTTTGAAATGTAGTGAGTGACATTTCACATTACACAGAACTCTTGCTGAGGGTGGATATTGAAGGAAAAAATACAGGGAAAGTTGTTTTGGGAACACGGTGGGGTGTCAAGCCCTGTCTGCAGCTTGTTTCAGTCTTAAATGCTAAGAGGAAGCCTATGCAGAATCTATTCTGTACAGTAACCTCTACCTGTAGTAGTAAGAAATCACAATTTTAATATGATTTCTTGTGCCCCTATTCAGTATACTTGACAAAGTTCCCTTTCAGGTTGTGGTAATCTTTTCATAAAATAAAAGTGTAAGTTACTTGAGAAGCAGGAACAGGAATGGAAAATGTACTCTGAAAAACATAGTTTAGCACATGATGGGAGTTTATAGATGTCAAGTGCAAGCTTTGAGGCTAAATGACAGACATGAAGAAGGTCAAAGGTGAGTTCTGAAAATCTGATTTTACTACTTGTAGGATAAACGTTTGATTTCTCCTTCCTACACCATACCTCCATTTTTGTATGTTACCATTTTGCAATACTTCAAGTTTGCACAAGTTTATGACTGGAGGAGAAATTTTGAAGGGCAATGCCTCTCTTTTTCTTTTTTCTTTTAATAAATCAGTGCAAGTTTCTACTTTGTCCTAAAAAACTGTGATATGTAAGCTTGGCTATCTAAAATAGATCTATTTGCCCCCAGAGTGAATAGGAGACCTGCTTTTCAGCAGGCACGTAGATCTACTGGCATTGGGAGTGGATATTTAAGAATTGCATAGGAGCCTCTTGTATGCATTCTCACCTATACCGCATCTGGGCACACTGCTTCACAAGTTCAAGATGGGAGAGGCTCAGGTAATCTTTATCCTCCCACAGTTTCCCAGCAGATTGTGGTCTTCCAAACTGCTAAAGATGAGAATTGTTGTCCCTTTAAGGCCCCCGATCACTGTAGATCAGTGGTTCTTAACCTTTTTATGGATCATGGACCCCTTTGAGAATCTGACAAAAGCTATGGATCCCCTTAAATAAATAAAATGTATTGCACTGGAAATTGATTTTTTTTTTTTGCACCTAGTTCGCTTAGTGGACCCCCTAGGAGTCCATGGACCACAGGTTAAGAACCCCTGCTATAGATACTCTACAACACCCTGTAGCCCATCCCAATTCATATATTTGTATAAGAACCTTGGGTACTCGGATGTCTATCCTGCATCTGATATGGTCATCCAAAGTCTGCCACATGAGGGATTTGCTGTAAATTAGACTGGATGAGGGCCTGAAACTAAATATTCTGAAGAGAAACATGGCTTTGGCAAGATTTATCTCCTCTGACCAGGACCTACATGCACTCTCAGTTATTTTAATGGAGTAGTACTCATATTTCTCCCAGAATGTCTACTGTTTTACCTCCAGGATTCAAATTTGATATTGAAGATTCCAACCTGGTCTTCACTAGAGCTGGCACATTGTGATTCAGTTTCCTATATGTTAATAGCCTTATTTTACAGCAATTCTGTGGCCAGGTGGTTGCAGTTGAGGGGTGAAATAAAACACAGAGACGTCAGCTTGGGTTGAACAAGGGCCACTTTATTTAAATTATAGAACAAAACCCAATTTAAAGTGACCTGCAGAGGGAAACCTAGGTGCGGGAACTGTCTATAAGCAAGTAGCTTGCCATACAGCTCTCAGGCGACCAGCCCCTGCTGGGGCAAGGGCAAGCCCATCTGCTTACCCTTTACCCCAGCCACACCCTGCAGGTGAGTAGGGGGGCCTTCCCACATCATCTCCACCCAGGGCCGTATAACCCCTGGGTAGATGAGGATAAGTTGGCCCCAGAAGCAGCCCATATCCTGCCCTCGAGCCGTAAAGCCCTGAGAGACAGGCCTCTGGAACCGCCAATCACCTCCAAAGGTGCCTAAGGGGGCCACCTAGCTGTCCTTACCTATTTCCCTTCCCGCACCTTCCCGCCACAAAAGGGGGACAAATCTCTATTTAGTCCCCCTTTACCCCACTGCCGAGAAACATCTCTCGCAGACACCCCTGCAGGTCGCCCAAAATAAGTCGTTACCTGCATGAGACAGGTGAACGCCATCGGCCCTGTACGGTTCACCCTTCCAGTGCTGAATGCGGGGATGCGGAATGGCCAACCCCCCCTGCCCAAGAAGTGCCCACCGAATTTGCCGGTTGACCTCCTTCCATGCATGATCAATTCCAGCTGGATCTCATATGCCGCGCCATGTCTGACCACATCAGACACACCAAAGGCCAATGCTGCCTTATCACTTGCATGTCCTTACATGCCTGTACGCTGAGGGCCTTGCCCTGCTTCACGCCGCGGTCATTACCACCGAGGTGGATGACCATTGCCTGCAGAAATATCTGCACCACACCTTGCTGGAACAGAGCGGGTAGGAGCCACTCCCCGTGCATTCCTTGCCGGTCCAGCCACTGCACAACAGCCCCTCTACTGAGGCCCAACTGCGAGCCCATGCTCAAATTCGCTGCCCTCCAGGGTGCCCGGAAGACCATGCTGTGGCCGCATATTAGGATGTGCATCTGCTCTATCCCTGTCCAGCAATCTGTCAAAACAATGAAGATTGTGAGGCCGCTACATTCCCTTGCCCTCTAAAAGTGGGGAATATAGCCCTTGTACGCATCAGAGGACCAAAGTCCCACGCCCTGTACCAGTGCCGGGAGGAAACCAAAAACCTGCTGCCATAGAAGCAGCTCCCATTTTAATTGCATAGGTTCCAGACTGGAAGGGGTCATACCCCAGCCCCTGCAATGCTTGTTTTGTTAACGCCAAAACTGGTATTGTTGACCCAGACAGGCATATATGGCCTATAGCTAGGGGGTCCAGATTAGCCTGGGTGAATAAATATCCTTCGGCAGAGGTACACTTCTGGTCCGTTCTAGACCTTCCACGTTGAGCAAGCATAACCCCCCCTCCCTGGAAACATCAAAACTGGAGGGCATGTCGAGAGAGGTCTCACGTAGAGCCAGCCACCACCTCTTTTCTCCTGAAAGCCTCAAAACAGTGTATGAGCCACTGCCTGGAATAGCTTGGGTCTTCACTGAAGGAACAGACCATTTCCCACTGGTCCACTACACCCATAAAATGTCCAGCGAGAAGGGTCGATGGGGATAGGGAAAAAACCGTCAGCCTGGCTAAGAAAGCTTACCTCTAAGTGTTCCCACTGCCATGCCCCTTCTCCTGCCGTGCCGTCTATCAGGAATATCAGCAGGTGAGTCACCAGAAAGGCCACTCTGGCATATAGCCCTTGCCGGCCCAGAATTCCTGAATACCTGTTTCTGGAAGCTGGCGAGCATGCTGGGGGCAATGTAACCCATTGAATCCAAGGGAATTCCAGCGCGCAGCTCACGGGATTAGCCCCCCTTCACACTGCCCCTGCTGCCCTATTCTGCATTCTGATAGCTGGTGATCATGCTAGGGCAATAGATAGGCTTATGGCCTTCTCTGACTCCCTGCATAAACTTCTCCCAGAACAACGGGACAGGCAAGGGCCATGAATTCTAGTGTTCCTAATTATAAGAGAGTTATGAGACCCGACCCCAGGCCATGAGCTCTTCTGTCCAAAAGTCGCCTTCCAACCCCGGAAAAGAGTTAATGAAAGGTAACATTCATAGTTAAAACCCCTTCCCGAATCCAGGCTTGCAACCGCAGGAAAGGGAACCACACGGCCAGGTCGGTGCATAAGGCAGCCATAACCCTGAATTCGTAGTATGGGTGTTCAAGCCCCATCATAGCATAATAACCCCATTAAAAGACCCCTAACATCAAGAGGGCCGAAAGGAAACACTTCATGGTCCCAATCCAGGATCTCATCTGGGACGGTTCAAGCTTGCCCCTGTGCAGCTTTCAGCCCTGGGCAAGAGTCAATCTTGTTACAGAAATGTGAACACCGGGGCAGGATCCTTCATGCTATAAGCTGAAACCTCAGGTGCTAACATGCCTCCCACAAGCTGCCATACCTATGAACATCCACTCAGACAGATAGTGCCCCACTGCTTAGGAGCCCAATTGTCTCCTGACTGCCCCCTCACGGAAGGCTCTGAAGCACTCCATGCGAGAATTATAGCATTCCGTAGGTAATGTTCTGCCACTACAAATGCATAAGGCATATGCGCGCACTATGATGATGGAGTGCAGCTCACTGATCCTAGACTAACTAGTGTGGACCCCTCACTGCCTGCCCCTTTGAATAAGACTGGCGTGACCAAGTGTACTTCTGTACATTCTGACTACAGCCGTTATTGCCATGACTAAACGGGGTGAAGATTGTAGGCCATGAGGGCCAGCTGTGAGTTGGAGGCCATGAAGGCCAGCCAGGAGTTGGGGTATGAGACTGGGAAACAAAAGGCAAACACCATAACATAACAAACCTCCCCTTAAACCGGGTAGCCTGCTAACCAAGTTCATAGTACCCGGAGTCTAACGGGGGAAGGGACACCTGTCCCTAAGCAGCTGGTGGCTCCTTCTTACCCTTTTGAAGGCCTCTTGCCTCCTATCTCCCTGTTGCACATATCCGTTGAACATGACCCAGCAGTGTGATGCTGCAGCAAAAAGGGCAAACACGGTTTTGGGCTGCATAAACAGAGCCATAGTTTCCAGGTCGAGGGAAGTAATAGTCCTACTATATTCTGCATTAGTCAGGCCTCATCTGGAATACTGCGTTCAGTTCTGGGTGCCTCATTTTAAGAAAGATGTAGACAAGTTAGAGCGGGTTCAGAAGAGGGCGACAAGGATGATAACCAGTATGGAGAACAAGTCTTATGAGGAAAGGTTGAAGAAACTTGGCATGTTCAGTCTGGTGAAGAGAAGGCTGAGGGGTGACATGATTGCACTCTTTAAGTACCTGAAGGGCTGTCACATAGAGGAGGGTACAGATTTGTTCTCTGCTGCCCCAGAGGGTAGGGCTAGGTCTAATGGTTTTAAGTTGCAGGAGCGTAGATTCAGATTGGACATTAGAAGGAACTTCTTGACAGTAAGGGCAGTTCGGCAATGGAACCGACTGCCTAGGGAGGTGGTGGGATCCCCTTCGCTGGATGTCTTCAAGCAGAGGCTGGACAGCTATCTGCGGGAGATGCTCTAGCTGTGGGTTTCCTGCTGTGAGCAGGGGGTTGGACTCGATGGCCTATAAGGCCCCTTCCAACTCTATGATTCTATGGTGCTAGCATCAACCCTTTTTTCCCAGGGATTGGCACTGTAAGTCAGCTGCTAAGATCTCACTGCCTCAGGTAAACTCACAGACACTACTTGGGAGCAGCAGCTCCTTGGAGTTACAAGCCCCATTGCGTGGGTGGGTGGTTGTCTGCTATGCCTCCCCCCCACTTTGTGCCATGCACAGCAACACCTCCTTCTCAGAAGTCCGGTGGCACAGGGCAATTGCTGCTCTCGCACCTCAGAAAGTGAGTAGAGTTGCAAGGAGCAGTTGCCACTGCCTCCAGTGCCACGCCTGCCCTCTTGCTCTAGGCCTGGCTGTGTAACAGCAAGGATGAGGAGCACTGAACTGCCACGGGAGACAGTGCAAATGAGAAAGAGGAGGTGGCAACTGCTCTTGCCTCTGCCCCCCCCCAGTTGGCATGGCAAAGAGAACTTGGAACAAAGGGGCATCTAGAGAGAAAGGAGGCAGGGGAAAAGAGTATAACCCCAGACAGCACATGCTGAGGACTAGGCCCTATGCTGCTGCCAGAGATCAGCCTCTGCCTGTTCACTTGTTTTCCCTTGTACGTTTTGTCTCAGGTTCTACAAATGCTAGAAACGTACTATTTTTATTTTTATTTTTTAAATGAAAGCTGGGAGCATTATTCACTCAGGAAGGAACAAGTGCCCCCTTGGCCTCTCCGTTGGGGACGCCCATGGCTCACGACCTGCTTGCGAGCTTCCCATACTGGGCATTTGGTTGGCCATTTTGAGAACAGAGCCCTGGACTAGGTAGGCCTCTGGCCTGATCCAGCAGGGCTCCTGTTATACCCACTCTGTCGCCCTGGATGGCGCCTCTGCCACTCTCTACTTATGGCCGCCCACGGTGGCCCCTCCCCGCTCCTTGCCCCCACCGCCGCTGGGGGTGGGCATCTCCCCCCCGCTTTGGGGGCCTTTCCTTTCCCTTTTGGCCCCCCTTTGTCCTTTCTTGGGTGGCATATCTAGCTGATTTGGGTCTCCCTGGCCCAACCCTGTCTAGAGAGGGAGATTGGGGCCCCGCTTACAAAACGCCGTGATTTCAAAACGTTGTGAAGGGGCCTGCCTGCTTATTCTATACCCCCTCCCAGCACCCAATTATCCAGGGGGGGGAGCCTAATTGGCCTGCACGCGGCAAGGATTGATGGTTGGGGTCGTGCACCACCTACCCCCGTGTTAATTAAAATTAAAATTTAAATTTAAAAATTGCCCGCCGCCAAAGGCCGTCTCGCCTGTGGTCCTCGCCGCTGCTGGCTCCGATCCTGCGCTGCCGCCTCGTAGTGACTGCACTGCCGCTGCCGCCGCAGGGCCTCCCAACGCCAGGAGCCTTGCCGCGTAGGCCTTGGTGCCAGCCACCAAGCCTCGCTATGCGCCACCTCGCCGCCGCTGCCTCCCTGTCTCCCGATGAGGCTGGGGGGGGGGCTCGCCGCCGCACAGTCAGCCTGGCCTCAGAAAGCCTCTGGAGGCCCACGTGCATCGAGCAGCAGAAGAGGAAGGTGGAAGGGGCGGCTGGACTCAAATAGTCCTATAGACCCCGCCCCTTACACTGCCCGTCGCTCTGACGTCACGGGCGCGATGCGCGACGTTGCCCCATTAACAGATGGGGGCAGCGTGTTCACCCCCACCTGCAATCATGCCCCGCTCGTCAGCTGCGCGGCGAGCGGAGCTTCGTATCCGTTTGGCTGCTCTCCTCTGACAGTAGTATGTTGTTTGAAGGGACCGGGAAGCAGTGAAACGTATCTCTTTGTTTTCTACAACAACAAAGGGCTTGGAACTATAATTCAGATGGCAGCCATGGACTTCTGTATCACTGCCATCCCTAGCTTAAACACTGTAAGTGAAATCCAGAGAAGGCCAGGAACATCTAAGTCCCATAGAAGGCAATGAGATTCTAATTGTGCATTTAAACACGGACATCTTAAATATATCCCCTCTTGGTTTCTGGCACAAGCCAGCAGGATATTGGATGTGGAGAACAAGCTACTTCACATTCCTCCCAGCCCAACCTAAGGCTGCTTTGTAATTCAGGGATATGGAAGAAAGTAGATTGAGATCTATGTAGATCTTTTGGCAATCTGAAGTACAGTGTAAGTCATCAACTCTTACCAGTTTCCAGGAACTTCCACTTTTTTCCTGCATTGTTAATGCGCTGGGGTACCATTTCCAAGGCAGAGCAGGATGGACATAGAGATAGATATATACAAGGTCTGAAATGGCACTTATTTGTTTTGGGGGTTATTTTCAGAAAGGAGAAGTGGAGGAAACCAGCAGGCTTGAAAGGGAAACAGGTTCTTCCAGTGTTTGAAACTTTTAACTGAAACAGGGACATTTCTACATAGATGTTCGTCAGTCTTTATTTTAAAAATTAGTTTTGGAAAGTACAACTCTGCAGTCCTATACACACATTAAGACATACTCCTGGGCAACCAAGCATAGGATTGGGCTCTACCGTGACTAAGATTTATTCTTAGTTTTCCAAAACCTTTCATTGTTTTCTGCCAGCTAATTACTGTTTATTGCACTAACCCTTGGTCCTGAAACAGTAACTTTTTCCATCTTAAAGTGGGCTGTCCCATTCAAGTGAAGAGCATGTTGTCTGAGTGCTAAATGGAATTACTACCAATGGAAACTATGCTGCAAGAGGAGTTGATAAAGCAGCTGCCTGTGCAAACCTCAGCTGTTTTTTCCATCCTCCAGAGCAAAGTTAATTAGCATAGGGAAACTGACTAATGTGCTTACGTCACCTCTTTCCAGTTGAAGCTTACATTTTGTCCCTGACTTGCCTGAAAGCATGCAGCAGGACTTTGTTCAGGAATTTGCTGTCGCATACAGGATGCTCTGGGGGAAAAAAATCCCTTAGTTGGGGGGCTGGACTTGGCCCTTTTTATAAACTCTCTCTACAGACTAAACTGCTTCTTCAGAAAAGTATTTTTCTTGGTCTTGTGCTGAGCTCTTGGCATTCTTTAAGGCAGTGCAAGATGCATTTTAGGAACTTTGATTACATTTTTGGCTCCTTAATCGCTTGTGTTGCCGACACCAAGGTTTTCAGTCAACCAGAAATTAGGGTAAGGTTTTGTGGGGTTTTGTTTTCGGGTGAGGAATATAATTTCTGGGAAATGTGGCTGTATTCAACTGACTGAATAGGTTAGATCTTGATGCAAAATAGAGTGTCAAAATATTTTGTATATGCTTTAGAAATTCTTAGAATGCCTTTGTATTGTGGTAGGGCTGTAACTCAGTGGTAGACCACACGTTTTGCATGTAAAAGGTTTTGAGTTCAGTCACCTGCATCTCCAAGTAGAGATGTGAGAGACCCAGATCGGAAACCCTGGAGAACTGCTATCATTCGTTGCTCACAATATCAATGGACCAATTATTTGACTCTGGAAGCTTTCTATGAGATAATTTGTATTATCTTTTAAGTTGTGTTAACTTACAAATACCTCTGGTTGTAAAGTAAATTAGAACCTTTAAATATTATGGACACACTTTTTGAAATTAAATATGCACACATAGCTTCTGATAGTATTGGGCATGTAGTTTTCCTTAGCTAAATAACTGGAATAGAGTTCTGGAACAGAGCCTGAAGTAACTTCAATTACTTATTGGTAGTTTTGTGCAGCAAATATGAGAGAGGATGGTGGGACAATTCCCTTAGCAAGTTCAAAGAAACTGTAACTTCCCAAATTCTGTGAGTGGATTGTGTGTGTGTGTATGTCTGGTTACATATAGTTAAATTATGCTTTCCCTTTGAAATAGGAAGTATTCAGACTATTCAAGACCAGTATTATCTGAATTCAGCATTTCCTTAGCAGTAATTTCTGCTCTTGTTAGTTTTTTCAAAGATTTTAATGTATTTTATTTGCTTTTAATTTACTTTAACTGTTTACTATTCAATCCAGCACTTTCATTGGTGAAAATAGGGTAGAGGGTGGAGGGAGCTAGCAGGGGGTGGGAACTGTGACTGCAATGTTGAACAGGGCTCACTGTAACGTGTTCAATATTTCCATGTCTGCCTTTTGTTTTGTTTTGTTTTTGGCTATGCAATTTTTTTAAAAGGTTAATAACAAAAGCCTAGTTATGTGAAATGGAAACAGTCTCTTTATGATCAAAAGCTCAAGTTTGGGCTGACAACTTTGTATAGGATTTATACAGAATTTCAATGTGTTATATACTTGTTTTACAATTTTGAGAAATAATGTTTCATTTTATCCTTCATGTTAAACCTGATGTGTTACTTAACTGAGTTTGACACTCAAAAGATTAAAACTTAGTAAGCTTTCAATGATCCCATACAAGTTAGTCAATTCACAATAGGCCAATGAAACTGCAGTTAATAACTTGAGAAACAGGAAAGTATAAAATACGTAAGTCCAGTTTGAGTGGATTAAGAGCAGTTATCTCCTCAAACTCTATTTCTGGTTTCTTCATTGTGAATTTAAAATGGCAGGTGCCTATGTAAATAATGCATAAATAAATTTGACTTGGATAGTTGCCTGAATGTTCCAGTAGGACATATGTCAGTAGCACATATGTTAAACATGCAGCACCTCATGTACTGGGCTGTCAGCTATTGGCAGACTTACCACACCTGAAGTCTCACAGACCAACAAAGCTAGCATTATTTGGGGCCAGAAGCAATTGTGTTTATTCAGAGTACTCTTAAAAAAAAAAAAGCATATTACTCGGGCAAATCATTTAATGCAGGTAGCCATCACATCTGTATCTCCACTGTTTCTTTATCAAGCCACATCTTTCCCCCTTCATATTGGTCCTGTATGTTTCTTAAACTGCAAGGACTCTGGGTTGGAAATATGTGTACTCTATAGCATCTGTGCATTCATGCTAGTTAAATAGGGTCACCAACTTGTTTTCAGACATAGACTGTGCCTTTTAACAGCTGCATGATAGACAAGAATTCAGCTGGTGAAGATTTTCCTAGCATATGATATGGTGACAAAGAACGCTGACATATTCATCTGTTGTACATTGTTAAAGATACAGAGGCTGTGTCAGAAAAATTTGATATTCAAGGGCGATATACCTATTAGTACATATTCACTGATGCTGCTTCTCATCAGTATAGTTGTCTTTTTTGCATGTTACATTGATACCTACAGTAAAGCCAACAGGGTTTGTCACTTGAATTCTGCCTTTTGGGTATGGCGCTAATTGCACATGTCCTTTAATACAGAGTCCCTGTTAACAAACAAAACTGAATTGGAGTGTGAGTGCAAAGTTCCTTGCAGCTGGAGGTGTGACACTGGGAGACGAGGGAAAGATATAT
This sequence comes from Rhineura floridana, assembly GCF_030035675.1. Classification (NCBI taxonomy): domain Eukaryota; kingdom Metazoa; phylum Chordata; class Lepidosauria; order Squamata; family Rhineuridae; genus Rhineura; species Rhineura floridana. The sequence goes on from NC_084484.1 coordinate 101,299,021, forward strand.
GATGCATGTATCCCCTAGAACCCAGAAGTTGCAGAAAAGTGCCCTTGTGTTCTGGTTTGGGTAATACATGTGTCCTTTTTTACGACAGAGAGTGAGTGAGTGAAGTAATATGTACAAGTAGTTGGTTGTAGCTTTACCAGTGAGTCTGCAGGCCACTGAAATATTTTTTAAAGATTTATGCAATACAAGATGGCTTACAACATTTTTTTAAATTTGTCTTTTAGGCCAGATTTGAAGCACTCTTTAGAGCATATGACAAAGATGTTACCTTTCAGTATTTTAAGAGTTTTAAAAGAATAAGGATAAACTTCAGCAACCCTTTGTCAGCAGCTGATGTTAAAATTCAGTTACACAAGACAGAATTTCTTGGAAAGGAATTGAAATTATATTTTGCTCAGGTAAGACAGAGAAACCTGCTTGGTAAATGTTTGATTGCATTGTTCCATTTCACATCCTTCCTCCAGTGAACTCTTGAGTACATCATTCTAGCCACACAACAACCCTGTGAGGTAGGTTGGGTCGAATGATGAGATTTATCCAGTGAGCTTCACAGCTAAATAGGGGTTTGAACTTGGGTCTCAGATATCAAAACTCCAAACTATAACATGTTATAGAGTCTTTAAGTAATCATAAACCACCCATCTTTCATGGACCTATATATGGTACAATGATTTGAGCAGCTGAATTGTGAGACCTGCTATTTTGAATATCTCCTTAAAGAGCCACTTCAGAGAAGGGGTGATGTCACATACCCAAATATACTATGTGTAAAAGTCTAGTGGTAGGTATTCGCTGAAGCAGAATTTCATGATCACCACTTTACAACTAAGCCATGTGTACATCTGGCATTTGCTCTGCTATTTCAATGGTATTGAAGTTGTGTTCTGAAATAAGACACAGTCATTGAGGATTACATCTTTTGATCATCTTCCTAACAGACTGTGTGGAATCTCAGAAGTTGAGATATGAAGAATTACTATATTTTATTTATGATTTCCAAAATAATTTCTATTTCAAGAATAAATCCTTTTTATTTGCTGTCTTGTGTGATTTGACAGTTCAGCCAGAAAAGCTTCCATGGAGATTTCTAAAGAAAATAATGGAAGTTGAAGTGGGATTGATCTGTATGTCTGGTCCCAAATCCAGGACTTTTTATACTTAAAACATCAATTTCAGATGCCTCTTCTTTTTTCTTCTTTTTTTTCATTTATTAAAAACTTCAAGAACAAAAAAAAGGAGAGCTAGATCATTGAACTGTTTGCTTGCTTATTTATTTATTTATTTATTTGTGGCATTTGTTTGCTACCCCATAACATAAAGTTCTCTGGGTGGCTTACAATAAATATGTAAAAACAATTTAAATACAAAATAAAACATAAAAGCCTTACATCAAAAGTTACATAATACCACAAAATATCAGTCACATAAGAGTTGTGAATGGCACACACAGTTGAGAAATTATGGATTTTTCTTTTTAAAATAAATGCAAACTATAACTAGAAGAGGATTATTGGATATATGCTTGCAAGTACTTAGAAAGAAGAGAGTCTGATCTATACATGTATATGTCCCTCATAAATGGATGTTAATTGCACATATGTCCTGTACTCTGATACTCCAAGTTCAGAATGCCTCATTAGAAGCAGCTTAAGACAGCCTTGTAAATAACTTGCAAAAGTCACTTGCCTCCGATTTGTTTTTCTACTCTATATTTACATGCTGGCAGCAGAAGAAAGTGCTTTACTTCCTCTCCAACTGAAACAGAAAAGAGGTTCCCAGTATGAACCACAAAAAAGATAGTCGCAGAAACAGAATGAAAAATAATATTGGATGAATGAACAAACAAATCAAGGCCACCGAAATAATACCAACATAGTTTACTATATACACAACATTAAAATTATCCAAACAATACAGCACATGTAGACAACAAAACAATTTTCCAGTAAATGCAGGACGAGATCTCAGGGACTGAAACATGTTTCATTACTTACTCAACAATTTGAAAATATGTGTGAATCGCATAAAAACCCCTTATTGCCTAAATATTCTCAATATTTTATTCCTTTCAGAGAAATATTGTAAAGCTTTTTGCATTTTGTTAGATGCTCCTGTGCATCTGAATGCAATAAAAATGTTGTAATTCTGCTTACTGTGGTCCAGAGCCAGCATCTATTAACAAATTGACTTGGTGCTAATCTTGGATATTGTTTCATTCTTTAGTTTACCGGTTGTTGTCTGTTAAAATGTTCTATCATTATCTCTAAATATCTCAGGCATACAGAAAGATCCAGGTTTCGTTAACTTAGTATTGTCAACACTCTGGATTGAATCCAGACTTAGTCATGCCTTACAGCCAGACCCACTTAAATCATTGGCACTGACTACTCTAACCATGATGAGGATTGCAATCCAGGAGTAAGTCCCATTTGAACCCAGTGTAGCTGAGTAGCCATGTATTAGTTTGCAGCCTAAGTCTGGATCCAACCTGACTTCTTTTGAGTACAAGTTTATACTGCCGCCATGATTGCTGCTGCAGTACTACCCCCAGGCCACCTTCACGTTCCATATATGTGCTTCATAAAAATCAAGGTAATGGAGCATAGTTTGTGTTTAATCTCTCCAGACTCTACATATTGGAAGCTCACACTTAGCACCGCCAGATCCAGAAAAACAATTCCTCATTTCACCTCCATCTTCTCCCCCTGTTGGTTGGACTCAGTCAGATGATGCTACACCTGCCATTAATTATGATCTTTTATATGCAATCTCCAAACTAGGACCAGGTAAGAGGCATCTATGCATGAAATGTAATGGCTTAAGTTAATTTTCCTTTTACAGTTGATTTTCTAATAGTGCACCATAATGGGGAGTGTATAAGAAATGAACTTCTTGATTATATCACCTGTGATCTGAATGGAGGCAACACCTCTAACAGAAATGTATAAACCCTGTTATCACCAACATTTTTGTGAATGGTCACCGTTCCAATTTTATATTTAAATTTTGATGTAATTAGCACATTCTGTTTTGCATTTTACTTGCCTGTTGACTTTTTCTCTTCTCTACACTCATGTTTACACAAGTTAAAATAACAATTCATGCACCTGATGCCTAGTCTACAAAGGCTTATGCTACAATAAATTTGTTAGACTCCAACTCTTTGTTGTTTATATGCACACAAATGTGCAAGACAGAGGGGAAGAGGCCTCACAGGAGAACGAATATCAAAGACACCAGACACCAGTTGTATAAAAATGAGAATTCAGCCTCTATGCCATGGATGGAAACAATTCAAACACAGAGAAAGTTTTAATGTGAAAGTTTTTCAAATCAAATCAAATTTTATTATGCAGTCAATGACCCACAATACAAGCGATTTAAACAATTTTCCCAACAAATTAAAACTCAGTACAGTATCAACAATAATGCTTTGTTTAAAAATTCGAACTAGCACCGAGTTTCCTTTTTCGTAAAATCTGAGCTATACAAAGAAACTTCACGACTGATTCAGTAATGGCCTTATCCTTGTCGGATAGAAGGTAATGCAATAGCCACTCAATAGATCTACCTGGGAAAGTTTTAGTAATTGGGAGAATCAGTTTGATATGAGCATCCTTGTATAATTCACAGTCGAATAGAACGTGATGGATAGTTTCAATCACCCCTGGCTTACAGAAACAGAAACGACTTTCCTGGGGAATTCCCTGGAAACGGCCTACAAGAATCATGAAAGTTTTTATGTTATGCATAACAGTAATTATGCACAATAGCCAGTAAAACAAGTGGAAGATTTCTTAATATGTCCAACATAAATACACATTCTCTCATAACACACAACTTTCAGCTTGCAATAGCATCTAAGGGGAAAGAAAGGGAAGTTAATCCCACAAACAACCTTCCTACTAACCTGAAACAGCAATAAGAAGCCAAAATGTCTGGGGGGGGAACTTCTTTAATCAGCCTGAATTCCTTTCTTCTAAAAGGAGCTCATATGTCGGTAAGAACCAGCTGCTGTCAAACTGAAGCTATTTTAAAGACATGCAAACATATTTAAAAGACTCAAAATACCAGATCTAATCATATCTAAATAACAGTACTAGATACACATGGAAAGGAAACAAAACTGTGAACTTTGAATAAAAGTACTATGGGAGGAATCAAAAACCAAGATCCTCCAGGATGAGCTGAGTTTGGAGTAGGTGGATCCCTAGCTGAGCTAGCTGTGTTTTGAGCTCAGCCACGAAGTGCCTCTTCGTGGCTCATCAGGGGCTCAGCTTAAACAAGTCCCCCCAAAATGGTGTTCTGGGATGGTAGTGTGGGCAAGATGAGGCGGGGGAGACTTACCCCATTCCAAACTTTGTTCAGCCCAATCATGTGACCTAGCAACATAGTGAAAGTTGCACTGGGCAAAAAGAGTGGTGTGAGTAAAACTCTAATTTAAAGGCTTGTTTTCCCTCTGCCAGAATCCGACTGGCTCACTAGCAGTAGCCCTGCTTCTGAATGGAGTTTGGAATTGGGGTTAATTGCACTGGCATAATTTACTCCGGCATAAATTATGCTGGCTTCCTAGAGTTTGGATTGCTCTGTAATTTAGCACTAAGTCTTGATGGAGAGATTGTAAGATATCCAGAGAGCTTCCTGTCTAGTAATGGCTGTAAATGGGTCCTGACCCGTTTTGATGAATAACTTTAACTTACTCCAAGGCAAAACATTTAAGAGCAGTAAGTGCAAGTCTGAATTCTTGAAATGATTATCTAGCATAGTGTTGTAAATAGGCCCACAAAAGTCTGCATCCAAAACAAACAAAACTAGTTTACTAGGGGCTGGCAAAGGAGGAATGGAGAGCTCCTCTCTCTCCCCACAACTTACTGCATTTCTGTGCTGAATGTGGAGGAGGAGACTTCACTCCCCTGGCAGCCTGCTTGGCTTCCATAGTAGGCACAGGCCACTCACTCACCTGTATAGAATTCCTTCTCACCTATGGTTACTACATGAATGCTTAAATACAAGGCTGCTCTCGCACAATAGCTTAGTAAGGACAATTGCATAGCCTCTGGTTTGGTTACCTTAAGGTACAATTAATGGAAAGTGTGACCTGTACCAGAACAGAGTGTCCCTGTTCAGTGAACCAGCCAGCCATGCCCTCTTCAAGGATACTCCATTTCATTCCCTCTCGCCACTTATTTGCCATCCCCCCCCCCAGCAGACACACAGAATTCTATGACTACTCTGAATGTCTCATTGGATGGTGTAGTGTTTTTTGTCCTTTTAGAAGTATTTTTTCCTCTAAAGATCTTTTGTACTTCTTCAGAACTAAGGGTTCCCCTGGGACTAGTTATTTTTTTCCTTTCTGTGTGAGTGGTGCCACTTTGGCAACATGAGGATCTGCACTCATCTCTGAATATTGCTGAAAGAGGAGATCACTGGCAAGCTAAACCAGCTGAAGCTTCTGAATTTGCTGATAATACATATGTTGATTTTGTATTACATTTGCTCATTAATCATAACTTTCATCTGCTGAAGAAGCAAAATTTGAAAAAGATAATAAAATGCGCCATGGCTCCCCAGGAAATGAGAAGCTATTGCTGATTTCCAGGTTCATAATAGGAAGTTGTGGGATGGAGATCTGGATTCTGTGGGGCAAACTGGACATTATGCCTGTGATCCATGGTCATGTTATCCCACTTTTAAAAAATGATAATTTTAAAATAAATAATAAGCAGCCCCATGTGGCTGCTTCAAAGATCTGAGAAGTGGAACAGGGAAAGAAACTCTTAACACATCCCTTTCCCAACCCACCACAAAGCTCCACTGGGGAAAATGTACAAGTATTCTATATGTGCAGTTGTCTTACCACCGTTGCTATTTTTAAAAACATTTCAGGGGACCAATATGAACTTCATGCTGCAACTGAAACTACTCCCAGTGTTGTTGTCCATGTGTGTGAGACGGATGAGGAACATGAGGCAGAAGAAGAGGAAAACGCCACCAAGAAATCAAAACCAAAAATTATTCAAACCAGGAGGCCAGACTATACTCCTTCTTACCAAAGCTGAACTACATAGTGCTTTGAAATGTTCTAAACTTGCATGCTCAAGGGAGACATTGAGGAAATGACTGGTCACAAATCTGATGAAACTAGAGGTAGATAGAAGTGGCAATACTAATGTATGGATATTTTAAGAAAAGGAATGTCTTTATGTGTTTGTTTTAATGCTGCACGTTGGCTGATAAGGCTGATCCCAATAAAAATGTCTGAACAGTTGTCCTGGAGAATAATGAAACGGTGGCATTGGGGGGAAAAGGCATATATAGTGTGTGTTGTAGGGAATGTTCTCAGATACTTTAGACTTCTGTTACAAAGCAGTTAAGGATGCCTTCCCTCTTTATATCCCATGATAAATTTCTCAAATTTATAAATAAGCATGGCTGCAAATCTAAAATATGCTCACTGATAAATACGTCCCACTGGAATCAGCAGGGCAGATAAGTGTGTTAGAGACTGCAGCTTGTATGTGGCTTATGGTGATTAAAATGTATTAATGAAAAAGGGTGATATCCAATATCAGGCATACTCAGAATAGACCCATTGAAATTGTTTCTCAGTGGATCTACTCTTAAGTGTGGTTAACAGTGAATATTAACCAAAGGAAGAAAAAATTAATAACTTTTCCTATTAGATTTTGTGTATGCATGTAAAACCTGAGAAGTATGCTTACCTTTCTCTGTACTTTCCAATTTTACATTATCCCAAATACTGATTTCCCAACTTTCTTTCTGAATTATGTTTGTGGCATTCATTTTTTCAGTGGGAACAGATTTTTAGTAATACACCTTGACGTTTGGTGCAATATCTCTTTTTAATGTTAACTGCCAATGTATGGTTTATCTAGAAAACCTATACAATACTTGTGTACAATTTAAGTGGGTTGATAATTTTAAATTATTCTAAATGAAATTATTTATATTGGTTTAAACTATATTGACTTCTTTACCAAGCAGAACTACAAGAAACCTGCAGATAAAGCTGGTATTGTTACAGTTTACAACTGTGAGATGAAATAAGCTGCATTGCCCTAGCCACAATCTGTTCATTTATAACTGTTGGTGTTTAAATGTTGTTAATGGTGCTTGAGCACATCTAGTGTGAAAACAAATGTGAAATATGGCATTTGAGAAAGTTGGAGTGCCTTTTTCTCATTAATTCCTGGGAGCGTTTTTGCACTAGCTGAAAGCTTATTTATTTTTTTTAATTGGCAGTAAATATTAGATAGAACTGTTTTCTGCTAAAGCATCATCAATCAAAGTATGTTATAATTCCCATTGTTTGATGCGAAGCCATAATGCATATTTTCAATGCTTTGTGTGGATGCAGCATTTTATTAGCTACGGCTAAAAGGCTAGCGGTAAATGGTGTTCAAGCTCTTTTTGTACCATATTTACAAGCAAAACTTAACTGCACAGTGACATCCCACTTCAAGTATTTCTAGGACTTTTCTTTTAAAATGGATTCTTGAAATGAATTTTAGGAGGCTTTTAAAAATAAACATTTCACAATTTGTGATGTCTAAGCAAAAGTGTTTCTCTGTTTTTTAATGATGAGGGATTTCATGCTGCCTTTACATGTTTAGAAACAAAAAGAAGCTGGATATTTTCTTACATATGTCAATGAGAGCTTTGTTTTAAGAAAACGTATTCTGTTAGATACATTTTAAATGAGAGGTTTTCCAGCACAAGATCTACCATGCTTCCTGGAAGAGATGTAGCAAATACAGTATAAATAGCTATATAAAGTCAGCTGAACATGGTGAATTGTATTTGTAATATTCCAGCTTTCCCCAAGATGTGTGTGTTTAAATGCTATGAAGCCAATTCAATACGAGAATAAATGGAACTGCTGTATGTATTGGTTTTCTTTCAAAAGGCAGCAGAAGCTCCATAGTCCTTGCACTGACGCTGTCCTCAAAACTTGTTCCCGTATTTCCTTTTAAAACACAGATGCAGGATGTCATGCTGTAGATCTTGATAGAATTACTGCCTTTTTCTTGTACTGTATAAACTACTCCTATACTGTAAATGTTTTAAAAATCTAGTCTACAAACCAGTTACACTGTATAACTATTTAAGGTTATTTACACTTATAAATAAATGCCATTGAGGTCATTAAGACTTATTTAACTAATTTGTTGTGCTTGTGAAAGCTAGTGCGAGGATTTCTGCTAGCGTGGTAAATTCCCCCCCCCTTCCCTCTATGCACACCTGTGCCCTCCCCAAATTTGTTTTGGAGGGAGAAACCCCAGTACAATGCAAAGGAAGAAGAGGGGAAATCATTCTGTTGAACAGAAATGCTTTCACTGATGAAAAATTGCCCTAGCACTACATTGAGTACATCCTTTAATGTACATATAAATATGCTTAGATTGAAGTTCTACAAACTGGGCTCCTTCAGTACCATTGATATAAAAGATTTAAACTGCCCGTGTAGGGAGAAATGCAATCTTAGCCCCATTGAACCCAAATGGGGCTAAATCAGTTTGAATGTTAGTATGTCAGCTGAACTGCTTTACAGATTTTACCTACACTGACAAACTGCTACCTGATTGTCATATATTCCTTGTGACATGTTTTGATGCAGCCTTGAAAAATACTTCACTGTTCACAAGTGGCAAGATATAATGCTGAACATTGCAACAAGGGAGGAGTGGCAATTGTTTTAGCCAAGGCTCCATTTATCCTGTCCCATGTCAACTCATTCAGCTGGCATACAGGGATTGCTATTGAGAGAAGGCAAGGCTGTGTGGTTTGAGGTAGTCCTACTCACTCTTGATAGACCAGGATGGACCAGATCAACAGCTGAGCAACTAGGGAGTAGCTTTGATCTGCCGCAGGGATGGGGAACTTGTGGCCTTCCAGCTGTTGTTGGACTACAACTCCCACCATCCCTGGCCATTAGTAAGTTGGCTGGGGCTGATGGGAAGGCCACAGCTTCCCCATCCCTGAACTGTTACTACCATGCCTGCACATGGCAACATTTTCTGATGATTTTATAATCATATATGTTGCTGTACTTAGACACAGTTATTGACTGGAATTCTGTAATCTAATAATACTTCTGAAAATAGCAGTGTTCATTTGCATGCTGGTAGGAGGTTGTACCTAATTTTCTTTAATGAAAATGAGAAAACGCATAGAGACTTGATTTCTAGTTTTATGTCTAAGATGTCATTTGAAGCAAATGGACATTTAGAGGCATGATGAATTTTAGGCTGAATTTTTTACACAAATCGTGTGCTTTCAAGTTGATTACGACTTTTGGTGATCCTATGAATCAGCGACCTCCAATAGCATCTGTAATAAACCACCCTGTTCAGAGCTTGTAAGTTCAGGTCGTGGTTTCCTTTATGAAATCAATCCATCTCTTGTTTGGTCTTCCTCTTTTTCTACTCCCTTCTGTTTTTTGCAGCATCATTGTCTTTTCTAGTGAATCGTGTCTTCTCATTATGTGTCCAAAGTATGATAACCTCAGTTTCATCATTTTAGCTTCTAGTGATAGTTCTGGTTTAATTTGTTCTAACCTGAAAATTAGCACTATTGAACAGAAGTGCGTCTGGGGAGCAAGGTAGGAATTCCAGGCACTGCCCCTGTTCATATCATAGCTTAAGATTACTACATACTGAATCTCTGTTTTAGAATGAGCATGTCTATTAAGCACAAGAAAATAAGTTGCAATACTTTTTTATGAGGGCATTTTTAAAAGAATGATTTTGTTCATGTTTAAATAGACAACATATTTTTTTACCAAATTTAATATTTTTTTAAAAAAACATATGAATTGGTCACAGCTCATAGAAAATGTGCATCAAAACTCTCAGGACACATATTCATAGTCATGTAAAATTTAAAACACCTGTAAGACATTATTCACTAGAAAAGAGAAGAATGCTGGGAAAAACAGAAGGGAGTAGAAAAAGAGGAAGACCAAACAAGAGATGGACTGATTCCATAAAGGAAGCCACAGACCTCAACCTACAAGATCTGAACTGGGTGGATCCTGACAGATGCTATTGCAGGACGCTGATTCATAGGGTTGTCATAAGTTGTAATCAACCTGAAGGCCCATAACAACAATCACAATAGTGTATACTAGTTTACAAATAAAATATCTGAAATATTGGAAGCCATGTCATTCCATTTAACTGGAACATTCGAGACCTTGTTTTTTTTCAGTTCAGATCAGATCCTTTCCTTGCTGGTCTCATTTGCCTTGATAAAAATATTATGAAGGGAGTATATTCGTCTTACAAAACAAATACTCAAAGGGAGTATATATCTTTCCAGAATGTTGTTTGTTTATGTTTTAGCAGTTGAACATGAGATCAAGCACTCACAGAAATAACCATGTACATGCATGGAAATCCAGCCTAAACTATTTCTTTTAAATGCTGCTGTGTGTGAAATGGGACCTGCTTAACTATGAGATACTATTTTTTTATGTTTTGTTCAATTGTTACTGGCAAATGTAAATAGAAATTTTCATACTTTGTAATATAAATTTTATGAAAATGCATGCTTTCCTGGTGTGTTTATTGTCTAAAACAGTAATTGAAAAAACAAAACCTTTAACTTGCACATTGTTCTATTTCAAATGCCCAGTCTTGCTAGCATCTGGAAAAATTGTATGACCAAATTGCAAGGGTGTTAACGGAAGTATTTCTCTTGTCCTGCAGGTGGAGCTAAACATCCAGCAGTATAACATTGGTTGCTATGATGAAAAGCCAGAGGCTCTATCTTTAAGGATCTTTAAATTAGCATAGTAAGAACCTGATCAAGAGCAGTTGGTTTTGTCAGTGCCCTTTATGAATATTCCCTCTATTAAAAAGGTTATAAATTGAAAAACAATGCAGTTTTTTTCATGTGATGCCATAATATTATTAAAACCAATGCAGTTTTTTTTCATGTGATGCCACAATATTACATCAGTTCTGATGAATGCTGCATAAGGTCCCATTTCCTGGCATCTGCTCTAGAAAACTATAGCTGAACTAATGTGGCAGTTCCGGTGGCATTACATGTTAAAGCTTTCAGAATATTTCAGCATCCTGGGTTATGCAAAACTGGATAGCTATGCCAGATTACATTAATTCCTCCTGTGTTAACTACCGCTGATGAAGAGCCATCAGATTTAAGGCAGCTTTGCATGGGCACATACTTTGTTAATGGCCCATAATTTCTGGTACACATGTTGCTCCTCAAAGTGTGCATGTGAAGCACCTGTTCCTAGAAAAAGATCACCAATCAATAGCCCTGTATGGCAACCTTTGCATATCCCCTGTCTCAGACACAGAAGTTCATGTTGCCCGTAATGATTTGCTCAGATGAAAGAGGAAGGCAATAAGGCTCCACAGTGGCCCAGCTCTGGAAAAGCAAACGCATCTTGCTGTCCATCACAACTACAAGTCAAATCAGAATTAGGAGCGCAACTAATGCTGGTTGGTTTACAACAGCCTTCCCCAACTGCTGGTTGGGACTGATGGAAGCTATAGTCCAAAACATCTGGAGGGTACCAGGCTGGGGATGGCTGGTTTACCCCCACTACCTTCGGTTAAGATTTGGTTCCATAGTACTGGGGAACTCAATGTTAAGGCGATTCCTGTACAAATTACATTACTAATGAAGCTATAAATAGCAGAAAGGTCCCACAATACAATGTAAATTAATTTTGAGACTCCATCCATAAAATGTTATGATTTGGGTGGGTGGGTGCTGAGCAAAGTTGTAATAAAGGCTGCTGGAATGAAGAAAGCTAAGAATGGACTTTGGTGTGAAAGGACTTTGATTTCAGTTCAGCTCTGGTGCCAAAAACACATCCCTAAGCTCAGAATGTGCTCAGAGACACTGTTCTTTCATTCGAACTCTATACCTTTTACACCTGGTTCTGGTTGGTAGGTAAATCTTGGGGTCTTAGTAGATCCAACAAGTCTGAAGTCTGCCCACCTGTGCTCTAAGAGAATGCTGTGTGTAATCTGTGCATGCAACATATGCTGAAATGAATGGAAGATTCAAAGCATGAGTTTTTGTCATATTTGTGTTCTAGGTAAGCTTACAAACAAAGCTGTAACTTTATTTCCCATGGTCTTCAGATTTTAGTGAAATCCACATAGCCACTATTTTTCTGTCCTATAATTATTAGACATATTCTAAATACATAACTTTTACATGAGAAATTACAAATATAAAACCCTAGTTTAATGTTACTTACATATGTGTCATGAATTATAACACTGTAGAAATAATGTTGTGCATGAATAGCTCAAACAGTTGTAAAGTTTTCTGTTCCATCTGCAATGTGAGCCTTTGCTGTAGATTAGGGTAAGATTTTTAGCATGTTCACATTCAGTCTACAACTAGACCTACCTTTCATGCATAGGACTATGTTTCTAATCTTGAATCTTTTAAGACAGAATGGATCATGCCTATTTAAAATAATGCCTTCATATTACATTTTGAGGAAAACATTTGAATGTATGTATGACATGAAATTCTAGTTTGTATGCAAAGTATTAGAGCACAATTTCAGCAGATTGAGTGATATTCTTGTAAAGCAATGGAAATTCAGTTGCAGTTCAGCATAAAAGATCTTCCTTCTCAGGTAGTTTTTAAGACTAGTTAAAAGAGGTAAGATTATGAGTAGGCAAATGCTTTGTTCTATTCTGAGATGTGAGAGCGTGCATCTCAGTATGTGCTTACTCAGGCATTAAATTGAATGGTCATTTTAAACATTGCATGTCAGTGACCTAAAATTCACTTGGTTAATAGGATATCAGCAAATGCATGTAGAGTGAATCCCAAACCTGAAATGAAACTGCATGCTGAAACTTCTGTATATTATCACTCACCTTTGCTTGTCAGCACAAAAGCTGGAGTGATTTTTTTAAAAAAACAACTCACTGAGTGTACCTCAGTTCTCAGTGGGAGTGGTGGAAGGGATTTAGTTTGATATACTGTATGTAGAGAGCCTGACTTTAGATTAAAGATCGTGTTTTTATGTTTACACAAGTAATCTAATGTACATCCATCTGTTTTAGAGATGGAAACAGGTGTATATGAGAAATTAAGACTGCAATGCTATTCACATCTACCTGGGACTGGACTGCCTTCAAGTCGATTCCAGTTTATGGTGACCCTATGAGTAGGGTTTTCATAGTAAGCGATCTACAGAGGTGGTTTACCATTGCCTTCCTCTATACTATCTATCTGGGAGAGGGATTTATTTCTGAATAGACAGGTATAGGATTGTACTGCATAGGAGCTACCAAGTCAAGATGTAACTGACAAAATACACTTCTGAAAAACACCTTTAGGGAGATTTTATAAATTCTGTCTAATAATTTTTGGATCTCTGTCTCAGACCTTGAACAGCTGCTACCTGTCAGGCTGGGATAGATGGATCTATGGACTGATTCAGTACAAGGCAGATCCATCTGTTGAATCAAGAGTAATTTTATCTGATGGGAAAGCAAAATGAATGACTTACTGTATGACAGCTAGAGATCATAAAGCATGTTCTTTAAGAAAGAAGAATTGTTTGATTTATTGAAGAGAGTTATAATCCATTTTCCCTTCCACAGAGAAGTTGCTCAGAGTGGGTTACATATATATAAATGCAAACATAAAAACAACCATAATCCCAACCAACACCTAAAAGCAATAGCAAAAAACAAAATGCAAAGAGCACCACTTGCAATCAGTACAATAATTTGCAATGGAATCGAAAGCATGCTTAAAAGGAATGTGCTCAATTGCCGGTTAAACACAAATTGAGAGAAAGATAAGCTACCCTCTTGGGACAGGGAGTTCTGCAATATAGAGTGCTATCACACAGACAGCCCTCTCACACATTGCCACCAACCTTGCCTCAGAAGGCAATGGCATACACCAGAGGGCTGCAACAGATGATTCTAAAAACAGGAAGGTTCGCATATAAGAAGATAGCCGTTCAAGTAGCTTGGTTCCAAGCTGTTTAAGACAGCGATGGGGAACCTATGGCCCTCCAGATTACAACTGCCATCAGTCCCAGATAGCATAGCCAATGGTCAGGGATGATGGGAGTTGCAATTCAGCAACATCCCGAGGAAACAGGTTCCCCATCCCTGGTGTAGGGCTTTACAGGTTATAAACAGCATATGTTTACTTCTCTGAGGATTTCTCAATTTTTCCACAGACTAGAGGAAACTGGAAATCTTTCTAATCCTTGCAAGATGCATACCCGATAATAACTCGTGGTTGATTATTGTCTTATACTATTGCTCAGTGAAAATAGATAGATTCACTATACAGTTACTTCCACTATATGGATACAGTATATAAATAGATATAAAATGAATATATTGCTAAATCTGAGAAAAAAGTAGGAGTATGAACAGTTTAAAGCTGATGAAATAATGTGTCCACCAGAGCTGGGGAGGGGGGGTTCTACTTCATCACTTCCTTCCCTCTTTTACACAATTCCACCAGCACTTGGAACCACTAAAAACTACTCACAGATGTGGGTGCCTCCACAAAGGGCTGCTGGTGCTACATAGCATTTCATGTTGCATGGAAAATTCTATAGTGGCCATCAGGCAAATGTGCCAGTTCTACATCAGCCAGAAGAACCAGTTAGGGAGTTAGCCATGCTACACAGGATGGTGGCAGCACAGAAACTATCAAATGGAAACTATTTCAAGCGATAAAGATATAACAGTTAGATTCCTGCCCTAGCTGTAACATCTAAAACTTGTTGCCTTGTGGGTTGTCAGTATATTGAGTCTCATCACCAGCATGTACATACAATGGACATTCCTGTGAGTTGGATATATGGAGAAACTTTACAGGATTTTTTTTAAGGCTGCAATCCTATATACATACTTACCTGGGAATTAATCCTATTGAACTCAGGGTGTCTTACTGCTGAGTAGGTATGCACAGGATTACACTGTAAGCTATTTTCTAAACCTTCCAGTGGGTGTGTGGAATCCAATCACTATGGTCCAGCTGTTTTCTGCAACATCCATGTGCCTGATGTAACATATGTATTGATCCAGAGAGCTAAAGATGTAAAAGGAGTGGAACTATAAATGCATCATGTACTCATCCTCCTTAATAATTTTTCTTTGCCCTTTCCAGGAATCCCTTTGTCTAACAGAAACTTAGTGGAGGTGAACTAAACATGAGACCTTTGTGGAGGAGGGGAATATACAGTGAACATACTCTTTTACATAGATTGTGTGAATACAGAAATAAGGCATTTCCTTCTATATAACTCATGCATAAAGGTGTTGTGATGGGGCGGCTGATGCTGAAGCACAAAAACATTTGGGAGTGGGGGGGAGGTGAGAGTTGTAACTGTTACTCTGTGTATATTGTCATTCCAAAGGAGAGACCTCATCAAATTCTTGTTTTGAAATAATTGGTTATAAGATTTAATACATGTTTCATTTTGATACTGCAGGAGTCTGTATTGTTTCTAAAGTATAACATTGTGAAATGTTCTAGTTTGCAGGGAAACAAATCTTTATTTTTGTAAATAAAAAATATTCCTGAATTTAAGCCAGTATGTGTCTTGTCTATTATCATATTTTGCATTTTACATCTGGTTTTGAAATTACAACAGTACTGTTGCTTTTCAAAAAGGAGGAAAAAGTATTAAACATGTGCATGTAGCTAAAACCAGCAGGGAAATGTGCCCTTTTTCTCTTATCTGCTTTTAGGGACCCATCAGACAAAATGATGATGATGATGATGATGATGAAGTTTTATGCCTACTGTTATAAAAGTGCTATCCCTGATTTCAGCACCCAGTGCAATTTTAGTACAATTTCCCATTCACCTGTATGGAACAATGATTGCACTGCAAGGAGATAGTTTTCTAGTTTTTGAAAAAATATATGCATTCTTATGGATGGAAAGGGAATATACAGTCTCCTCCCCAAACCCCTCCTAATGTTTATTTTTTTTAAAGTGATGAAAAACATTCAATTAGCATGATATTACTATGGCTTGAGGAGATAGTTTTGCAAGTATTTCTTAAAAAGGCTTTCATAAGTACTACTCCATCTGGATTTCCTGCAACAACTGAGCAACATACATATCCATCATGATTCATATAGACATCACAGAGCCAGTTCATAAAGCCCAATTCACATTTACATTTTTTAATGCAATTGTACTGTGGCGTTTTGTGTACACGAGAATTCAGTTGTTTCTCTACTATGTCCTTTCATTTCCTCAGCCAAGCATGTGCTCACAAAGAGCACATTGATACAAACATTTTCCTGTCATGCTGACAGATACAGCAGCAGTTTACTCCAGTGGCAGTCGTAGCAGCTGGGAAAAGTGGAGCTGTGATTATGGCAGCCCTGTGTAAAGCCCAGTTCACGGTTGAGTTTTCCCATACAATTGTATGCTTGCATATAGGATAATGTGGTTGTGTGAACCAGCCCACAGAGATAACTAACAGCCAAAATATGTTTTTTTTTAAGTAATAGGAATATGTTGAAGTCTTGAAAACTGTGCTGTGCAAATGTTTACTGAATGGATGGTGTCTGTGTTTGGTCATTTTCACACTTTTAAAATCTGTACTAATAGAAGTCTCAAAAACTTACAGGTTTAGCAGACCTCACTATGCTCAGTGCTCTACCTAGCCTCACGTCTATGAGAGCTGATGGATTGCAGTGGCTAAAAGTGTTGGCTAAGAAATGTCTGGTTGAAATTTCACCTCAGCCATGAACTTACCAGGCAACCAATGGACCAAAGAACCAAGTGCCTTTCACTCAGTTCCAGCATGCCTTTTCCATCTTCAATATGGAGCTAGTATATAATTGTAATGATTACTGAGAATGTATACCGCTTCTCAACATGATGCCCATGGGTACACATGCCCTCAGAGGCCTTCTCTAGTGCCCCAGTCCTCTCCCCAGTAGGCTTGGAAGAGCATAGCCAAGAGTCCAGGTTGGAGAGAAAGAGAGAGTGCATGACAGTTTGCAAATGTGACTACAGGCCCCAAAAAGGGTGGTAATCCTTGATGTGTATGAAGCAAGTTGTCAGGAAATAGGAGGAAAACTGGGGGATGAGATTACCAAGTTTTATTGGCCCTATTCTAACATGTCAGCCTACAAGCAATATTTATCCAGTGAAGCTTGTCCCACCAGGAAAAGCTTTACATGCTTAGTTTTTGTGTGTACCATATAGCTGTTAAAAACACAGAAGCATCATCATAAAAAAATGAATAACCCTACTTGGGGAGACAGTTGAAAGCAGAGCTTGGAAGATTACTTTTAAAAAGTAATCAATCAATCAATCAATCATTTAGTATGGTCAATGACCAGCGCTATAAAATGTTAAAACAGCAAACAATAAAATATGTCAATATTATACAGAGAAGGAAACAAACGGCAGCAACCTGAGATAATATGGAACTGTGGTATTAAAATTAGGGCAACAATGGGGATGGCCCACCCGAGGTTTAAAGTAATAAGTTACAGTTACCTGGCCCAAAAAAGTAGTAATTACTATTACAATTGCAATTGCTCTGAAAGTAACTGATTACTTTTACTCAAAAGTAATCACTACAATTACATTTTAGTTACTTTTAAAAATACTCGCCTACAATGTGCTGGCCTTGGCTGCTGCACATCCGAGTAGCCTAAAACAACATCAAAAATAAGCACGCACACACAGAGGGTAGTAGAATATTTTTTTTTATCTGTAAGATTAACAGAATGGCATAACCCCCACCCCACCCCCAGTAATGATGATACCCCAACACACATATAATTCACTTGAAATTCAATTTTACACTTGAAATGCTGCTTTTACAATACATTTCTGTTATGTCTCAAAAGAACAGGATGCTCAAAAAGCACATCAGACAAGGAATGTCTTTTTACAGATTACATTGCCACCAGTACTGAACAGGCATTCTACTGTGGTGCTTGAAGGCATGCCTGTGTTGTGCTGCAAAAAACAAGAGAGCACCCCTTTCGACTAAAACACATTTTGATCAATATGACAATCCCCTATCATCAAAGAAAAATGCAGACTTTAGTACTTTACTAGTTGCCTTTGTAATTTTTTTTGTCAACAGTATAACTTAGAGGTAACTTAATCCTGTACATACTTACCAGGAAGTAAGTCCCATTGAGCTCATTGGGTAGATATGTATGCACATGCTGCTGCTACTGTGGGACCACCATCTCCACCACCCTTCCCTGAGGGACTTCTGCCTGGCAGGACCAGGCCCCAGGTACCCAGCCAGCCAGGACTGATTCTTACCACCTGTCCCTCTTTGGAGGGATACATAAGCCGGCTGGCTGAGGTGGCCTGGGAGACCCAGGCCCTGCAGGAGAAAGAAAGCATCGCCCCAAGGGAAGGAGAGGCTGCTGCTGCTGTGCTGCTGCTGCTACTGTGGGACCACCATCTCCACCACCCTTCCCTGAGGGACTTCTGCCTGGCAGGACCAGGCCCCAGGTACCCAGCCAGCCAGGACTGATTCTTACCACCTGTCCCTCTTTGGAGGGATACATAAGCCGGCTGGCTGAGGTGGCCTGGGAGACCCAGGCCCTGCAGGAGAAAGAAAGCATCGCCCAAGGGAAGGAGAGGCTGCTGCTGCTGTGCTGCTCCTTTCTTTTTCTTTTTTCTTTTTTCTTTTTTTTTCTTTTTTTTACTTTTTTGTTGGTGTGTTGATGCAATTTGAGATGAATGGTTGCCTGATTATATGAATGTATGTCTGAGTGAGTGTGTATGTTTATATGCTGTATATATGGCTGTATATATGGCTGTTTTTATACGTTTAATTGTTGTATATTTTAGTTGTATTATGTGCTTCAGAGAGAGTTTTATCCATCAGGCGGGGAGACTTGAGGGGGCCCCAATTGCTGTAGTGATGGGCAAAGGAAGGTATGGCGCTGTGAGAAGGACGTGCCAGGTAAGGGGAACGCGGTCCAGACATGTTGTGGCTGTGCCTTGTTCCGGTCCTTCCCACACCCGCAAGGTCGTTGGTAGTCCTATCAGCCAACTCTCAGATCTCCAGTTGCTGTTATTAAATGCCAGATCAGTATATAATAAAACCTCCCTCGTCCACGATTTGATTGTGGATGAGGCAGCCGATCTGGCATGTATAACCGAGACCTGGGTGGGTGAGCAGGGAGGAGTTGGTCTCTCTCAGCTCTGCCCACCGGGGTACTTGGTTCAGCATCATGGTAGATCTGAGGGTCGGGGAGGTGGGGTTGCTGTCATCTATAAGAGTTCGATCTCACTCACCAAGCACCATGTTCATTCAGTTACTGGCCTGGAGTGTTTGCACCTTGTGTTGGGCCAGAGGGACAGGCTGGGAATCCTTTTGGTGTACCGCCCACCTTGCTGCCCAATGGCTTCCCTAACTGAGCTGGCGGAAGTGGTCTCGGATATATTGTTGAGGTCCCCCAGACTAATAGTACTGGGGGATTTCAACATTCATGCCGAGACCACTTTGTCTGGCGCGGCTCAGGACTTCATGGCTTCCATGACAGCCATGGGGCTGTCTCAATATGTTAGTGGTCCAACACATGTATCGGGGCACACTCTAGACCTTGTTTTTGCTACTGAGCATGGGGAAAGTGATCTGGATGTGGGGAGTTTTACAACACTCCCTTTGTCATGGACAGACCACTGCTTGCTGAAGTTTAGACTTTCAGTAACCTCTTCCCTCTGCAAGGGTGGGGGACTTATTAAAATGGTCCGCCCCCGGAGACTAATGGATCCTGAAGGTTTTCAAAGGGCTCTGGGGGATTTTCCAGCTGATAGGACTGGCGCTCCTGCTGAAGCCCTGGTCGCTCTGTGGAATACGGAGATGACCCGGGCTGTAAACACGATCGCTCCTGCACGCCCTCTCCTGTGTAGAGCTCATACAGCTCCATGGTATACTCCGGAGCTGAGAGCGATGAAGCAAGATAGGAGGAGGCTTGAGCGGAAATGAAGACGAACTCCCGACGGATACAATTATGCGCTGGTTAGTGCTTCGACTAAGCTCTATGTAGGAGCAGTGAAGGCAGCTAAAAAACATCATTTTGCTGCCACTATTAAATCATCTCTTTGTCGCCCAGCGGAGCTCTTTCGAGTTGTCCGGGGGCTTCTCCATTCAAACCCTCCGGACACGGTGGAATCCTCGGAGGCCCGCTGTAATCAGTTTGCCGATCACTTCCAGAATAAGATCTCATGTATCCGCCAGGACCTAGACTCTCAAGTTATAGCAGTAGATCCTAGTGAGATGTCCGGAGCACAGTCTTGTCCTGTTTTGTTGGATGAGCTTCAGTTGGTTCAACTCGAGGACGTGGACAAGGTGCTTGGACAGGTACGTGCAACCACTTCGGTACTGGATCCTTGCCCCTCCTGGCTGATAAAAACTAGTAGGAATGGAACAGGTAGCTGGGCCAAGGAAGTGATAAATGCCTCTTTACGAGAGGGAGTGGTCCCGGGCTGTCTGAAAGAGGCAGTGGTGAGACCACTCCTGAAAAAGCCTTCCTTGGACCCAGACAATTTTAACAGCTACAGGCCAGTGGCGAATGTTCCATTCCTGGGCAAGGTCTTGGAACGGGTGGTTGCTGGCCAGCTCCAGGCGCTATTGGATGAAACTGATTATCTAGATCCATTTCAATCGGGTTTTAGGCCCGGTTTTGGCACTGAGACAGCCTTGGTCGCCCTGTACGATGACCTATGTCGGGAAAGAGACAGAGGGAGTGTAACTCTGTTGATTCTCCTTGATCTCTCAGCGGCTTTTGATACCATCGACCATGGTATCCTTCTGGAGAGGCTCGCGGAGTTGGGAGTTGGAGGCACTGCTTGGCAGTGGTTCCGCTCCTACTTGGCGGGTCGTCTCCAGAAGGTAGTGCTTGGGGAACATTGCTCGACACCGCGGGCTCTCCAATATGGGGTCCCGCAGGGGTCAGTTTTGTCCCCCCTGCTTTTTAATATCTACATGAAGCCGTTGGGAGAGGTCATCAGGAGTTTTGGAGTGCGTTGTCATCAGTATGCTGATGACACGCAGCTCTACTTCTCCTTTTCATCTTCTTCAGGTGAGGCTGTCGATTTGCTGAACCGTTGCCTGGCCTCGACAATGGACTGGATGAGAGTTAACAAACTGAAGCTCAATCCAGACAAGACTGAGATGCTGTTGGTGGACGGGTTCTCTGATCGGATGGTGGATATATACCCTGTCCTGGACGGGGTTACACTCCCCCTAAAGGACCGGGTTCGTAGTCTGGGAGTCTTTTTAGACTCTTCCCTCTCACTTGAGGCTCAAGTAGCCTCGGTGGTTAGGAATGCGTTTTACCAACTTCGGTTGGTAGCCCAGCTACGTCCCTATTTGAGTAAAGAGGACCTTACATCAGTGGTACATGCTCTGGTAACCTCACGTTTGGATTACTGTAATGCGCTTTACGTAGGGCTACCTTTGAAGACAGTTCGGAAGCTACAACTAGTGCAAAATGCGGCGGCCAGATTGCTGACAAGGACCAAGCGGTCCGAGCATATAACACCTGTTCTGGCCAGCTTGCACTGGTTGCCAATATGTTTCCGGGCTAGATTCAAAGTGTTGGTATTAACCTATAAAGCCTTATACGGTGCGGGACCACGATACCTTGCGGAACGCCTCTTCCGATATGAACCGGCCCGTGCACTACGTTCTGCTACGAAGGCCCTCCTCCGGGTTCCAACTCACAGGGAGGCCCGGAGGGTGATGACAAGATCTAGGGCCTTCTCAGTGGTGGCCCCCGAACTATGGAACAGTCTCCCTGAGGAAGTACGCCTGGCGCCGACTCTGCTCTCCTTCCGGCGCCAGGTCAAAACCTTCCTATTCTCTGAAGCATTTTAAGTTACACTGATTTAATTTTAAAAATGTTTATTGTGTTGGATTGTTGCTTGTATTTTAGTATTGTTTTGTTATTTATTGTATTTTTATGCTGTTTTATGTTCACCGCCCAGAGAGCTATTGCTAGTCGGGCGGTATATAAATTTAATAAATAATAATAATAAAAATAACTGTCAGAAGCAGAACTTAAGAGACGTAACGTAGGTAAACAGAAAATGCACATATCAGAAGTAGTCCACCAGCATAAATGTTATCCCTTCTCTTGCAATTAAAAAGGTGATCTTGCCTAGCATACAGTGAAACTATGGAATTTACTACCACAAGAAGCAGTGATGGGCACCAACTTGCATGGCTTTAAAAGTGAATTAGACAAATTCATGGAGGATAAAGCCATCAGCGGCACCTAGCAATGATGGCTATGTTCTACTTCTCAGTTATTATTTTTTAAAGCCATTGATGTTGGTGACAGAAGGACTTGTGGCAGGCAGGGCCAGTTCTAAAGGGCGGCCAAGTTGGGCATTGGCCAAGGGCCCAGGAGCCTCACAGGGCCCCTTCACCATCCTCAGCCCATCCCTGTCACCCCAGCGCTTCTCTTCTTTTTGCTGCCACCACCTTAATGTTCCCCCTCAAAGCCTCAATCTTGATCTTTCCCCCAGAGCCGGCTCGGAAGCTTCCTCCTGCACATGCCTGATCTTCTTCTCCTCCTCCAAGAGGGAAGGATCACCACAGCAAGCGAGGAGGAGAGGCACACATACACTTCCGGCTCTCTGTTGTGCTACCGAGAGAGCAGCAGTTGCAAAAGGCACAAGGAAGCCTTTTTTTCTACTTACTCTTCATTATTTTAGTTCTGCCCAGATGACCCTGTGCCCAGCAGAAACTATAGCCCAGGTGGGAAGTACTGGCATCTTGTAGAGGCCACCCTCCCTCTTCCTGGGATGTATGATTTGTCCTGGCAGCAAGGGTGTAGTTGTCCAGGGGCTCAGAGAGTCCTAGACCCCTTACGTTTTTTGGGAGCAGGGTCCCTATGTCTCCAGCATCATATGAACTGATCGGTATGGGCCAGGCATGATGCACTGGCATCTCATAGAGGACACCCTCCCCTTCCCTGGGGTGTATGAGTTGTCCTGGCCAAGAACAGATTGTGGGGTGGGCACACCCAGTTACTTATTTTTTATGATTTTATGACATCATTATGCATTTATGAGCATTTCAGAAGCCTGATAATTTTGATTGAATAAATTTGTTGTTATTCTTGATGGGGAGAGTCCCCAGATCACAGTGATATATGATACAGGGTGCCCCAACATATATTTTGGGGTTCAGAGACATATTAACTTTGACTTGGAGTTACTGTAGCTGTGAACTTCTCTTTTTTTAGTGTTTTTAACTTTCAAGCAAATAAGGAACTGGGAACTAGGAACCAACTTCAGCGTTGTTATGTTATCTGAGACTGGTGGGAGTTGTAGTCCAACAACATCTGGAGGGCACTACGTTGAAGACCCAATTAGATTAACACAACTCCCTTTCCACCTACCATACTTTGGACACATCATGAGAAGACATGGTTCACTAGAGAAGACAATAATGCTGGGGAAAACAGCAGGGAGTAGAAAAAGAGGAAGACCAAACTAGAGATGGATTGATTCCATAAAGGAAGTCACAGACATGAATTTACATGATCTGAACAGGGTGGTTCATGACAAATGCTCTTGGAGGTTGCTGATTCATGGGGTCGCCATAACTCATAATTGACTTGAAGGCACATAACAACAACTTCACAAGGAGTGCTAAGTCAAACTATGGCTTAGCAGGAATGAGCAAGTGTGCAAAGTGTGCAAAAATAACAGCTGCTTTGCCTGTATATCAGTCCTGCTGCTGCCACACTAACCGGAGCTAAGCCACAGTTTGGCTCACTCCAAACCAAGAGCTGTAACTAAGGTTTGTTCTTGGTTTACCACTCAGGTTTTGTTTGAGGGAGACAAACCATAAGCCTAGGTTCACAAGTAATGGTAAGCCAAAATGTGGCTTAGGCTAGCTCTGGGTAAGGTGGCAGCAGCAGGATTAGGGGCAGAGTGAAGTGGCCACAGCTTTCACTCTTGGTATGCACACACCTACCTGTTCTTACTAAGTCATTGTTTGGTTCTCTCAGTTTCTCACTTTTCTAATGTTAAATTAAGCTCTCTACATTTCTGCAGCAATCTGATTTTTTTTTTAATGGAAATTCTTCACTGTTTTAGTGCAAATTTCTCCAAATAAACACATTTTTGTAGGCAGTTTTAACAAAGGTATATATGTTTGCAAGCCATTTCTCATCATTTCATGCCTTTTTGCATGTTATTTTCACTCATATATTCATTTTTATACACACTTTCCCCTAATATATGCATTTTTGTAAATATTGTTTAGTTGGTGAACTGCATCCCAAAATTCTAATAAGTGCAAATTTCACAGGGTGGCTGTGTTTTGGTTCTCATATTGTTTTGGAAAGTGCAAATTTGATAAATTCTGCTTGAAATGCAAATTGAATCAAAATTCTCACCTATCCCTATCCTTGACCAATGGGTATTCTTCTTGGAGTTGATGGAAGTTGGTCCAACAGCATCTGGAGGGCCACAGGGTCTCCACCACTGGTGTATTTTAAAACATCATTCATGGGCTGACCATAGAAGCAGTGGTTCATTTTGCATCATAGCTTTTACTAGCATGGGCTTTTAATCTGATTGCTAAATGGAATTTCACAGAACTGGCATAACTTTTTCAGCAACAAGAGAAACTTCTACTAATACTTCATTGTGGTTTTGCTTAATTTGTTTCCTTATCTTTTGCTCTTGTAAAACTGTGATCTTAACCTAAACTTATAGTAGGAAATGTCCCATCTCCCACCCGCTCCTAAAGCCCCACCTCTTATCCTAAACAGTATTTCTGTTTAGTATGTTCTCCATTCCACAATATCAATCACCTTCCCAAATGCCATATTTCCTGTACACACAGAAATATACAGTTGTCTATCTTGGTTATTTACTTGTTTAATACTGTATATTTTACTGTTTTTGTGATTTTATTGTTTTTTATCCATGTTGTGCACCGCCCTGAGAGCCCTTGGGCTGTGGGTGGTATATAAATCGAACTAACTAAATAAATAAATAAATAAATAAATCTTGTAATCAGAAGCAGAACTTGTTCATATTTACGGCCATTTCCTTATTTCCTTCAATAGTTTTTATAATGATCACTTCTTTCAAATTAATTGTGACTTCATCTCCAGTTTATTTTTAACACATTACTTACTATTTTAAGGGCAAGCAAGTTATTTTACAGCAAAACACAACTAATTCTAACAGAAAGATATACCAATCCACTCAGAAAAACGCATTAAAACACTGCTGCAGGCAGAGCTTCAGAACTCAGTCATGGTTAACAGAGACCTCATAACTCTTAAAAGCCCATCAGAATAAAAATAATTTTGCCTTCCTCTGTGATCATGCCAAATGAGTATTGCGGCCTATTGCCGAAATAAAACACAAACACCATTCATTGGGTTAAATCATGGGCCACTTTATTAAACGGAATCAATTAGAATAATGAACCTGCAGAGGGGAAATCAAGTGCGGGAGCATTCTGATGATCCAGGCAAAGCCTGCTTGCAGCCATAGGGCGACCAAACCTTGCCTGAGCCCGGGGCTGCCCTGTGCCAGACCCCCAGCTCAGGCCACACCCAGAAGATGTGTAGGGGGTCCAACCCGCATCACCGCCCCCCGGAGCCGTGAAACTCCGAGCGGATGAGGCACGTTGGCCCCAAAGGCGGCCCGTGTTCTGCCCCCTGGGCCGTATAGCCCTGAGCTGCAGGCCCCCGGACCGCCAATCGCCCCCAAAGGTGCCTAAAGGTGTCACCTAGCTGCCCTTTCCCTTTAAACCTTTTCCCGCACTTCTTTGCCACAAGTGACCGTTGACATATTGAAGCTAAAAACACACCAATCAGCCTATTAATCCCAAAGGCACCCATGCTAACCCTTGACCCGTCCCCCCAACCACAGTGTGGAGTAGGCAAAAGAAACCTGCCAGCAAAGCGAAGCAGGCAGGCCAAAAATTCCTAGTCGGCCCCGTAGCGACCAAATGAATCACACTGCAGTAGAGGGAGAGTCGGGCGGGCTCCGCCAAAATTCAAAGGAGGGCGGGAGGCTGGTGGAGTGGCCTTAAATGACCTTCAGCTGCCCCACCTCCTTACTGTGCGTCACGACGGCACGACGGCGCGCCACGTGCGCCCACACATGCCCTTGATGGCGGCCTGGCTTCGGCAGCAGCTGCAAACACGCCCCTTTGCCCGGCAGGTACCTGGCACGGAACAGGATTGCGGCCTATTGCCGAAATAAAACACAAACACAATTCATTGGGTTAAATCATGGGCCACTTTATTAAATGGAATCAATTAGAATAATGAACCTGCAGAGGGGAAATCAAGTGCGGGAGCATTCTGATGATCCAGGCAAAGCCTGCTTGCAGCCATAGGGCAACCAAACCTTGCCTGAGCCCGGGGCTGCCCTGTGCCAGACCCCCAGCTCAGGCCACACCCAGAAGATGTATAGGGGGTCCAACCCGCATCACCGCCCCCCGGAGCCGTGAAACTCCGAGCGGATGAGGCACGTTGGCCCCAAAGGCGGCCCGTGTTCTGCCCCTGGGCCATATAGCCCTGAGCTGCAGGCCCCCAGACCGCCAATAGCCCCCAAAGGTGCCTAAAGGTGTCACCTAGCTGCCCTTTCCCTTTAAACCTTTTCCCACACTTCTTTGCCACAAAAGGGGGACAAGCCTCTGCTTAGTCTCCCTTTACCCCACACCCGATAAGAATCTCATGCAGACCCCTCTGCAGGTCCATCAGGAGGATGGCATCGTTGCCTCCCGAACTGCATGTCCAAGCATGTCTGCCACTGAGGGCCTTGCCCTCCATGTCTGACCACAGCAGACAACCCAAGGCTACCGAGGCCTCAACTGCATGTCCTCACATGCCTGCCACTGAGGGCCTTGCCCTCCATGTCTGACCACACCAGACGACCCAAGGCTACTGAGGCCTCAGCTGCATGTCCTCACATGCCTGCCACTGAGGGCCTTGCCCTTCCTGTCTGACCACAGCAGACGACCAGAGGCTATTGTGGCCTCAACTGCATGTCCTCACATGTCTTGCCCTTCAGTAACCTTCTGCCCTGAACCCTGCTGGAACGACATGGGTAGGAGACCATTCCAGCGCATACTCTGTCGACCCAGCCACCAAACCGTGGCCCACCATCAGAGGCCCAGCTGTGAACCAATGTGCGTTTGTGGCCCCAAGGCCAGCCTATGAGATCATGCCATGGCTGCAGAGTAGACTGCGCATCTGCTCCATCCCCGTTCAGCAACCTGCCAAAAACAGAAACAATCGTGAAAAGTTGGGTCCCGGACCTTCAGACTCGCCCCTGGGGTGAATGTATTCCATGCGCCCCCTACTTCCACCTCCTAACGGCCTGCACCTGCATATACAAAAACCAAATAGACCGTCCCAGGTAGGCAATTCCACTGCCGGGTAGGCAACCCCAACTCCGGAGGGGCATGACCCTCAAACCCCCATGGGTCCGCTCCCAGGCATCGCGACACTAGACCGAAACTTTATGAGGGAAGATCCCTCCCCCTGAATATCAGGCAACCAGGCCTATAGCTTCCGGCCAAAAACACTATGACGCCGTCATGGGGAAGTGTCCAGTCCAGGGGAGGGTAAAATAATGTGGAATGACTCTTGTACCCCTGGTCTGCCTGGAAACAAACCTTGGACCCCAGGATGGCTCGAAGGGAAGTCTGACCTGGCCCCAAAACACCCCCACCCCCCATCCGGAAGGCTCCAAAATTAAGTGTGAGGGCCGCTACATGCAACTGCTGAGCTTTGAAGCATGATGGTCACAGGGCACCTCCCTGATCAACAATCCCTGGCGGGTCAGGTGAACATGGAGGATGAGGATAAGGGGTATGGGGGTGTGCATGGGCCAGCTGGCCAGCACATGACATATCCCAAGACATGTGAATGGTCCTAAAGGCCCCCTGCCAGCCTACCTTGCGACACACTGACAGACAAGCTTTACTCCTACCATCTGTGATGAATTCCAGGACGTGATTCATAGGAATAGGCCACACTTTGCATAGCCCCTGCCATCCCCTAACTCCCAGGAATCCCCTCCTGCCCTGGCCATCTCTGACTCCCCTCCCCCATCTCCCAGTATGCGGTATGGGACTAGCAGAGTCGGTCCTTCCTCTAACTGAAACACCATTGACGCACTGCAGGAACGGAGGGGGCCACACCGCAGGTTGGCGCATAAGGCAGCCAAAACCCTGAACCTGTGGTAAGGCTGTGAAATCCCTGTTATGGCACTATAAACCCCACCGCAGAAGGCCCCCAATACCTGAAGGGCAGAAAGCAAACACTTTCCCAGCCCCTGAAAACTCCAGGATCTTGATCTGCAACAATTCAAGCTTTTCCCAGGCAGCCTGCAGCCCTGGGTCCAGAAGTCAATTTTAATACCCTGGAAGGTGAACACTGGGGCAGGATCCTCCACTTTCCCAGCTGCCTAAAGAACTCCCCAGTTAATAGCTACACTATAAACTGTGCCATCAAGAGCTAACATGCACCCAAAGTCTGCCCTACCCGAGAACTGTAAATCATGAAAATAGTGCCCCACCGCTTCTGGGGCCTCTTGTCTCCTGGCTGTCCCTTCCAAGAAGGGGCTGAAGTGCTCCATGCAAGAATACAGCAGCCCATAGGTAATGCTCTGCTGCATAGTTGACCTAAAAGGCAAAACTCAGCAGCTCAAAATCCACCGTGTGTAACAGCTGACAATGCCGGCAGATTAGCTGCCACACTTGCCCATAAGGCATCTCTGCCACAAGTGCGCACTATATTGAATGAATGCATAGACTATCTGGTATGAAGCCATCACTGACTGACCCCACTTGTATGACGGATGGTGAATCAGGTAGACTTTGCCCACTGCCACTTTGGGCACTATACGGGGGGGCATTGATAGAGCAGAGGTAGGGGATGATGGGAAGGGGCCAATAACCCTGCCCAACTGTATGTCTTCATCAATTGTCCCCTGGACCAGTGCGTCCATAGGATCCGGAAAACCGCATAATAAAGAAAAACCACATCATAAAATGAGTATCCTTCTGGCTTGTTGTTGTGCCTTTAATAGCAGGTTCGTATTCAGCAGTTATTAGATGGCATGGAGTTAAGCAATGTCATCTTCTAATGTCTGCAGATCAAATGACTCTTAAAAGCACAGGACTAGAGCCCTGTAAAAAAGGTGGGCACCTTATCTACAGACCAGTTTGTAAACTAGCTAAAGAGAAGATGCAAGCAAATGTGCAGCCTGCACGTGATTAATTCCATTATGTTTAAATAATTTACTCAGAGAAATATGAATTGGACCAATTCTATGCATACTTACTTACGAGAAAATCCCCGAGTGTATCGTTACTTCTTCCCCCGGAAGGGTGCATGTGATTGCACACATACAGCAGAATCCTATGTGTGTTTACTCAGAATATCACAGATTAAATGGGTTTTAGGACAGAGGTTTATGGCACTTAACTGATGGAAAGGTTCATATATTTTTACCTGGGTTTTGAAGAACGTATTTGGGGGGGGGGGAGAAGCTTGACAGTGAAAAAAGGGGGGGATGAGTTCCCTTTGCATTTGGAGTTGAGGTAGTTTTGGAGGTGAGGTTGCAGCACTAACTGGGGTCCCTACTGGCTCCTGCAGCCTCCTTTCTGTCTCCAGCTGCCCCCCACCCTCCTCAAAAAGCCTCTGCTCTTTGTAATTACATTGCATTGCTCCAATCCAAATGGCCACTACGTTATGACAGAGCATCTTTCTAGGTTATTCTGCAAAATAAGTGGCGGCCACAGGCAGCAGGAGGGTGTGGGAGTGCAGGCAAATTTTTTGGCCCTCTCATCTCAAGTTCTCCCTAATTGACTAACCCCTTCTCTGAACTTTCTTGGTTTGCAAAACAGTGAGGAAGTGGAATGGCCTTCTCAGTACATCCCTTAATAAAAGCATCCCCTCTCCAGCTGCCCCTGGAATGCCCCCAGTGTCAGATAGCCCATTACCTCTCTAGGTAATTGGTAACTGAAAAGTAACATTTAGTTTAAACTAAAAATACACTTCAGTATCAAGAAAAGGAGTCTATTCCTATTTTGCTTTCTGTAATGGGAAGGGGACCCCAATAGAAGTATCTCCTGGCCCTAACTGGAGGTTTGCCACCCATTACAGCATTGTGAGAGACATGTAGTGAGCAAGCGGCAATGTCAATTGCCACATAAAGTGTGGAACTGGACCTAAATACATAGAAGAGGAGAGAGACAGCTCTTCGTCTATGCATCATCCCTTTACCTGCTGCATTACTATGCTTAGAGAAACAGACAGGAACTCTCCATGAATACTTGCCTCTAAGTTCTGCGCAGAAGCCTGCCTGCATAAATATTTTGTTTAGTTTAAATAGAAAATCCTTAAAATAACCTTTTCCCCTACTGTTCTTTTCAAATTATATTTAATCCATAAAAATGCTGACTGTAATTCACCTTCAGCTAAAGTAAACATTTCTCTCTGCATACTTAAAACACACACACACATGCCCTGGGTATTGCCACACTGACATTGCAAGACATATTTGGCCTTTTCAATCTCTCTTTTACTATCAGCATATAATTAAATTTTAAACATTGTCTCTCCCCCTACTCCACATATTCCAGGTTTATGATAGAAAGTCTAGGGTACTATTTAACTAGAAGTAGGTTGTTGTGTTTCCCTTAATCCCAAACATTATTTCTATGATAAATGATGGAATCAGAAGGTGATAGTTTGAAGGAAAGAAACAGGAGAGAGCAGAAGAGAATCAAAGGTGCCCCCACAGCAGTGCAGTTTGTTTAGGCCTGACATGTTCTGAATTAAAGATTCTTCCTCAGGGGTAACTGAAACTGAAACTGTAACTGGAAAGCCACCCATGCCCCGCCGCGGCTGAAAGTCCTCACGCGTCTCGTCGCAGCCGCAAGGCCAGCCCATCAAAGGCCTCGCCGTGGCTGAAAGTCCTCCCGTGCCTCGCCGCCGCTGGAAGTCCCCATGTGCCTCGTCGCAGCCGCAAGGCCGGCCCATCAAAAGCCTCGCCGTGGCCGGAAGGCCTCCCGAGCCTCACCGCGGCCCGAAGGCCCCTCGCATCCCGCCGCCGCCGCTGCCCCCGCTAGGCCAGCGCACCAAAGGGCCCGCCGCGGCCGGAAGGCTCCCCGCAGCGTGCAGCAGCCGCCGCCACAAGGCCTCCGCCGCCAAAATTCAAAGGAGGGCGGGAGGTCCTCGCGTCCCGCCGCCGCCGCTGCCCCCGCAAGGCCAGCGCACCAAAGGGCCCGCCGTGGCCGGAAGGCCCTGCCGCGGCCGGAAGGCTCCCCACGGCGCGCAGCAGCCGCCGCCACAAGGCCTCCGCCGCCAAAATTCAAAGGAGGGCGGGAGGCTGGTGGAGTGGCCTTAAATGGCCTTCAGCCGCCCCGCCTCCTTACTGTGCATCACGACGGCGCGACGGCGCGCCACGTGCGCCCACACACACCCTTGATGGCGGCCTGGCTTCGGCAGCAGCCGCAAACATGCCCCTTTGCCCGGCAGGTACCGGGCATGGAACGGGAATGCAATCATGCTTGTTAGTCTAGACATGCAATTATCATAACAGCCAAATTCACCACTAATTTACTGAAATGCCGATCTGATTACTTTGCAGAGTTGTACCTCTATACAACAGTGACTTTATCTTGTTTAAGCACATGTATTTGAATGAGAAACATATGAACACCTTGATTCAGTTTATCTGTGGAAACATCCATACAAATTATCGATTTATCAGTTAGAAAAGCTAGGGTTACCAACCGTACTCTTTTAAGAGTACATGTACTCTTTTTGAGATGGTGCAACAGCATACTCTTACTTTTCACTTATCGAAGCGAGATGTACTCTTTTTGAAATGACAAAATGATGGTAACCCTAAGTAAAGACCAAATCATTCTGGGTACACTTTTCTCATCCCATCCTAGATTGCCACTGCAGTAGTGCTATCTCTGTGGGACAGAAGTGAGGGGTAGATGCTGAGCTTCTTGAGCAACTCTTTTCATCTTCTCTTTCCCCTCGCAAGGATGAAGGAGAGTGGTGAATGATCTCCCATCTTCCTTGAGGCAAAGCAGGAAGGGAGCTAAGGGTGCTTCCAGACAACCTGTTTATTGAGCATTCGTCCTGATTTGTTTGCAGATGATGTTGCATCAGAGCATCCCACACTTTGCAGCTCATTTTCCTGTCACATTCCTTATCACAAAAAGTGGTGGCAGCAGGTTTGTTGTGCTAGATCTCCTAATCAACTATAATCATGCAACCTGAATTTGCCAGTATGTGACTGAATCCTGCTGTGTTGAAATAAGGCTGAGGCTCAAGCTCTTCCCCCTCCCCTCCTTGCAATTTTACACCAGGTATCCGCTGGTATAGCTGAGTCCCCATACTCAACCCTTTAAAGATTCACCCACCATCATTAACTTCCGTTTCTAACAAGCAGCCCTTAATCTTCCTGCCTTGCTTAAGAATGCTTTGTATATGGAAACACTGGTGCAACTTTTAATTATAGACTGCAAGTACTATAATACAGTTGCAGTATGTAGGTCAGGAAGAAATCTCCATAATTCTGTGGTCTCGTGTTGCTGTATATAATATGTGCAGAATGTCTGCTGTGTCTGCTTACATTAGTGAAGTTTGATTTTTTTTTTACATAAGAACTTCCATAGTTGATGTAATGCAGCCTTTATCCTCATTGCATTGTATTACAAGTTCATCCATTCGTATGTAGATAAAAAGTTCCAAAGCAAGGATTTACCTATATGGTACAAGATAGGACTGGCTTTTGATTCTTCAGAAGCGGAAGTTGCATAATAAATCACTTAGGCCAAATAGTAGTAGATATGGTTTGAAACTAACTTGATTTTAAAGTTTTTGTGGTGATCACTTTTTTCAAAGAAATATCTCCTCCTGGACTCCGTCCAAATTGTCTCAATCCAGAATAAATTAATTTCTCTATAGCCTCGGGTTACGCCTCTGAGAATCCTAGCTATCTAATGAAAACAGATGTGCCTCTTGTTGGCTTCTTACTCACCAATCTCAGTGCCATTCATAATCTCAGCGGATGCGGAGATTGCACGTGGGAGTGTTTAACAGAGGAAGACGAGTCACCTAAGTTAAAAGCTGTTCTCATCATCCAAATACAATAATCCTATATCAGGTGTACATATGCTTTCCAAACACACCCACTTATGTACTCTATTCTCTTAGCAAAGGAATGAAACCAAGAGCATTGTCACAGACCACAAAATCAAAGTCCAAAATTACAGAGCAAGAAGAGAAGTCTAGCCATAGTCTAGCAGAGAATTGCTAGCCATAAAGCAGGACCCATGTTAGCTGCTGCCGGACTAACATGGATCTGCTCTTGATCACTTCATGATGTATACTTGCAGTTTGCTTCTTGATAAACAGGAAACAGCTGCTTGATGAACTCTAGTCAGTTGCTCCAGAAAAATGTGGCTTAATTGACCAGGAAGATTGTTCTATATTTATCTCAGGGCAAGTGGTTTGAGGATGATATGACTGCAAGTCAGTCCAAATTAAGAGACTGTATCAAAGAACTAAAAACACCTAGTTGCAAAGAAAACTTTTTTAAGGAAACAATTTAGTAAAAGTCAATATGTGAACTCTGAATTAATAAACTAGAAAATCTCAGGCTGCAAACCTATGCACAGTACTTGGGAGTGTTCCATTGAAGCATATGGGGTTCATTTTCAAGTAAAGTTACACAGGATCTTTCGGCATAATCCTCAGTGGTTTAGAACAGCACTTTTCAAATTGAGTTGTGAGGAACCAGCGGTTGGGGTTCCATCAGTGTTAAGCTCAGTAATGGTGGACAAATTTCCCTTAAAGACTCTGCTACTGGCCTTTGTCTATGATATACAGCACAGGGAAGTACTGAGGTTTTTCCCCCACTTTACTTTGGGACCATGAAGCCCAGCACACTTGATCAGTGTTCCATGTAAGATGAGTCTGTAGCCTTGTGTCTGGGTGTCTTTCTGGGCTGGAAG
Source organism: Rhineura floridana (assembly GCF_030035675.1). Taxonomy (NCBI): domain Eukaryota; kingdom Metazoa; phylum Chordata; class Lepidosauria; order Squamata; family Rhineuridae; genus Rhineura; species Rhineura floridana. The sequence continues at coordinate 101,333,069 of NC_084484.1, forward strand.
ATATGCAGCAATTCCTCATCAATTGCATCAATAATGGAAAGGGTTCACTCAAAGTACATATGGAGCCTTCATAAGAAATTATTATTATTATTATTATTATTATTATTATTATTATTATTAATAATAATAATAATAATAATAATAATAATAATAATAATAATAATTTAATTTAATTGATGAATCGCTTCCCATAAGGCATCATGAAGCAATTTACAATATAATAACATATATAAAACTGTTACATATATAAAAACTGTTAACACAGTTGCATATATAAAAACAATTACAAATTATAAGAGTTTAAAACAACAGCTGCACATCATAAAATCAATTCAAATCCAAAACTGATACCAACTGGGATAAAGATTTTAGAAAGCTTCCTGGAAGAGGAATATTTTTATTCCTGGAAGAGGAATATTTTTAGTAGGCACTGAAAAGGCAATAGAGAAGCCACCGTTTTAAAATGAAATTTATCACTCTTCAATGTTCTGGAAAGGTTCCATATTTTCTTTTCTTGTAGTGGATCAGAGCCAAAGCTCACCAGGAAAAGTGCGGGTTCAAATGAATCTGAGCCCAGAAATTGGTTATCTATAGACAGATCCTTCAGTGTTGGTTCCCTCACTTTCTCATTTTTTTATTCTTACCTTCAGTTTCAACATTTCTGCTGCAATTTTAAAAAATCTTACGAAAATTCATTGCCATTTTACTGCATTTTATTGCAAATTTCTCTAGAAGAACACATTTTTGTATACAGTTTTGACCAATATACACATTTTTGGAAGCAATTTCCCCTAATATAATGTATTTTTGTATGTTATTTTTACTAATATATTCAATTTCCCTAATATAAAATCATATTCTGTATTTTGCACACTTTCCCCTAATATATATATTTTTGTTAACACTGGTTGAAAAATTCAGATAACTGCAAATTTCATAGGATAACTGTGTTTCAGTTAGTGTATTATTCCAGAAAGTGGAAATCTGATAGAGTTGTCTTTCGATACAAACTGAATCTAATTTCTCCCACATCCCTAGTCATCTACACAACTTCTGAATTTATTTGCAGAAAGATAGGCAGAAAGTTGTGCTCACCTCATCTAACAACTGTACTACGTCAAAGAGGCTGTGTTTCTAAGCTTACTTACTTACATTATTTATTGCCCACTCAGTAAGATGATTTAGCTAGTGCCAGAATGACAGTGCATCTTGGTATAAATCACTGACAGTTTGACATTACAGATGACATCACAGCTTGGCTGACCCAGATTCCTCCAAATAACTGATGATGTATTTCAGTTTACAACACCACAATCCCTGTGTATAAGACTACTCTAGATATAGAGCAGCAAAGATTCTGCCAACCTTAAACACAGATCTTGGAAAGCGAGTGTGTACTGCAAAAATAAGAAACAGAAAACTTGTTCTATAATCCTAATTGTCATAGAAATAGAATGCACTCATCTTTCTCTGTCTAGAGTTGGAAGGGGCCTATAAGGCCATCGAGTCCAACCCCCTGCTCAATGCAGGAATCCAAAATTTAGGCTGCTATCCTATACACCTGGAAATTAGTGTCACTGAACTTAATGGGCTTTCTTTGTATAGTATTGCCATCTTAATGTTGTTTTGATAGTTCTAAAGAGCAATGAAACTGTCATGACACCCCATCTACCTTTTTCTCAGTCTTCCTATTAACCTAGGCTACCGACTTTGTTTTTGTCTTTGCTGAACAATTGAATCAATATATTTCTGGATATAGGTAGACCCAACATGCTAGGGACTCTACTCTTTTATTTTGGTAGAGCAATCACATTTGTTCTTTTAAAAGATGAAATTATAATAGGCATTTTAATCTAATAAAACCACTTTTTGAAAACCTATAGCACCTTACACACACACACACACAGCTCAAAACATTCAAATGAGCAGGAGTTCAAGTAATATCAAACCCTTAGACATGCCTGCCATTTCTGCCACAGTGGGCAGCAGTTATAGCACCATGGAGACACTGCCAGATGTGCACATCCCTATGTGAATTTTGTTCCCCCACCACAGAAAAAAAAAGTCACATGGAAACTCTCCCATGAAGTACAGACCCAAGGGCAGTATCTTTTCTATAAATAATACGAATGATAAACACTGATTCAGAGTTATTGTGCTGCAGTTGGACAAAAAGTGGAGAAACCTGGGTTCAAATTTCTACCTTAGTCATGAAGCTCAATGAGCTTGGGCCAATCACTCACTTTCTCTTAGCCTAACCTAGTTCATAAATTGTTAAAATGTGGAGACACAATCCTGTACACCACTCTCAGCTCCCTGAAGGAAGGATAGGGTAAAATTGTAATACATTTTATTTATTTATTTATTTATTTATTTATTTATTTATATTAAATTCATATCCTGCCCTTCCTTTCAGAAGGAGCCCAGGGTGTCATAATACATATTCATAAACAGAGTGCAATAGATATATATAGCGGAAGCAAGCACTGGCCATTGTTATTTACAGAAGTAAGTATTTACATAAGTAAAATAAATAAGTAAAGTTAAAAAGGACAGGTAACTGTCCTGAGGAGATTACCATCTAAATTTCAATAGAAGGAGGAGACAACAAAGGAAGAGGGGAAAGGACAGTTAAGAGAAACAGACTTTGAATATGAACACATGCAGTGTATTTATTTATATTAATTACATTTATATCCCATCTTTCCTTCAAGGAGCTCAGAGTAATATACATGGCTCTCCCCTTCTTCATTTCATCCTCAGAACAACTCTGTGAGGTAGGTTAGGCTCAGAGACAGAGTGACTGGCCCAGGGTCACTCAGTGAGCTTCATGGCTGAGTGGGGATTCAAATCCTGGTCTCCCAGGTCACAGAACAGCACTCTACACTACACTGGCTCTCTTATGCAGGCTGAGGCTGCAATCCTATACCTACTTACTGAGGAGTGTGTCCTATGAAACTCAAAAGGACTTATGTCTGAGTAGATGTTTATAGGGTTGAACTATTCGGCTTTGTTTCAGTTCTAGATGAAGACTATGGGGTTAAGCAACAGACTTCACAGAAGGAATGATTTGGAGGAGAGAGAGAGAGATAAATGACACCCAATGTACAGCTTGAAGGAGGTAGTAAAGAACATATTTTATGGGGCTGAGCTGAAATAACTGAAAAATATTTTTCCGACAAATTTTTGAAATGTGCCTTTTTTGAGCTCCTCCAGAACTGCTGTAGAATTTAATTTCTCCCCTAGAGAATATTTGGCAAAATTGCCTCCCCAGTTTCACCACCTGAGATTTTGGTAGAGAATTTGGGGTGCAACCATGGATTCAGTTTTAATCCTGTTTCATATTTTGTAATAGTTGAAGGAGTCAGCAGGCTTGGCTCCTCCTCCTCTCAGTCATCCCTTCTTAGCCCATTGCTTACTTCATGCCCCAATATGAAGTAACAATAGAGTTTTATTCAACATTAAGTAAGCCAAAATTTCTCATGAGACAATTTTCTTAAGAAAAACTACTGGAGAATTTCACTTCTCCCACCCTGAAGAATATTTGGCTAAATCCTTCAATCCTTCGTGAATGTTTCTCATCCCCTCTTAGAGCCATTCTGTGGCAGTGAATTCCAAAAATTAATTAAGCATTGTATGAAGAAATGCTTTCTTTTGTCTGTCCTGAATCTCCTGTCAATTAATTTCATTAGGTGACTCAAATTTCTAGTACTATGGGAGGCAGAAAAATGTATCTCTATCCACATTCGCATCAACACGAATACTTTTATGAACATCTAATGCCCCCATCATCTTCCTCCCACCCCAGACTAATTTGCTTTTCAAACTGCTGACATACTGTAAACTGATGCTACTCACCAACAAACCCAAGATCTCTTTCCTGGTTGATTACCACCAGTTCAAACCCCATCAGTTTATATGTGAATAGGACTTTTTGACTCAGAGCTCATCACCTTTAACTTAATTACCTTGACCCTCATTTGCCATTTTACTGCCCATTCATTCACCCTGTTCAGCAAGATCTATTTGGAGCTCTTCACCGTATGCTTGCAATTTCACCTTCCTGAATAGTTTGGAGTTCCAGTATATAATACAGATTTATACTGTTCATATTTGGTGGAATTGTACCTGTGCTTTCTCTATGCATCTATCTATTTGCTGCTTTCATGTGCTTACAGATGGTTCTCTTGATTCTGCTGTTCTTCCAATGATTTTCTTTGTATCATAAAACTATGGTCCTTCTGTCCTTCAGATCAGTAATGATACAGAATGGAAACGCAGGGTGTGATCCCTCACTGATACATATTTTGCCTTAAACCACACCTCAAAATATTCACCTGTCTTTGAGCCGTACACTGAAGTTGGGGTTCTGGCCATACAAAGTTGCCACAAGTAAGTGTAATCTAGGCAGAATGAATTACTCTGTTTGTATGAATTACTCTGTTTTTATGATAATGACTCTAACTTTGACTTTCAGTACTTGTAAAGCAAATGGGTCACTTCTGTCAACACATTTAATTGATTTACCCATAGGAAAATTATTAAATTTTATGAAGTATGAGATAAATCTATATGTGATGAAAATCTAAGTTTCCAGATCTATAACAAGCACATGGAAAGCAGTACAGAATAAATTGTTAAATATAACTCCATTAAAACTATTAATGTTATTTTTTCTCCCTCAGAAAAATGCATTTAAAACCTGACCAGATGATGCAGGGAACCACATATGAAGGCAATTTGGAGTAATGAAATGTGAAGAAATCACCCCCTATCCAAAGCAGATTTTCAGGCTGAAGGCCCTCAAGCTACAGTTTAATTTTTTAATAAAAGGTGTTTGGGCTACAGATACATGCATTTGTGTATAATAATCATTTTAGCCATTGGATCTGGGGAACCTGTGTTCACATCCTACCTCTAACAAAGACTCATTGGCCTGATTCAGATGTAATGCTAAACTATGGTTTAGCATTATGTACATGAGCCATAACAAGCATTATGATCGCCCTCTCCCCTCTTCTCTTCACTCGGTTCCCTGTGAGGAAATGGGAATTTTTGAAATATTTGTTTCCTTAGTGGATGGAGAGAGAATATGGAAAGAAACCAGGATATCAAACCACCTAGTATACCTATGGACAACTCCATTAACATAGATGTGTTCTACTGGTGTGTTGCCAGCAGTAGGGCATATCAAACTAAATCATGAGAGCTCTTGGATTTACAGGATCCAAACCCCCCATGTCCCTTGACCCACTCACTGCAAAAAAGGCAAAAAACTATGCCAGCAAAAGCTGACATGGTACTTTCCATAGGGGGAAAAGCAAAACAGAGGCAAAAACCTAAACCCCTCCACCAAAAACGCCCCTCTTTCTTGGCCAAAATAAGGCATGGGATCTCACCACCATATTAGGATTGTACCGTTAGTTTTATGGTTAATTATGTAATCATAATCTATGTACACAGAAGGAAACAAGGCACAAGTAAACGGGAGGAATATGTGGTCATTTCAGTTCCATGTACTATGTTTAGTAACAGTTGAGTATGGAGACTAGGGGTTGTCCCAAAGGCTTAATGGAAAAAGTAGATCTGAGGAAGGATTTGAAATATGTAAGAGAGGGAGGCAGTATCAGGCATAACAGGCAACAAGGAAGAAAGACCAGAGTTCTTTGAAGCAGCAACTGACCTTCAGGTGTATAACAGTGATGGTACTGGGGAAGTGATGGTCAAGGTAGGGATGTGTGTAGGGATAAAAGAGCAGAGACAGAAGGTGAGACAAGGCTATTAAGAGTTTTAAAGGTAAGGACAAGAAGTTTACACATGATCTGGGAGCAGCCAGGAACGTTCTTTCAGAAAACACAAAGTATATCAGTATTTTGCTTCCAATATGCTTTTCCCCCCAACCACCTAAGCTTTTATTTGGATAAAGTGAGGTTTGGACGCTTTCAAAGTTAACTGCATAACAGCCAAGAAGGTCTGGATCATTATATATAACAAAAATGTGTGATACTTGTATGTGTGACACGCAACTTGGTTGATATAAATTGACAGTTAATGTTATGCAATCCTTCTGTTGATATGTTGTCCCTCTCCCAATATTAAAAGAATATGATTTATCAATAAGAGCACTAATTCCAAAGGCAAGTGATTACAATTGGCAGGTAGGTTCTTATCATATGGTTTACTGCACCATGCAATTTCATTTTTTTCACAGCTATAGTAATGCAATTCAATTAATCCTTTCCTCGAACAGAATGCAATCTGGAGGAACTATAGTTCCATTAGAGGGCTTGTCTGTCTTTCAGTGTACTCTGGCACAAATCCCAAGAACAGTACGTATAAGAGTTCATTGTGTCCTTTGTACACCAGTACCAATTTATATGTCCTCTCCATTAGTCTTACAACAGTTATGGTGTAGGCTGTTTATACCTTCTGTTAATGACCAAAGTTTCTGATTCATGACTGTATTTGCTGTGATAAAATAGCTGAAATCACTGAGGTATCCACTTGCCAAAGCAAAGGACAATTTTATCCAAAGATGCAGGGACAAAATGAGTGTTAAATCAATGCAGATGGGAACAGTGGATTATCTTTATATCCTCCAGTAAGTAAGCATTTCCTGACCAATCAACAGTTCTTTTCACTTTATTTATATCCTGCTCTTCCTCCAAGGAACCATTTTTTTAAATGACCAGTGATGATTTTGATTGTCCTTTTCTGAACCTTTTCCACCTCCACAATATCCTTTTTGAGTTGAGATTACCAGAACTGCACACAGTATCCCAAGCCCAGTTGCACCATAGGTTTGTATAATGGGATTCTGATATTGGTAATTTTATTTTCAAGCCCTTTCTAATGATCCCTAACATGGAATTTGCTTTTTTCAAAGCTGCCACACTCTGGGTCAACAGTGAGCTATGCACTACAACCTCAGGGTCTCATTCTTGGTCAGTCACCACCAATTCAGACACCAGTAGAGTATATGTGACATTCGGATTTTTTGCTCCAATGTGCATTACTTTACACTTGCTTATGTTGAATTGCATTTGCCATCTTACTGCCCATTCACCCAATTGCATTTGACATTTTTCTGTCCATTCAACCAGTTTGAAAATATCTTTTTGGAGCTCCTCGCAATCCCTTTTTGTTTTTACAACCCTGAATAATTTGGTATCATCTGCAAACTTTATTCCCTGCACGCCCTTAACTCTAGATCATTTATGAACAGACTAAAAATGACAGGTCCTAAAAATTATCTTTGGGGGACTCTACTTTCTACATCCCTCCCTGTTGAGAGAGCTGACAATATATTCCTACTCTCTGCTTCCTGGTCCATAAGAGGACTTTGCCTCTTATCCCATGATTGCTAATGTCCTGGTGTCTACCAGAAAATGATTTGTGTCAGCCTCCATGAGAAGATTTGGCCATAATATATGAAGTCATCATTGCGGAGAAAATCTTTCTATATTAGAATGGTAAGAGGACCTTTTTGTTTTATTTCCTCTTACCCCCTCCATCAGCTAAGGAAACAAATAACTCAGATATTCATATTTGAAATGGCCTAGATCAGGATCAACTCTACCACACAGCTTGGAAAAGTTACTTTTTTGAACTACAACTCCCATTAGCCCAATCCAGTGGCCATGCTGGCTGAGGCTGATGGGAGTTGTAGTTCATAAAAGTAACTTTTCCAAGCTCTGCTCTACCATTAGACAGAATGAAGCAGCCACCTCAGGCAGCAAACACTACCAGGCAGGGAATTTGAGGACATGGCTGGGTGTGCCACACAACCTGTCTTGAACCCCTTAAACTTGCAAACTGTCTTGGGTTGGCCCTGACCCAAATTAATGAATCTGTTCTCTTCCTGGTAGCATGTTAATCCTTTTCCCACACATATTCTGCTCCTTTCTGACAGATGTCCACATTCTTCCCTGCATGTACTGAGATTAACCCCTAAGGATTAGGGCCTAAGAGCACAGTTAGGCACCCATAAGCACCCTTATCTTATTGTCATTTCAGTTTCTTCCCTCTCAAGCAAGGACAATTTCAGGGGAAAGTCTGTCCCCCTTATGCTCCTTTCCTCTCCACTCAAGGCAGGGTGTGTGCCATAGGTCACCTTCCTATGGCCCACAATCTGTCAGAGAGGTACCGTAATCCAGAAGCACCATAAATCACTTCACCTCAGGAAAATGTTTGGGAGGAACACAGTCACCACATTCCACATTTTCCTTTTCCCCCTCAGGCATCAGTGACCCCAGGCCTAGCCATTGCCTCTCATGTAATCACATTTTGCTTAACAGAGTGTGAGGTACTCTCCTTTTCTGCTCTCTTCACCCTTCTGCCCTCTTCTCCCTCTGCCCCTTCCCCCCCACACACACCCCACAGCTCTCAGTCATATACTAATGTGTTATTAGTATGGCTGACCAAAGTGGGACATACTGTGGTTCCTCAATAGCATAAACAGTATGTAAAAGGGAGACAAGAAGCCCAGCACAGGCTTGTGTTGTCTCCCTATTACATACTGTTTATGCTATTGAGGAACCACAGTATGTCCCACTTTGGTCAGCCAGGCAGAGAAGCAGAATATCATCAACCACGTTAGTGACCATTTTTGTTAAAGTGCCCAAACAAATGAAGTTTGATAAGTTTTATAGAAAAACTAGATAAGAATACTCAGAGAGCCAGAGACCAGCAAAACTTTTTAATTTGGTCTAAGCTGGTATTGATTCACATTTAATTAAAAAGGCGTGTTCACGTTTATTCAGAAGAAATATAAATAGGATGCAAGATCCCAACCTTGATCCAGAAATGTTCCAATGCAACAAAAACTTGCTGTCTTGACGATGAAGTATGTGCTTAGAAGTTGTCCCACAACATTGGATTTAGAATAATGCTGGTAGCCTGCAGTAAGTGGATGGCAAGTCTGGGCTGATAGAATTTGCGATTCTGGCCTCTTTTCATACAAAGGATGTTGTGCACCAAACATCTGGCATGTAATGAATATTTTATAGGGAAATGTGATAGATGTTATCGTAAAGGCCTTTTTCTAGAATGTGTTTTCTGAAGAGGTTAAAACAGTTTTACAAGCTGAAAAGAGTTTGGCAAATTAAATTATTATTAAATTAAATCCTACAAAGACCATGAACAATCATATCTACCTCATGAGAACACAGTCACTTTTTACCCATTGTTCTTTGCAAGCCTTCTGTTGCTTTCTCATGTGACTCTTGGAGCCAAACAATACATGTGTTTGAAACAACTATGCTTAACCTGGCTGCTTTTATCCTGAAGAAAAACCCAGCCATGAGGTCCCAATTCGGAAAGTGTTCCTAATCTCGACTGAGCTGCACACTGGATTTTTTCCCCTTGAAATCATTCCTTATCACCTTTTGAGGCAAATTCAGCCACACAGAGAGCAATGAAAAGAAAATGATGTGAGACCCTGTCCCAGATAGGCACATGCTTCAAATTGGGGGTCCCTAGTAACTTTCTTCCAAATTAAAAGTGGTCAGATTTAAGAACAGTTGTTTAAACACATGACTAATGTCACATGTAGTTTGGCCCTAAACTCTGTGAAGAAAAGTCTAGGCTGTCTATGCATTTTGAAGATTTGCCTTTCAACCTATTTTTTATATGCATGAGAAATTTGTTTTCTATTGGACTATTATTATTATTTATTATTATTATTATTTATTTAATTTGTATCCCGCCCTTCCTCCCAGCAGGAGCCCAGGGTGGCAAACAAGGCACTAAAAACACTTTAAAACATCATAAAAACAAATCTTAAAATACATTAAGACAAAACAGCATTAAAAACATTTAAAAAACTTTTTAAAGAGTTTAAAACATTATTAAAAAACATATTAAGCAATTCTGACACAGACACAGACTGGGATAGCTCTCAACTTAAAAAGCTTGTTGAAAAAGAAAAGTCTTCAAAAGGCGCCAAAGAGATAGCAGAGATGGCACCTGCCTAATATTTAAGGGAACAGAATTCCACAGGGTAGGTGCTGCCACACTAAAGGTCCATTTCCTATATTGTACAGAATGAACCTCCTGATAAGATGGTATCTGCAGGAGACCCTCACCTGCAGAGTGCAGTGATCGACTGGGTATGTAAGGGATAAGACGGTCTTTCAGGTATCCTGGTCCTGAGCTGTATAGGGCTTTGTACACCAAAACTAGAACCTTGAACTTGGCCCGGTAGCAAATGGGCAGCCAATGCAATTCTTTCAGTAGCGGGGTGACATGTTGGTGATACCCTGCTCCAGTGAGCAGTCTTGCCGCTGCATTTTGCACCAGCTGCAGCTTCCGGACCAACCTCAAGGGCAGCCCAACATAGAGTGCATTACAGTAATCCAGCCTGGAGGTTAGCAATGCGTGGACAACAGTGGTCAACCTATCCCAGTCCAGAAACGGCCACAGCTGTCTCACCAGCCGAAGCTGGTAAAAGGCGCTCCTAGCCATGGAGGTCACATGGGCCTCTAGCGACAAAGATGGATCCAGGAGCACCCCCAGGCTACGGACCTGCTCTTGCGGAGGGAGTACAACCCCGTCGAAAGCAGGCAACTGACCAATTATCCGAACTCAGGAACCACCAACCCACAGCGCCTCCGTCTTGCTAGGATTCAGACTCAGTTTATTGGCCCTCATCTAGCCCACCACCGAGTCCAGACAGCGGTCCAGGGCTTGCACGGCCTCTCCCTATTCAGATGTTATGGAGAAATAGAGCTGGGTATCATCAGCATACTGCTGACACCTCGCCCCAAAGCTCCTGATGACTGCTCCCAAGGGCTTCATATAGATGTTAAACAGCATGGGGGACAAGATGGTACCCTGCAGCACCCCACAGCACAGCTGCCAAGGGGCTGAAAGACAGTCACCCAATGCTATTATCTGAGAACGACCCTGCAGGTACGATTGGAACCACTGTAAAACAGTGCCTCCAATACCCAGCTCACCAAGTCGGCCCAGAAGGATACCATGGTCACACTGGTACATTAACAAGTACACCCCCCCAAAAAAACACAAAAGTTGTCCATCTTACACCCACGCTGAAGATTAATGTAATTTTTGGAGAGGATCATAGGATTAATACAATCTTCGGGGAACATTACAAGATTAACACAATCTTCAGGAAGGAACCCCACCCCCAGTACCTCCTACCCAAAAGAGTGCTGGGCCAGTACTACATCTGACAGGCTAAAGGCTTGTCAATTTTTGAGGGGGAAGGAAGAGGGAACATTCTAGTCCTGTTTCCAAGCCCACTTTTTGGCATCTTCTCACATTACCATTAGAGCCACTGCCTCAGGCCCAGCAAGAGCCAGGCCTGTTTTTCTAAACGTGACTGCGCATGCTGTTTCCCCCAAGCCAAACACAGCCTCTGGACTCGAAAGAAAGAGATAAGGAGCATTCACTATTCCTTGCCCACAACAGAAACCACATTTGGCATTGGGGAGGGCAGAGAAAGAGGAAATGTGCTCTAGTGCCTTCACCTATCCTCATCCTTCGCTCTGAACCGGGCTCCTCCTAGTTTTCAGAGGGTTAAATGCTTGAAACAGATTATCCCTCCAATAACCCTGGAGCTTCCTTTCATGAGGGAAGGGGCATTGCTTTGCCCATTGGGCTTCTCTCAGTAATTGCTACACCACTTAGTGTCAGGGCTGGTGGGCAGGTTTTATCCCAGTACACTGTTGCCCACAGGAATGAATGACAGCCATTTAGCTAAATGGGAGAAAGTCAAGGTATGTGTCAGTCAGGGACATCATTGGGAGGAGCAAAAACCCCCCATGTAGTTCAGGACATAAACTCCCTTCTGGTTATATGACTATGTAAGAATAAAATGTGGAAATATAAGCTTTAAAGCATTGCTGTATTGTTTACAGTGTGCAGTGATGTGGACAAGCATCTGAAAGCTGTTCATATTGTTTGAGATGTTTGTTCAAGAAAAAGGGGTATTTTAAATTGGACAATATGCATTGTTGTTATGTGCCTTCAAGTCAATTACGACTTATGGTGACCCTATCAATCAGCGACCTCCAATAGCATCTGTTATAAACCACCCATTCAGATCTTGCAAGTTCAGATCTGTGGCTTCCTTTATGGAATCAATCCATCTCTCGTTTGGCCTTCCTCTTTTTCTACTCCCTTTAGGGTTGCCAGGTTCAGTCCCTGAGACTAATCCTGTATCTTTAGGAGAAGAGAAAGTTAGCCAATGCAGGTGTCCTTGCAACCCTGTAATGGGAAAAACCGCAAGGTGGAATTCTCCCTCCCCCCTGCACAACTTTTAAAGATGCAAAAGACCTCTTGGATGGGCAACCAAGAGGTCTTTTGTATCTTTAAAAGTTGTGCAGGGGGAAGGGAGAATCCCACCTTGTGGTTTTTCTCATTACAGAGTTGCAAGAACACCTGCACTTGGCTGACTTTCTCTTCTAAAGATACAGGATCAGTCTCAGGCCATAGACCTGGCAACCCTATGTGGCGAGACCAGGGTTTGAATCCCCACTCAGCCATGAAGCTCATTGGGTGACCTTAGGTCAGTCACTGTCTTTCAGCCTAGCCTACCTGCTACCTCACAGGGTTGTTGTGAGTATAAAATAAAGAGGGAAGAACCACATACACCACCTTGAGCTCCTTGGAAGAAAGATGTGATCCAAATATCATAAATAAATAAATAGTTGAGAAGATATTGATTTGAATCAGAGTCAGAATCAGAGGTGCAGTTAGGTAAACTGAGATTCTGCACTTAATGATCTTAGGGGGACTCACCCTCTTTAGATGACAATGTGTGTTACTTCAACATGTGGTAAGCCAGCCCTGCTGTGTTTGGGGACCCTCCTGCTCATTCTGCTGAGTGGGGCCTTGGACGTCTGCCCCAAAGTCCTGCTCTGACAGCACCATTGGTAAGAATAAAAAATGATGGCCCCAAATATTTGAACCATAAACCATGATTTACCAGCTCCTCGAACTGACATGCTGAAGTAGGCCCTTAGCCTAGCCTCATCCACCCCACCCCATTTTGAGTAATGTAGCCATTTTGCTAAATGTAGGAAAGATTACTGAGGCAATTTTAAAATATGCAAGTCGTAAAAAATCATGTCCAGGTGACACAGAGAACCTGCTTATTCCAGCATAAATGAACAAACAAATGTTTTTGTTCATTGTGCTTCTTAATATCTGATCATTCATTGTATGTTGCCAGTTCTGGATATAATACTATTCCCAATGTGAGATAACAGGTTTGAACTGCAGCCATAATTGTAGACGTAGTTAGAAGATTTTAGTTTCCATTCTCATTACTGCTTTGTTGTTGAATGAGCCATGACATCAAATTCTCCCATTTTTGTGTGTGCTAAGGTCAAACTTGACATAAAGTGGCAGATCTGTGACAGGGACTCCTAATGTCTTTTTTAAGACTTAAAAGTGGCTGTGGGGTGATCCAAACTGGACCGGGATTACAGTGCTAGGGTCTTTAACCCTTTCCTTTCATGGAACTTTCCCAATAAATTGCTTCCAAAGCACTATTGCCATGGAGGGAAGTAAAGACAAGTTTAATACTGGTAGCTGTCTTCTTTAACCTTCCATGGGAAACAGACTATAGCAGCTTCAGGGACAGCATCATTTAAATTGGGGAAATGACAGAGAGAGAAAGTGTTAATCCCTTTGCCCAATCCCATATTCCCATTCAATTTCAACCACTGTCCCCCCCAGCTGCTTTTAAACCTACATATAAAAAAAATACATTGAGAGACCAAATCATAGATTTCCTACATCGTGCCTAGGCAGGGGTGTAGTTGTCTAGGGCTGTGGGGGGTCATAGAACCCTTACGTTTTTGGGAGCAGTGTCCCAGCCAGGTCCCTATGTACAAGCTAATCAGCATGAAAAGAGAATGTGTTAGCTACTGAAAAGAGCCCTGGCCCTTTCATGCTTATTGGAGCCAATCAGAGTGAAAAGAGGAGAGTCAGCCACTGAGAAGACTCTTCTCAGTAGCTAACACATAGCTTCTTCTTTCATGCTGATTGTTTCCTAGGGACATCTGTTGTAGTGGAGCGTGGACTCGGAGATAGCATAAGAGCAACAAAGTTGAGGGAAAGGGGCATGGCTGTGACGAGGCATGGTGTGACTATCATGAAGGAATCATGCACTTCTGAATCTGCCACTGCTACAGTAATACCTCAGTTAACAAATCCTCCAGGAAAGAAGCTCCTTTTCACAAAGTCTTTTTTGGATGCGAGGGGCATGGGGGGGGGAACCCTCTGACATAGTCAGAATGTGGCTCCTTGCCTACTGGACTTCGGCTGCTGCAGGCAGCTCTCTCACATGTGGCAGGAATGATGCTCCTTGGCAGGTGGCTCAGGAGCCTCTACAGTAAACAGTGCTTTAGGTGGCCTAGAAGCACTGTTTGCTGCAGACTTGCCTGCTTGAGTGTAGAGGAGGATGGCTGAGAGAGAGAGAGAGAGAGAGAGCGCAAGCACAGGGTGGTGGTGGTGGCTGCCACTTGCCTGCCTGCTCAAGTGTACGGAGAACTGTGCTCAAAGCTTTAGACTGCTATAGCAAGAAAAAAAGGCAAGTCAGGGATCTTTGCAGGCATTTTGGAAGAAGCCTTCAAGTGGTTTCTATGCCAGGCTTACCTGACTCGGTTGTTTCATTTTAGACATGCATATTGTTAGTTTTGGATAAAAGGTTTGCTGAAATGTGTTGCACTGCTCTTCTTTTTTGTGGTGTAGGAACCGGTCCCTATTCATTCCATGTTATTCCTACCTCTGGTACCAAAGTTTCTGTTAAAGAAGTAATGTCCAGGAAGGCATGTACTTTGTTAAGTGAGGTATTACTGTACTACTACTGGGCCTATGTTGACCGTAAGTGACACATGTGTGTTCTATTTGTGACAATTTCACCTAAATGAGAGACGAACAACTTATTCAGCTGTAAAGATTGCTGTTTGTTTTCATATCATATGCATTACTATCCTGTTAACAGATGTTTGTAGCTCTTTAATAAGCGGTCTGCATAGTAGCATATCTTCCATGTCTACTTTTTTGAAGTGGTAAGTTTTAAGAGAGTCTAGATAACCAAAAGTTAACTAGCACTTCATCACGGCTCTTTGTTTCATTTCATTTTTAGGAACCAATTTCAGAGGAATCTACGTTTTTAAACTTATATTAGGATGCAGTTCAGACATATCAAAGGCTTTGCCCAATGTTAGTCTTTTGTCCTTTTATACGGCATTCCCTGGCATTTATTTATAAATAAATCAAACAGTGGGATCAGTAACGCCTGCGCATTCTTCATTGCAGAAGCTAAGCATGAAGCTCACAAAAAAGGGCTTTTTTGAAGCATCAGTTTTGTTCCACTCCTTTGCTTCTACTTTAGTACAAAAAACACCCACATTGATAGAGTTGGAGCTGGTTTGTGGGCTTCAACACATTTAAGAGAAGACCAAGTGCCATGCCACACTGAAATGCATTGGACATAGGTGCCAAATTAAGTGCTGGATAGTTCCATTTGTTTGTCCCACTGATGTTTATCCAAACTACATTCTTGGATTGTGTTCATTTTAGGTTTAGAAAATTTGAATTTAAAGGTTTTACATTGTGTAAATATTTGGGCTGAGCAAGTTTAAGTAATGATATCTATAGGGAGTGCCCTTTAATTTTAAGTCTTTCTGGTAAGTGTATTAGATATTTTCAGATTTGGAAATTCAGTAGACATAGAACAAGATGTTGATTGGTTGGTGGCCTTGTCTTTTGCAAATATTGAGAATAATGTTGTGTTTCCCAGAATCACTGTGATGTTCCTGCTTATAGTGTAAATATGGTAAGTGCTGTTTATATAGAAGACATATGGTAAGTGGAGTGAAAGAGGAGGGGGGAGTACATGAGCAGTAGAATGCTGGATGATTGGCTGGGCGTTTGAATGGCTGGGAGTATAAATGGAAGAATGACAGTTGAATCTGGGTGGATGTTGGGAGTGTGGAGAAAGAGGGAGTTGGAGTTCTGATTAATAATAAGTCAAGTACAAAACAGGAATAGATGAAACCATACGCTTGTGAAACATTCTAAAACTAATCTTGTTATTTCTGATATTTAATAAATACTTATTTGGTTTACCAAAGGCCTGATCCTTGGCTGGGGGATATACATACCAGAAGGGAGGGCAAGGTAATTACCAAGGCTGAACAGAAACAGTATCTAATGGTGGCAGCGGTGAAGGGAGGAATAATAACAATTCAAGTATCCAGAGCAACCCAGAGTTGTATGTATTATCTATAAAGATACAAGGGGGTTGGGAACAGCATAAGCACACAGTCACAAAAGTAACCAGCTAGAGAGAGACTCAGGCAAAGTCTCTGGGAGTATAGGTTATAGGACGTGACTGGTGGTGCTGCCTAGCAGGGGGATCTAGTGAGATCTGTGCTAGAGCGGAGTGAGAAACCATATAAAGGACGGTCCGGACTGGTGGTATCCCTGGTGGTGCCTAGTGAAAGGCAGTAGCCACAAGCAGGTGGGAAACTGACAGGGAGAACCAGGGGGAGGACGTCACAATCACCACTAACCACATTCAGCAAGCACCACAGTAAAAAGCATTCACTGGTTTTTGCAGCAATCACCAAGTGCTTCGCATTTTAAAATAAAGGCACCTTCACTGCAGCACTAATGTATGAAAAAATATTCTATTATTTATAAATCAGAATTTTGGTGCACAACTCTTTTGATCTTGCCATCAAACTAACCATTTCTGCTGCTAGATGCTTGGATGGACAGGCCCCAGTTCTAGGGATGGAAAGAAGCGTCAATTTCGGTTTGCTTGGTTTCTCATTTTTCCTATCTTAAATTCAGTTCTCCAAATTTCTGCAGTAATTCACTTTAAAAAAAAAAATCCTCATGAAAATTCTCCAGTAGTTTTAGTGTAAATTTCTCCTACTGCAGGCAGTTTGGCTAATCCACATTTCTGTAAACAATTTCTCATCATGTAATGCATTTTGTATGTTATTTTCATTAATATATTAATTTTTATGCACACTTTACAAAAATGCATATGTTAGGAGAAACGTTTGGTTGGAGAAAAGCACTGCAAAATTCGAATAAGTGTGAATTTCAAAGGATAGATGTGTTTTGGTTCTCATACTGTTTTGGAAAATGCAGATTTGATAGATTTGGCTTGAAATGCAAACTAAATTGAATTTCCCACCTATCCCTACCCAGTTCATTAGCATACCACCTGCAGTGTGTAATTGCCTGCAGCTGCTCCCATTCCACCGTCAGTAAACATGTATTCTTCCATCCATATTATTAGAGTGGACTGAATTTTTACAGTATGTACTGAGCTGGTGTGCACCCCATTAGATATGCAACTATATGGGTAGCAGACAGTACATACTACTTAGGCATTGTATTTATACTGTGCCCTCCCCAAAACTGATTAAAATGGTTCACATAACTAGCTTAGCAATTCCTCCAATAGAATTCTTCCAATTCTTCCTCTGTATTTAGGCTAGCATTAATATATACACTCAGTAAATTCAGGGCTAATGTGGGATTTGAACCTGGCACTTCAGCAGCTCATTCTTTCAGCCACTGCACAACACTGTAACATATGGCTTGACAGTCAGACACACCTAACTACAATAACTTGAACGAACAAGAACTCTACCACATGCCTACATCTGGAAGAAACCTAAATGTTTTTTTCTGAATATTCTGATAGACCTTCGGGGAAAGTTGGTTCCATGTTCTAGATTTCATGGTTTTAAATTGTTTTCACACTTACTGTTCCTAAAATGGCTGCAGCCCAGATTAAATAACCCAGGTCCTACCAATTCAGCACGAGTAACTCTGGGAAACCATTTACTCTCTCCTTGTTGTAGCATGACTATTTGGATAGCAGTATCTGACTTGGTTGCACTGCTTCTTGGCCAATTGTCACGAGACAGTCATTGTCACATAAAAGTGTACAATGCTGTACTTAGGGAAGCTTTGCGTAAACACTTTTCCAGCCTTTTCCGAGAAGAGTGTGTACTCTTAGTCCAAGTGTCAACAAACGTTCCTTTCGCCGTCTCTGTGTTCAGAAAGAAATATGTGCCTGTGGTTTCAGTATGGATGTGGGAGAAACCCAATTTGTTTGCATTTACAGGCAAACCTACCTCATCCACACTTCTTGAAACCATATGCCAACCACAACAACGCCATCCTTTTAAATGTGTAGTTCTCTGAATTTTGCAATCTTACTCACAAGCAGCCCTTTACACCTTCTTCCTTGGGCAGGCACTCTGGCATCTGGCACGTGTGCTTTCCTGCTTGCTGGGCCTCCACCTCTGCTTCAGTGCAGGAGCCCTCTGTGTCTTGAGAAGACGGCTCCAGATCTCCCTGCTCTGCCTCACTGTTCACTGACACATTTGCCTTGGGGAGCTGAAGCTCCTTCTCTGAAGAGAATTCTCCCAACACTTCCAGCAGGGGCATGACAACGGAAGTAAACATCACATTCATCACAGTGTCAGATCTGATCTATGGCTGTTATTTAAAAGGCAGGGGGAGAAAACTAGACGCTGCTTATGCTGGTCTGGAGTTTTAAAACAGCTATTGCTCTTTGTTCTGCCTTTGCTGATCTGGATTGGGAGGCTTTTAATCATAAATTCAATGTATTTTATATTTAAATGTAAATTGTTTTTATGATAATTGTTTATGCTGTTGTTACAGAACGTATTGATGCTAGTATAGTTATATTTATGCTGCTCTGTGAAGGTCATTTGCCTGGAAAAGTAGGGCATAAATATTAAATAAATAAGATGCAGAAAAATGTTAAAGGCAGTATAGCAAATCAAGACTGGTAAATGTTTTTTCTTTGTTTTCATTTACTTAATGGTGATACTGCTTCATCCCTTCCTTACCGTTGTCACCAGACTTCCAGCTTGTTCAATTCACCCTGGCTGTTGTGAATTTTCTCAGACTCATCAGAACCTTTCTGTAATAACTGTGCCTCTTTTTGGCAACTGCTTGGCTCTGGGACTCAGGGACAGCACTCACTTATAGGAAGTTTCTAGATCATAGGATTGCTGGGGAGAATCCCTTTATACAATATATTTTCATGGGTTCACAGGATAAATAATTTGAGGGAGAGGATTTGCATTTGGAAATCATACTAAATTAACTTGTGTGAAAAGCTTTTTCAGCAACAAACATGTTCTGAGTTATAATCACTGTGTATTTTAATGTCAAGCTGCAAGCTGGGCTTCACCTCCAGTTCCCAGTGGATAAGTTACATGTGGACATGCTAGTAAACTAAACAGTCACATGCACAAATAAACACCCCTCAATTAATCAGAGCTTGGAAAAGTTACTTTTTTTGAACTACAACTCCCATCAGCCCAATCCAGTGGCCATGCTGGCTGGGGCTGATGGGAGTTGTAGTTCAAAAAAAGTAACTTTTCCAAGCTCTGCAATTAATGCATATGCTTGAGGTACATGTAAACATTTGCCTTTGCATGCTCAGTTTGGAAAAACTGGTTCTCTGGGTGTGTCTCCACCCACTGTGCCCACTATGCCTTAAGCTACACTGGTGTTTAATCACTCAAGTATGGACTAATATGGATATATTTATACTTCATGTGATTTCACCGCTCATAAAATCTGCAACAGTACATTTGAGATGCGATGAATCACTACCCTGCCATTTTCCAACACTACAGACCTCCAGTCAAAATAATCCCTTTACTCATCCAATGTAAGTGGACACACCTCAGCTATGGATGGCAAACATTTTTCTGGTAATGAAAGGAAGTGAGTAGTTCTATCTGCATGCACCTGCATTAATGTAGAAGCAGTTTGTGGAAATGATCCTTCCTCTCTCTAATAAAAGTCACAAAATACCAGCACAGGTTATTTAGGGCTGATTTGCTTTGTGTAGTGTAGTGGTTAGAGTGTTGGACTACGACGTGGGAGACCAGGGTTCGAATCCCCACACTGCCATGAAGCTCACTGGGTGACCTTGGGCCAGTCTCAGGCTCAGAGGAAGGCAATGGTAAACCACCTCTGAATACAGCTTACCATGAAATCCCTATTCATAGGGTTGCCATAAATTGGGATCAACTTGAAGGCAGTCCATTTCCATTTTGCTTTTTGCTGAACTGCATTTAAAGCTATAACAAAAGGAGTTACTGTATTTGGTGTGTCTAGAAGACTCGTTTAGAGCACAAACTCCCTGTTACATGCAAATGCATATGTTTTAAACCCAATGATTCTTGTAGTGAAAAGCACTGGAGGGGTGGGATTTCCAGCAGAGAAGCACCAGGTAGAAAATAGGGACCCTTTATCCTTTTCACCCATCCTTGTTTCTCATTTTCTACTGCAAAACTTTCTCCTTGTTATCCCCTCTTGTGGGCTCCCTGTGGAGCATTTACCTTTAATAGATGTCATCTCTTTCTTATTACTTATGCCCCCTGCAAAATGCAAACAAAGAATACAAAGTACAAACTCAGTGTAGGTGTTTATAACAAAGACCCAACAGTCTTTTAATATAAGAACAGCCTGCAGGATCAGGCCAATGGCCCATCTAGTCCAGCATCCTGTTCTCACAATGACCAACTAGTTGCCCATGGGAAACCCACAAGCAGAACCTGAGCACAAAGAGCATTTTCCCCTCCTGTGGTTTCCAGCTACTGGTTTTTGGAAGCATACTGTCTCTGCCTATGGAAGCAGACCGTAGCCATTATGGCTAGTAGCCATGGCTAGCCTTATCCTTCATGAATTTGTCTAATCCTCTTTTAAAGCCATCCAAGTTGGTGGCTGTCACTCTTGTAGCAGCAAATTCCATCGTTTAAGTATGTGCTGTGTGAAGAAGTACTTTCTTTTGTCTATCCTGAATCTTCTAACATTCAGCTTCACTGGATGTCCACGAGTTCTTGTGTGACAAGAGGAGAAAAATGTTTCTCTATCCACTCTCTCCATGCCATTAATTTTAGACACTTTTATCATGTCACCTCTTAGCCCCAAATGCCGCAACCTTTCTTCATAGGGGAGGTTGCTCCATCCCCTTGATCATTTGGTTGCCCTTTTCTGAACCTAAATAACTAAAGAAATGCAGCTTTGGGAGGGGACAATTTTTCACAAAGGAAAAGCGGTGGAGAGGGATGCTTTCCAAATAACTTCCAAAGCTATTCCCTCCCTGCTGCGGGTCCAGATATTTGTTTACCCTTTCATGCTTACTTTGTCCTCTGCTCAAAATTCTCTCTCTCTCTCTCTCTCTCTCTCTCTCTCTCTCTCTCTCACACACACACACACACACACACACACACATACTGCCTGTCTTTCTAAAAAAGGGCTTTGTAGTTTTCCCTTTAGAACCAGGGTGAGGAACCTTTGGCCCTCCAGATGTTATTGGACTGCAGCTCCCAGCAGGCTCAACTAATGGCCATGCTGGCTGGGGCTGATGGGAAATGCAGTTCAGCAACGTCTGGAGGGCCAAAGATTCCTGAGCCCTGTCTTATAAGAGTAATACAAAAGCTATTAAAAGATAAAGGCAAACCAAAAAAGAGAAGGGAAGAGGTGAGGACATTGCTTTATAAAGGAAGAAGGAAAGCATTTATCTTTGTTCAATGTGGGTGTGTAACTCAGGAAGAATAGTATGCTTGGGGGGAAAAGAACTTTCCCAAGGTACTATTGCATTAATGTTTCAAGCATACAAAGGTCTTTGCAATCCTTGCTTCATCCACCAATGTAGATCTTTAGTGTTGCCAGTTTACAGATGGACACATGTAGGCTGAATGATAAGGACATTTCCAACTTCACTGGGTCCAGTGCTGACACACTTCCCCATTTATGCTGGCTCTCATTACTTACTGTAGTGAAGGAAAGTAGCTGTGGTGGTGGTTTGATCAAAGAGAAGGGTAAACTCCTTTAAGCTGGCTCTACCTTTGTGTTTTTTCACTGAAGCAGGGAGAAGTATTTCAGCACTGATATTGATTGTGATGAAGGAATTCAGAGGATAGAATTGCTAAGTGTTGCATGTACAGCACACTGTCCCCTGCACATGGCACACTTCCTTTCTTGTTTTGGATGCTTGGAATCCTTTCTCTGCCTGAAAATCTGTGTCACCTTCTTCTGTGTAAAGCTGCATTGCCACCTGGTTATAGGCTCCTCCCCTGTGCATTCATAGCATGAGTTTGGCAACTCGTGCCCAGACGACAAGTCCCTCCCAGCAAACACGGTGTGATGATTCCCAACACCCAGACCTCAGGCTTCTTCCCAACCATGTTCAGAGTGAGAGCCTGATTCACAGCATCCAGGTTACAGGCTCCCTCCTTCATACAGCTTGGTGAGTTTGCATGTTTTCCTGTTTGCTCGTCAGCCTTGTTATTCAAGATAAGTTCCTATCCTTGCTTAAAATCATATTGTTGATCAGACACATAAATCTTTCCCTTCTGTGCTACTGTGTCTGGGGCAAAGACTGGCGTCTGCTCTGTTGTGTCCCTTTATTTCTTATGCACTTTTATATTGTAAAACAAAATTCTCATCTGAAGAGGGAAGAATAATTGTTTCAAAGTGTCACACTACCTAAAACAAGAGATGGATTAAAATATAATTTCATTGTTACAGATTATCACATAGTCCTTGGAACTTTACAATTCAAGTACTGGACATCAACTCAGTGTACATCTAGCCATAAAGTTAACATTGCCAGGATATTATTATTATTACTACTACTACTACTACTACTATTACTACTACTACTACTATTACTACTACTACTACTATTATCATTATTATTATTATTATTGCATCTAAGCAGCTATATGTGGGAACTGGAATAGTAACAGGCAAACATTCTTCAAGAGGCATTTAAATCAGTATAATAATCTCTCTTTCAAAATTCCTATATTTCCATTTGAAATAAATGTGAATTTAAAAAATGTAATTATTCAGTATGTAGATATTAAAGATTAACATCTAGTGTTTTCTTTTCTTTTACTCTCCTCTCTCCAATTTAGTGTTAGAGATAGGTGTGGCACTTCTATGTTATCATTATGTTATTTGGGACACAGATCCAAAGGTGCCTTTAACTCAATTTTTTTGGGAGTATAGGGGTAGGTGGACATTGGGGATTTTGCCCATGCCCTCTGATTGTTGGAACACTGCTCACCACTCCCTAAAACTTCAACACAGTTAATTTCCAGGAATGTGGACCATCTTCACATGAGTATGTGACTCTAAAATAACAACAGAGTTCACAATGTTACAATTATCCAGCATTACGTAGGAGTGATTATACAGACAGCATACAATGGATACAGTTAGATGTGGCAGCAGCACCGATTTTTAATGAGATGCTGGTGGAAATGCATATTTTAAGCTGATGTAACTAGCATTTCCATGGATTCCGTTACAATGGAGTAAACCCTACTATCTCTCTATGGTCTCTGCTATATTCTATCCTTGTCCTACAGAGAACAGACACACACAATTATGAATATTTAAGGAATATTAAACAAAGTAACAAGCAGTATTTATGAGCAGTTACGATCAATTATTTTTTTTAAAATGCACACATTGATACCAAGAGTGTGATGTGATCCTGGGGCTTGAACACAAAGGTACTCAGGTGATCATACTGCACATATGTTGCAATGTTGTGGAATTATTCAGAAGCTGAAGCCAGTGACTGAATCATTTTACCTCCACTCAGAAAAAAACAAAAACCCATTTCCACACTATATGCTCAGTCCAACCCCAACAAGCCAAAAATATATCCCCAGCATAAAATTGCTAAAAGTGCCTAAAATTTAAAATAGCAGAAGCTGGCAATGGAAATTGACAGATTACTCTCTCTCTCTCTCCCTCTCTCTCTCTCTCTCTCTCTCTGTGTGTGTGTGTGAAGTTGACAGATTACTCTGTGTGTGGGGGGGGTTTCCAAGGAAACCACTGCCATAACCCTTCAACCCACTCACCCGATTGCCTTCCCCCATTTCCAGGAGCCATTTTACTACCACAAAACACTGCGAATGTAGTAAAAATGTTCAGCTGCATGTGGTCTTTTTTCCTACCACATTTTACACAAAACATCAGTACAGTAAACATCAGTATAATAAATCCAGTCAACCTACTTGCTTTTATTTCTGCACAGACAGAGATAGACAAATCAGTCTATTTCCATTCTGTGTCAGTTTCAAATATACTCAATCATAGGTCAGTTCCTTCCCAATTTTTGAAGATTTTTAATGCCCCCAATTTGCATTTAAATGTTTACATATTTTGTATGCATTCTTCTACAAAAATATTATTTTTGTACTTTTTCATGCATCATCCCTAAAATATGTATTTTATATGCATTTTTCTGTAAAATATGCATTTTTGTGTGCATTTGTTTGAATCAAAACTACATTGCAAAATTTAGAGAAGTGCATAATCTGACTGATAGCAGCATTCTGATCTGCACATTTATTTCGGTTATTTATTTGAAGATTTATAAACTGCTTCCTAACACCTTTCCAAAGCAGTGTACAGCAGAAATAGAAAAAAAAACCCACTACATATATGATAAATATGAATTATACGTAACAATCTAAAAAAAACCCCAGATCTTAAAAACATTGAATTACAAAATTTTGTATGGTATACAGTATAAAATGGCTGAGCTTCAGAGAAAGCCTTCTTAACAAGATAAGTTTACAGTTGCCACTTAAAAGCAAAAATGCTAGGTACTTGTCTGAGTTCCATCAGAAGCTGACTACATATAGCTGGAGCCACAACACTAAAGGTCCAGTTTCCAATTGATATCAGGCATATCTCTGGGGTATATGGAACTTTTAACAACACCCCATCAGAGGAATGCAATTGCCCCCCAGAGTTATATGGGGCAAGGTTGGGACTGTCAAATTACATCAGTCTGCCTAAAGTATGGACCAAATACATTTCTCCTCTATCCCTAGTCATGAACTGGATATCACTGGCCTAGACTGCTTCAGTGTACTGATAATGTCCTTAGCCTGCAGCCGTACAATCAGAGTAAGCCCCACCCTGTCTAATCTGGGAATGTTTCTAATAAGAGTGCCTATACATATACCACCAAACTGGAGTCAATTTATGTATTTTTTTCCTGCTGTGAAGTGACCTCTAATGACACACACACATTCCAAACCCAGCGCTGATTTTCTCTTTCCCCTTCTACATCAATATATGGAAATGTGTTCTGAAAATTATCTGTGACAGAGTGACTCTGTGTTTCCATAAGTATAAGCATCAAGACCTGCTGTCAGCTAACTCATAACTTTCCCCCCAGCAAAGTCATCTTGAATGACAAATGATACCTGTTTTCAAAAGTCAGAAGGAAAAGTTTTCGTGGGAACCATTTTCTATAAAAGGTCATTTTGAGACTATACTGAAGTATGCCACCATCACAGATTCCAGTATTATAGAAAGGTATATGACTGTGTTCATTAGTTGAAAAAGATTCATCACACAGAATATATTCCATACCTGTTAACCTAAATGTGTGGCACTCTTAATCAGAGCAACACAGGAATCTGGCTTATACCACGTCACATCATTTGTTAACCTAGTTCATTACTGGTACTGACGTGCAGCAGCTCTCCAAAGTTTCAGGCAAGAGTCTTTCTCATCTTTACCTGGAGATGCCACGACTTTCTGCATGAAAAACATGTGCTTTACCACTTAGCAATGGATCTTCCCCAGACACACCTCCCCACAAAAAACTCCCAACCTATCAGAACAAGTTGTTTTCAAAAAGCTGAATTTCCTTCTTAATATTCATGTGACAAAGTGGCCCTGTGAAAGGGCTATCACATCACAATATTATTTTATGAAATTCCAACAGGGTAGGATTTTATTTTTCAAGCCACAGTAACTAGCAGGGTTTCAACATGATGATGCCTTCACAATGCAAAAATGCATGATATGGAACAACCAGTTATATGCAGTTCCATCTTTTCCAGAGTTTCAAATATGGAGCCGCTTAGTTGCCATTTGAATCAGAAAATCAGCATGGAAGGGAGCTTCTTAACCCCTTGCCCTTGGAATTTCCCCGATATGCTTTTTAAATCCCCAATGAGGCAAAATATGGGGCAGTATTTAGCACAAAAACAGTGAGGTGGTAGAGAAGCCCGTCTCCCTCTGTGCCAATTCTTGGCTTAAAATTGTAGTCTTGGTGGTTGGATTATGTAAAAAAGGAATGAATGGTACAGTTGTGCCCTGTGTGGAACATTTTCAGCTGGTATCTATATTAAGACCCTCCGTGGTGCAGAGTGGTAAGCAGCGGTAATGCAGCCGAAGCTCTGCTCATGGCTGGAGTTCAATTCCAATGGAAGAAGGAAGTCAAATCTCCGGTAAAAGGGGTCAAGGTCCACTCAGCCTTCCATCCATCCGTGGTCGGTAAAATGAGTACCCGGCATATGCTGGGGGGTAAAGAAAGGCCGGGGAAGGAACTGGCAATCCCACCCCATATATACGGTCTGCCTAGTAAATGTCACAAGACGTCACCCTAAGAGACGGAAACGACTCGCACTATAAGTGCGGGGACACCTTTACCTTTTTATCTATATTTTAAAAAAGGCAATCCCCTCTGCAGAGAAAATAAGTGAATTGCATTGTATTCCTCAGCTGTTTAATCTATTAATTTGTTGAGCAGACAATTTATTACCTGCCCAGGAGTCAATGCCTTATAATTCCTAATTCTCAGGGAGAAAGTCAGTATATATCTTATTTAAAATAATTTAAATATCTTTAAATATAATTATTCCCATGATTTGTTTTTAACATTTTCCCCCCAAAACCTTTCTAGAAATCAGAATTTAAGGAAGGAGTTACATTCTTCAGAGGACAATGGCAGTGCTGTCCAATGACACAGCATTAAACCTTCTTTCAAAACTGCTAGAAGACTATGTGCATAAACCAAATGACCCTACACCTGCGCCATTCATTGCAACAAATGATCACCTGGAAGTAGTGTATATACTCTTATTGCTCGGCTTCTTTGGCTTCTTCGCATTTGGAATAATGATGAGTTACATCCGCTCCAAAAAGCTTGAACATTCGAATGACCCATACAATGTGTACATTGCCACAGACGTTTGGTATAAGAAGGACATGGCCAACTTGCAAGCCAAAGTGGTGGAAAGCTACAAGTCATGTTTTGTCTTGAAGAACCAGCATGCAGTAGAACAACCTAGCAGTCACATTCCTGAAGCAAAATCTTCCTAGCAAATAGGCAGTTGATTTTGCGGGAATCATCATGCCATATCTTCCAAAAGAAAGCAGTTAATGGACTATATTTACCAAAAACAAAACAGAAATGTCTTGTCTTTTCTTTCCTTCTTTTCCTTCTTTCTTTCTTTGGTTCTTTGCAATCTTCTTGCATAATGAGGGAAGTGCATTAGCAGCATTTTGAAATCCAATGCATTTTAAATAACTGTTCTTAATAATGCTGCTGTTTGTTGCTGCTGTTAGGTCAAAACTAAAATTCTGAGCTGTCATTTAAACCTTACTCACCTCACGTTCACCCTGGGAAGAGTGCGGAGCTGAGTCACATGAACCCACTGCCAGAGACCCAGGAAATAATGACAACAAGAACCTTTGACAAAGGGGACCCAACCTGTCCAGCAAGGTGCCTTCCAGAAATGGGAACCCCGTTTATTGAAAGGGGTTCAGAATATATACCCTCGAGGAGGGACTACAGGCCAGGGGGATGAACTCCATAAAACATAAAGAATTTACACGGTGGCATAAAGGTCATGACAAGAGGGGGGGAAGGAGAGCAGGGGGAGATGAGCGAAATTGCCCGGGGCATGCTGCCCCTTTGTAAATCAGAATTTGCAGACTGTGTACAGCCTTGAGATAAAGGCTGGAGCCAGAGAGCTGAAACAACCAGGAAGAGAACACTAAAACAGAGACAGAGTATAAACAAATGCAAAACACATTCATGTGGGGAACAAAGGCTTCCATCCTTTGACACCTATCTGTTAAAGCTCAACAAGCATGTGAAAAGCTGAATTCAGTTTACATTCTGGACCAAAATTTTTCCTGCAAAGCTTCCTGGGATGGGGGTCAGGTTAGGGGCAAATAAACCAAAATCAATTTTATTTCAACCATAATTCATTTTAACCCAACACTGCGGTATCGGCAGCAGCGCAGTGGCAAATCCAGAAGTGCAGGGTCCCTTCATGATAGTCATGCCACACCCCCTCACTTGCTTGGCCTCTCCATTGTCATCACCACACTCCTCAATCCTTTCAGCACATGCCTTCCTCCACAACAACAGACATTTCTAGGAGTCAGTCGGCAGGAAAGGGGAAAGAAGCATGTTAAAAGGTTATTCTCAGAGGCTAACACACTATCCTTTCACGCTGATTGGCTTGTAGGTTGCTGGAGACATAGGAATCCCACTGGTACCCTGTTCCCAAAAAAGTAAGGGGTCTAAGACACCCCCCCAAGACCACAGATGTCTAGACCTTTTGGACTGTATCTGCTGAAGGAGATATCTGTAGGCTATAATCTACTTTCACCATAATTTCTCCAAAAGGAATTTGGTCAAAAATTCATTCCACAAAAAACAGATCAATAGAGTTGTCTTGATCTCACATAGGGTTAGATATCGCTATCCAACCAACTGTAAACAAGTTGCTGATCCATGAGGGATGGAGGATGACAAGTCATTTTAACGTAATGCTAGTCGCATCATTTCCTTGTGTACAACAGGCCATCCCAAACTGGTCAGCTTTTAGCCACTTCCAATTGATGGCTTGCAAAAGATGTTTACTTTGGTAACAATTAGAAATAGCCAGAAGCTGGCTGTGCAACTTCAAAGGTGAAGTTAAAATGCATCAGTAGGTGGCACCCTAGGGCAAATGAACATGCCAGTAAACTGTGAATGGGACCTACAGACTATTTCTTTTCTATTCTTTATCCTCTGCTGTTTTTTTGTTTTTCTTTGCTTTTGCTTTTGAAAGCTCATTACCATAATGTCTTGTATCTCTAAGTTTAATTTTTGCTTCTTGGAAAGAGACCTTAAACTGAATTCTCACATGATAACTTCTTTAGTTGCTGCTCAACGTTTACTTTCTAGCTATCTATACATGTGCCATATGTTTAAGTTTGGTACTTTCCTTTCATTTCTTCAGTGAAATGTTTTGTATCCTGGTTTTCATATGTTCTTCAAAATGCTATGCATTTCATTTTAAAATCTGAGTGTGTTAAATCAACTAGGCAAATTGCATAGTAATCTGTACATCCATTCAGATCAATGAGATATTTGCTGTGAAATCCAAAGAATGGAAAATGAAAAAAAGAGAAGCAAAACAAATCCTATTACTAATCAGTCTTTTTTCAAACATTGCACATTGATTATTATTAATTTATATTGTTGCTCTTCTCAAATAATGTGCTTTCCCTTCAGTATAAATTTTCTTCATTGAAGGCGTCTATAATTTCTAGTTATTATATAACTTCTGCATTATTTTTAAAGCAATTATTTCTTTTATTTATAATAAGGGGATGATTGTAGTTACAATTTCCTCTGTTGAGGAACACATCATTGGGTGTTGTGGTTTTTTAAAAAAATATTGTGGTATGGTATTATATCATTTGGGTTGCCAACTAACCAGAAAAAATGACCCTAGCCTGTTGTTGGACTTTTAACCATGGCATGATTTGCAGAAATGAACAGGTAAATCTTTCCTTACGTTATGGAGGTAAACATTATTACCTGCTAATAACTGCAGATTAAACTGCGATTAAAGACACAAGAGCATGGACTGGTGGGGGGGAAAAGCCACCTCTATTGGCATAAATTTAGAGTGTTTTCCTTGCAATTGTAATTCTTCTTTGTTAATTGTACATTTTCTTTACACAATTTAATAAAGTATTAATAACAAACATGTAGCACATTTGTCTCTTGTATAATATTCTGCATCATGGCAAAGCCATTTTGGTTAAAGTCTTTAGTGAACAAATGCCTAGCTTTTGTTATATATTTCTTATTGTATATCTATTATTCAGACACCAAATTTGATTCCTCATCCATTCAAAATTTCTTGTTCACACAATTACAGTTGACCACAGGAATGAACAGTATACTTCTATGCAGCACTTTGTTTTGTAAAAAAATGAGGTGCCAGTAGGCATATATTGATAAAAGTGGTGTAGGTGTCAGCATAAAATAGCTGCCAAAAAAGAGGTGATGGTACTCCATACCAGTGAGTACTGTCACGAAAAAGCCCTGTTTTGGGGTATTTGCTCCTTACTTGTAAATGGCACACAAACAGTGACGGCTGGTGCCCACTAGATCTAGTAGGGCTGCTAGGAGGTCATATGGTCATGACATAGGAGTATCACGGGGGAGTGCCAGGTTGTTCTGGTTTTCTCCCCAACCTCCTCCCTTGCAAACTACTGTGGACATTTAGCATTACAATTTTACAAAGAATTAGCACCTACCTACCTCATTTTGGCTCAGAAGGGGTCCTTGCAGTCACAGTAGTTTCTCTGCTGGGAGTAAAGTGGTGTGGCCCTCACCTATTTTGATTCTCTCCTTATTCTCTTCTTTTCTAAAAAGAAACAGTAGACACTAATTCATTGCAGTTTTAGCAATACTTAGCATTGCTAAAACTGGAATGAATTCGTGTCCATAGAAGGGGTTCCTGCTGTCATAATTTCTAGTGTGGGTTCATGTAAAAAACCATAAAAACTGTACATTTCTCAGCACCAAGCCACACTGAATTCCATGGGGATTGCTCTCTGTTAAGTATGTACAGGACTGCAGCCTGAATTGGTTAGTCTCAAAGGTGCCACACAGGACTGTTAACAAGGGACCCCATACATTTCCACATCTAGGGGAAAAGATTATTCCCCTCCCCCAGCTTATTAAATTCTACATCTTTTTTTCCAGAACAAGGTGGAGGGATATTAAGTATACTAGGACGTGGGAGATGAGGGTTAAAATCAGCCATGAAACTCAGTGTGTGACCTTTGGCCAGTCACTGTCTCTCAGCCTAACCTATCTCGCATGGGGAAAAGGAGACCCAGGAATGCCGCTTTGAGCCCCTTGGAGGAAAGGTTGAATGGATATAAACATAATACTGACAAATAAAGAACAAACAAAATCAAAAGTTTCTCTCCAGCCTGCCTGCTCCTGATTTTGAATTGGAGAAGGGTACCCAGGATTGGAAAAATCAAAGAAAAAAGAATCTGGAACACAACAAGGATATTCAGGTCTGCAAGCATTGAACTTTACATGTAAATCCTTGGCAAATCAATGTGTGGCTGTCTGCAAGGACAAGCTTGCTTGGGTGCAATGTGCAGGCAGGGTGCAATCCATGAACTCATACTACATAAAAGCTGTGCACTGAGTCCTCTGAACCATCCTCTGCACCACGCTACTTTTTAGAATAACATCTTAAGTTTGCCAAAGTCTTTTATAGTATTTTTATCCTCACAACAACTCTGTAAAGAATATAATGTGCAATTTTAGCAAAACAGCAAAACAACAACAACAAAACAGTACAAGCATCTTAAAGACCAATAAAAATATTTTGGTATAAGCTTTTAGGGGCTAAAATCCATTTCCTCAGATCATTTTTGGTAGTCCATGAAAGCTTATGGAATAATATATGTGCTAGCCTCTAAAGTGCTGTTGTTTCATCCTGCTGTAAGTTAGCTACCCCTTTGATTGAGAGGATACCAGAGTAATGTACCCAACACTACACAATCAGCTGGTGATAGAGAGAAGGATATTTTTGTTAAGTCTCCAGATCTTCTGGTGTGCTTGTTTTCTAAAGGTATAAAGCCATTTATGGCTCATTTTGCGGGGCTGGCAGGAGAACTGGGTGTGCCCCTTGCAGCCAAGAAAACTGAGGGCCCGTCCACCACTCTCACTTTTCTGGGAATCGACGTCGATACTGTGGCCCAATGCTGTAGGCTCCCTCAGGATAAGCTGGTGGCCCTTAGGGGGAAAATCTCAGAGGTAGTCGGGTCTAAGAAGTTGACGTTGTCCCCACTCCAGGAGCTGGCAGGCCATATGAACTTCGTGTGCAGGGTTGTAGCACCCAGGCGCTAATTTCTGCAGCATGTATATGATGCCATGTCAAGCCTGTCATGACCCCACCACCACACGTGGGTTACAGCCACTCTTAGAGCTGACCTGGCAGTGTGGTCTACCTTTTTGCGAGAATTTAATGGGGTCTCCCTATGGAGAAGGGATCGCCTATTGGAGGCTGAGTTACTGGTAAACTCTGATGCCTCAGGTTCCTTCGTTTTTGGGGTCATTCTCCATTACTCTTGGTGCCATGGCAGCTGGCCACAGCACTGGGCACAGGCTGGGCTAACCAGAGACCTTACTTTCTTGGAGTTCTTTCCCATTGTTGTGGCCGTACACTTCTGGCCCGACAAGCTGGGTAATTCCTCAGTCCACTTTTGGTGTGACAACCTTCCTACGGTCCATGTCATCAACACCCTGTCTTCTAGAAACCCCAACGTTATGCGCCTTGTGCGAATGTTCGTGCTTCAGTGTCTTCACTATAATATCCAGTTCCTTGCACGCCATGTTCTGGGTATTGATAACTGTATTGCTGATGCTCTATCACAGAACCAGATGGAGAGGTTTCGCCAGCTGGTGCTGTGGGCAAGGGCTCAGCCAGACGTGGTCCCCCCAGCGCTATGGGAGATTGGAGGACCGAATTGGAAAGGGCCTGTCCATGGCACCCAGCACTTTGGCCAGCTACCAGGGGGCAGGTAGGGAACTGTCAAACTTCAGGGGGACCAGAGGCTACGCCCAGGAGTGGCCCATCCCCATGGAGCATCTTATGGAGTTCTGCATGGAGGAAAACTGAGGGGCTCTTCTGGTTTCCGACCTCAGCTGGAAGGCAGAGCGGGCCCTCCTGCGACTCAGATGGTCCAAAATGGACCAACATCATAAGGGGCGCGTGATTGTATTAGACCCCTGCCAGCAGGAGGAGCTCTGTCTGGTGACAGCCCTGCGCAGCTTTGCGGCAGTGCGGGGGGGGCGCAGTGAGGGTACTATTCATACACAGGGACTCCCAGCACCTTACCCGGTATCAGTTTTGGTTGGTGGCAAAAGCCGCACTGCGCAACTTAGGTGTGGACCCCAGTAAGTTCAGGACACACTCCTTCAGGATAGGTGCGGCGTGCACTGTGGCCCACCTGGGTTTCTCCAAAGAGAGGCTACAGGCGGTGGGCAGGTGGTCCTCGGACACATATAGGTCTTATGTTAGACCACTCGCTGAGGTGCATGAGGCCAGCAGCTGATTGTTGCCCCTTCACCCTGATGTCGTTTGTTGTTGTTTTGACAGGCTGCTGGAAAAGATCGGAGCAGGCGTGCATCCTCCTCTGCGGCTACAGCATGGTTTTCCGGGCAGGCCACAGGGTGGCGAAGTCTCGCTTTGGTACGCAGCTGGGGCTCAGTCAATGGGCCTCAGTGTGGTGGCTGGGATGCCAGGGGATGTGTTGGGATGGGCTCCTACCTGCCTTGTTTCAGCCAGCTGTCGACCTGGTGGTGCCCCAGGTGCTTGTCATCCACCTTGGGGGTAATGACTTGGGTCTGTTGAAGGGCAAGGCCCTAATCAAACAGGCTTGTAGTGACCTCCGGGCCATCGCACGTCGCTGGCTGGGGGTGCACTTGATGTGGTCGGACATCCTGCCGTGCAGGAAATGGAATTGTACCGGTGACCCACGGGGTTGAACAGGGCTCGGAAAAAGGTTAATAGGCAAATTCAGAAGGCCCTCAGGGACTTGGGGGGTTCTGTCATCCACCACCCAGGGATAGGGCACGATAGGTTGGAGCTGTTTCAGCCAGATGGCTTGCATTTAACTGACAGGGGCAATGACATCTTTCTAATGGACCTGCAGAGGGGCTTACACCAGATTCTTATCAGGTGTGGGGTAAAGGGAGACTAAGCAGAGGCTTGTCCCCCTTTGGTGGCAAAGAAGTGTGGGGAAAGGTTAAAAGGGAAAGGGCAGCTAGGTGACACCTTTAGGCATCTTTGGGGGTGATAGGCGGTCCAGAGGCCTGCAGCTCAGGGCTATACGGCCCGGGGGCAGAATACCTTTGGGGCCAACGTGCCTTATCCGCTCAGAGTTTCAGGGCTCCAGGGGGTGGTGATGTGGGTTGAGCCCCCTACACATCTTCAGGGTGTGGCCTGAGCTGGGGTCTGGCACAGGGCAGCCCCGGGCTCAGGCAGGGTTTGGTTACCCAATAACTGCAAGCAGGCTTTGCCTGGATCATCAGAATGCTCCCGCACTTGATTTCCCCTCTGCAGGTTCATTATTCTAATTGATTCCGTTTAATAAAGTGGCCCATGATTTAACCCAATGAATGGTGTTTGTGTTTTATTTCGGCAATAGGCTGCAAATAGATATTATAGAAAGATACTCACACAGAGAGTGTTGAAGAAGCTGAGAGCTTCTGAGAGCTCAGAGCAATGCCGTCAGGAGTCTAGAACAAGAGGCTAGATTCCTAGCAGGGGAACCCAAGGTGGAATGGTCAAAGCTGAGACAACAGACCATGATGCATCCAAACTCAGAGGAAGGCAATGGTAAACCACCTCTGAATACCTCTTACCACGAAAACCCTATGAACACAGTATCTAAAATTCAACACAAGATAGTGCTGGAAGATGAGACCCCCAGGTCAGAAGGCACTCAACGAGCTAATGGGGAAGAACAAAGGACAAGTACGAGTAGCGCTGTGACTAATGATGCAGCTGGGTCAAAGTTGAAAGGAAGCCCAGAGGCTGATGAGCACAGAAGCAAAAGGAGAGTCCGGAGTTGTATGATGCACACAATAGGAACATGGAATGTAAGAAGCATGAACCAGGGAAAGTTAGAAATTGTCAAGCAAGAAATGGAACGCATCAACATTACAATACTTGGCGTAAGTGAATTAAAATGGACAGGAATGGGACATTTTCAATCAGGTAACTACAAAATATTTTATACAGGAAATAAGAAATCAAGAAGAAACAGGGTTGCTTTAATAGTGAGAAGTGATGTAGCAAAAGCAATTAGGAGCTACAACACAAGGTCTGAGCAAGTGATATCAATGAGATTAAACAGGAAACCTATTAACATAACCATCACCCAAGTCTACGCTCCAATGGCAAATGCAGAAGAAGAAGAATTGTAGAGATTTTACACAGAAGTACAGGAGGAAATTGATCACACACCAAAACAAGATGTGATGATTATCATGGGGGACTGGAATGCAAAAGTAGGGAACAGAGAAGAACTAGGAATTGTGGGGAAGCAGGAGAAACAATCATTGAATTCTGTGAAGCCAATAATTTGTTTCTTGCAAACACATTTTTTGAGCAACCAAAAGGACGACTGTACCAGATGGACATCACCAGATGGTCAATTATAGGAATCAAATTGATTATATAATTGGTAACAGAAAATGGAGAAGTTCCATTTTCTGTTACCAATTCTGCAAAAACAAGACCAGGAGCAGACTGCAGTACAGATCATGAAGTGGTCATATCGAAAATCAGAGTAAAGCTAAAGAAGGACAACAAAGCAATCATAATGCCAAAATACAATTTAAATAACATCCCAGAAGAATGTAAAGATCAAATAAGGAACAGGTTTGAGGCTTTAAACTTAGTTGACACAGATCCAGAAAAACTATAGAGTGAAGTCAGAGACATTATCAGGAAAGAATGCAAAAAGACAATACCGCTCGTTAAAAAGAGAGAAAGACCTCAATGGATGACTGAAGAAACTCTTAAAATGGTTAAAGACAGAAGGAAAGCAAGAGCTAAAGGAGATAGAAACATGGTCAGAGCCCTAAAAGCAACAATACAGCAACTAGTATGTAGGGACAAAGAGAACTATTACAATAGTTAGTGTATAGAAACAAAAAGGGAAGAACAAGAGCCCTATTCCAAAAGATTAGAGAAATGAAAGGGAAATTTTAACCAAGAGTAGGGATGTTGAATAATCAACAGGGGAACACACTGACTGACCAAGATGAAATAAAAGAAAGATGGAAGCAATACACTGAAGAACTCTATAAAAGATATGCAAGGATGACAGATTCATTCACGGAGGAACCATATGATGAAGAACCAGAAATTTTAGAATGTGAGGTAAAAGCTGCTCTTAAAATACTTGGAAGAAACAAATCACCAGGAACAGATGGCATACCAATAGAGTTGCTACAAGCTACTGAGAATGAATCTGTCCAGATTTTGACAAAAAAATTGTCAACAAATATGGAAAACTAAACAATGGCCCACAGACTGGAAGAGTCCAATATATATCCCAATTCCAAAGAAAGGGGATCCCAGGGAATGCAGTAATTATCAAACTATTGTCTTAATATCCCATGCAAGTAAAGTAATGCTCAAGATTCTACAACAAAGGCTCTTACCATATATGGAGCAAGAAATGCCAGACATCCAAGCTGGATTTAGAAAGGGAAGAGGCACCAGAGATCATATCACAAACGTATGTCGGACAATGGAACGGACCAAGGAATTTCAGAAGAAAATCACCCTGTGCTTCATAGATTATAGCAAAGCCTTTGACTGTGTAGATCATGAAAAACTATGGAATGCTTTAAAAGAAATGGGGGTGCCACAGCATCTGATTGTCCTGATGCACAACCTACACTCTGGACAAGAGGCTACTGTAAGGACAGAATATGGAGAAACCGATTGGTTCCCCATCAGAAAGGGTGTGAGACAGGGGTGTTTTTTATCACCCTATTTGTTTAATCTATATGTAGAATATATCATACGGATAGCGGGATTGGACCAAGATGAAGGAGGTGTGAAAACTGGAGGGAGAAATATCAATAATTTAAGATATGCAGACGATACCATACTACTAGCAGAAACCAGGAATGTTTTGAATTGATTGCTGATGAAAGTTAAAGAGGAAAGCACAAAACCAGGACTACAGCTGAACATCAAAAAGACGAAAGTAATGACAACAGAAGATTTATGTAACTTTAAAGTTGACAGTGAAGACATTGAATTTATCAAGGATTATCAATACCTCGGCACAGTCATTAACCAAAATGGAGACAATAGTCAAGAAATCAGAAGGCTAGGACTGGGGAGAGCAGCTGTGAGAGAACTAGAAAAGGTCCTCAAATGCAAAGATGTATCACTGAACACCAAAGTCAGGATCATTCAGACCATGGTATTCCTGGTCTCTATGTATGGATGTGAAAGTTGGACAATGAAAAAAGCGGATAAGAGAAAAATCAACTCCTTTGAAATGTGGTGTTGGAGGAGAGCTTTGTGCATACCATGGACTGCGAAAAAGGCAAATAATTGGGTGTTAGAACAAATTAAACCAGAACTGTCGCTAAAAGCTAAAATGATGAAACTGAGGTTAACATACTTTGGACACATAATGAGAAGACATGATTCACTAGAAAAGATAATAATGCTGGGAAAAACAAAAGGGAGTAGAAAAAGAGGAAGGCCAAACAAGAGATGGATTGATTCCATAAAGGAAGCCACAGACGTGAACTTACAAGATCTGAACAGTTCATGACAGATGCTCTTGGAGGTCACTGTTTCATAGGGTCGCCATAAGTCATAACTGACTTGAAGGCACATAACAACAAACTCACACACTCTGCCCGCTAGTGCTTTCTCTTAACAAATATTAATTTTAAAAACTGCTCAATCTAGCAACCACACCCTTCTCCTGGCTAGCTACAAAGAATGTGCTTTGAGGCATGTCCTTCAAGGAAACAGCTCTGAGCATGCTTGGACTACCCTTCAAGGCAGTCCTACTAGGCCCATAACCCTGCTGGTTAGTCCTCATAAGAACAGATGGAGTTAAGAGCCTTCCTAAAGTAGGTTGGAAAGCTGACAGCCCCACTACTCAATTTTCACATTTTTTTTCTGCCTAGAGAAATATGGGAGGAACCTCTTTACCATAGCTATATTTTTGGATTAGGATTGCCTGGGTGCTACAGAGACCAGATTGAGCACAGAACAATAGATTGACAGAATTGTGTGCAGAGGTTCTCTGAGTTCAAATAGAAGTATAAAATGTGTGTGGGACAGGAAAGGGTGTGTAGCTTTGAGATATTGGGGGGAGGTAAAAATGCTTAGCATTCTCTTTGGGAGGGCTGTGCCCCAGTAGCCCATCCTCCACTGTTCACAAATGCAGCTGGGTGTAGGGAAGAATAGGGTAAGAGACATTTTCTTTTAAACATGCAAGAATTCACTTTACAATTGTCAACACTTATCATACTTTGAGTTTGCCCAGGTCAAGTATGCACTATACAGGAAACAGAATTTAACAAATTGAGATAGGAGCAAACCAAAGTAATCAGAGTGCTCTTGGTTGCCCATGATTAATTTTTCTAAGGCATCCAATCTGCTATATTATTTTTTATAGAATTGTTCACTAATCTTATGCAACAGAAGCCATTCATTCTGTTTGTTTAACTGTCGCAAAAACCTCACCAAGCAATAGTTCATCATTATTTCCTTTTGCTTAAACAAACAAAAACGTGTTAAACTGAAGACCCCTGGCACTTTTACAGGAAATAAAACAGTTAGAGGAATGGGTTTGAAAGAATTCAGATCTTTTCTGAATTCCTGAAACCCATCTTTATGGAAATCGTTCAGCATAGACTACAAGTCTGAAGTGTCTTGTAATGCAATGAGGATCGTGCCTTTGATGGCGAGGGTGGTAGGACTAGTCCTACTCAGGATAGACCCACTGAAGTTAATAGACATGACTAACTTAGGTTCATTAATTTCAATGGAACTATGCAGAGCAGAACTTAGTTGAATACAACCCTGAAAGTTTTCAGGTCACCAAACTCATCCTGCAAATATTTACAGCTCAGAGTATAAGCAATAAGATTAACATTTCTAGTCTTAGTGTTTCAGTTTTTATGGTTAAACTTGGCTTTTAAGAACCTGAGTCATTATGATATCCATACTATTCTGTTCATTACAGTGCTATGACACAATGTTATCTGTCAAGCCAGCCAGCCAACCACACACAGTGAATAACAGCAGAGAATTTTTAAACATAGAAAAAATGTAAAGTGTTGGTTGACATTTGATGTATTTATTATAGTGCTGACATGCCAAAAGTGTAAGGAAAATCACTTTGCTCTCCGAAAAGCTGCATATAAACACATTTCTTCAGGTTTTCAATGTAAGAAGTTGAAGTTTAGCATTGCATGATCACCATCTGGTGGCCACATGATGGACTAAGAGCTCAATGTTATGTCATCATAATCAACAAAATGTCCTTATGCATCACTGTTAACAGGATGTGAAGCATAGGATGTGGAGCACATTGCTTCGTGGTACTGGAGTCATGAAGACAACATGCTTACCCCTTCCCATATATATTACATGAGTATTTATTATAGGATTGGTGCACACTGTGTCTTGATAATTATATGGAATGTTTTTTAAGGTATCCAAATATATTTCAGTAATACTGTATTATTCAGAGCAGTTTTTTTTTAATAAAATGTAAGGCATGGATAAAGCAAGTTGTAACAGCATGAAATGGTTGTTTGGGAGAATAAAACACAACTGACCACAGATGGTATTTAACTTTTAAATATATTTACATGGTAATAATGTTTCCATTTCACTTAATCAGTATCTCCTAATGAAGCGTGTGTGCACGCACATACACACAATCTTTATTTTACAAGGCTTGCCTATCAAAACTAGTTGCAGGAGACCTTCAAACATTTCAGAGGCCTATTTTCAGATTCTGAGAGAACCATTGGGTTCCTGCATTGAGCAGGAAGTTGGACTTGACAGTCCTTCCAACAATACTATTCTGTGATTCTATGAAAGTAGCATCCTCTTCCAATTTGCAAGAATCTACTTGTGTTGTGAGGCTTTGTGACAAGGTG
This sequence comes from Rhineura floridana, assembly GCF_030035675.1. Lineage (NCBI taxonomy): Eukaryota > Metazoa > Chordata > Lepidosauria > Squamata > Rhineuridae > Rhineura > Rhineura floridana. The sequence goes on from NC_084484.1 coordinate 101,372,937, forward strand.
CCTACTGTAACCAACCTTTTTCCTGGAACATGCTTAACTACTGGGTTAAACCTTATAATTCATATTAATAGATGGTGTCATAGTGCTAATTGGTCCAAATTGCTTCCTTTTATCAAGATGAGCAAGGAATTATGGTCTGTGAACAGCCTGAATGAAGCAGTAATGCTGCCAGGTTTGAAGGGGCCCTGGGGAAGATTGGAGGTCATCTGCCATCAGATCCTTTTCTCTTCCTCTCCCCTCGTACTTCCCTGGTTGCTTTCTCCTTTCCCCTACTCACCAGGCAGCTGGAAGGCAGTGAATGAATGCATTTTTCTTTATGTTGCGGGGGGGGGGAGGAGAAAAGGGGACAAAGTTTCCCCCAAAGCCTTCAAAATGAATGAGGATGTTTCTCCTTCAGGCAATGGGTAATCATTTTAATTTTTTGTCTCTATGGCCAGTAGTGTAGTGGCAATTCAGAAGTGCAGGGTCCCTTCATAATAGTCACAGCCACATCCACTTCTAAGATTATACAGCCTTCTAAGAATATAGAATAATCTGGCCAGGTTTAACTACTGCTTTCTGCTTCCTTATCACTGTCACCATTTGACTGTCCTTTCTCACTGAATGACTGGATTGAATCTACATGTTTATCTCCTGCTGCTACCAAACTGATTAATGATGTAGATGGGATGTTATCATCAGGATTCACTATCTCTTCTTCTGCAGTTCCAGAATTCTTACTTTCCACAACTTGGCTTTTTGAAGTAGGTACTAATAGGAACTAGTTTCACTGTGACTGGTTCTAATCAGCAGGAAGCAACAAGAAAGCAGAATATTCTTCTCAGTGGCTAATAACACTTTCATGCTGATTGACTCATATGATGCTAGAGATACAGAGGCTCTGCTGGGAGCTGGCTCCCAAAAAAGTAAGCAGTCTAAGATCCCCAAGACCCTGGATGACTACACCCCTGTATATGGCTAGCACTGTAGGATGCCCATGTGTGCAGGGGACAGCCTGCTATTTGAAGGATTGTCTGGTCCACATCTGGTTTAAGATCAAGAACCATAAAAAGGAAGGACGGAGTGGGAGCTTGACATGGCCCATCAATAGTTACCACCTGGATTGCAGGCTGAGCAGACACAAAAGTCACCTGGTTACTGTCTTCCTCACTATGCCAAGATGTATTTTATTTCTATTAATTATTTTGCTAAATATGAAGCTATATGTCTAAATTAGCATATGTAAATTTTATGCAAATCTTTCCCCCACTTAGATAGATTGGCAGTTGGGTATCTTTCTCAGTGTGCTGGGCCATCCTACAGCACCAGAACTGAGGGGTTGCTCCTCTCCACGTCTCCCACCTGCCATGGTGAGGGAGAAGATCAATAAGCAGCTGACTGGATGAGTGCAGTAAGAGGAGCAGCCGCTGTTTACTTACTCATCTGCCCTCTTTTTCTAAGTGGCTCTGGGCAGTAACAGCAAGAAGGAAGAGCAACAGGGGCCTCTGGCCAACAAATGGCTCTTCACAATGACCACTCGTGCTGGAACAACCAACCAAACCCTAAGAGAGAAGAAGGGATGATGGAGCAAAGAGGTATTGTCTGCATCATAGTAACAGCAACTGAGGCCACTTCCAGGCACTCCATTGTTTTGTAGGTGGTATTCAGTGCATACCAGCAAATTCAGGTTGCACAGTTAAAGTGGACTTGGCACTTTTGTGCAACGTCCCCTGTCAGGATCCCTCCTGCTGCCACCACCTGTCAGGTCCCACCCTGTGTCACCACCAGTCAGGATCCTGATTTGCATTATTTCTCTCACCGGCTCTAGCACAAATCTCGCAAAATCCTACTGCTAGGCAGCACCACCAGCCACTCCCTGTTTCACAATATTGCCTTGAGACTTTGCCTTAGTCTCCTTCTGGCTTATTGTTACTTTATGTCTGGGTGCACTTGCAGGCCACAACCCCTCTGTATCTTTGTGCCAATAAAGCTTACAGCCCTGGGTTGCCCTGGATACTTGATGATACACTATCTCTTCACTGCTGCCACCATTTGATACTGTCTCCACCTTGGTAAATACCCTGCTCACCCTTCTGGTCTGTGAAAGCCCCAGCCAAGGATCAGGCTTTTGGTAAACAAAGAAAAATATTTATTTATAAACACCAGGAAATAACAAGATTACTTATGGTATATTTAACAAGGGTATGATTTCATATATTGTGCTACTCTTTATGTTTCTAGTCATATAGAATCTGCCTCAATACCAGCCTAATACAATCCAGCCCACAACCAACTCCCCTCTCATCATCAACCCCCTCACAACCAACCACCCTCTCTCAACTGTCATCCTCTCATTTATACCTTCAGCCACTCAAACACTCAGCCAATCATCATACAGCATTCTCCAGCAATCTAGCCCATGTACTCCCCCTTCTCACTCAGTCCACTTACCATATATACTTTAATAAACCTGCACTTACCATATTTACAGTAATATCTATATACAGAGACATCACACACACCCCTCCCCAAATTGGACTTTTTGCAGTACAGAAACTGGCAGGAAAATGCACTTGAAAGTATGGGACATCAATTGCTTGATGTAAAACTTTCTGTAAAGAGATTGTTAGGTCCAAACCCAACACGCAAGCCGCCCTGTCTACCCCAACTCGCTTATTACACCCGGGAAGAGTGCGGAGCTGAGTGCAAATGAACCCACTATCAGAGATCAAGTAACACGAGACAAAAACCTTTGCAAAGGGGACTCAATACTTACAAGCCGAAGCAGGCCAGCATGGGAACCTCGTTTATTGGTGTTCAAGGGTTTATATAGGCTTACCCCAAAGTTTACAATATCGGGTTCACGTCATAAAATACAAAAGAAGCAATTGCTAACTGTCATAGCTTTGGGGCATATGTAAGGAGGTAAAGGGGTACAGGGGGAAGGACAAAGTAGAAACATCAAGACTATCTCTTAGCCTCTATGTCTGCATATTTCGCATGTCCTTGAGATAAGCACTATGCAGGAGCAGACAAAGGCAACTATTGAGGGGAGGCCCAGCTGCAACCGGGTGCCCCCTAAACTGGAGACAGACATGATATCACTCTGCTTACATATTAAAGGAGTAGTACAAGTCAAGGATATGAGGGGCATTGGAATAGCGTTTGACATTTCTATGCAATGCACGTTTGTAACAATAAGCAAGGCCATAAGCTCAAATGTGATACAGAAATGCATAGTAGGGAAGTTTCCAGCTTAAACCGGCTTTTATTATGCGAGCCACTGGAATGTAGTAAGGGTCAGGTCACCAGGAAATAAACCGATGTTTATATCAAAAGTCAAATAAAGGCCACTTTGGTTCTATTTCCCATAAAGCCCAAGCTGGTTTAGATAGGACAAGTGAATTATAGTTTTACTGGCACTGGGGGTTTCAATTTATCCCTAACAGTCCCCCCTTTCAGCCCTGAGAGACTGACTAGTCTCTCAGGTAGCTGTATTTCCCTGCTTGGGTTGCCAAAGCGGTCTCAAAGCCATTTCCATGTAAGTCGGTTGTGGTTTTCGGGAAAAGGACAGTGTGAGCTTGCCCAAACAGACCGAGGCCAATTGCATCAAATTAGGAATACATTGCAAACAACAGCAAACAGAAATCAACAAAACAAGTACCATAACAATGTAAAATAAAATTTTGTGCCAGTCAGGCCATGCTGAAAACCAGTCAGAAAACCCAGAGAACAAAGAGAAATTCCCAATGCGCTCCACCTCATGATAAATGTTCCCAATATCGTTGATGTGTTTAATGACGTCAGCTTTGCTGTCCGTAATATGGGTACAACATTCACTCCCTATTAACGAACAGACCCCCCCGTGAGAGCTCAATAAAAAGTCCAAGGCGAGCCGGTTTTGCAAAACTACAGTTCTAATTTGCCCTTGTTCATTTGTAAGATCTGAAAAGGAAATAGCCGAATCATTCATAAAATGTTCAAAGGCTTGAGAAAGTTCTATGAGTTCCTGGTATGTTTTGGCTGCGCCATACATTGGAAAAAATCCTCTCAACACTGCCTCCCCTGTGCCTCTCTTATTACGGCGGCGCAAAGTGGGCAGAGTGGGGGAAACCCGGAGCCCTGGCACCACCCTTCCCAAAGTGCAGGTCCAGGAGCCTGATACTGGTAGTTTCCTTACCGCTGAGTGTCCACAAAGCCACCAGAGTCCAGCTGGGGTTTGATGGTCCACTAAGTCCGTGAGGAAAGGCACCAGATGATGGTCTGTAAAAGTCAGCCGCAACAGATGCTGCCAGATGGATAACCAAGTCAAGCCCTCTGCTCTATGTGTTCCATTCAAAAATGTCCAATTACCCGGGTTTGTAGAGTAAATCAAGCCATCACACATCATCCCACCCGTTGGCTGGCTTCCGCTGCCTACGCAGACTGATCTGGCGATGGGCCCGCTTAGAACCAGCCCCCCTTCTAGTTCCTGTGAGCTGGAATGTGAGGCAAAGGAAAGATATTCTTTCAACGGCAAAGGGGCCCCAGTCAAGGGGACTCCAGCCTGTCCATGTGGTGGTGTGTGTGCACAGACATAACAAGTGCCCTTTTTAGGAGCTGTTTCTTCCATCAAGGCAACAAACGTATTACCATCCCACCCATCGCCTATTTTAGTATTTCTTTGTTTAAACCCACCTAATGTCTTTGTCTTTTGTGTAGCCTGTGTTACCTGTTACCTATCCCTAACAAGATCATAATGAATGCTCAATAACAGTGGATGTCAACATCCCCACAAAATTTGTGCAAACAGATCAGGATGAATGCTCAATAAACAGGTTGTCAGGAAGCAACCTGATGACCCCATGTAATTGCCACGTTAAGCCACTTACCAAGCCCTGGCACAGTTAGCCACTGTGTTGTTGGAAATGTAGAGTTCACAAATTTGAAGAAAAAGTACACTAGGAACAAACTCTAGCACCACATTACATTGATAAGTCCCAAAATCCAACTGATGAAACTCCATAGCCATAGACTATGAATGTCCATAGACATTCATCAGCATAACCAGAGGACTGAATCTGGGGAGGAGGCTTTCCTAAATTTGGAGGCAGAGTGAATCTGAATATCACAGCAGTGGGGTAAAAGAAAATGAGAACACAAACCTAAAGGCTCAGCCAAAAATGAAAATGTTTTTTGGGAAAAGGATATTTGCCTGTTTTTGAAAGAGTTTTGAATACAGGGTACCAGGCAACCCTTCCTAGGAAATGCACTGCAGTTAGAGAGCACCACAACCAAAAGAGGCCTCCTCCCTGGTTGCCACCTGCTTCACTTCAGAAGGCTCCCAAAGAAAATCTTAGCGTGCAGAAAGGTTCACATGGGACAAAATATTATTTCAGGTACCTGGATCCCAACTTCTGTAGCACTGGCAAGCACCAGCCCTCAAAACTGAACCTGCAACCTGTGAAGGTGTTTCAAAACAGGTAACATATATCCCAACAGCTTGCCAGTGAGAAACCTAACAGCTGTACTCTGAACTCACATTTCCAACAGTCTTCAGAAGCATCCCCAAATATAATGCATTACAAAATCTGGAGGCTACCAGAATATGGAAAATTGTGGCCAGGCCATCCATATGGAATTGCAGCTGGGCACATAGTAGTTCTAGAGGCCATTTAGGCCTTCAATAATAAGGTAGACTCTACCAGTATCACCAGACTACACACCTGAGTTTTTAGGGTGAAGAGCAACCTCATTCAGAAAAGATAGATGACAACCACCTGAGACAGATGAACCAACCTTAAGGTTGTTAGGATCGGGCTTCACTCTATTGCCCTTCAACTGATCCATTGTTGATTGCAGGCACCAATTTATCCTAGATCAGAAAAAAAAATATTGATGACAATTTTCACCAAATCCCCAGATGGCATTCCTCGGTATGGTTTTATGTAGATGTTAAGAAGCATGAGGGACAAGATGGGACTTTGTGAGACCCCACTGCATAAGTGCTAGGGATAGAAATTAAAAGAAATAAAATTGTCCTGGGGGTTGCTCTGGTAAGATAGACAGAACAGACAATGAATTACATCCCTTCTTCTGATCCTTTTCCCAGCCCTGGGATCTCAGTGCCACGTCAGCTTCCCACACATCCTAACGCTACTGCTACTTAATACCAAATCATCATTAATACTACTATTTTAATCCAGGTTGAAAAGGCCATCTGGTTTACCTCAGGAGACTTGCCTAGATGAAACTGCAGCTGCTGCCCTAATACTTTCCCCAGCTGAGTACTGGGTTTGGTACTGGGTACTGGGTTTGGTTTCCTTGGGAAGAAGGTCAGCAGAGACTGTGGTGTCTTTATGAAATATGGTTTATTTATTTACACACATTCCAATCTGAGTTTAGGATGGAGGGGTTCAAGGCATTAGCAGCAATATCCAGCTTTTCCACCAGGGTTACAGGAGGCATCCTAAAGGCATGGTGCAGAGACCCAGTCTCTCTGCCTGCCTCCAGTTCCCAGCCATTTCTCTGACACACCCTCCACACACTCATACACAAACTCTCCTAGATGCGGGGGGGGGGGAGGCTGTCCTGAAGAGTTTCAATGACAAAAGGATCTTCCTGGCCCATTCACCAGTTGCTGGGCACCTGATAGACCCATTAACAAACCTGGCCACTCTATTAGCTTAACAAAGAAACTCATCAGACCCGCAGAGCGAGTTTCTCTACCCCAAGGCACAGGATTCCAAATCAGAGGCTGGAAGGGGACTCGTAGAAATTATCCATTTCAACCCCCAAACTCACAACAGTATATTGAGTTGTTGTTGGGAAATAGGTTCACAGATGGAAGATTCTTTTTGTGTACTGCTTACCACCACTGCTGCTTAAGAGACTTCCAGACTGAGCTCATGAAGGTGAGCTCTGTTGAGGACCCCAAGATGGTAAGTTCTGAATTCTGTCAAGTTTCATGATGAGGCTCTCTTGTCTGGTATAGTTCAGGAATTCATGGTCACCATGACAGCTATGGGGCTGTCCCAGCATTTTTCAGGCCCAACACATCTGGCAGGTCATATTTTGTATAGGGTGGTTGTGAGGAAGTGGACCTGCGTTTGGAGGAGCCATTGATAACTCTTTTGTCATGGATCATTATGTATTGTGGGGTGTTGGTGGACAGAATCACAAGACTTGAAAATCTTCAGAGCATTGGGGGACTTACTGAAATTATTAGAGGCTATTAGATCCCCTGACTTTCCAGTTCTTCATCTGCAATGTGTCCAGGTGATCTAGCAAGCCTTTCAGTCAAAGCCCTGAGTCTCTAGAATAGAGAAATGCCCCTAGTAATTGAACAGAGAAATGGCCCTAGTCACGCCCAGATCCCATCTCCCACTTACTAAAGAAAAACAGGTCATTCCCCCCCCCTCAGGATTTGTTCGAAATGAAGCAACTGGAAAAACAGAACAAAAGAGATGGAATACTTATGATTAATCTAACTGAGCAAACTAAATTATACATTAGCTATGTATCTGTACCCCTAAGTACAGCAGGGTTTCTTTTCTTTATTTTTTTCTTTACACAAATTTAAGCACAGATCAGCACTACATGTGGAGGAGCAGTAACAGTTTATCCCCTGCTGTGATACCAGTCCAGATCAGGGACTCCCATACTGCAATTTCCATTGGGAAAAAAGCTCCCATTCACGTCAATTGGAGGTTTTTTGCCTATGTAAAATGTAGGTGCAAGGGGCCCTGTCTATATCTAGACCACAGTAGGGGCAAAGGGTTAATGTTCCCTACCTTCTACAGTAGAAGCACAATCCAGATTGCATCCCCCCCCCGGGCCCCACATAGGTCCTGTATTTTAAGGCACAGATACATAACTAACATACTGCCTAGTTTGACACAGTAGAGTCAGTTGCCCTCTTCATGTGTGTTCAAAAAGAGGAGGTCAAAGACCAAGATGCTGGAAAATGGGAACTTTTATTTTTTATAAAACCCAACGCGTTTCAGCCTGCTATCTACAGGCCTTCGTCAATCGTTTGATATTGGTACAATATAGAAAGCGATTTGCTTGTCTTATAATCTTACAAGCTATAAGCCCCTGATGAAGGCCTGTAGATAGCAGGCTGAAACGCGTTGGGTTTTATCAAAAATAAAAGTTCCCATTTTCCAGCATCTTGGTCTTTGACCTCCTCTTTTTAAATTCTCATTTGGATGCTAGCCACCCTCTGCTTATCCTCTTCATGTGTGGACATAAAGTATGTAAGGGCAGTGTGCATCTGCTGTCCTGGCCCCAGCATTCCTGCATGTGCCAGGCCTGCTAGCTCTATCCCTGATCTTTGGATCACTGAGCAGGAAGGTCTGAAAGGGTCTTCTAACCAAGTTTGGCTGAACACACTTTGAAGCCTCCTTGCGATCAAATACTCTTAAAACACATTTAGTGGGAAGGTTTGAGTTGAGCAGACAGGGACAGGAATGTTGGGGGTGATGCCAGCAAGCACGTGCTCATTCATCGTACACACTTTATGCCCACACACATTCTTCTGAGGACATGAATAGGGCTCATTTGAAGACTTATTCTGTGGCAATGTTTATGATGAAGAAATATCTGACAGCATTGTGTCTGCAGAATGTCATCACTGGAGAGTTCATGGAATAATGTGCACCTAGCTGCAGCCAGTTTGCCAAGTAGTTTGCAGATAAGGTCAGTCATATCTTGACTTGCACTCATATTGAACTTACAGCCTCCTTAGCCTCTTCTAGCTGCAGTTGTTTGAATGAGTTTTAATTGATCTCACCCGACAATGCACAGAAGCTAGTTGGGCAAATCTGTGCTATCATTTGCTCACTTGATCCTTGCCCTTCTTAGCTGGTAACAGTTTCCCATTCTGGCACTGGCTGATGTAATCATGAATGCATAATTCAATAAGCATTCAATTCCTAAAAGTTTATTTAAAACAGGTGGCTGTAAGGCCCGTTTCTGAGAAACTATCTTTGGACCAGGAACTACAGACCAGACTTGAATTTGGTATTTGGGAGCAACTATGCAAGTGAGCAGTTCCCAGGCAACTACAGGTTCTCCTGGAGGAAGTGGATTATTTTTATTGTACTTATTTAGAAGATGTTGAGCAATCTTTGAGTGGGCAGGTGGGTAGGGGGAAGCAAGATAAAATTACCTTGGTTCATATCAGTCTAGATGTATGCCTGGAATAGGAACAGCCTTGTCCAATCTACTAGCTAAGAACATTAGAACATAAAAGAGCCCAGCATCCTCTTTTCTCCATTGGCCAACCAGATCCCTATGGGAAGCCCACATGCAGGACATGAGATTAATTGCCCTGTTATGTTGCTTCCTAGCAAATGACATTCAAAGTCATGTACCTTCTGACTTTAGAGTTCGCATATAGTGTCAGGAGAAGAACAGAGGTACTCTGGTACTTATTCTTGGTTTCTTGAATCAGCAACTTTTGATACCATCAACCATGTGATTCTTCTAAACTGTTTGTGTAGGATGGGAATTGGGGTTCTGCTTTGCAATGGTTGCACTCCTTCCTGAAAGGTAGAGATTCCAGATGGCTGTTCTGGGATATTATTGTTCTTCTCAATGAGAATTTTCTTCAGAGTTCAATATTGATAATGTTTCCACCCACATTTGTAGCTTTGTCCAGCAGTGGGTGAGGTGCTGAAGAAATAGCTTGTGGCAGATGCTCATAGTAATGGAAATGAAGTAAGAATCAGCTAAGTGTATTGGCATATCACAGAAGATGGGATCTGCATTTTGAGGAGTTTAGTTGTTGGTACACCACACTTGCTCCTTGCATGCCTAGGAATCCTTTTGGCTGAAGGCATGTAACTGGTTAATGCATATGATGCTTATTATTCTGTAGAATATTATCTGTTTCACAGAGATAAGCTTACTACATTCCAATCCCATAGGCTCTCCAACTGGTACCAGGACCAGGGACGATCACTGATCAGCTATATATCTTGGCTGCTTGCCACAGATTGTGCTGTTTCAACCTTATGAAAACATAAATATTGTCACAAGGGTGAATGGATAACCCACATACCAGATGTAAGCCTCTAATACTTGGCACGGACCAGATAGATCCTGGGATGGTGCAACATGCTGATCAGCTCCTACAGGGGCCATTCGCCCTCGTTCTGAGGGTTCCCAGGCAGCAGAAGGGATGTGAGATTGATCACCTTTCTTTCTGCTTTATATGTTTTTCTTCATTAATAAACCTGTTAACTTTCACTCCATTGGTATGATCATTGTCTCCAGATCTGCAAAGAACCTTGCCCTTTAGCATTACAAATTGGCTTGGGCAATTCAATGTGGCACCATGCTATGCCTGTTAACAGTGGCCAAAGGGTCAGTTCCAAATAAGGAAGAGAGATTAAAATGTGGGAGGAGAAATCATTTACAAAAGTCTACAACTCTATGGGAAAAAATAGTGGGTGGAGGACTAGAAATGCACTTCAGATAAATGGCATTTGTTCAAGGTCACATAAATGCATGTATGTGTATTGGTGCCAACAGGTATGGAACAATGCTTTGATGGAGAAGCTCTCCAAACATGTAAGAGCTCTTAGAAATTCACAAACCAGAGATGCCTGTCATATAACATTATTTATTTATTAAATGTATATCCCACCCTTCCTCTCAGAAGGAGCCCAGGGCAGCAAACAAGTGATAAAACACTAAGAACATGTTAAAAGCATATTTTAAAAATCTTAAACATTTTTTTAAATGGCAAGATTTATTGAACATATTGCTGTGAGAGACCATGATTGGCAACCACCATCAACCAATGGTGTTTATGGACAGACACAATGAGATGAACTGCTGGGAAAGACCTGGAAAGACATATACCTTGATGGGCTCGGAGGAAAATGTGATTTCATATTGTTACCAAAATTATCCTATTTGCTGTGATGAAATACTGATCGCCTAGAATCTCACATATTTTTCTGTGTTGTGATTCGTTTATAACCTAACACCAAATAAAATATTTTTTATAAAAATGCACGATGGTGTAAATTCATCTTCCTTCACAGCCAACAGATGATTAGAAAGGTGATATTTGTATTTTAAACTTCCACACATGCACATGAACAGCAGGAGTGTGGTTTAAAAGCCCTCTAAATTGCATGTATAAATTCATCCAACACTCTTATCTGCTGTACTACATTGGCCAGCTATTTTAAACATTTATACCCTAAATCTCCCTCAGAAGTAGTCTTTGATGTGTTTATTACAACAAAGGTTTAAGTCAGAAAGGCTAAGAGGAAGTTTACAGGTGTGGAAAACCACAGACAGCTTTGTCTGGAATTGCTTGGGAGAAGGAAGCCACCAATTAGGTTTATTTGAATACGGGAATATGAATGGTGAAGAAGCATGCCTTGAAATTTTGTACTAGGTAAAGAGGCCAGGAAATTCCCACCTGGTAAAAGAAGGCTTAAAAAGTATTTATTTGGCAGGAAGTCAAATCAACCATGCATGGTTCTACAGTAGCCTATTTCCTCTTCTGAAATTTCCATTCACTATTCTGGTCTTTCAGTACACTAATATGTTCTTCTTTCACTTGTTTCTTTCCTTTTCTGTTCCCTTTTCGACTCCCAGCATCTCACTGGTCATTAATATTCCAGTAGCTTTTCTTACCTCAGCATGGTGCTGTAACTTACTCAGGCTGTATTCATATGGCATTTTATTCTAGGATAAATGGAGACAAGAGTTCTTGTTTCTTCTATCTAGCCCACACATAATTTAGACCTATTGTATATTTTTTGCCCCTGAAAAACACTTCTTGACAAACTGGATAAACACTTATTGTAGATGGATTGTGCATTACCCTGCAGTGTGTCCATTTGAAAGCAGATGGAGGCAGTTCCAGCAATTGCGGGGGTGTATTCACACCCATCCAATGACCTTGTATATACCAAGATCACAAGGGGAGGGTTTTCAAATACGTATCAAGTAAGCACATCCACCCAGTGGACAGCAGGATCTAAAATCAAAGTAGATTGAAAGAAGCACATTAAGGATGAGCATGAAAGATTGTCTTGGGGAAAAAACTATGTTTGTGCTAAACAGGTGTGTATATGCACCCTCAGTTGTTGTTCCATACTGATGTTCACCATAGTAAAACAGAATTGTCATTTCAGTGCCTAAAATAACTTCAGTTAAATCTGCCATTTTGTGCACTATTTGCTCATTTGTGAGCTGTAAATGTTAGTTCAGCTATTCTTATCTAGATTGCTTCACCTATCTTATTCTAGTAGGTAAACACTGCTTGTTACTTATGAAGTCAGTACCCTCTGATTTGTACTCCAAACTAGTACATAAGAAAAAAAATCATGGTGTGCTCTTTAGTATTACTGTGTAAAGATAGGCCAAGCATACAATGTCTGTCACCGTTAGAATCTCCTGCCTCAAGCCCAAAGACTAACTTCTTAATTGCAGGGAAACAAAACAGGGTGCAATCCAACTCACTCTTCCACTTGCCTGGGGTGAGCTGGATACTGTGGATTCCTGGTAACACCGAGAGGCTCTGCCGGCAGTAGCCCTCTGCTGCAGTGGAGATGTAGCTCCACCAGGAGCCTCCCGGCACTGCTGGAGGTCCGCTGAGGACAGCCAGCCTGGCAGACAGAGGCCTGGCAGAAGGCCTGAAAACAGGGTGTTCTGGAGGCATGGGGGGGAGCCATGGTGGGGACTTATGCAAGATCCTTCTCGCATTCAGACCCCTCTCCTGGGTCCCAATCCACCTTCAAAATCCCATTGTGGCCTATGGGGAGCTCTTACTCCCCAGGAGGTATGTTGGCCAGAGCCAGTGCTTTCCGGCCAGCTCATACACGCAGCTCCCAATGGAGCTAATGTTCAGATGGCCCAGCAGCTCACGAGCAGGAAGATGATCCTGCAGAGCTTTCGACCAGCAGCTCCTCTGCCGCCACCACCCACCAGCTGCCCGGCAGTTGGATTGCTCTCCCCATGATCCTACCCTAGGCAAACTTACAGAGCATTGCAAACTTACTTGCAAGATGCAGGTCTCCCTCCCAGTCATACACTGAAAGGCAAGTTCCATAGGAAACCCAACCCCATATATCACCCTAGAATCAGCAGGAAGAGGATTGACAAGGAGGAACCCTCCAATCAGGATTGCTGAAGGGATTGTGAGGTCAACATAACTTAGAATAGGAAGGTAACACTTGTGAAGAGGACAATTCATGCTTCCCCAACTCAGAAAGGGATGAGAAAGAGGTAATGGGGAGATACTCTTATTTATCACTAATATGCAGAACTCATCAAGGAAAAGGCTCAACCTGTGGATCTGTATAAGGGCAAGAGTTATATGACAATATAGTTTCATTTTAGTGCTTCTACTTATATCTCCCACTCTCTTACCTTAAACCTTAATAAAACTTAGATAATTTGGAAGGTTGAGATGCTCAGACATTTTGCATAGTCCAAAGGATCTATTACACCTCCATACCAGGTCGCTTGCATCCATGTTACAAAGAGAGATACAGGAGAGGTGAAAGGCAACCACTGATTGAGCTCCACCTGGCAGTAGTTAGGAGGAGAGAGTTGCTAAGAATTGCTTCTCTCCTCTCAGATAAATAAACCACAGATCATGTGCTGAATAGAGTGAGTGGTGGTAGTGATTCATGAGTAATTATTTTTAAAAGATGTTTGATCCTTAAGAGCAGGCAGGACAGTTGGAATGGTGTCCTTTAGATATGTTCATATGGATTTCAGAACTCCCATCATTCTGGTCATTGGGTTTTTCCAGATGACTTGCTTATTGATCATTCATCCTGATTTCTTGGAGGGGAGACCCAGATGACATTGTGTCAAAGCAAGTGTTATCCTACACTCTCAAGTGCACAGAGGTGCGTCTGGCATGCATCCTCACTGTACAGCTTTTATCATAGGCTGAAGATGCACCTCTTTACCCTGGTCTTTGGCATTTGATATATATATATATATAGTTAGGGCCCTCTCAAGTTATTATCATCATTATTATTATTAAATTTTATTTATACCCTGCCTTTTGGCCAAAGGCCCTCAAGGCGGCTTACAAAGAAAAATAAACACAGGTATAAAAATACAATATAAAAATACAATAAAAGCAATACAATTTACAAAAATTAAATAAAATAACAAATAACATTATCATTATCGGCACTGCCAAGAAAGAGGAGGTGGTGTTAGCGGGGTCGGAAGCTTCCGAGAGGCAGAAGGGCAACAGGCATTTGTTACAGCGAAGCTGTTTGCTGTTTCAATGTTGTCTTCCTCTCCATTAGCCTTGGGGCTGGCCTTCTGACTCCTCCTCTTTAGGAGGAAATTGAAGATATCCCTGTTTACCCAGGCACTTGATGGCTGAAGGAGACGTGCCCTGGCAGCCCAGAGATCACTGGATGAAATAATGTTATCTGCAAATGTTGTCATTGTCCTTGTGAAAATGTTTTGTGGATGTGTTTGCCAAACTGGCCTCGTTCAGGAAGGAGGTCTCAGGCTGATTCATGGTCTACTTTGCTCTTCAAACTATGTGTTGCCCTGTTTGTCTCCGAGGCTGCCTTTCCTGCTGGGCTTTTGACTGACTGACCAACTTGTGGTGTCTTTGCAATATATGCTTTATTTATAAATGTACAATCCGAGCATAGCGGAAGCAAGCAGACTCCTGAAAATTTGTAGCAGATTCCCAGAGACAGAAAGCAACCTGTGTACTTTCATTTTTTCAGCAAACTCTAGAGCCAAACCACACAGGACAAACCACACGAGTTGTGAATGTAATTTGTTTGTAACTGTTTTTAATGTATTTTATATTGTTGTGACCCACCCTAGGACTTTATTATTATTACTTTCTTGATTGCAAAAAGTCCAATATTTTTGGGGGGGGAAGCAGGTTTGTTGTGCAAGACGTCCCAGTCCATTATAAATGTGAGACCTGAATTTGCCAGTATGTGATTAAATCCCACTTGAAAATAGAGGCAGTCTGGAAGTACCCGAAGTCTATATTCCTTCTCTACCTTCAGGATTTACATTACTGTTAAATTCGGATTTATACATGTCTGTCGTGCCAACCAGTCTTTACAAAAGAGTTGACTTTTGTAATATTTTCCCTTCTGACCTTCCACACCACTAGTAGTTGTTTCATAATGAAATATTACTTAAATCCTCTACTTAAGATTTTGCTGTATATTCCAATAATAGTAGCTTTACCTTATCATGCTGGATCTCTGGCACTGCACAGATTTCATGTAGTATGATTAAAAAACCACTGTAATGCCATGCTTCAAAATTGTGCCCATTTAAAGCTACCTCCAAAATACAAGCAGTTGATGAAAAGAAAAAGTAGGCACTGCAAACAGGGATAAGCCTGGAGGCATTGATGGAGATGTGCCAATCTGGGACATAGTATCAGGAGGCAAACCTACATACTTAGAATGAAATAAGAAATAATGGGGCTTACTCCATGTAATTATGGTTAGGATGGGATATTAAGTTTCATTTTAATTGGGCCAAGCCTGCACAACTTGTCAAGCCCACCAGACTTGTACTGCCAGGTACCTGAACTCCCAAACAAGCAACAAAAATAGGTTTATTGAATCCCTTGTGGGCTACCACACATGGCTGGTGGATTGTGTTCATCTTGGTGGGACACAAATTGACAGGCTTGAATCAGGTGGAACTAAGGTGGAAACTCCAGCCAAGCTGCTTGGAAGTAATTTGCATTTATCAGATGACCTAAATATTAGATTGATGTGAACATGTTTATTCCCATCTTTCCATTTATTATCCAGTATTTCCTTGTGAATACTAGAAGGAAACCCGGAAGCAGAAAATGAGGCCAGATAGTGAGAGCAATGCATTGGGTTCTTGCTATTCTAATTGCCATCAGTCCTTTCCTCAGCTGTTGCTATTTCCATATCATTGTTTTAATATCCTGTTCTGATGTTACAGGAGAATTTGCTTTTATTCTTTTGTTCTTGTGGAAGAGATTGGCAGCTGGAGTATTTTTAGGCTACTGTAAACAGTTTTTTTTTTGAGAAACTATTTTTCCACTGTCATCACCACCACAAGAAATACTCTAGAAATAGACTAATGTCACCATTGCCACCCAAAGCCCCTTCATTTTAACAGTATGTGCTTAGAAAGGGCCACAGCTCAGTGGTAGAGTGCCTGATTGCATGAAGAAGGGCCCAGGCTCAATCCCCAGTACCTCTAGGCAGGGCTGGGAGAGAGCCCTGCCTGAAATCCTGGAGAGCTGCAGCCAGGCAATGCAGACAATACTGAGTTTGATGGTCTGACTCAGTAGAAGGCAGCTTCCTATGTTCCAATGAAAACTGGTACCTCTCTCCCTTGACGGGCTCCCTGCAAACCCCTAGCTTTGGGAGGTATAGGGTTCTTCTCTTCCTGACTCCCAAAATGTTTAAATCTGTATCTGTTCATCTTACTTATGGTCCAAAGGGTCTTTGGATGTTGAAACACACTTTGAATTCATTAGTTTGATTCAGGGTTTATTTGATTTAAATCATGATTTAAATCGCTTCTCTGAAGGACTCAGTTTTCATGATTTAAAACACAGTTTAAATCTCTAGCGAGGAAGAGTCTATTAATCGTCATTTTTAGCAGAAGTACATTATTGTTTAGTATAACCTTAATACACGTTCAGAGAATTTTTACAGAACCTGCCGAATAGGACTGATCCCATCTAAACTGCTGTTAACATATTCGTAGAATATAATTAGAAGTTGTATAATCAGCATTCATGATGATATCCTTGACATAGGATCTTTTTTTACTCATTGTTTTAAGAACATTTTGAAGTCCGATTTAAATTTAAAGCTTCGGTTGGTAAGACAGCTGCGACTGTTTCTGGACCAAGGAAACCCCACCACTGTTGTCCATGCACTGGTAACCTCCAGGCTGGATTACTGTAATGCACTCTATGTGGGGCTGCCCTTGAGGTTGGTCCAGAAGCTGCAGCTGGTACAAAATGTGGCAACACGACTGCTCACTGGAGAAGGGTATTCCCAGCACGTCACCCTGCTGCTGAAAGAATTGCACTGGCTGCCCATTAGCTACCAGGCCAAGTTCAAGGGGCTGGTTTTTGTGTACAAAGCCTTACACAGCTTGGGACCAAGATACCCAAAAGATCATCTTACCCCTTATATAACCAGTTGAGCACTACCCTCTGCAGGTGAGGGCCTCCTGCAGATACCATCTTATCAGCAGCTCCATTCCACACAACATAGGAAGTCGGCCTTTAGTATAGTGGCACCTACCCTTTGGAATTCTCTCCCCTTAAATATTAGACAGGCGCCATCTTTGTTATCTTTTCAGTGGCTACTAAAGACCTTCCTCTTTCAACAAGCCTTTTAAGCAGAGTCCTAGCCTGCTTCTGTGTTGCAATTGCTTTTTAATGTGTTTTTAAAGCTTTTTTAAAAATATGTTTTAAAAGATATTTTGTTTTAATATTTTAAACTCTTTTTTGATGTTGTAGAGTGTTTATAGTGTTTTCGTTTGCTGCACTGGGCTCCCAATAGGAAGAAGGGTGGGATATAAATTTAATAAATAAATAATAATAATACATAAATTTTAGAAGTCTGGGTTTTTTTAATCATTGATTTTTATCAACCCTGGTTTAATTATTATTTGTTGTCAGTAATGCATATCTGCTGCTATTCATAATATGAACACAAGTGCCATCCATTGTGATGAGCATTGTTTTGCATCACAAATAGTTTCATTCAACTTTTTCTTTTACATTCTAACCAGTGAAGCAGTAGAGAAATCTTTAAACTAATTATTATCTGGGTTGCAATTTCTATTTGATTGAATACAAAAGTCCTAGCTTGCAATTCTGTTCAGAAATGTCCCATTTTAAGTCAGGTGGCCCTTTTGAACATGCGGAACAAAGAAGCCAATTGACTTAGTTGACTTTCTTCCACTTCAAGCGCAGTTTCACAACAAATGCCCCTGGGTTAGGTATATTAAAAAAAACATGAGTTCTGAAGATAAGTAGGGCAGATACAATTCTTATCAATTACTGTTACCTGTCAGGCCTCATTATCACGTGCAGAAGAACCTAATCATTACTCAGTGACCAATGATCACACAAATAACAATTTGCAAGAGCTGTTTAAAATGTGACTGCAGGCAGAAAAGTTACTCAGGAAAACAATGCCTTCCAACTCAGCAGATCTACTGTAAAAATCCAGTCTCATGCACTGAGAGGAAATATATGTTCCCCCCCCAACACACACCTATAACTTTCCAGTCAACCTCCTGAGGCAGGCACAGACATTTCCAAGAAGAGAAACAGGCTATGCCTTAACCCTTTACATCATATCTTGACTGGATAGAGCACCAGATCCTGTCTTCCAAATTAGTGCAATATAACAAGGTTGTGCACCCCCATGTCAATCCCATAGCGATTGTTGCTGCTAATGGATAGTGTGCTATCATAACTTTTTAGAAAACAAGACCTCCATTCTTCAGCCATATATCACAGAGTAAATTCATATCCAGCCCTATCTCTAAATGGAAATCAGGTATTTAGCAGTGTAAACAAGAAATGGTTTAAAATGATTTCCTGAGCGTAATACCATATTGGCACCAGCGTCACTGCCAGGTTTGAGAGGACCTCAGATGAAGTGCCTTTGAAGGGAGGGGGCACCACCACTTTGTCAAAAAACATTTGGCTTCCTAATTATTTTTGAAAATAATTATCTTCATTTGGAAATTTGTACTGGAACTAGAAATGAAATGGGATTTAAATAACTTGCATTTTGACGTTTTATATCAGAAATTTTTATACTGAAGCCTATAGATTACAAATGTTTGGCCACAAGCTCACATGTGCCAGATACCAGGAACACAGCACTCTCTGCCCCTCTAACCCATAAATATGTATTCAGTTACACACTCGTACATACACTCTCACATATATACATGCAGACACACACACATTTGATAAGCAATTCCAGACCTTTCCACTCCAACACTGGGGGGTGGGGGACTGGAGAGATCCTTCTGCCTGCTCTTTAGAAAGGATATCTAAAGAGCAAGCAGAGGTATTTTATGTCCCCAGAGTAATGGTAAGCACTGCACCACAGCACTAAAATCAGAGATAAACAGAGGGCTTATCTCCTATCATAGCACTGTAGTGCTTAGTGCTAAAATTGGATGTAGGAGATCCCTCTGCTGCTTTTTACTCTTGGAGAAGACTTATCTCTGATCGTAATGCTACGGTGATTAGACTGGAGATTAACATCCATTTAAAGCCTGAGGTCATATGATGTCAGGTGCTCAGCGGATGGGGTAGTTTGCCCAAAACAGCCTCACAAGCAAAATTAGGTACGCAAGATGAAACTTCCTCCCCCCGAAATGTTTAACTGGAGATGCCACAGATTATAAATCAGTTAAACTGCATAGTCCACTACTACTAATAAATAAAAATACAAGAATATAACTTGTTATCTGTTAAGTTAGCTACCAAAATAAACCAACCAGTCACAACGTACGTTTGTATGTTTTTCTATGTTTTTAACTACATGTAGTTCTATTTGTAAGCCGCCCTGAGTTCCAGTTTAGAAAAAGGGCAGGGTAAAAATAAAGTTTAAATCAATCAATCAAGCCACACACTGGGTCAACATTTCCATTGAGCTATATACCACAACCGCAAAATTCCTTGCCTGGATAGTCACAGCCAGTTTAGATCACAACTGCATATATGTGCAGTTGGGATTTCCCCCCCAAATGTCCATCATTTTACACTTTCTCAAACTGAACCACATTTGCCATTTTAATGTCCATTTCCCCAGTTTGGAAAAAACATTTTGGAGTGTCCTACAATTATTTTATTATTTATTAAATTTATATCCCACCCTTCCTCCCAGTAGGAGTCTAGGGTGGCAAACAAAAACTCTCTAAAACATCATAAAAACAGACTTTAAAATATATTAAAACAAAACATTTTGTTGTTTTTATGTGCCTTCAAGTCAATTTCAACTTATGGAGATTCTATGAATCAGTGACCTCCAGTAGCATCCGTTTTAAGCCACCCTGTTCAGATCTTGTAAGTTCAGGTCTGTGGCTTCTTTTATATCAATCAATCCCGTGTTTGGCCTTCCTCTTTTTCTACTTAAAAACATATTTTAAAAAAAGCTTTAAAAACATCTTAAAAAGTTGTTCCAACACAGATGCAGACTGGGATAAGGTCTCTACTTAAAAGGCTTGTTGAAAGAGGAAGGTCTTCAGTAGGTGCCAAAAACATAACAGAGATGACACTTGTCTAATATTTAAGGGGATGGAGCTCCAAAGGGCCCACTACAGTAGAAGTCCACTTCCTATGCTGTGCAGAATGGACCTGCTGATAAGATGGTATCTGCAGGAGGCCCTTACCTGCAGAGTCCAGTGATCAACTGGGTATATAAGGGATAAGATGGTCTTTCAGGTATCCTGGTCCCAAGCTGTATAGGGGTTTGTACACCAGAACCAGAACCTTGAACAATCTCTTACAACCCCTTTTTGATTTTATTTATTCATTTATTTATTTACTTAATTTGTATTCTACCCTTCCTCCCAGCAGGAGCCCAGGACGGCAAACAAAGCACCAAAACACTTTAAAACATCATAAAAAACAGATCTTAAAATACATTAAAACAAAACAGCATTAAAAACATTTTTTAAAAAACAACCTTAAAAAAGGGTTAAAAACATTATTAAAAAAACATATTAAACAATTCTCTATGTGTGTAAAATTCAATCATAAACCAGGAAATTCAGATTACAAAATTAAAGAGGATTTTGCTTTTGTGCATTTGCACAATAAATTCATTTCCAAAAAAGTTTTGACTTTTTGTGGCAAGATGATGGGAAAATACACTGGAAAGTGTGGATATCAATTTCTTGATGCGACTACTGTATAATCTTACCACAAACAAATCTGAATGAATGCTCACTAAGCAGATGTTGTATAACTTCCCTGCAAACTTTGTGCAAACAAATTAGGATGAATACTCAATAAACAGGTTGTTTGGAACCAACCCTAGCTTGCATTCCTTTATTGTGATAATTGTTCATTTATTCCTGCAATCTGCTTCTTATCCTTTAACTAGTTATCTGACTACTAAATTTGCTCAGGAGTCTTTGGTGAGGGACTTTGTCAAGACCTTTATGAAAGTCTTTCAATTAAATGTGTCCACCAGTTTGACAAGAAAGCAAGTTTTTTTTTCCAGTAAACATCAGTAGCTGTCAGCAGGACAGAGCGGGGTGTGTGTGTGAAGCGGCATTGCTCACCTGACTTCACAATGACGAGGTTGACACCAGTAACTGAGGGGGAGGTGGCAGGGAAGTTGACATGGTGAAGGCCCCACTAACCACTACTGCTGAACACGATCCTCCTGGTGAGTGAAATGGGACTGTATTCCTGTCAGAGCTTGGAAGATTACTTTTGAAAAGTAATAAATTACAGTTACAGTTACATGGCCCCCAAAAAGCAGTAATTACTGTTACAGTTACAATTGCTCTGAAAGTAACTGATTACTTTATTTTTACTCAAAAGTAATTGCTACAATTACATTTTAGTTACTTTTTTAAATAAAATTGCCTACAAGGTGCTGGCCTTGGCCGCTGCACATCCAAGTAGCCTAAACAACATTAAAAATAAGCACACACACACACAGAGGGTAGTAGTATATATTTTTTTATCCATAAGATTAACAGAATGGCATAACAGAATCTCACATCCCCTCACCCCACCCCCAGCAATGATACCCCAACACACATATTTTTGTATATTTATATTGCCTCCAGCTATTTTCTCCTTCCACTCCTGTCAATTTTTAAACAATTGTTTTCTCCACGCAGTCTCGCTCTCCACCTCCTCCCTCGTTGCCTCCTAAGCACCCATAGAGCATGAAGGAAGAACAACGCTGCACAGAAGCCCAATTTGAAGCACATGATTTTTATTCACAAATCAGAGGAGCAGAAGACTTCCCCTGCTCCCCCCCCCCCAAGTAATGTGCAAAAGTAATGCTGGAAACATTACAATTACTCCTCAAAAGAAATGAAGTTACTACTATTACCAGCAAAATGTAATGAAGTTACCCACTCGTTATTCAAAAAAGTAATAAATTACAAGTAATTCGTTACTTGTAACTAGTTACTTCCAAGCTCTGATTCCTGTACATAAAGAATGTGCAGAGAATGCAAAAGAATGCCTTCTTGAATAATCCTAAAACAACAACAGCCAACAGTATTTGCTACACTTTGAACAAGCACAGACAAGGAGCTTCAGTCCTGCTCTGAGCAAAAAATGCAGCAAACCAGCCCCTCACCATATCAAAGGAAGTTGGCAAAGATATAAAAGATCATACATTTTTTCTACAGACTTTTCTTTTTCAGTCATCACCTATAAAGTGCTTAAAGTTCCCTAACAGTTTTACTAAGACTTTTTTTTAAAGTCCATCCCTGCTAACAGGCATACAATCAAATAGACATGACACAAAAGTGAAAAAAGATGGAGAAAGAGAACAGGAAAGCCAGTACACCCAAACACTAGTTTTAAAAGTTACATGATTGTTCTTATGATGAGTTGACCAGTTAGAAGATTGACAATTAGGGAGGGGAGGAGCCAAACAGCAGCTGGTCTCTCAGCTCAGCCATGATGTGGGCCCCATTATCCAGTTGCTCCCTCAGTTAGGTGGAATGCCTACTAACAGATGACAGCTCTGGAAGAGGAGCAGTCAATAGCAACCGTTGAATCAAGAGTGGTTTGCCCAGTGGGATGAAGCCACAGCAATACACTCTTGGCAACAAAGCCATACTGGGATGGGAATGGATGAGATAGCAGCAGAGCAGGGCTGCACAGATGCACAAGCAGAGCCAATTCGGTGCAACCCTGACCTTGCCATCACCTCCCTCCTCCATCTCTTAGTAAGTGATAGTGGCTCCAGTGCTGGGAAGCTATTACTGTGGTGGGCAAGCGGCCCCTAGGTGGAACTGATTAGACATGGCTGCTTTACACAAGGTCACAACTACATGTAGTATTAAAAATGTTTTTTAACTATGTGCTTAGAACTATCTAAATCTCTTTCTTTGAGAAATGGCAACCTGAGGTGGGGGAGTCACAAATAGCACCTTTCAGGAAGCAGATCTTCAAGGAAAGATTTTTTGGTATGACAATGGTTCAAAGGGAAAAAAGAACCCTCCCATGCAGTCCAGAGTCTCTGGTAGGCATGGAATAATCTGTCAATTTCAGTTCTCCAAGTTTCTAATTTTCTAAACTTAGATTTGGATCTTCACATTTCTGCACCCATTTGCAAAATTTTTAAAAATAAACCCTCATTTGGTGTAAGTTTCTCCTAATAGATACATTTTTGCATGCAATGTTGACTAATGTATGCCCTGGGTTCCTACTGGGAGAAAGGGCAGGATATCAATCTGATAAATAAATTAAGTACTAAATAATAATGCACACATTTTTGCAAGCAACTTATCCTAATCTAATGCATTTTTGTATGTACTTTTTAACAATATATTCACTTTGTGCACACTTTCCCCTAGCACATGCATTTTTGTAAACAATGTTTGTTGGGAGATGTCATGCCTCCATCAGATAAGCCCTAAGAGGAAGAGCAGGGAATTAGCACAGCAGACTCACCTAAGAAGGAGCTCCAGACCTCCTACCATTGGAAGATGTTCAGAACACAGCTAGAGTCCCTCAGTCAAACTCAGAGAATGAACAGGAGACACCTCTGCTCCCTGCAGACTGAAGATACCTGCAAGTGGTAGAGCAACCCAGGTGTTCTGGCTATTTAAGGTTACAAGCTCCCATGAGTCAGAGGGCTGATTGCTAGCACCTGAACCAGGGAGGGGAGCTTAAAAGGCTGGGAGAGGTCTCTGCTGCAAGCAATGTTGGGCACCAGCATCAGACCCCCCACCAGCCGTATCCTGTGGAATCTTGAAACCTGGATTACCCTGTGGGAATATTGAACTTTTGCTTTGTTGACTGACTTTGCCTTTTGAAAGGTAAACTGGTATGTGAACTGAGACCCCTTGACCCTCCCCCTTGCTTACCTGCATTCTCTTCCAGCCTTAACTGCTTTATAACCAAGGCCCTGCTTGGGTAGCTGCTGGCTAATTGTTTTACACTTGTAAATAATCATCTTGGTGCAGCCAGCAGAGACTGACAGGAGAACTGCATTCAGATAAGTGCAAAATTCAGTTAAGTGCAAATTTTGAAGGATGCCTGTGTTTTGGTTCTCATATTGTTTTGGAAAGTGTGAATTTGATACATTTGGTTTTAAATGTGATATGAATTTCTGTCCCATCCTTAGTCTCTTGTCAGGAATGGCAGTATCATGACACACGCACGTGCGCATGTGCACACACGCGCACACACACACACACACGAGAGAGAGAGAGAGAGTTGGGTTCTTCTAAAGAAAAAGATGTGGCCAGTTCTAAGCATGTTAGTTAAAAGCTCGTTTGATACAACATATAGTTTGGTCATTAGTGAGCACTATATTAGTGAACACTTTATACCTCAAGAACAAAACTTTGTTCAGGTTGATGCAGCTTCTGTGGAAACTAATAGGCCTAGTTTCAGCAAGTATCTTGTGAATTAGTCATGAAATGGGTGTATAAACAAAGTGGTGTAACGTGCACTGATTTGAGGAACGTGCAAACTAAATCCACGCCCAGTGCAGGAAGCAGGAAAAGCTTGTGACAGGAGGGAGCATCCTGGAGTTACTTAATCTTAGAGTCGTGTAACAATGTTCCTTTCTTCCTTTTCTATGACTCTTTTGCCCTGAGGTAAAAGTAAGAATCATGAAAGTATTTATTTACATGAGGTGAGAAAGAAACAAATCTACCACAGAAAGTTATGGCTGAGGCATGCACTGTTGTACTATGTGAAACATTCCTTGTTAAGCAACAAATTCTAATCCATTTACAATTCAACATTGGGCTACAACATTCCCTGTATGAAGGAAATCAAGATGAAAATTATGCTGAGGAATGTATTTACTTGATATCTGGAAGACAAGGCCCAGTAACCCCCTTTTATTATGGCTCCAGTTCCAAAAAACCACAAACATCTTATTACATTTCTGTGGAAGACATTCTGGCAAAAATCCTTTAAAAACCTTGTCAATGAGTCCACCTCACAGATATTTGTTGGACCTTCTTATGAGTAAGTGTGCTTGGGATTTTGACTTTTGTCACATGGCCACTTCCTTGAATATTTGTTTGCCATCAGGAAAAAGAGGCCACTCCTCTCTTCTTAAGTACTCTTGATAGAGTCAGTCTAAGGCTTACATTAAGTTTACCTCAGGCAGGACAGTGCTTCACATCTCATACACAAGCATGAACTGTAAGTATTTTAATAAAATCTGTATACTATTTTACATGCTTTGTTTTAAATGGACTTTGCACTTGCCTCCACTTTCAGGAATGGCTGTATGAAGGTAGGAGAGAAAGGAATAACTTTTCTTTCTTTCCCTCCCCCAGCCCCTCAACCTCAGGGAAGATTGATTTGTCTACAGGCTTTTCAAATAAATTAAGATATTCAAATAATGTATCCATAAGAAAAATAATATTGCTTTATTCCACTTCAGAAAAGCTTTTTTAAAAACTCTGTCATGCTTTGGAAGGATGTTGAGATTTTCGGGTTCATAAAAGCTAAATTTCTGACCTGCATTGTTACTTCTGTATTAGGGATTAAAAGACATGTCAATTTTGGTTCTCTCAGCTTCTCCTTTTTCCAATCTTAAATTCAGTTCTCCACATTTTTGCAGCAATTTGCTAATTTTTTTAAAATCATGAGAATTCTCCATCATTTTAGTGCAAATTTCTCCTAATAAACACATTTTCATAGGCAGTTTTGATGAATGTACACATTTTTGCAAGCCATTCCTTGTCATCTAATGCATTTTTGCATGTTATTGTCACTCTTATATTCATATTTATGCATCCATTCCCCTAATATATGCATTTTTGTAAACATGATTTGGTTAGTGAACTGCATCACAAAATTTGGATAAGTGCACATTTTGAAGGATGGCTGTATTTCAGTTCTCATATTGTTTTGGAAAGTGTGAATTTGATAGATTCAGCTTGAAATGCAAACTGAATTGAAATTCTCGCCCTTCCTTTGTATGGGAATTTGCTTTGTCATAAAACATAGTAACTCAGATAAGGTAAACCAAGTTTGGAGAGAACTTCTCAGGTTCTAACACCAGATGCAGAGCTGTGATTTATGCTTTTAAAAATCCAATTCAAACAAAAGGCTCTTAGCTTGGTATGAAAAAGTGCTCACATGAGCATACGCCTGACCTTGATGACTTGCAGTAGTGGAACATGTGAACTGTCCACTTGAAATATTTTGTACTTGAAGTGATGTGAAAAAATATGGAAAATGATACTTAAGGTTTTGGGGGTGAAATACCATCAGTAGACTAATACAGTTCTACCTCTCATTTCTATAATCTGACCCTGGGGAGGTGGTGAAAACTCTTGAGCCAATCTTGGCATGGATGACAGCAAACAACCCAAACCTTCAGACAAAACAAATGTGCTTTCGATTGGGGATCTGTAGATCTTGCAGATGGCATACAATCATGTCCTGTACTGGGTTGCACTCCACCTGAAGAATCAAGTAGATTCCAGGTGTTCCTGGACACAGCATTGACCCTGGCTACTAAGGTGACATCCATGGCCAGGAGTACCTTTTATAGCTTTGCCAGCTGTGATCATAAGTGGAGAAATCTGATATGTCTCCCTCCTGCCAGTCTGTTGTGCACTAGTTACTTCTAGTTTGGATTACTGCAACCCTCTCCTCATAGTTTGGTTCTCTTACTTTTAAAGCCCCATTAAAGCTCAATACAGCCTAGGTCCAGGTTACCTGACTAAGCATTGAGATTGCCTTTGGAGGTCCTATCACTGTGGAAGACTGAACTGTCAGTGCCATGGGCCTTCTTGGTGGTATTGATTGATTGATTGGATTTCTTAGTTGCCCATCTGGCTGGCTAACCAGTCGCTCTGGGCGATGTATAAAATAAGCAAAATAACACAAAATGACAAATCAATACAATACCATTAAAATCTAAGTCCTGTAAGTGTGGAATTCCCTCCCTGAGGGAGAGCTATCAGACTCCCTGTTGATCTACTTTTACAGTTTTTGAAAACATTTTTGTTCCAGCAGACCTACAGACATTTGCAAGATCATTCATTGCAAGCATGATTTCTATTAAAATTTATATTTTTGCTCTTTATATTGCTGCTAATTATTATGGATTTTTTAGCTATTTGTTGTTGTCATTTTTTTTAAAAAAAAGAAATAATACTTGCAATGGGCGTTGACCTGCTTTGTGCATTTAGAAAAGTGGGATAAAAAATGAGATGAGTAGTGAGCGTTCATATATGAATTCACCCAGTATCTTCAATGTCATAATGAGAAGGTTGGGAATAGACTTGATGGGATTTGGTAATTAAATTTTATCTAAGGAAAGTGGAGACATAATCAGCGTGGCTGCAAGGTTTGGCTGAAACCCCTCTCCACAATATGCACTTTTAGTTATTATAAGATTCAAAGAAAGGTGTTCAATCCCATTTTGGATACAAAGATATCCCTCCCAAGAATATTACACATTAGTGGAGATTTGTATCCAGTAGTACTTTTCTCCTTTCTCCTGCTAATAGTGGTGAAAATTCATTACGCATAACAATTTCTGCATATTTAGGAGGTAATATCTCCAGTTTTGTGAAATCCAGAATTTGTTCATAGATATATATGCACTGAAATTAACCACCATCACCAAATACAACCCCCACCCACATGTAATTCACTAAAACAGACTTAGCCAATATTTTATCAAATAATGTAGCATGCTGGAAATTACTGCATCGCCCATAACTGGAGTTGTTGCTAGTGCTGCGTAAACTTTCGTTTACTTGCTTATTTTCTTTGTCCTCAAGAGCTGTTGGTTTGAAAGAGAAAGTATTTTTTCCCTAGTATTTTTGCTTGTACCCTCAACTTGAAATGATACTGTACAGTATTTCCTTGATTGATAAGAAAAGCCCCAGGATTCTAGTCAAAACAGGTCTCTGTAGGTTTGCCATACCAAGAATTACCTCTTCATTAAAGTTCTAACAGTGCAATCTGTGTTTACCCAGTTTCACTGCCTTTGGTGGAGCTTATTCTCTAGTAAGGGCATTTAGGATTCCAGCCTTAACATACTTACAATGTCAGCTACTTGATTCTTCATATTAGCATATTAGAAGTTTGTATCAATTACACATTTTCTCTTGAATTTGTCAAAAAGTGTAGCCATTAATATTGTTTATAACAGGGGCTCCCAGACTTTCTACCCCCAGGGTCCAGAGAAGGCTAAAAGTACTAAGGCCCATCAGACACAAAATTTATTTATTTATTATTTAATTAATTAATTTGTATCCCGCCCTTCCTCCCAGCAGGAGCCCAGGGTGGTAAACAAAGCACTAAAACACTTTAAAATATCATAAAAACAGATCTTAAAATACATTAACAAAACAGCATTAAAAACATTTTAAAAAAACAACAACTTTAAAAAAGGGTTAAAAACATATTAAACAATTCTGACACAGATGCAGACTGGGATAGGTCTCAACTTAAAAGGCTTGTTGAAAGAGGAAAATGGTGTTACAGATGTGACAGCAATATCAAAATGGTGGCAGATGCAAATAGAGATTAGCATAAATAGTTGACCCTCTTTGGAAATTACTAAATCTTTTGCCAGCATTTCCTTATCGGAGCAAGGTCCATAGTTCAGCTTTTCTTATCTCTAGAGACATCATAACTCAGCCTTCCCATTTTAAACAGAATTTGCTTATTCAGAGGTTCTAAGATTTTTTTATTTTCTTCCCCCACCACCACCATGCCTCTCAAAATATTTTTACTCATCTTCTGTCATTTCTTCTCCCGCTCTCCTTTCACACAACTTTTATCCTATTCCTAACCCCAAATATCCAGTTTCCCTCCTCCCTAATCCTTTTACATTCACTTCCTCCTCCTAGGGTACAAACACACTCATTGTTCTGCTGGTTCCTGTGTTTGTCCACCTCTCTCTTCTGAAAATGGGGGCACACCATGCTAGTCAAACCCCGCCCTCTTTTATTGTAAAACCTGGTCGGATCAGCTTGAGTTTTTTTTAAAAAAATCAGCTTCAAAGAGACTTTGCAATTGATCAGCAAATCAACCTGTTCCCCCTCCAGGTGTGGCTAATAGAAATGCTTTGCTTTAGGTGACTAGTGTGTTCACAGCCAGTTAGTAGCTTCCCTTTCTAATCTCCTACCTCTCTGTTCCTACTTGACTATTAGTATTACTTATAAAAATGTTACCTTTGACCCTTCATTCTCGTTTCCTGGTCATGTTACCTGGCGCCTTCAGTGGGAAGGAAGGAGGACTGATGTGGGTTTGTGTGAAGAACAAAGGCCAGGAGGCCCAACAACAGCACTGAGGGCTTCTCATATTCTTACCCTCAGCCCTTCCCTTGCACTCAGCAGGCCACATTGTTCATGTTCTGTCTTTCCTTCTATTCCCCTGCTTTCCTTTCCTCCCCTACAGTTGCATACCTTGCTTGCGTCTTACTCCCCGTTCCCATGCATGTCTTTGTACTAAGTATGTGGGGAGCTACTCCTGCTGCTGCAACCTTTTTAGAGCACAATCCAATAAGCTGCCATGCAAACAAGACTGCAAACAGTACTGGGGCCCTGCTTTCTTGTGACAACTCAGAAAGAACTTATTTATGGCCGAGAGCTGAAATAACACACAAAAACTAGTGCTGGGTCGAACTATTTCACTAAATTATTAAAACCATAGGTGCAGGAGCTAGCTATCGAATGTCAGGCCAGGCCTGTAGCTATCAGGGTGACCAGACCCTGCTGGGTGAAGGGCAACCCATTCTGTCTACCCCACACACACCCAGAAGGTGAGAAGGAAGACCTGCCTGAGTCCCCCACTCCCCACATTGGGCTGCTAATTGTCAGTGCTGCTGTCCTACAAAACCCCTTGCCCAGCATTATCTTTTGCTGGTTTTTATTTATTTTATTTATTATTTATTTATTATTTGATTTATATCCCGCCCTTCCTCCCAGCAGGAGCCCAGGGCAGCAAACAGAAATGCTAAAAACACATTAAAACATCATAAAAAGACCTTAAAATACATTAAAACAAAAGAACGTTAAACATCTTTAAAAAGGCTTTAAAAACATATTTTTTTAAAAAGGGTTTAAAACATATTATTAAAGAAAACAAATTAAAAGCAATTCTAACACAGACGCAGACTGAGATAGGTCTCAACTTAAAAGGCTTGTTAGAAGAGGAAAGTCTTCAAAAGGCGCCAAAAAGATAGCAGAGATGGCACCTGCCTAATACGGTGTTAAATAATGTGTTAAAATGGTTGGGATTTTAACATGGTTTTAAATATATATAGTATTAAACTGCTTTGTGAAGGATACTCCCCTCCCTTGAAAAGAAGTATCAAATGTTAAAATAAATAAAGAGCTTTCCTGATAGAAGGCAGGCAAAGCTGGAGGTTGTGCTGGTAGGGGACAGAACCAAACAACTTTGCTCATAACTCCCATCCCAGATATAAGATGCTCCTGTAGCTGTGAAAATACAAATAATTGTTTGCACACAACACTGCCATAGTAATCTCTGTCCATAAACAAGTAGGGCTGTAATCCTAACCCTGTTTACCTGGAAGTAAGCCCTAGGCTGCATTAAGACAGCAGTTTATTCTGTTTTTTTGACGTTTCCTTACTTGATAACTTCTGCATTTTATTTGATCTTTCACACAACGTAAAAGCCACTTTTGGAAATCTAGCAGAATGTAGTGGAAGTTTAGTGCTCATATCTGTTTTAATTGCTTGCAGAAAAAAATCTGTTTGCAACCCCAGTAATCCAGAAAATTACAGGAATAAAGTGATGAAATTTGGGGCAGTATATCAACATATAGTTCTTTCCTGCCATTTTCATGGGGGAATTACGGGGGAACAGAAATATGCATGTGCAGAAAGGGTGGGGGAGCAGTGGCATGTATGACTTTCATTATAGTGTCACACCCACGTCCATTGGTGTGAATGAAATTTAGCTTGACGTGGCACAGTATATTGGTCAGAAAGCCACAGTTCCATAATGTAATAGGGACTGCAGTGTGAAAGGAACATTAGGATTGGGACAGAAGTGCTACCATTATAATAAGTAAAATCAATGCAATAATTCTTGTGGCTAGCCCTATTGAATTCAATAGGACATTCAACATGGTTAGGATTTTGCTGTAAATTATCAGACCTTTGGATTCATTTTTCTTCCAGACCTTTAGCACAGAGGTATAGATCTGTCAAGAAGTCTTTTGAGAATGCTAGTCTTTCAGATTAGCTAGATTGTTCAGTTGATCTGATGACAGAGTCTTTCAACACACTGTACATACTCACCCAACTGGTTGTTCGTATGTTCTCTTTTCCTCCTTGACTTATGCCAGTTTTCTGGAAACCCACTAAAACAAGAATTTCTTTCCTAAAGTCCTACATTTTCAGACGTTTCCAACATATCAAACAATAGACTAGTTGTGGGGAAGCATGTTTGTTTGTTTTTATAAAAGTATTTATATACTGCCCTCTCGCAAAACATCAGGGCACTGTACAGCTACATTAAAAAGAAATTAAAAGCAGTACAGAGCAATCATTAAAAAGACTGGCTACTCAAGAAAATCTTAAACAAGTGCATAGGCCTGTCAGCATAAGTAAGTTTTCAAGAGACACCTGAAAGTCAAAAGTGAGTCTAAATCTCTGCTGGAAGAGTGTTCCACAGCATGCGGCAGACAACAATAAATGCCCTACATCTCGTTGAGGCCAGTAAGACCTCTGTAACACGGGAGACAACTCCTCTTAGTTATTAGGCTAAGGATTATATCCACACAATATAAACTTTAAAATGTGTAATGGTCCTCTTTCCAGGGAACCCTAAAAACAATTTTTTTGTGTTAGCACTAACAGACTGTTTTCCGTATCTCACCAAACTACAATTCACAGCATCTTTTGGGGTGTGGGGGATCTTGAAAGTAAACTGGCATAAAATGTTTGTCAATATTATGACAGAATGTATTACCTGCTATATTATTGATTAGATTAAAAATACCATTGGTGAACTGTAGCTCAGTGTTAGTGCACATGCTTTAACTTGGATTCCTGCATTGAGCAGGGGGTTGGACTCGATGGCCTTATAGGGCCCTTCCAGTTCTACTATTCTATGAGTCCATGTTTTGCATGCAGAAGGTCTCAGTTTTAATCCCTGGCATCTCCACGTAAGGCAGGGAAAGGCTCTCTGGAGAGTCACTCAGTGTAGACAATGTTGAGCAAGAAGAACCAGTGGTCTGACTTGGTGTAAGGTAGCATCCTATATTCCTCGGGAAGAGCTGAAATGCCCTATTTCTTTATTTTAAAATTTATTTAAAATATTGATATCCCACCCTTCTGCCCTACAATAGGGCACTCAGGGCGGCCTCAATAAAATCGCACACCTATATAATAAAATACACAATAAAAACACAAAACATTACAGTAAATTAAAATGCATAAAATACTATTAAAATACATAAAATGCATTATGCACATACATAACATGCATTATGCATACACATACAAACATACATATATAAGAAAGTGAGAATAAAAGAACTTAAAAGATAAAAATAAAAGATTAAAAAACGTAAAACATATACCCAACTTCACCATCCAATTCACAGGCTATGAAGCTGGGAGGAATTTCAGTGGTTTTGAGAGGGAATTGAAACAGGAACAAAGTACAAACAGTATTCACTTCAGAGGCGAAAAGAGTTCACACTCCGCACAGCAGACAGTGCTGTTGTTCTTCGAAGTTACTTCCTATTTAAAAGAGCTCACAATGAGGGAGGGAGGCATTCCGCCTTGCTCTTGCCCTTGCTTTGACATGGCTTCAAGACAATACTAACAGAGTCAGAAGAAGGTAAATGGGGGGGGGGAGAGAGTAACACGTCTGGTTTAGATGTAGATAATTGAAAAATAATTATGCTCGTCTGACTATAAGCAGTTATTTGTAGGGCTGTGCACCAGATCCGTCTGAATCTCAGATTCTAAAACAAATCAGGCCAATTTGGGTAGACCAGGGATTCAACCAGCTCAGGTGTTCAGCCCCAGATTGCCCCAGGGTCAAAGTGATGGTCGTCCGACAGTGAGAACAAGGGGAGAAGGAAACACACAGGCAGACTCTCTTGTGTGCAGCTCTTGCCTCACTCCAAAATGCATGTCTAATCAAGAACCGGAACAGGGCCCAAATCAGACCAGGGCCCCATGCACAGTGTTGTGCTCTTATAAACTACGTGCATAAAATTCAGTCCCAGTTCCCACACCACCACCAGACTTCCTTGATACCAAAATGATAGGGGAATTCAGATTTAATTTCTCACCTAAGAGTGTGTGTTCGGTTAGCACAGAGCCAGTATATACAGAGCTAGCAATCTGTCTTGCTAGGGACATTGTGAATTAAGCATGGGGATTGGAACCATTCCGGTTATGATGATGATGTAATATTCAGGATCTTCTCCACATGATCAGGCAGCTTGGAGAAGGAATTACAACTCTCCAGTCTTGATGATGCGCAATATGGTTGGGATAATTTGCTGAAACATAAATTAAAATCCTGTGTTTTGTTTGTTGCACCAGGATAACCTTTCTGGGGTTCACAGACTATATTCTACTTTTCAGAGAAAAGAAAGTCTAGAAAGAATTTACTCCACAGTACATGGTTCATCCATGCCAAGAGATAAAACAATTATCTGGATCCTTGCAACAGCTCAGCTAATCCTAGGTAACCGTCACTGAAATAGTATCTTATTTGTGAACAGAGATGCCGTGCTTTTCACGTGCCTTTCAGTGTGCTTTTATTTACTTTGTAACTAGAGGCCTGGACCCAGCATTTTGTCTGACAAATAGTATGCACAGTGACTATGTACATCATACACCCAAATGAATAGACTGTGTGAGAAACTCCTTCCACACATGCTGACTCTGTTCTCAATTTTTCTCTCCCTTACACAATCCTTACTCCAACCTCACTCCTTCCCCTTTCTAACTCAATCCCCACTTCTCCTTCCACAGTCATTATCCCCAGCCTCACTCGTCCCTCCTTTCTAACCACCATTCCTTACAATCTCCCATGAACTTACCCTCTCCTGCCCTCCAAGTCTTTCCTCTCTCACTTGTCTCTGTCCTCCAGATCTGTCTCTCTCCTCCATCTTCCCTGACCCACACACATAATGTTTGTGGCAATGCTTCACTGCCACAAGTGTAATGACAGGAGCAAGGTCTAGACTGAGGCCCCTTCTCCTTTTATATCCTACAATGACGACTTGCTGTGGCTCCATTCTTGCCATGGCTTATTTTCACTACAAGATAAATGCATATTGCTCATATCTGCTGTTCAATGGTGGCTGGTCCATTAGGGCAAAGGGGGCACTGACCCTCCAACAAATTCAGCCTGCCTTCAGCCAGCCTCCACCTGCTTGCCTTCGTACTTATAACCTATCCAGGGGAGTGGCACTGGCTGGCAGTTTCCTCTTCCTTAGTATTGCCCTTGTCGAACTCAGCAGAGAGGAGGATGGGGACAAAAGTTAGCTCTGCCTGTGATTAACTCTGGCTCTGCCTACTGTTGGCCTCTCTGCCTTCCATCCTACTCATCTCCATGGGTTCTAGCCACCAGTGCTGCTGTTGCAACTCTATGACTGTTACAGTGAAATATCCCTGATGTATGAAGTGGAAAACTCACTCCTTCAACTCATGGATCACAGGCGCCATTTGAATATTAATGGGTGCTGGGATTCCAGCCGGACCAGTCACAAGCCTCATGGCAGAGTAAACACTGCCATTAAAGTATAATAATACAAAAGGTGGAGGAGGAGGAAGGTGAGTTGCCAGGGATAGCAGAACTGAATCATACAGGATGTTCCTGCATCTTCACATGGCCAATGATAGCTCACCTCAGGACTTTACAAAAAAGAATTAAAAAAAAGGTGGATGGAAGGAAATGCCTTGCTGTCCATAATCAAAAGTAAGGTTCTACAGAGAGTCAGGAGAACAGATGATACAAAACAGCTGCTGGAGACCTGAGGGAAAGACATTGTATATGGGATAGGGTAAGATGGCTGAATGGAAGAGGAAGAAGCCCAGCCAAAGCGGCAGTTTGCATTGATCTTGATATCTCACTATCATCCAAAGGAAACTCCTGTTTAATATTACTGTAAGTCTAACACCTTCTCTTAAATGTAAATAAATCTGTCATGGGAACTTTATGTTTCCATGTTTAGAATGAATAGTATTGTTTTTTTCCCTAGCATATCTTTCGTGATCTTTAAATGACAGGGTTATGTGGTCTGAACATCTGCATGTTGGTCCTGGATTATCAGTACTTTGTATGTACATCTGGATCCACAGATAGCATAAACTGGGATATGACATAATTAATTTTGATGGTGTTAGATAAAAGGAGGTACATTATGATGATCATTATTAGTACTGTATCTGAAAAAGAAAATAAATAGCAAAAGAAGTTTCTGTGGGCGCTAAGGGACAAAGAAGGAAGCAGCTCCTATATGGAACATTGCAATTGTAGAAACTAGTGACATTTCTGCTTACAAAGCAAAGATAATGCATCACATAGATTTCCTGCTTTATTTTCTTTTGGATGTCATAGGATACAGGGAGACAAATAATGGCCATAAATCTATAATTGTTAGATATTGGACTCAAAGGACAGAGGCAATCTAAAGTAATATGATTTTCTACTGGCATCACCAGTTTGACAAGGGAACGGGACCATGTTATTTTCATTATAGGTGACACAGCAATAATGCTGTATCTCAAGTTTGACTCATTAAGGAAGTCTTGGAAAATAAATGGTTTCTGAATACTTGGTGTGCTGGTTTGATGTAATCGAGAAGAGATCTATTGTCAACCATTAGACTGAATGTTCTTTTTTCTTTTCTTTTGCAGCCTGAGTGGCACAATAAAATGAACATCAACCCCAACCCCACTGAAGTAAGGTCTGTGCTGAAGAAATTGGTTTATACCTATGTCCAAGAGAGGAACAGGAAAGGATGCTGTAATTACACAAACCCATATCTTGAAGAACAGGAGGAGATTGCTGCTTCTCTATTCATCCTGATTATTGTAGGGTTTTTTGGCTTTCTCCTGTTTTCTATGATGATCAGCAATATTGTTACCAGGCAGCGAGAAAATTATACTGACTACCTTTATCCA
This sequence comes from Rhineura floridana, assembly GCF_030035675.1. NCBI lineage: Eukaryota > Metazoa > Chordata > Lepidosauria > Squamata > Rhineuridae > Rhineura > Rhineura floridana. Next base: position 101,409,237 of record NC_084484.1, read on the forward strand.
GAGAACATTCAGAGAAGTGGAAAAAGACCTCCCTGCAAAGACACATTGGCGGCAGCTGCTTGCAAGGTCACACCAGAGCTTGGTCCTTCTGGCCAGTGCCAAAAGACTAACAGCTGTACAACAGCAGCTGAGGCTCCAAGCGCAGAATCAGGACTGGGAAATGTATGAAAGTGCACCTCACATGTAGCATGAGGGCTTATTTTTAACCATAGGTGATTTTGTTACTCACTGAAGTATGGGACTAATTGTACTAGCCTCAGCCAGTTCCTGGCGAGTCTTCTTCAGCATGTGCTTCTACAATGTGTCTCTCACAGAAGAAAACCATCTCCCTCCTTAATTGTGCCATTGTGAAGGCATTTGTTTTTCTAGCTGTGGCCTTTGGGCACCCTTTATGTGTTTTCTTCTTGACATTAAGATTTATTTATTTTTTAACGTATAACATGGATAATGTTTAAAAATAAAGACAAAAAACTTGTCCTAGTGCAAGGTCTTCATTTCTCAGAGGGCAGCAATACCGAGAATCAAATTAAACTAAACTCCACATTAAATTGAGAGCAGAACTAAAGATTACAAGGAACATGGACTGTTCTCCTGTTCCTAATTCTTATTGACTGCTGGGAGGGAGGAGGAAGAGAAGAGCATTAACAATGCAATGAAGTCAGAATGTGAGTAAGGTTGTACTAGATCAGGGGCTGACAATCTGCTTAGGCCAATAGGCACTTTTAGATTTTTCACTCAGTGCTGTGGGTGCCACCTCTGGTCCCTTCTGTTGCCCCTCCCCTGGATCCCCCCCCCCGAAGAGACAGAAAGAATAAAAGTGTGTGCGCTCAACTTTACTTTTCCAAGGGATCTAGGTAAAAATCAAATCCTGTAGAATTAATCTGGGCCTTGAAAAGCACACAGAGCTGAAAAATGAAGCAGGAAATGAAGCATCACTCTTCCAACTTCCTCTTTCCTTCTTCAGCCCTATGTACTTTTCAAGGGGGGGGGAAGTATCCAACCTCACCACCTCATGACCAAGGGGGTGGTGAGGGGGTGCTCAGAGCCACGTGGGTCCCAGGGAATACCTCACAGGCACCACATTGGTGAGCCCTGTCCTAGATGTTACAGATGGAAAGGAGGAAATATTGCCATCTTTCACAGCAGCCCTCCATTTCTTGTAACGTGTAGTTCCACACTAAAAGTTATTGCTTGTAGGTGTTAGAGAAGAAAAAGGCAATTAATACAGAGAGGATTATTATAGTTTTGCACAATTTCTTCCATATTCTAGGTTGATTTTTCAGGTTTTGAGCTACCAGAGGAGAAAGAAGCTCTCTCTATCCAAGGTCTAAATGAGCCTCATTCTCATTTCTTCATAATGAATCAAAACGAAAAATTCCTACATTGTTATATACTGTGCTGCCATTTGTGAAGTAATTGGGAAACGTATGTGGCTCCTATGTCTGCTCTACTACTTTGGGGACCTTCTCAAAACAGTGGAAAATATTGTGAAGCACTTGTTATTCTATTTGAGTGACAATTCCCTTAGTTCTGCTGAGAAAAGCCTTTTTATTAGCTTAGATACCTAAGAGTTTTTTTCAAAGCAAAGGTGAAGAAAATGCAGGCTTCAGATGTACATATTAGAAATGTTTTTTGTCTATTGCTTTCATTTCTTTGGAAAAAGTCTGTCATTTGGAAACTTAGATAATGCTTCAATACTAAGATACTAAGCTGAATTAGCTTAAGGAATTCACAGAAGAATTTTTTTCCATCCCCTTCTTTCCCCTGCAGACAACTGCAGGAAGGACCATAGCTCAGTGTTAGAGCATCTGCTTTGGAGGCAGAAGATTCCAAGTTCAATCCCCAGCATCTCCAGGTAGGAGATCCTAGACAGTTGTTGCCAGTCAGTGTTGACAGTACTGAGCTAGATGGAGCAATGGTCTGACTCAGTATAAGGCAGCTTCCTGTGTTCCTATGCATTCCCATAGAAGCCTCTCTGGGGGGTGAGAGGCTCAGATGTGAGATGTGGGCATGGGGGAGGGGTCTTGGGGGAGACGAGAATTACCCAAAATTAGACTTGGAGCCTAAGACAAGTTAATTGAGGCTGCAATCCTACACCCTTTTACCTGGCAGTAAACTCCTTTGAAGTCAGTGAGACCTACTTCAGAGCAGGCATGTATAGAATTGCACTGTTCATGAAAGGAAACTTTTACCTGCAGCCTCCTGCTCTCCATCCTGCATTGTTCAGGAAAGCTCCCCTGGAAAGGCTTTTTGGGGAACACAGATGGCTTCAGGGGGTAGAAGGAGAGAGGAAATATTCTTTCCATTAACATATCTTAGGATCTAAACCATAATTATTATTTTTTAATTTGCTGCCACAAAATATAGTGCTGGTCATTGACATAGGAGGCGTTTCCAAGGGAACTAGAAACAGTCACAGAGGATAGGTCTCCAGCTAGCGCCCAGCTATGAGTGCTAAATGGAATTTCCAGGTTCAGAAGTAGTATGCTGCTGAGTACCTCTTCTTGAGGGCAATAGCTGGATTGGGCTATTTATGCGGTGACTGAGAGATTCTTAAATACAGGTACCTGGTTGGGCCACTGTGGGAAGCAAGATGCTGGACTACATGGACCGTTGATCTGATCCTGCAGGGCTCTCCATATATATGGTCCAACATTATACCCACTATACCATGCTGGCTCTTCCACTGAGTATGCAGACAGAATCTGCCTTATTTCCCAGTTGTTCCTGCTAAATTCTGTGGGACAAAATAAATGGACTTAAGTATAGGTCACAGTTGAAGAAGATGGGAAATGAGACTAGACAAAGGATCAGAACACTTAATCCTTTCTCTCACCTACCCATCAAACAATGGGCCTTCACTTATACTTCATGCAACCTGCTAGGTATTTCAAAACAATTAAGGGCAAAAAGTTTCAGGCTCCAGCTTTCAAATGCATAAATATAACCTTTGGACTTTTTTGCATGATCATTTGAGGCTATGGCAGCATAAGTTTTCAATCAGTCTCTTCTTCCAGCAGCAATAACCCATGGCAAGGTAGCCGCATGAAGCCATACACTGAATGCTACATGGAAAGGCTTTGGGGAATCAACTGCCAATGCAGCTCAATAGCAAAGTCAACCCACAGTGGGTTCTCCACGGAACACAAGACTACCGTACTGCAGAAAGTTATCATAAGCTCTATGATAATGACATCTGTTATAGGCCCAATAGGTCACACAAATTTGTCATCAGTGAACCAATTGTATAGGAAAGGAATAACATGGTGCAATTGCAACACAATGTGACATTCTAACAAAACATTCCTCTATATTCAGAACTAAGTTTAAGAGTATCAGAAAAACATTTTTATAATTCTAGCAAAACACTTGACCCTTAATGCTTTTCTATGAAAACAAAGGTCTCAAACAAAAGGACCATCTAAACCCAGTGTATGACAGTGTCAGAAATATGAATTTGCATGTGATTTTAGTATATAGAATCCTTTTTGTGGAAATAATATATTCACATTTCGATATAGATATAACTCACTAATTATTTCTCCTTTCACAGATCCTTTTCTTTTTCAGCAGATAAAGATCTTTACAAAAAAATAGGCAGCTTACAGCACAATCATCATCATGTTTACTCAGCAGTAGCAGACCTACACAGCTGAGTAATACTATTCAGTTTCAGGCAGCACTTTGAGCAGAACAATGGTCCTCTGCAAAATGATTACCACCTGCTCAGTGTTTCGTCATTCAAAATCACAGTCTCTTAAGGCTATTTTTAATTCATCAAAATCAGGCTACACATGCAACGTCCACATTTTTATGATATTTGGAGGCTATATTTATGTGTAGGATTAAATGAGAACAATATAGGCATGTGCGGGATCTAAGAGTACATCATCCACACAGTTGTTTTGAAGAGGGAGAGGGACATCTAATGCACATCAAGTTCTTGAAATACATATGTCTGCAGCTGTCTTGCCACCACTTTCACCTTTGGTCTGCCTGCACTTTGGGCATTTTGTAGTATGCACAACTACAGCATCTGGAGGAGGATAAGGGCATCTCTCAGTGGAGCATCTACTTTACATGCATAAGTTCCCAGGTTCAATCCCCAGCATCTCCAGGTAGGGCTGGGAAAGACCCCAGTCTGAAATCCTAGAGAGCCACCACTGGTGTAGACAATACTGAGCTAGATGGGCCAATGGTCCATTTCCTATGTTCCTAAAGAGCACATGATTTCATCTGAGGGTCAGTTCCTGGCATCTCTAGTGAAAGGATCTCAGGAAGCAGAGCTGATGAAGAACAGAGTAGCTGCCAGCCAGAGTAGATGAAATGCAACTTTCTATGTGTCCTATGATATAGAGTGCAGCCTCACACATAAGTTAATATGAAACATTTACACAAAAAGCTTTCTTCTGAATGATACAAAATGCATTACAATACATGTAAATTGTCATTTGAAATCCTCTCTGAAAGGCAGATACCTCCGCCTTGAATATATCTTGTAGTTTAAGGCTACAATCTTATACCCACTTACCTGGGAGTAAATCCCACTGAATTCAATGAGAGTTACTACTGAGTAGACATGTATAGTATTGCACTCTACGCTGCCTATAAATGTTGTAATAATCTATACTTACTCAAAAGCATTGTAATTAAGTAGGTGTGGGAACAACTAAGTTACTTATCTAAAACAGATCTCCATAGCAATCAAAGCCTCAGAAGACAAATTACTAAATGCAATTCTTCCTCCTTTTGATTATAGTATCTCCACTTTCTACCTATTGGATAGCTATCTCAATGCATATCCTTTGCCAAAACAAACAAACAAAAATCCTATTGCCAAATGTTTGCTATCAATGAGGAATCTTCATTGGCCTTAATAAGATCAGAATCCATGGAGACATTAAACAGATCTCTAAATGTCACAGGCTTCATCATCTGTGACAATAGCCTTTTACACGCATTTTATGTGTGTATAGGATGTATGTGCTCGCTGTCTCACCCCTAACCATCACCCACTGATTGGCTCTTTGTAGAGGCAATTGGGGGCTACCATCATATGGAGAAAGCCAGAACACATACAACTCATGGACATTTTGAATACATGTAAATGTCTGTTTAGCAATCCACAGATACAGATTTCAGTGAGATAGTGGGAAGCAAATTTCAGAGCCTGTGCCACCTGAATAGTACAATCACATCACATTCATACAAGAATGTTGTAATGTTGGAATAACCTACCCATGCCAATGTTGCAGAAAAGAAAGTGCTTGGTTGTGAAGAAAATTATTCAAGTGACTGATTTCTCACATTACCAGTTTTAGCATTACTTATTCGTATTACTCTCCCTCCTCTACTGTTCTAAGAGTTATCAGTGAAGAGTGAATGTAAACCTGGAATTTATGCTTGATCGTATATAGCATGCTGAATTTTTATTTGCAGGCTTCAGAAGTTTAGTCAACATTTTCTGCTGTGGAAAGGTATAAAAGAACTGCAGCAATAAGACTCATATAAGTTGGCTAGGAATGAGCCAGAGAGCTAGCCAGACAAATTGGGCAGAGGTAAATAGATCAGACCCAAACGTTCAGTTTTTCAAGATCCAAAAACACATTTCAAAATGACCATACTTGGTCATATATTTAGGGCTCTTCCAGATGTAACCTTCATAGTGCTATCCTTGCTGTTCATTTTACTGTTGTTTTTGAGGATTCACACAACATTCTAAGAACATAAGAACATAAGAAGAGCCTGCTGGATCAGGCCAGTGGCCCATCTAGTCCAGCATCCTGTTCTCACAGTGGCCAACCAGGTGCCTGGGGGAAGCCCGCAAGCAGGACCCGAGTGCAAGAACACTCTCCCCTCCTGAGGCTTCCAGCAACTGGTTTTCAGAAGCATGCTGCCTCTGACTAGGGTGGCGGAGCACATTGTTCTGTTGCTATTCTGGTTTATTCCCTTCATTGTCCCATTTTTTTCTTCTACTGCAAAAAGGTGGGTTTATTGAGCAAACTGCCCTGGTATAGTTTTGGGTTTTTGCTGGCACAATATTCCTCATTCCTGGTGTGGTGTTTGATGTTGTTACCTGAAAATTCAAGTTGGTGCATTTTCACCTGATCACTTTTTTGGGAGGGGCAAGAGACCTTTTACTTTTTTGTACAAGTTAGGGGGGAAAGAAAAAAAGCACCATTTGCAGCAGGCTTGCAGAATGGGAGCTAGCAGGAAATGACATAACAAAGGGAGGAGGAGGGAGTGGGCGTTGACTCACAAAAGCATCGGAGCTAATCGTCTACAGGCCCCCAGAAATACGAAGCACAGATGGTTTTTCCTTCCCTTTTCAGATTAAACTTGGATTTATTTGCTGCAGATTAAAAGCTGAAAGCACTGGGACACCTTCCCTTTGCTTCCTACGTCATGTGATCACTGCGAATTAAACAGGCATGCAAGTAGAACCCAACTTCCTCGCTATTAGCTAGCCATTAGTGTTTGAGGGCTTATGCTGGCCTACTCTTGTAATTCAGAAATGTAGCCTACTAACAGCTCTCCTCACCCATCTTCAAAATGTTTTTCTTAGGGGCTCATTCATATTGGATGATAATTTAAAAAGTGAAAGGAAAAGCCATTTAGCTGTGCTATAAAATGTGTTTGCTGTTAATAAAAATAATTATCTTCTGCAATTGCATGCCAATTATTTTTTCCATGATTTACCTACCCAAAACATGTGAATGCATTGTTCAGCTTTTGTTTAGGATGCTATTGAATAACACATGCAATGAAGTCCATTGTGAGCTCATCACTATCATGGACATCATCAGAACTTTGTGTGTACTTCAATTTTACCTGAAGTTTCAAGATGTATCGTATTGTAAACCCACTTTTAAAGCACATCATCCACAGGAGTTCTCATGATGCTACTACAAGGAAACAATGCCTGCAATATTTAAAAACCCTAAGAACTCTTCAGCTTAGTGACTACAATACAATCTTTTTAGGAGAAACTGATATTTCAGAAAGTCTAATAACAGGGGGGAAAGTTCCCCATGAAGATAGTCTTAATTGGCCTGTATGGACAGTTGTACATGCTGGCAACAGCCAAGGATGGGTACCATGGAGATACAGAGTATTTCTAAGGGATGACTTACCCTTAGACCAGCCAGAAGATGTCTTTCAGGAACTCTGTGACTTCCTGTCAATAACCTATGGGAAGTGTGCCATTGTGGTCAAAGAGAAAAGACAGTCAAGAGTGAAAATTGAAGAGTCCACTCAAGAGGTAGAGATAAGTGAACCTCAGCCTACACCTCTGCCTTGTTTATCAAGCATCAAGTGCTGTCCTGAGATTGCTAAGGCCACAGGTCATGAACTTCTCTCAGTGCCTTTCCCCTACAACTACCTCCACCCTATGGATGCTGCCTGGTCATCTCTGAAATGGTTTATTATCAATAACAGAAAGGAGTTCTCTCTGACATCTTTGGAGAGGACCTTCTCATACCAGTGCATCCTCTTCAGTGATTTGATTGGAAAAGGAATCGAGAAGATGAGCCCAAACAAGTGGAAGATATCAGTAAGCAAAGTGCGGAGATGGGAAAACTACTACTTGGATAAGTTTTCCTAACTTGGATAGGCTTTCCTGACTTTTCTCCAGCCATTTGTCAAACGATCTTTGAAAGTTGGCTAGCTGATGTACTATTCTCCTTCTCAGCTTTAATTCTAAATCAACAGTACCAATAATGAATAAAAGCAACAATTTTAACATGACTTTAAGCAATATCATGCTGGGCTTATAAGTGCAATTTATGGAGATGGATTTCATTCAGTCTAGCTGCAGAAACTCACAAGAAGTTGTTTTGCCAAAGGGCAAAAGATTACAGGGTTTGTAATTTCGAGGCAATAAAAGACCCAGGAAAGAAAGGGTTACAACGCTTTTAATGAGAGAAATTAATGTCTATAACAGCAGTTAAAAGCAATTCCTATCTCACATTTATTTATTTATTTATTATTTGATTTATATCCCGCCCTTCCTCCCAGCAGGAGCCCATCCTCTCCTTCTGAGTTTACCAGGAGCTCCGATGACAGCGGTGAGGAGAAAGCCCAGCTGTTCAATGCCTGCGTGTAGATTGATGTCAAAGAAGCTCCTCAAGTAGGACTTGGGGGGCTCTATGTATACCAAAAGACAGCCCCCAGACCTGGGTGTAGCTCTGCCTCTTGTGATTTCAGTTCTACCTGTGAGACGCTTATCTTTACTTGGATCTCACGCTACTGTCTTTTGTTCATTCTGTTGGGTCAGCGTTTTGGAATTTTGCTGTCAGTTCAGCCTGAGAATATGGCTCTTTTAGGCAGTGTTCCCATCATATTTGAAAACATCCTCCCTGTTTGTTTTGTCTGATTAGGAGCCTTTCTTACCTCATCTGTGTTATATTCCCTGACTTCTGTACTGTATGAGAAAGTCTGCTTTGAGCATGCCTGCACAACAAGCCCAACTGGCCTAAGAGCAGGGAGTGGGTAGGACAGGACCATGGGACAAGAGGATGGAGCATGCCAAACTAAACCTCCTCGGTCCTCACATCGAGAAGTCTTGCAGGTCAGTTGGCAATACATAAGTAAAAGGGAGGGAATAAAACAAGCTAAATTGGGGGGGGAGTGAAACTAGGAGAAAATTAGAAAATAAAAGTGTCGTCAATATGCTAGTCCTAAACAGCTGAGTAGCTAACCTGTGGTCTTCCAGATGTTGTTGGACTCTGGCTCTCATCACCCCCAGCCAACATGGCCAATGGACAGGGATAGTGGGAGTTGGAGTCACCCCTGCAAACAGACTTACTCCCAGCTCTGTACTTGTGACAGACTGAATCCATATCATACGGACTAATAATAATAATAATAAATTTAATTTTTGTGTCACCTATCTGGCCGAAGCCACTCTAGGCGACGTACATGTTAAAATACAATAAAATACAATATAAACACAGCACAAAATACAATGCAGTCAACAATAACCATTTTAAATAGCAGCAGTATAAAACAATAAAACAATCAATAGACAATTTTAAACAATTTTAGCCCATCCCGGAGATCCCAAAGGCCTGTCCAAAGAGCCACTTTTTTAAGGCTCGGAGAAATATATCCAGGGAAGGGGCATGGCGAAGATCAAACGGGAGGGAGTTCCACAGAGTGGGGGCCGCCACTGAAAATGCCCTCTCTCTAGTCCCCACCAATCTAGCTGTTTTCGTCGGTGGGACTGAGAGAAGGCCCTGCGTGGCTGATCTAGTCAGGCGGCTTAGTTGGTGGTACTGGAGGTGCTCCTTCAGGTAAACTGGGCCGAGACCGTATAGGGATTTAAAGGTTAACACCAACACCTTGAATTGGGCCTGGAAAACAACTGGGAGCCAATGTAGATGAAATAATACTGGCGTAATGTGATCACGGCGGCGGCTGTTTGTGAGCAGATGAGCCGCCGCATTCTGCACCAGTTGTAATTTCCGGACCGTAACCCCACGTAGAGCGCATTGCAGTAGTCTAATCGAGAGGTGACCAGAGCATGTACTACCAGTGGGAGCTGATGAATAGGGAGGTAGGGTTGCAGCCTCCGTATAAGGTGTAGCTGATACCAAGCTGCCCGGCTCACTGCCGAAATCTGAGCCTCCATGGACAGCTTGGAATCAAGAACAACCCCGAGGCTGCGGACCTGATCCTTCAGGGGTAGACTCACCCCATTAAGCTTCAGGTCAACAACACCTAACCTTCCCCTGTCACCCACAAGCAGCACCTCGGTCTTATCAGGATTGAGCTTCAGCCTGTTCCTTCCCATCCACCCACTCACGGATTCCAGGCACTTGGACAAGGTTTCCACAGCCAACTCCGGTGAGGATTTAAAAGAGAGATAGAGCTGCGTGTCATCAGCATATTGGTGACACCACAGCCCAAAACTCCTGATGATGGCTCCCAGCGGTTTTACATAGATGTTAAATAGCATGGGAGAGAGGATAGAGCCCTGTGGCACTCCACAAATGAGGGACCAAGGGTCTGAGACCTCATCCCCCAATGCTACCTGTTGATGCCTGTCAGAGAGAAAGGATCGGAACCACTGTAAAACAGTGCCTCCTATTCCCAGTCCCTCCAGGCGATCTAACAGGATACCATGGTCGACGGTATCAAAAGCCGCTGAGAGATCCAGGAGGACAAGAAAGGTGAATTCTCCCCTATCTAATGCCCTCCTCATATCATCCACCAGAGCGACCAAGGCTGTTTCAGTACCATGTCCAGTCCTGAAACCCGATTGGTATGGATCCAAATAATCCGTTTCATCCAAGTGTGCTGACAACTGGTTAGCCACCACTCGCTCAATGATCTTGCCCAAAAATGGCAAATTCGAAATGGGGCGAAAGTTGTTCAAGACTTGTTCAAGACTAAGCTCTTAGTCAGAATGAATGAAAACACTGATTAGGAGGCACAGGGTTGGACTGTAACATAGCTGTTGTTTTCTGCCCTATGATTCTTTGACCACTTTCTTTACATCCTCCAGCCAATAGTAAATCATTCCTAGGAAATGAAGGTACCTTTTCCAGCATGATCCAGAAAAACTAGCATAGCAAAGCATACTCATTAAGAGCATGAACTCAGACCTGGAAGTTAGTTGAAATCTCAGCTGAGATTGCAATCCAGACCCCTCATCCCCCATGCTGGGGGTGAGGTTGAATGACTCTGCCAGGACCTCCACACACACAGTGACACCAGCTCCACTTCTCCAGTGCAGAGTTCCTTGTTCCACCTGCCAAAAGTATAGGTGGGCAGAAGTACCACTGGAGAGATTCCCACTGGTGGTAGCCCACAGAAAGCCTCAAAATGGGACATTCCAGTAGTGAAGAGGGCCTGAGTCAGCCCAGCATCCACTCGATCCCAAGACAGTCCCACTGCCATCACTTGAAGGCATCAGAGCCCGATCATTACACCACCTTCAGGGTAGTATATTGGGGTTAGAATTGCTCTGTTAACTATGAATTCACTAGGTGAGCTTTAGGCAATCCATTATCTCAACCTCAGATCCTAAGTATGATGTTCAAAGACAATTCAAGTCTAACCTACAAGGCTGCTCTAAGGATTACTAAGATAATGTAACAAAATTCTTTGTTAGGAGAATGCTTTATAAATACTTTTTTTGTAACAAGTACAAGTTATTTACATTTTAAAATATTTTTTCTGATTGCTTGAAAGGTTGAACAGTCAATGTAGTTAAGGGCCAACTGCTATTTCATTATGACATTCAATTTCATAGTGTTTAGTTTTGTATTTCTAATAATAGAATTATGCCAAGCAATATATATGATGTTCTGCCAGCAGATTCAGATTACATTTGAACAAACTGGTGAAATCCAATCATTGTTCTTGTTGAATTAGATTGCTATGGTTTCTTCTGAAAACCACCTACAGCCAACTGTCAAAGTTTCATCCAGCATATGTGACTCTCCTAGACACTCATTTCTCAGGTTTCATCACATAGTTCAAATAATTTTACATGAAAATGGGAATCAAGATGAGATATAGATATGAATCATAGTAATGAAAGAACTTCAAGGAGCTGTCCAAAATGTTTTGATTGAGGAACCATCCCAAAGTTTTGGATGTATAGGCTGCATATCATCAGCTAAGTGCTGGACAAGTGAAGACACTATCTCATTCAAGGGCCAGCACCTTTGGTGAAACCATTCAGATTTGAGGCAGATATAAAGTCATTGGAATGAATACACAAAAAGATCCAATATAGATACAAAGCAAACAGCTGCTAAGACTTTTGATCATTTAACTGAAATTTTAATCTCTAATATGAGAAGGGGAATTTTAAAACACAATACTAATTTAGAAATCCCAAATGATCACCATGTATGTTTTCCCAACAGTTTCTGAATATCGCCCTTCCTGCTGTCAGATTTGCATCCTTTTTTTCTTTTAAGGAGAGACTGAATGTTTGATACAAATCCTTTTAAGCTGTGAATCACCGTCCAATGAGTCAAAACAGATACAGTTGTATGGTAGAGGTTGGTGATACACAGTGGAATTTGTGGTGTGTTCTGGATAAATTTAAAAGCATACAGATATGTGTAGGAGTGAGTAGGTTGATGATATAAGTTGGTGATCATATGCCCAGGATGTCATTGCACAACAGCGTCAAGGCAATGAATCTGCTGCAGTGCTGACATCTTTACCATCTGGACCCACAGGCAAGAGGCTCTTGAGAAATTCCAGCAGGACTGCAAACTGTCACCCCACCATCCAGCCTAAACCAGTCCATCCAGCAGGTTAACTGTGATAGAGCCTCAGTTAGTAGATAAGGGACATGTAGCACAATCTTATGTATGTCAGCTCAGAGTTCAGCTAGCTGGTCTTACTCCCAGAAAAGCATGCACAGAATTGTAATGTTAGCTTTGTACCTTGCTCTGAACTATACCACATTGGGTATTTGGATAGATCTATTTATATTTTTCAGACAGATTAGGTCAAGGGATGGTTGGGTGGGGACAGGAATTAGAATCAACCTAAATCCACTTCCACTCCCAGGTCTCTCTTCAGACATTTCCCAGCAACCCCTACCCACCCTTTATTTTTCCCTGCTCCGTAACATTCTCTGCTCCTCCACTTTTCTGTTTCTTTCTGCTTCTTCTTTTTGGTCTTCCAGGATTTTTATGCTGTTTCCAAAAGGCTACTACAAACTCTTGTCATGCACTTCTGAATGAAAAACTATACCATAGTGATATCTTCTCCCATCCTTATTTTCATTTCTGATGGGCTTTGACGAGCCTCAGATATTCCTACAAATGTGTGGGAAAGAGCTGGAAACAATGGGGATTTGGAAGTCTCCTGTGGGGAGTGGGCAGATAGATGGGGAAGGACACAAGCGGCCCAGGAGCCTTCAGCTCAATGAAGTTCACTCCCAAGAACATACAGGACAGCATTTGCAGTACATGATACTTTTCTATATTTAGCATGATTCATCCTATCCAGCCTTACTCACTAGAGCTGTTCACTGTATTTCCACAGGATGGCAGTATGCGTGTGTGTGTGTGTGTGTGTGTGTGTGTGTGTGTGTATATATATATATATATATATATATATATATATATATATATATATATACACACACTAAAAATGACAGTTTTTAGTAGTTCTTGCAGTTTCTTACGGTTTTTGAGTAAGCCTTCTCCAACCTGTAACATCAACAACAAAAACCTGGATAGCAGAGATCTCTTCTTACACTGACTATGCTTTCTTACCAGTTGAAGACAAAGTTTAAAAAGCCATGTGGGCCAAGGAGCAGTGCTGTGTTGGGGAGCCAAGGTAAAAGACTGATTTTTCTTAACCGTTGCTCACACTTCTGTAGGAAGGTCTGTCGCAGTTTCGACACCTTGTCTGTAGTTTAATAAGCAGAATTATAAAAAAGATCTTCAAAGTTTTCCCATTTTCACTGATGTAACAGTCACTATTTCTGCTAAAACAAGGATCTTTCACTAGACCTTACCACTGTGTTATAAAACTACCTTGGCTCTGAAATAATATATTTTTAAAATCAAACTCAATATTAGAACCAGTGGGTTTAATCTATACCTAATATATCCTGAATATATCTATTATATATTAGGGACATAATTTTATTTGTAATTACCCAGGCAACATAAAAAAACCCATGTACTTTTAATAAGCCTTGCAATTCATAAAGAAAACCAAATGACCAGCCCAAAGTTAAGTGCTTTAAAATCCCATAGCTGGCAAGTTACATGAATGCTTAACTCTCCTGCTGAAATCAGACATAAAGCATACACTTGTGCATGTTTAGTTCCATTGTGTCCTATAAGGCTTACTCCCAGGGAAGACTGCATAGGATTGCAGCCTTACAACCATACTCAGAAGTATGCCCTATTGATTTAATTCAGGTGTAGGGAACCATCAGCCCCAGCATAGCCAATGGCCAGGGATGATGAGAGTTGTAGTTCAGCAACATCTGGAGGGCCAAAAGTTCTCCACACCTGGTTTAAATGGAACTCCGGTAAGGTGTACAAGACTGCAGCCATAAAATAATTTAAGTTGGGCTGTATCAAAAAGTCTTAAGTTGTTAAAATACCATGAAGCTCTTAAACCTAGTTTATATATGCTATGGACAAAAGTCTCTAAATTGGTGACAGCTGAATTTTCATATTTAGTTTTCAAACCTAAGTTTGAAATATATTGGGAGGAGAGGTATGACGCCTTTTCAGCTAAATGCAAAATTCTAGTTTCCTCTCCTATTCCACTTCAAGCCAAATTTCAAAGTATATAAGCTCAACCCTGCTAAATTTAGTCAGTGACAGAGTCCTTTTAAAACCAGTGGATCAGACAGGACTAGCTCAAGTCCAACTGTTTGCAATGGGACTTATTCATGACCAACTTTAGCTAAATCGGAACCCATAGGGGAAAGGCAGGAGTGTAGCAAATTAACTCATAAATAAACCTTGTTTTGAGGAAATATTTCATCTGTTTAATTTTGAAATGCTTAAATCATTAGAAAACTGTAGACAACCTCTTTTATCATAGCAAGTTTGCATGTACATTTGAAAGATTAAAATCAGATTTACAAACTTTTGTTAAGTTTTTATTATATAAATAACCGACAGGATATTCTTATTACATATACAAAAAAATCCAAGACAGTGTTTGTTTAAGTAAACGTTGGCCTTGGGGAATTACATTTCTCTGGCACAGCATTCAATTTTAGTGAAGTCTTCAACTCTCCCAGGAAAGGAATCCAAGCAAGCTGCCAAATGGCTACAAATCTGCACACAAAACAGAATAGTTACATTTGCAGCAGTGGATTGAAACAATAACCATCTTCCCACGTGGAAACCCACATGTGAGGTTAGAAGGAAAGTTCTTCAGCTTTGATGCCACTGGACACCTGTGGGAAGGGATGGGATCTGCTTTGTATGCAGAAGGTCATTCCAGGAAGGGCTATAAATGTCTTCCACCTAAAAGCCTGGAGAGTCGCTGCCAGCCAATGTAGACAATACTGAGCTAGATGGACTAATGGTCTGACCCAGTATAAGGCAGCTTCCTATATTCCTGTGTAGGACTGTGTGATTCACTATGCCATGACTCTTCTTGCTATTGTACGGAACAACTTATTTCACTGCCAATTCATATCTTGAAACCCAGACTACAGTTTTTCCTCTGCAAAGTGGTGTTGAGAGGTGATCTGCAGGGAAGACTCAGCAGGAGGACAGGGGCTTGACTCATCCTCCACCTGCTATCTTCCCTCTTGCAACTGCCTCCCAGCCAACCAAAATATTCTTAGGGAGGCCTAATCCCATATGAACCTGCATACCACATACTACTCTGAGATTAGGCGTTTTGCTCCAAAGCCATGGACTTCTCCCCACAGAGGGGTCCAATTAGCCTCCACAATCCTATTCAGAAGAGCTTTAGAAAGGGGAGCCGAAAGGTGTCTGAAAATGCTGTACACATCTGCTCAACTTTACTATTTAAGGATTTATTCCTTTTTCATTGTAATTTTTCAAAGTTTTAATAATGTATGCATTTTATGGTACGTCTGTGTTAGAATCATTTCTGATGCATTATATAGTAGAACGAAGGATGTAAACGTTTAAAATAAAATAAAATAAATGTTATCACTGAAACATTAGCTGAAAATGGAGTTTCTGAAACTGCCACAGGTAGTAAGCCAATCCATTTTGCAAATATGTCAGAATTAGACCATCCTATGCTTCCTATAATATTTTATAGATTCATTGCTCTCCTTGAAAGATGTTGGGTGTCTTCAGCTTTTGTACTCCAAATACATACAAACACTGAAATGCAGATCTCTTCGTGGTGTTTAGAATAACTAACTAACTAAATAGCAGCATGATAAACAAGACATTTCAAAACTCCAAGTTCACGAGCAACCTTTCCCAAGTGTCAAATTGTAGAAGTATGTACAACATTATTATTATTCTGCCTTTCACATTCTTGCTTAATTGTGTTGTTGGATCATAACTCTTAAAAGATGTGGTTAAGACAATTGGGAAGGGTTACAGTGATCTTTCCATCTTTTCTTTTCTATATCAAGTCCTCAAAGGAAAGAGTTCACCTCCCATAGAAATGCAAATGCATTTATTTGTTCAAAAATTGTTTTCCTTGTCATTTTTTGTTATCCACATAAGCTACTGGTATCATTTTGCTGTTGCACAAGTCCATGTTTAGTAAACGAGGGGGTTGTTTTTGCTTCTTTGGATACTTTTATTTGATATCATAATGTAGATTGTATGCTGCTGCTTCTGCATTCTTGCTTTATTTTGCAGTGTTTTATTATATATTTATTACAAACTTTATTATTGCATACAATACACAATATATGTCTAAACTATGTATTAAAATCAGTATTTAAACAGTTAATTTTAATACTTTTAGAAAAGGAGCCATTTCACTATTACAGAACTAAAATAACTATTATAAACAGATATAAATGTAACAGTTAATTAATAAAAGGAGCAGACTGATGCCTGACATGTTTTTCATTTAGCTTAGCTTAAAGCTTCTGACTTTTCCTTAAATGCATTAATGTAATGATTTCATAAATTCCATGCCCTGAAATTGATATAAGAAGTTACTGGGTTTCACTAATTTATACTTTCTCTAACTCTCTTTCCCTCCTTAAGCATTCCTGTTAACAGGGGTGTAGTGGTTTGGGGTCTCAGGGGGTCACAGAACCTTACTTTTTTGGGAGCACAGTCCCAGCCAGGTCCCCAGGTACGAGCCAATCATCATGAAAAAGAGAAATGTTAGCCAATGAGAAGAGTCCTTGCCCTTTCATGCTCATTGGAGACAATGAGGGTGAAAGGTGAGTCAGTAACTAAAACAAAGACACCCCTCTTCATGATGATTGGCTCTTAGGGATGTCTGTTGTAGTGGAGTGTGGACGTGGAGATGACACCAAGAGCAAGGGAGATGAGAGAAAGTGGAAAGAGGGTGTGGCTGTGAGAGGATGTGGTGTGACTATCATAAAGCGACCCTGCACTTCTGAATTTGCCACTGCACTATTGCCTGTTAGTTTAACTATATGTAACTGTACCCATAACATCCTTGTTAAATCTAATCGATTAGGCTTCTGATTTTCTTTCCATGCCTTGATGTAAACTGTTCTAGCTAGAGTTACGATGTATAGAGCTTGATCTTGTTGATTTACTCTTATATGATCTTTTACATAGTTTCATAATCGTGATAGAGAGTTCAGCGGTACCTGGTACCCAAATATCTCTTGAAGAACTGTGGTGACCATTTACTAATACGTTTCTCCCCTGGTAACACAACAGTGTCAGCACTTGCCATCACCCCTACTCCCAACTTTAAGTGGCTTCCGAGGGGACCAATGCCCCCAGTGAATAATTTTAAAAGTTTTCTTTATAACTGCTCAAAATTGAATATATAGAGATCTTGTTTATTAATAATAAATAATAAAAAAACCAAACCTGCTCCAGTATGCCGTACTGTAAGTCACGGTCCAATTTGGCTTTATATCCTGGATTTCCATATGGGTTCTTTATATTAACTAAGTTTTTACAAATTATTGAGAACACTTTTGACTTATTTTCTATCTGTGATTTTTCAAATTCAGTTTGTTCCCTATAAATTAAATGTCCATGTCCCAATCTGTTTAAATATGCCCTTATCTGTATAAATTGGAAGTGGGGTGAGAGACACTGTGCTTTCTGTGATGCCTGTTCATAAGTCATCACTTGAGCGCAATCCTGATACAGCTTCAGCCCTTTTGCTTTCCAAACTGGAAACATATACAGTTGGCCTTTAGGGTTAAATTTATCATCCTTTAAAACCAAGGCTATAGGTGATGTTCCTGGTGCTGGCTTACATAGGGGGCACATGGGGAGAGCAGAGGGAGGGAAAGTTCTGTTGCTTGCCTTAGCAGAACTGTTTAGTGGGATACTATCCATTGTGTGTTTTCTGAAGCAAACTAACTAAAAAGGGACCAAAAGTCCATCCAACCTGTGTAAGGCAAAACCATCACAACTCACTTCAAACACAGGTCAGCCTGCATCATCTAGACCACAGTGTGCCCCAAGCAGAGCATGTGTATTACAGGTACAGAGGCTGTACATACACCCAAGAAAATATGCATAGGATTAGGCTAAGAATTCTTCCCTATGCTTTATGACTGAGCCTTTTAAAAGCAAGAGATCTTGAAATTTTTTATGTGTATGGATTATTAAATATTAATTAACAATTAAAAGGTAAAGGTGTCCCCGCACTTGTAGTGCGAGTCGTTTTCGACTCTTAGGGTGACGTCTTGCGACATTTACTAGGCAGACCCTCTGCAAGGGTGGGGGACCTATTAAATTGGTCCGCCCCCAGAGACTAATGGATCCTGAGGGTTTCCAAAGGGCTCTGGGGGATTTTCCGACTGAGAAGACTGGCGCTCCTGTCGAAGCCCTGGTTGGATTGTGGAATACGGAGCTGACCCGGGCGGTTGACACGATCGCTCCCATGCGCCCCCTCCTATGTAGAGCTCATACAGCTCCATGGTATACCGTGGAGCTGAGAGTGATGAAGCAAGAGAGGAGGAGGCTTGAGTGCAGATGGAGGCGAACTCCTGACGAATGCAATTATGCTTTGGTAAGTGCTTCTTCTAAGCGGTATATAGTAGCGGTGAGGGCAGCAAAAAAGAGATATTTTGCTGCCACAATTAAGGCATCTCTCTCCCGCCCGGCGGAGCTCTTTAAAATTGTACGAGGGCTTTTACATTCTCGCCCTCGGGATATTATGGATTCATCTGTAGCCCGCTGTGATGAGTTCGCGAGGCACTTCCAGGATAAGATTGCATGCATTCGCCGGGACTTAGACTCCAATGTTATGACATTGTTATGACGAAGCATCCAGAACGCGGTCTTGTCCTTATTTATTGGATGAGTTTCAGTCTGTACAGCTTGAGGATGTTGACAAGATCCTTGGACTGGTGCAAGCGACCACATCTGTTCTGGACCCTTGCCCCTCTTGGCTGGTGAAAGCTGGCAGGACTGGAACCGCCGACTGGGCCAAGGAGATAATAAACGCCTCTTTGAGAGAGGGAGTGGTCCCTGACTGCCTAAAAGAGGCGGTAGTGAGACCACTCCTGAAGAAATCCTCTTTGGACCCAGATAACCTGAACAACTATAGACCTGTGGCGAATGTTCCATTCTTGGGCAAGGTACTGGAACGGGTGGTTGCCGGCCAGCTCCAGGGGCTCTTGGATGACACTGATTATCTTGATCCATTTCAATCCGGTTTTAGGCCCAGTTTTGGCACCGAAACAGCCTTGGTCGCCCTGTACGATGACCTTTGTCGGGAGAGGGACAGGGGGAGTGTGACTCTGTTGATTCTCCTTGATCTCTCAGCTGCTTTTGATACCATCGACCATGGTATCCTTCTGGGAAGACTCACGGAGTTGGGAGTTGGGGGTACTGCTTGGCAGTGGCTCCGCTCCTACTTGGTGGGTCGCCACCAGAAGGTAGTGCTTGGGGAACATTGCTCGATACCCTGGACTCTCCATTGTGGAGTCCCGCAGGGATCGGTACTGTCCCCCATGCTTTTCAACATCTACATGAAGCCGCTGGGTGCGGTCATCAGGAGTTTTGGGGTGCGTTGTCATCAGTACGCAGATGACACGCAGCTCTATTTCTCCTTTTCATCCTCCTCAGGTGAGGCTGTTAATGTGCTAAACCGTTGCCTGACCATGATAATGGACTGGATGGGAGCTAACAGACTGAAGCTCAATCCAGACAAGACTGAGACGCTATTGGTGAGTGCCTTCTCTGCTCAGATGGTGGATGTTCATCCTGTTCTTGATGGGGTTACACTCCCCTTGAAGGAACAGGTTCGTAGCTTGGGAGTTCTTTTCGATCCTTCCCTGTCTCTTGAGGCCCAGGTGGCCTCGGTGGCACGGAATGCTTTTTACCGTCTTCGATTGGTAGCCCAGCTAAGTCCCTATCTTGACCGTGACGACCTCGCTTCAGTTGTTCATGCTCTGGTAACTTTTAGATTAGACTACTGCAACACGCTCTACGTGGGGCTGCCCTTGAAGACTGTTCGGAAACTACAGCTAGTCCAGAATGCAGCGGCCAGATTGTTGACGCGGACCAGAAGGTCCGCTCATATAACACCTGTTCTGGCCCGTCTGCACTGGCTTCCTATTTGTTTCCGGGCTAGATTCAAAGTGCTGGTTTTGACCTATAAAGCCCTACACGGCATGGGACCGCAATACCTGGTGGAACGCCTCTCCCAATATGAACCTACCTGTACACTACGCTCAACATCTAAGGCCCTCCTCCAAGTACCATCCCATCGAGAGGCTCGGAGGGTGATGACTAGAACCAGGGCCTTTTCAGTAGTGGCCCCCGAATTGTGGAACAGACTTCCTGATGAGGTGCGCCTGGCGCCGACGCTACTATCTTTTCGGCGCCAGGTGAAAACCTTTTTATACTCCCAGGCATTTTAAAGTGTATTTTAAACAGCATTTCCGTATTTTGGATGTTGTTTGGTTCGTTATTGTTTGTTTTTATTATTATTATTTATTGTATTTATTGTATTTATATATTGTGCTTGTTTTTATCTTTTTGTACACCGCCCAGAGAGCCTTCGGGCTTAGGGCGGTATATAAATTAAACTAAATAAATAAAATAAATAAAATATATGGGGTGGGATTGCCAGTTCCTTCCCCGGCCTTTCTTTACCCCCCAGCATATGCTTGGTACTCATTTTACCGACCACGGATGGATGGAAGGCTGAGTGGACCTCGACCCCTTTAACCGGAGATTCGACTTCCTCCTTTCGTTGGAATCGAACTCCGACCGTGAGCAGAGCTTTGGCTGCGTTACTGCCGCTTACCGCTCTGCGCCACGGAATATTGTTGCAGTGAAGTTGCCTGACATGAAGGTCTTTCTTAACTAGCCAGGCCAAAACTCTCTAATTTGATGTGCTGCTGGATCTGTGACTGTATGTGTTTGTGCAACAGTGCTACTCAGTGCACTATAAGAGGAAGCTGTCATATACTGAATCAAACCATTAGTCCATCTAGCCCAGTACTGTCTACATTGGCTGGCAGCAGCTCTCCAAGTTTTCAGACAGGATACATTCCCAACTCTACCTGAAAGTGCTAGGGTATGAACCAGGGACTTTCTGTATGCAAAGGAGATCCTTTACCACTAAGCTACAACCTTGATTTATAGCTCTTCCCCTCAGAGGAACTGGCCCCCATCCTTCAAAACTACTCTTAAGCTAGACAGCTGATCCTTTGACTTAAGAAGTAGTGGGAGTTATTCTGCTCTCCTACAACACTGCCCAAACGAGGTCCAGTAAAGGAAATATTATTTAGTGCAGTTTATGCGAATAGAATGTCTGCCCAGGATGACAATTAAGATGTATGCCTCTTCTGCTATGTTTCTAAGATATTTTTAAAGTTGGCTAAATATTTTTGGTGCCATTGTGTTCCCATAGTGATCAGTGTGGTTTAAATATGATATTTTAGCTTCCAGAGCATTGCACTGGCACAAGCCCTACTAAACTAAAGTACAGTTTATGTTAGTGGAAAGGTTGAAGGATCACAGCCTGAGAAACAGGACTTCCCGCTGCCCTCCTGGAGTTATTTTCATCCATAATGCAAATCTGGAAAAATGTGTTTAAATGAATTAATGTAATTCAATAACTGGTGTTGATTTTCATCTGTGCTGTTCATATGTCCAGAGGATTTTACATCACACATGTGGAAGGAAAAAGTGTAGGAATTTTGCCCAGGTAAAGCCCCAAAGACTGCTAAAGTGGCAGCCCAGTGGTGTGACAGTAAGCCTTTACCTGATCATTTACAGTTTTTGAGGACAGAACTGAACAGTGACTGGGCAAAATTACTGCAACCTCTTGAAAACCAAGTTGATAATCTGATAGCCAAGGTCTCAGATGTAGCTATGACAGCAAATGGTGCATATGAGCAGGGGCTGAAGCATCAAAGAAAGATAGAAAAAATGTCAGGGGTAATCAGAGAATTGTAGCTTAAGGTTCGCTTGTGTGGAGTGAAATCTGGCTTAGGGGGGCAAGATGTGGTGTCTTTTCTAGTCCTGAATCTGATTGCAGATGCCTTTCGAGAGGGCGCACAGGGCCCTGGGAGCACGTCCCTCTGACAGCAACCTCCCCAAAGATATTATTGTTCGCTTCTATTGTTTTCCACTAAACGACAAGCTTGCTTGCTCTGGTAAGCTCCAAGCTAGATTACTGCAATGCACTCTATGTGGGGCTGCCTTTGAAGATGGTTCAGAAACTCCAGTTTGTGCAAAATGCGGTGGCCAGATTGGTAACAGGGACCAAATGGTTCGAACATATAAAACCGATTCTGGCTCACTTGCATTGGCTGCCTGTATGTTTCTGAGCTCGATTCAAGGTGCTGGTTTTAACCTATAAAGCCTTAACACAGCTTGGGACCACAATACTTGATGGAACGCCTCTGCCGACACGAACCCACCCGTACACTATGCTCAGAATCGGAGGGAAACTGGGAGTCTGGCAACAAGGGAGAGGGCCTTCTCAGTGGTGGCCCCCAAATTATGGAATGATCTTCTTGACGAGGCATGCCTGGCGCCAACACTGTTATCTTTTTGGTGTCAGGTCAAGACTTTCCTCTTCTCCCAGGCATATTAACAGCATTTGAATAGCATGTGTTTTTAACTTGCTTATTGGTTTTTATGGGTTTTAATTTGGTGTGGTTTTAAATTTGTATACTTGTTTTTAATGTTCTTAATTGTTGTAAATTGCCCAGAGAGCTTTGGCTATGGG
Organism: Rhineura floridana; assembly: GCF_030035675.1. Classification (NCBI taxonomy): domain Eukaryota; kingdom Metazoa; phylum Chordata; class Lepidosauria; order Squamata; family Rhineuridae; genus Rhineura; species Rhineura floridana. The sequence goes on from NC_084484.1 coordinate 101,432,052, forward strand.
GTGATATATAAATGCAATCAATCAATCAAGCGTCCCTCAGTCATGACATCTAAGGCTGTCCAAACTTGCATGCTTAGGGCATGTGAGGTGTATATCCAAGTACTACAGAGAAATCTTTCTGTATTACTGTACTGGACAATGAAGCATACTAAAGACTTTCTGCAGTAAAGCCTCAAGCCTGAAGACACATGGGATGGGATGGGGTTCAGATGAGCCCTTTCCCTTGGTATGAAAGTTGTACAGGTTAACCAAGGTTCAAGGGTAGAGGTCCTCCACACAAGGGGGGGCAATCCCCAAAGAGTCAAGATCCCCTCCCCCTCATGCAGAGGGACTCTACATGTATACATCAGCACATGCATAGGGCCCCTTCTTATGTGCTCCGAATGTGTGGGGGTTGGAGACAGACCGCACGATTCCACAATTCTTCTCACACCTTCTTTACACCGGCTGTCACCAATCTGGCACCTTCCAGACGTTTCAGACTACAACTCCCATCAGCCCCAGCCAGCATAGGCTAGGACTGATCTGAGTTGTAGTCCCAAACATCTGGAGGGCACCCAGTTGAAAAAGGCTGCTTTACACTCATGGCTGTGATTGGGGTCATCCAAGAGACATTTCTATATTATCAAACATCATTCCTTCCAGTTAGACCATACCTTTTAAGATTTTTCAGTTTTCTTTTTTATGTTCCCTTTTAAGTTTCTCCTCTTGTTCTTTTCTCATTTTTTCTTCAAGCCTTTTCCTCTGGTACATTTTTGCTCCAGCAAATGCTAAGCAAAGAATTAACGTTTTAGCTGCTAAAATGTACATTAGCAGTGGGAAATTTTCCAGCACCTAAAACAGAAAACAAAAACATATACATCATCTGCTACAATTCAAACTTGTGAAATTCTTTTCTGATAAGTGGTACAGATATGCTCACATGCTTCAAACCCACAACAGGCATGCAGACGTTGTCTGCCTAATGTCAAGATTAGGAAAAGGCAAAGAATTAAGAGCATAAAAAGACCAGACAGTCTAAAGAGTGTGTTCATCTATGGAGATAATGTATAGTCTATCGGCAGCTGAGAGAGACAATCGTCTTTTGCTGATGTAACAAAACTTGCATGCAAAAAAAGCTTTTTTTACATGCTGCAATATAGTTTTTTACTGTTGGCTATAAACTTGTTTCTCAACTACCGAATGACTACAGTTGCAAAGCAATTAATTCATATAGTAGAAGAATGCACAAATTAACAATTTCTGGGATTAACAGTTGCTGCTAAACTGAGGGTTGTTCTTTAAGAGGGGTATTCATCCACACAAAACATACCAGAACTATTTCTTTCAAACTCTTTGACTTAGAAATGAGCATGCAAGGTTTTATAGATTAAGTGTCCTCACCTTCCAGTTCAGTAGCAACATCTTGATTCTGCAACAGTGTCAAGGCTTACACCTCAGGCTCAGCCAAACAATGCTGGTCAGATTAATAAGAAATGAGGTGGGTAAAAAAGCCACCTGAAAAATAGATATCAGACAGTTTATTTGTGCCTCAGATATATCGGAAAGTGCTGGGGGCAGAATCACCTGACCAAAATATCCAGCCAATATGTTTGAAAAGATATATTAACGAGTGTTGACTATATAGTCATACTGGAAGTTCACACATAATAATTTCACTCCTCCTGCTGCTTGGAGAGATATAGAACTTTCAAGAAAGCCCTCACAGTGTCTGAAAGGGAGATGTTCATCTGCTGAGTGACAGGAACAGCAACCAGTTGGAGCGCAAGAAACAGCAGAGAATTGACTGGTTGGAGACAGGTGCCATTGCTATATAGGGCTATCGCTTTCCACTCACCGAAAGTTCCAGCAGCTACTCAGCTAAAAAAAGGATTAATTGCTGCTTTGTAAAAATACAGACAGGCTCCAATTCAGCTACTAAAGTTAGTTGTGACCAAGTCCTAATAAAACCAAAGGGGCTTAATAACATAATCTCGTCCATGTCTCCTTAGAAGCAAGTCCCGCTCAGTTTAATGGAGCATCCTTTAATGGAGGGGGTATAGAACTAACTTATTCCATTGGTATCAACAGTCATGACTAGCTTTCTGGATTTTGGTCGTGGTTTGGTAGTTTTCTGTGGAATCAGCACTTTAACTACAAGGGTGTAGTCAGTTCTGCTACTGGAGAGTCAAGGCCTGATAGTTAGCAAGGGTGCAAGTGCATAAATCTTAATCATCCTAGTGCAACAAACAGCAGAAAATAGACTTGTTGGATTAGATTGTGAAGATTGGGCTATGGGGAGGAGGAACCCATATAAACCCAACTCAAGAGTCTCAGACCTTGAATGCAGTACCAGAACTGATCTCTTATTTTAATACTAAATGAATGAACATATAACTCCAGATAAAACAGAAGGAAACCAAGTCAGTTAAGATTCCACAGAGAGGTTGCTGTGTTTTACTCAGCAGAAGTATGTTAATTGTCCTGGGGTTATATCCATTCAGATTGCAGGTGGGGTGTTGCATATCTGAATGCTCTCCCAAAAAAGGAAGTCCCATTATGCACAAAGTTGGCATATTAGGGAAACCCCTGTGCTCCCCTTGAGAGGTACACTCTTCCCCTGTACAGGAGGTTTCTGATGTGGGGAAATGTTCAAACATTTGGGTGTCCATACATGACCACTCACCATTTTGACCTATGGCACTGGCATCGGCAACTGCCACATAATATTAGTTCCACGCTTCCAAGAAATCAATCTTTTAGTGTGGCACCACCTACACTTTGGAACACCCTTGCCATTGACATTAGGCAGATGACTTCACTGTATTGTTTTTGGTGCCTACTAAAAACACCCAGACAGATGATTTTAGTAGATATGCGTGTTTTAAAATTACTGATTTTTTATAATTTGTTTTTAATGTTTGTTTTTATTGGTATTTTAAATGAATATTTTATACAGTCTTGTAAACCGCTTAGAGGACTTTTGTTCTAGTAAGTGAAGTATACATTTTGTTAAACAAACATAAATAAAATATGATCCCAGAACTGCATACTGAAGTAGTACAGCATCCTAAAGGAACTGTTCTTTATACTTTTCGGAATATGTAGATCTTCCCTTAGCTGAATTGACAAAAGAGATTCCAAAGGCCATACAGCAGTTACAAAAATCTAAGAAACTGCATTTTGGCCCCAATCGAGGGTGAACTAGCTGGCCTCCAAATTTGGCATATTAACTGCCAAACTGCTCATAACATGTTTGAGAAGCAAGAATGGGGGCCTCTGGTACCCACTTCCCATAGTGACTAGGCTGAATTTGTTTGGCTCTGGCAGTAAAGAGGAGGGAGGAGGAGCAGCAGAAGTCCAAGGCAAGGAATCCAAAGCCACTCTCTATGCATGCACATGTGCATTTTGTGAAACAAAATAAAAAAAAATGAAAACACAAAAATAAAGTCAGGCCTCAGCAGCAACATCCAGGCTATTAAACTTGAGAAGTGCTCCTGTCAGTTTTCCAGATTCTTTCTTTTTCCTGAGACCAAAAACCTTTTCCTGTCACTCTGGCATGGATGATTTTTTTCTATTTCAGAGTAAAAACACTAGCACTTTACTGAAATAAAATGCCTGGAACAGGAGGGAAAGCTAATTTCTTTAATAATAATAATAATAAATTTTATTTTTCAGCCGCCTATCTGTCCGGGTTAGGGACACTCTAGGCGACGAACAACAAGAATAAAAACAATACATATAGATCAACATAATCAAATTTTAAGCTAAAAAACCATTCATTAATTCAATTGTAACATGTTAATCTGTCCCAATCTTGTAGGCCTGCCTGAACAGCCAGGTCTTCAAGGCTCGGCGATAGCTGGACAGGGAGGGAGCATGTCTGAGATCGAAAGGGAGAGAGTTCCAGAGGGTAGGGGCCACAACAGAGAATGCCCTCTCTCTGGTCCGCACCAGCCTAGCTGTTCTCACCGGTGGGACCGAGAGAAGGTCTTGCGAGGCTGATCTTGTCAGGCGGCACAATCGGTGATTCTGGAGGCGTTCCTTCAGATATACTGGGCCGAAACCGTATAGGGTCTTAAAGGTCAACACCAACACCTTGAATTGGGCCCGGTAGACAACTGGTAGCCAGTGAAGATCTAATAACACTTTATACTATTCTGACTTCCCCCCCTATGCTGTTCTATACAGAATTATTTTTATTTGACTCAGAACCCTTTACATAAGGGCTTTACTCTCACCAATTTATATCTATGTACAACTGGATGCTTACCACCCATACTTGGAAGTAGCTCACAGATTTCAAGGGAATCTACTTTCAAGTAAGTGTGCTTAGATCTACAGTTGCAGCAGTTTATTCTGAAATCACTCATTTCAAGTACTTTCTCTGCAAAGTCACTTTCAGTTTTCAGTACCTTCTGTCTCCTAGCTTATATAGTTTCTTGCACTGTTTTCACCTTCGTTTGTCTGTTTCAGCTGAAGCTCTAAACAGAAAACAGTAAATGAAAAAACTGCATGTCTGATAAGTAAGATTCTCTGTTTGGTATGTTAACAGAAGTATAATTTCTTCACACTGATATCAGTGGCTTAAAAAAAACCCTTACATGTGCTTTCAAGGTTAAGTTCTATTTTGAAAGCCATAGTATCACGTACACAGCAAATGTTAAATATTTGTTTTCGGCCCGAAAAGTCAGATAATGTGTAGATACAAATTATCTATACCCTGTCACAGTTTGTTGTCCTAAAACTATGAGATCTTTCTCAGCAAAAGGAGACCAAACTGAGCACCTCAGCTTGGACTATGACCCGGGAGACCAGGATTCAAATCCACACTCAGCCTTGAAGCTTACTGGGTGACCTTGGGCCAGTCACTGCCTCTCAGCCTAACCTACCTCACAGGGTTGTTGTGAGGATACAATGGAGAGAGAGAGAACCACATATTCCACTTTCAGCTCCTGGAGAAAAAGGTGGGATATAAATTCAATAATAAATAAATAAACCATAGCTATTTCTCTCTCTCTAAACTGGTTGCTTACTGTATAGATTCCAGCTGAGTCAATCAGGAAAGTTAAAACTTCACATGACATGCAACAATAAGGGTCTGCCTGTACATTAAATGCAGGTGCATATTGTTAACCCCCTATGGGTGCTTTAAATAAATAAACCACCTTTTAAAAAGAGCAATTTAGAGCAGACAGCTTATGATCAAACTACATGTTATGCTTAAAAGAGTTTTAAAGTGTATCTGCAAACTATGCATTAAGCATAACTTATAGTCAGACCCTTAAATCTTCTCCATTCCCCACCTCACTTCTCTGCTCCTTACAAATGGTTTCGTCCACTAAGAAAACATATTTGGGACCTCACAGGGGCAAAGGCAATACAGGAAGGCAGGGAGATTTGGAGCAGGAAATGGCCAGTGGGGAAATGATTCAGCATCTACCGTTCATTTCTTCACTAGATTGCACCATCTTGAAACTGCCCCAGCCCCACCCTTTCTTATTTTATCGTTTACATTATTTATGGACTACCAAAACCAAAAGTCTTCTGGGCAGCTCACAGAATAAAGATTTAAATACAGCAAATTAAAATGCAGCATTACTATAAAAATGCATTCAGATAAAACATAACATTAAAACAAAACCAAGGAAAACAAAATCACATCAAAGAAAAACAAAGCAGAGAATTTGCAAAACTCAAAAGAGCTAAAACAACATTAAAAGCCTTGGGAAAATAATGAAGTATTTTGCTTGGTGCTAAAAGTATATTAAACTGGTGCCATGCACTCTCTGGAGAGAGTATTCCATGTCCAGGGGGCCACCACTGAAAAGGCCCTTTCACTCATAGCCACCCAGCGTACCTTCCTTGGACATTTCTCTCAGATGAAAATATTGAAGTCAAATACTGAGGTCCCAAGCTGGGAAGGGACTTAAATGTCACTTTAATTGGGTGTCGAAAGTAACCATCGGAGTTTAGTTGCAGACTTTTGCATTTGGAAAATCCTGAGGTTTCAAAAACTAGTGATAAACAACAGCAACATCTGAGGCACCCCCAAGAACACTTCAGACCAAAAATGGACATAAAACATAATTGTGTTTATCAGTTCATAACAATATCCCCTTGCCAGCAAGAAACGTTGGATATTCTCCCCCATGTACCTCAATGATTGTAACTATGGCAGCTAACTGCTATGCTGCCTGCTCACCCCCAACAGCAGTTATAATCAGCCTCTAGCAGAGGTATGCAATATTCCCTATGCCGGGAGCAGCAAACCTTTTCAGCCCATGGACCACATTTGTATCTTCATGTGCCCTGCAGACCAGGTTGGGCAGCTGAGCCAATCACCTGACATCATTATGATGCACTTCAAAGTGAAGGCCATGTCTTCACCTGCCTCCCACCTAATGTCACATGTGCAGTAGCAGCTGGCGGGGCTGCATTACTGTCCCAGCTTCCCAACACCATGCATCGCTGAGGGTTACCAAGAAGGGAAGGTACAAGGCTGTGGGGAACTCGGCACAGCAGCAGAGCCAGTCCATTGCTCCCAACACTGTGCCTGCACCACACGGAGCTTCCTGTTGATATGCCCCTCTCCCTCTCAGTAACCAGCAAAGTGCAGTGATGGGCAGCCAGAAGAGCAGCCCCGGCAGCTGCTACTGCCATAGGACATTAGAGGCAGGGCAAGGGGTGGGATTTGGGGGGAAAGGCCTCACGGACCAAATTAGGACCCCTGCCAGGCCTAATTAGGCCTGCAGGCTGGAGATGCCCCAACCCCTGCTTATCTGGGGCATGTTGAAACCCCAAAATTGCTAACTACTAATGTTGCACTGAGATTTGCCAGTGAGGACCTTCTGCCTGTTCAGGTACACCTTGCAGTAGCCAGTGAGACGGCCTTCTCAGTTGCAGCACCCCATTTGTGGAATCAGTTCTCCTCTAAGGCAGGTGCTGACACTGATATCATTCTGGTGCTTCCTTAAAACTTTTATTTTCTTCTGAGCCTTTGCTAGCCTTTAATATCTGCTTTGGCTATAACTGTGTTGGTTTTATATCTGCTGCAGTTCTTATATTATTGTTTTATTGTAATTTTGATAAAATGCATTATTGTGAATTGCCTTGTGATTTTTTAAAAATGAGATGCAGTATAAAATATATAAATAATAATAAAATACCTAAATTGATTGGGAAACCAATTAATAAACTGGTCATGTGATCAACCGGCCACTTAAATGACCTTATGCAGACAAGCCACTTTTTAATGGCATCAGAGCAACATCTGATAACAAAGGCAGGTTTCTTCTCCCTAGTCCTGAAAGATTCTGAGTACAAAAAAAACACTTCCTAACCTGCATTGTAGGCATAGCTATGTTTTAAAATGGACTTTTGCCTTTTATACAGAGCTATGTTGCACGTAATACTAAGTCAAACCATGGCTTAGCATTAACGCATGGACTCACAGAGAGGAGATTGTAAGCGCTTTGCTCCGCCTCCTTTGTCTTGCTCCAGACAAACCATAACCTGTAACCAAGGTTTGTTCTTGGGTCCACAGGTCATGGTTTGTCTGGAAGAGACATGGCATGGCAGCACAGCAGCAGCAGGATCAGAGGAGGAACACAATGGCTGCAATGTTCTCTCCAGGAACTGTGATGCCCGTGTGTGTTTCACTTAGCCATAGTTTGGCTTAGCATTACATAAAAACCAGCTCATTCTCTGTGTGTGTGTAATTTACTGTGAAATCCTGTTCATATCTACTCAGAAGTAAGTCCTGTTGAGTTCAATATGACATATCCCCATGTAAGTGTATATCAAGAATGCAGCCTTAATTTCATTTACATTTAGACCTGCTTTATTATTGTTGTTGTTGTTGTTATTAATTAAACGTTGATATCCTAATACTCGTAACTAGATGATCTGCAATATAATACAATACAAATGCAGCTGCAGAAAACTGTTTACTATAAATAATAATCGATGGCAATAGTTTAGATTTAAATTTCACTGTTTCATAACAGTTAACTTATTTGGGATTTTGTAAACATAAATTATCTGAGAGATATAAGATGGTTATGCTGCTCCAGAATTTCCAGTGGACTAAAAATAATAAAATATAGCAATACGTACTGAACTACAGTGTAACTATGCAGCTTATTTACTTTTATGGGAATTAGGTATAAAATGAAACCAACTACTACATAGCAAACGTCTCTTTGAGAACCTCTTGCATCCAGTTTTGTAGAGGCAAATTCAGATGTGCTTTTTGATAGTCATACCACACCTAGGGTTGCCAGGTTCAGGGTCTGAGACTGATCCTGTATCTTTAGGAGAAGAGAAAGTCAGCCAAGTGCAGGTGTTCTTGCAACACGGTAATGGGAAAAACCACAAGGTGGAATTCTCCCTTCCCAGAGGTCTTCTGTATCTTTAAAGTTGTGCAGGGGGGAGGGAGAATTCCACCTTGTGGTTTTTCCCATTACAGTGTTGCAAGAACACCTGCACTTGGCTAACTTTCTCTTCTCCTAAAGATACAGGATCAGTCTCAGGCCCTGAACCTGACAACCCTATGTTCTAAGTGTGTCCAAAATTCTAGTGACTGATAGCACAATTCTATGCATGTTTACTTGGAAGTAAGCCCCACTGTATCCAATGGGGCTTACTCTCAGGTAAGTGTGCTCAGGACTGCAGCCTAAGGCTATGTAAACCAAGAGAGTAAATGCCACTGAAATCCATGGAACCCATTTCGGAATAAAAATGCCTAGGCTTGCATTCTCGCAGGCACACTTATTTGGGAGTAAACACCACTAAACTCTGTAGGATTTATGCCCGAGGAAATATGGGATAAGGTTATAAACCTAGCACACTTCCTTGGGAGTAAGTGCAATTGAACGTATTTCTGATGCATGCGCATAGGATCAGGGTGCACAATATCAGATTGTCTTTAAGGAAGATTCTGAAAGCGGTTATTAAAATTATGAAAATAGGAGCAAAAGAGAATTTCAGTCGCCCTTTTTTAAAATGTGGATCGTGCAAATTGATACTATGCATGTTCACCGAAGCAACGTGCTCCAGACTTCAGCGGAGCTTACGTCCAAATAAGTGTGCAGAGAATTATAGTTATCGGTACTTAAAGGTGTAAAACGACTACAAAAGTAATAGCAATCTGGCAATCATAGTTCTTTTCCGAAGGTAAAGATAAGGCCCACAGCATTATCAGTTTAACAATTTTTTTAAAAAATGTCTGTTGCAAATAATCCTAATAACGTCATGCATTTTGTGATTTAAAAGGCACAATACCTTACACGCAGCCATTAAACGCAGGAAAAAGCTATAAACTACTACTCCCAGAAGCCTTGCTGTTTGAAAAATGCGTCACCGCGTACGTCAACTACTTAAAGCTAGTCTTTAACCCTTTCATCAGTAGTTCTGTGGAAAGAAAGTAGCGTGACACAAGCTTTTGAGCCTACCAACTAACTTCCACATAGTGCGTTTCTCGCTGTCGGGGGAATAATAAATAAATAATATAAGGAAGAGATACCCGTTTTAAGGAAGAGACACCACCGTTTTGGGGGGAATTATTGTATCAGTGGCAGGTGCGCAAGACAGAAAGCTTATGGAGAGAGGAATTAGTCCTTTAATTCAAAGTATTGGAATTGATATAATAAAGCCATTACAAGTTCAAATTAAAAGAGATAATACTAAATGTCAAAGGCTCCAACCAGATCAGCAAGATAAGATGGGTGAAATCTAATTTACAGCATTTTGAGCCGTTAGATGAACCCACTACTATGCGAACCGAACGCTGGAGTAGGTGGATTTTTCGGTCTGATCCAGCAGGGGTCTGCTTATGTTCTAATGACATAGACAGACAGACTGTAATGACGGTGGATCTGGGCAATTTACCTGGAAGATTGGGTTCATTATGTGGGAGGGGGACGATTGAGAAACAGCATTTTAATTTTTGAAAGAACAAAGATTTGAACTTTCCTAGATGGAGGTCGCTGGAACTGGAGCATAAATTGCTCTCTAGGTGAGGATTGGCTGTAACTTCTCATTGCTCAGGGAAATACAGAGCCCATAGCAATATGAAAAGGCAAGAGTGAACAAAATCTCTAGGTATCATTTATTTATTATTAAAATTATTTCTGCTCTGCCCTTTGGCCCCCAAAGCAGCTTATATTCATCAAGTGAGAGCACAACATAAGCAAGACAATAGAATGAACAAAGAGCTAAAAATGGACATGCACAGATTCATTAAAGAAAGCTGATATATTTGAAACAGAAACTTTTTGCTTCTGATGTTTGCAATATGATGATGAGTGAAAGTGAACATAATTCCACTGCAAGCATGTTTGTAGGATGTCCTGGCCTTGTTATTATGAACAGCAAATATCAGTCTTTTCACCAGTGCAGTTGCAAAATGAGCTGTAAATCATGGCCGTGGAACTGTGAAGCTTTGATGAGGAATGTTGACTTATTCTTCATCAGCCTGAGCTTTAACCAAACTGTGCCAGCTGGTTCAACTTCATTTTTTCCCCTGAATTTGTATACTCAGTTATTCACTAAATGTTACATGTGCTGCCACCCCCTCCAAACCCTGACTCTTGCTTACTTGGGCTGATCAACTTAAGCTAGAGGAAAGGGACACCCTGACGGAGAAATGGGTTATCAAATGACTAATGCAGGTAGCAGAAATTTTCTGTGCTTGGCATGATCGATTCACAAAGACATTCTAGTACCTTGTCTTACAGTTGATATCAGTGTTCTGTCTCTTGACCATGTTTTTCCACTTAAGCATGATAGTGCTAATAAAGTGACATGACAAGGCAATTATCTTGTGTAACACAATCCTGGATTATATATGAAAACTTCCTTTGGTGATACTTACTTATTTAGTAGGACATCTGCTTTGCATGCAGAAGGTCCCAGGTTCAGTCTTTGGCATCTCCATTTAGGGCTGGGCGAGAACCCTGTCTGAAGTCCTGGTGACCTGCTGCCAGTCAGTCAGTCAGTCCTGAGCTAGATGGGGCAATGGTCTGACAAGGCAGCTTCCTATGTTTGGCCAAATAAAAAAAAAACCCTCTTAACCTTGTGCCAGAAATGGGTGCTAGGCAGACTTCCTTGTGAAGGGTATTTTATATCCAGGTCAACATGACAACCTAAACATCTTTCTCTAGTCGTCACCCACCTAAATTCAAATGATTGTGGGGCTGGCAAGGAGGAGAGCCTTTGCTGAGGAAGATGTTTCATATAGGCCTAATGTGGTTATGTGTCCTACTTTTCAGAGGTCCTCTATTTGAAGGGCTGTCTGGTGCGAGTCTCCAAGCAGGCATTGGGAGTTCTCCATCAGCACTCAGCAGGTTAGAAAGCAGATTGAGGAGATGCACAGGTCACCTGGTTGCAGTCTTTCCCACCATGGCCACTTGTATTTCTATTTAGATTATTGTAAATATTTCTGTATTTGCATCTATGTATCTCATTTAATAAATGCACATTCTAGGCAAACCTGTGCCTACTTTTTTGGTGATACATTTCTTCTTTTTTGTAAAGGCGTAAATGGTCATCCTAAGCAGGCTGAATTCAAAGGAGGCAGCCCTTAAACAGGGCCGGTGCCAGGCATGCCGGGGCCTATGGGCACCAGCCTGCCCCGGGCCCTGGCATACGCATGCATGCATACACACACCACCTACCTCTCCTTGAAAGGCCCCTCCTTAGGGTGGGTAGGTAGCGTTCCCTTCTGCGATGTGCAGTGCGGGTCACGGGAGGGAGCTCCCAGGCACTCCCCCACTGCTGTGCAGGCCCGCAACAGCCACCTGCAACATGCTCCACCTACCTCTCCCTTGAGATAAATGCTGGTTGCCGGGGCTGGTGCCAGACATGTTGGGGTTAGTTGTGCTGTGGGCACAAGCCTGCCATCAATCATGATGGTGATTGAGGTTCCCCTATGGGCCTGCTGCCTCTGCTGCAATCTTGCTTGATGGCACATATGCATGCTATGTGCATGTGCGCCCATGCCTGCCATCAACCAAAATGGCGGTAGGGGCATCAGCCCCTTGAAGAAGCCTCTGCCACAATCTTGGTTGATGGCAGCCCTGCACGCACAGTGCGCAGCAGCAGCAGGAGACAGGAGAGACTGGTAGGTGGAGCAAGCCAATGGGCGGGCAGCCTGGAAGCTACCTACCTGCAATCTACAGCAGGAAGCCTGCCACGGGTTCATGGGAGGGGAGCACTACTGTCCTACTCTAACAAGGGACCCTTCAGGGGCCTCTGTGAGCTGCAGGGTCCTCAGCCAGGGCCCAACCTGGCCGTCCTTTGGCACCGGCCCTGTCCTTAAGATACCTGGGACCCTAATCAATTAGAGGTTTATGGACTCTAAGAAGAAAGAGAAATTTGTTTGGAACATTTTGGAGTCAGTTGAAGGCAATATCCACAATTAATGCAAGAGGCCTAAGGATCTACACCAGCCTTTCCCAACCAGTGTGCCTCCAGATGCTGTTGGACCACAACTCCCATCAGCCTCAGCCAGCATTGCCAATGGCCAGGAAATATGGGAATTGTGGTCCAACAACATCTGGAGGCACACTGGTTGGGAAAGGCTGATCTACACTATCTAGGAGTCCTATCAAAAGAAATTTAGTTGTAACATCCTATTGATGCCAGCATCCTTTGACACGGCCCCTTTAATCCAAACTGGGACATAGAAGTGTTGACTTTATGAAGTGATGCCAATTTTTAAAAAAAGTTACTACTTTGCTGATCCAATGCTGTCGCTCCTGGAACCATTCAGTCCCAAACAAGAGTCCAAGCAAACAGAAGGATAATTCACAATTCCCCTGAGCTTTGAAATTTTGTGCATTGTTTCAGCACATTAGAGTGAGGAATTACATGTTGTAAATTCTGCATCATGGCACCAGCCCCTAGTTTATCTTTCTAAAGACAGTAAAGGGAACTGACATGATCTAGGGCAGCCTTTCCCAACCAGTGTGCCTCCAGATGTTGTTGGACCACAACTCCCATCAGCCTCAGCCAGCATTGCCAATGGTCAGGAAAGATGGGAATTGTGGTCCAACAACTTCTGGATGCAGACTGGTTGGGAAAGACTGATCTAGGGCAATGGCTCCCAATCTCCACTTGAAAATTGCTGACTGTCTTGGTGGACTGCTTAATGATTTTCTGCTTGTTATAGCAATTATAATGCACTGGGCTAGATGCTGTATGATTTTTAGTTGTATTTTTATTGCTTGTTTTATTCTTTATGTTGTATTTTATTGTGTTACAATTTGAATTCCACCGAGTAAAATACAATATAAGAAATAAAAGAAGCAATAAAAATACAAATGGAAATCAATATGACTATTTAATGCAGACATGCCACGAGCCACCTGAATGAAGCTCATGGGCCACTGGAGGTCCAAGGGCCACAGTGTGGGAAACCCTGATCTAGGCCAAGCTCTTCCATACAACCTTTAATTTTTCCACTTGCCTGAGTTGGCGTGCACTGTTTCTTCCACATAGAAATAAGGATTGTATAGGACTTTTCAGTACTATCAACAGACTAACAATCAGGTCAAATTATATAATTGTCAGTATAGGCCCTAGGGATTTTGAGTGAACATGTACTATGCATGGAGCTTGCATTAATTTTCAAACATATCAAAAGTCATGATTAATAAAGTGATATATCAGCCTGTCTATATACACCCACCCCTAAAGAACATGACATTAGCCCTCTTTGGGCATTGAAGTAAACATGAGAGGGAAGACAGTGGAGATGAATGTGCTAGCTCCATCCCCCTTTTGACCTTTGTTGCCTTCCAACGTAGAAGGTGACTGTCTGAAATGGACAGCCTTTTGTATCTGTGGGGGCTTCCCATGCACTTTAGAACCCCACATAATTAGGATTCTAAACTGTGTAGGGAGGAGCCTCCGTGGATGAAAAAGTCTCCCCACCTCAAACAGCTGCATTCCATGAGTTGGAAGGCAACAGAAGGGAGAGGTGGAGCTAGTACTCTCATCCCTGCTGCCTCCCTTATGTGCTTATTGACATCTTAAAAGGGTTCTAATGTTTCATAAAGGCTGGGTAGGTTGGTTGAAACAAAAAAAATGGAAAGGTGGTTGAAAAGGTCCTTCGGGTGGCTAGATGTCCCCTCCCATCTTGTTTGGTAAAGCAGTGGAAGCATTTTTGTGGTTTCATGTAAGTCATTCAGTTTTATAAAGATTCTCAAAGGGGCTACTGCCTTGAACTTAAAAAAAGAAGGTCCTTCCTACTATTCAGCTTAGTTATATAGACTTCAAAATACATAATATTTGCCTGGAAGTATTGGCCAGGAGCTTAGGGAGTTGCAATCTAAAACATCTGAAGGGCACAAGGTTGGGGAAGACTGGTTCATATTTGCCAAGACATTGTTTGGTATTTACGTTATTTTTAAAGATATGATGACTTAGAGAGAGCGTTCTCCAGTATTTCTTTATTCTGGTAGTGGCAATTTTGTCCACAGATCAAGCAGATTGGGGGGTAACTTTGTCCTTTGATCCAACGTTTTCATGGATAGTGCATTTAAGATCATTGTGGAGCTGGCTTTTGAGCTTTGCATTCCAGTCATCAACAATGTATTGATGATAAGGGTCGTTGGAGTGCTCTTGTCTCTTTGATTTCACAGTGCTCACTAAGATAGCCACAACAATGAAAGAGAAAATGCCAATCATCACCATGAGATACATAATGACATAATTTAGATTTTCAGCATCAACTCTTGCTTGCAGTTCATTTTCGTCAGCTGTGGTATTTCTACGCCAGTTGTTCATGTAATCAATGAATGTCTTCTTGAAAGTGTCTTCCAGAGCCTGGGTGAAGTTCTGTAAAGTGGTCATATTCTCAATGAACTGTCATTAAACACAAAAACATATATCAGTTGATCCTCTATAGCAGAACCATGAATTCACAACTCTTTGGGGGGAGGGGCATATAAGGGCATTATTAGGCGGCAGCCCAAGCCCCAGGTCTTTTGTGGTAGGTCCATATCTCCTGCCCCTTTCTCCCTTTTAAAACTTTTTTTAACAAAACTTTGTTTATAGGGTGGCTGAATACAGTTCTGGTGAGACTCAAGTTACTCACCATCTTAATTTTCCAGAGCCATTGATACATATAAATTAACATATGCAAATTATATGCAAATTTATGCCATAGGCCTGTGATCCCAGCCCTTTCAGCACCTAGCAATACCCTGGAGGTATATGAAATTGTCTTCAGTATTGGAAATTATAGAAATGACAATCGGTGTAGCTATGCTGATATTGAACAGAAGTAATGCAGTGAGATGCAGACTCATTGGGATTCTTGTTTATAAACTCAGAATAATTTGGACCACAGAAATATCAAGCTATGCTATACATTAGCCACAGGGAGACAGATGTATTAAGAAATAGTTCATTCTTATTCTTTGAACTTGAAATGCAAGCTGATGGCCAAACTCTTGTGCATGGACTACCAGTGGTCTGCGAGGTTAATTCAGGTGGTCGAGGAAGGCCGAACAAGAGGTAGATTGATTCCATAAAGGAAGCCACAGACCTGAACTTACAAGATCTGAACAGGGTGGTTCATGACAGATGCTCTTGGAGGTCACTGATTCATAGGGTCGTCATAAGTCGTAACCGACTTGAAGGCACATAACAACAACAATGGCACGTCTACATTAAATATTCACATTGATTTTAATTGTATTGTTATTGCTTCTTTTATTTCTTTTATTGTATTTTATAAGAAATAAAAGAAGCAATAAAATACCATACAAAATCTAGCAGAGTGCATTACAATTGTAAGGCAGAAAATTCATTAAGTGGTCTGCCATGACCCTCAGCAATTTTTATGTGGTCCGTGGGGGGAAAAGTTTGGGAACCACTGGCCTAGAAACCACTTGTAATAAAAATGGTTAAGGGTAAAAAATATTGTCAAAGACATAAACAGAAATACTTAGATAATCTTAATCTGCCATAACAGGATTTAAATAAAATAGGAGGTGGGTGATTTGATTCATAATGTGTATGGTTATCAGTGCATCATATGACAACTCAGTTCAGATGAAGAAGAGCAATTTATACATATAATGTATGGGAACAAATTAGCATGCATAAGATATACATGAATAATGGAATGATTTTTTTAACAAGAGTCTGCTGAAATAATATGGTTAAAATATGACACACCTTTAATTGATACAGAATGGTCATTAGGAACAGGAGTTATGACAGCCTAATGTAGTGTATCTGATTCAAATTTCAGTGCAGCCACTGGTTGGCCTTAATCAAGTCATTCTCTTAGCCTCTACCCCCATCTGTAATATGGTGATAGTAACACTGGTCTTCGTTATGTCACATGATCTTGTGCACATTAATCAGATGATATATACACCTTAAGCACTTGTTCTGACAGAAGTCCCTTCCAGGTTTCTCATTCATCCCACCTGGGAGAGATCTGCCCACACCACCGCCACAGAGGGCATGATCACCCATTCTATGAAAAGTAATCCTACCTGTTTGTATAATAGTGGCACAGTAATGTCTGCTGGTGCCTGAACTACCTTATGTGCACTCGGTATCAGCATTAGGCATGGTGCAGGATCATGGTATTAATCATTGCTGGATTTATGGAATTAATCTCGCACCTGGTTGGCCACTGTGAGAACAGGATGCTGTACTAGATGGGCCACTGGCCTGATCCAGCAGGCTCTTCTTATGTTCTTATGTTCTTATTGCTACCTCTAAGAAACTGGCTTATACCTGACAAAAGCAGGTACAAGCTGGTTTCTGCATTACACACATGGATTTAAACCATACTATGTGAGAGGGATGCTGCAATATGAGAATTCATTCTGATTATCTACATACTCACTTAATCATCCTTGCAGTGGAAGGGTTCTATCTAGGAGACATTAAAAAGCAAGCAAACAACGTAACATCACTGGTATGACCTGTATCTTGTTTTTCAAAATGTCATCTAATTTAATTGTAATTTTAACGTTTCAAATGACTGTTGGTAAGAATTAAGATTGTTGGTAAGTATTAGCATGCTGCTTCTGATTTAATCCATCTATGTCTATGTCACTTCACCTCACAATTTATTTTTCTTGTTGTGCCATCATTGGTACATAACTTGCCTTCATATACCAAAGAACTTCTACATTTATTCTTAAGTTCTCTGCTGCTTAGTCTTATGTATTCTGGTTTCATATCTCAAAACATTGCTCATTTTCACATCAGTTCCATTCCATTTATTATTTTTCCTGCTTCATTTTAGATCAAAGTTTTTAAGGAAATTAAGCATTGTTACTAGAAACTTACCTCCTCTGTGCTTCTGTATAAAGAAATTCACAGCAACAAAGAATATACATGGACACTTTTATGATACTCTTGAACAGAACAGAGAGACCATCAGCTGGAAGAAAATCCCACCTTGTGCTACTGAATAAATGCCTGGTTGTGATCTGTCTTTCAGGTAAACATATTCTTACATCTAATCTCACTAGGAAGTTAAATATTGGCTGACGCCCAACAGGTAACCTTGATGTTTGGCAGGGTACATGAAATACCATTCTGACCTGTGAATCATTGTAATATAAAACTTAAAAGGAATAGTCATGGGGGGGGGTTCTCTCTGTGTGTGTGTGTTTAAACATGGGAGTTATTCTGTAGTGAACATTATTCTTAATCAAGCCCATAATGATGGTATTTAACATTTAAATTGTTGCCTGCTAGTACAGCTTCACTGAGAGTGAAATAAAAGTGGAAGTACCAAAATAAAAATA
Source organism: Rhineura floridana (assembly GCF_030035675.1). Lineage (NCBI taxonomy): Eukaryota > Metazoa > Chordata > Lepidosauria > Squamata > Rhineuridae > Rhineura > Rhineura floridana. Next base: position 101,449,820 of record NC_084484.1, read on the forward strand.
AAAAAGGGGGAAATGGGAAATCACTGGACAGTTGCATCCAAAACATCCAACCTCATGTCATATATCTCTTCTTTCTTTCCCTTTCCTAAACTTAGTTGTTTCTCCTGTTTGGGGGGTTTCTCCCCAACTTATATAACATCACAAAATATGGAAGGTGTTGTAACATGAGCCTAGTATCTCTTGTTCTCCATTCTCTTAGTGGAAAAGTCACCTTTCCATCTCCTCTCGAATACACAAAGTTCAGAATAACCTCTGTCTGACAGGGAGATAGAGAAATCTGGTGGTAGTTAACACCCACGATAGCCTCACTTCCCATTCACTCTGCCTGTGATACAGATTAGAGGCCTTTACACTTGAGTTTAATTTTTAAAAACTCTAATGTCAGTTCAAACAATGCATTTAAAATAATATGTAGTTGAGGCCCTTAAATTCATGATGGATGCAGAGATATTTTGAAAACTTGAAGACAAGTGTTTGTAAAATTCTCAACGGTTTGAAGGTGGAGCTTATCGTTCTGCATGACTATATACAGACTTCAGCAACTGGAAGCTCCAGGGCCACATTCGTCTCTGAAGAGTAACAACTTCTCACCAGTTGCTAATTTAGCAAGAGGTTTAGCTGACAACTCTATTTGGGATTATGGAGGAAGCCTTCATCCCCTCTCCAAGGTGGCCCTTCCATAAAACTAACTGTTGAGCAGGCTCATATCTGTATTCTCCCCACGGCTTCCAACCCCTTTCCTCTACCAATACATATCTATTTCTCATCACTTTTATATACCCTGTTCCACTTCCATCATTTTGCTTTTTACAAAAAAGAAAAATGTAGGGGGGGAGGGAAGAATATACAAAAGGTCAAATTGCAGAAAGGTTAATGACAATTCCAAAAATTTTCACTCTTAGTTGTATTAATCTATATTATTTATTCTTGTTGTTGTTATGTGCCTTCAAGTCGATTATCCTTCATGAATTTGTCTAATCCTCTATTAAAGCCATCCAAGGTGGTGGTCACCACTACGTCTTGTGGGAGCAAATTCTATAGGTTAACTGTGCGCTGTGTGAAGATGCACTTTCTTTTGTCTGTCCTGAATCTTCCAACATTCAGCTTCATTGGATGATCCTGAATTCTACTATTATAGGAAAGGAGGACAATTTCTTGTCATCTGCTTTCTCCACACCAACAAGTATACATAACTAAATTATATGTCTGGATAGGCTTTGTGAAATATTTTTCAAAAAGTTTTTAGCAGGCATCTAAAACAGTATATAAAGTGCCTGCCTTACGTTAATAGCGGTAGAGTAGGCATGTGTGGAGCAAGACAATCCTTTAAGTGAACTCTGTACCTTGGATAGCTTCATGCTAGGCAGACATTCAACTAGTCTAGCTTTCTGTCTTGCTGTGTCTCCATCATGCTGAGAAAAAACTGCATTTCTGCCTCTGTTGCAGTTGTTAAAGATGCAAAGTCTCTGACAGGTCAAGGGATGTCAAATCTACCGAGTCTCACCCCAGTGTAGGAACAGACATCATTGCTCACACCTTGGTGTCAGCAGACTGTTCACTTGCCATAATTGCCACAGGACAATTATGCTGATTAGGGATGGGATCTTTTGGCTGGTGTGGATTCAAAAGCATTCTGTTCACCTAACAGACTGGTATTGATTCAAGTTTGGGTTTTGTCCACTAGGCGCTGCTTTTACCAATCTATTTTTCCCCCTCACAAAAAATATTGATATTAATATCGATATTTTGGAAAGAAATATTGATATTTTGAAAGGAAATGTTGATATATTGAAAGGAAATGTTGATAAAATTATCATTCTTAATATTTATATTTTAGAAGCGTCTTTTTAAAAAAAAAGAATCAATTTTCAAAAATAACCATGGAAATTCACTATATATACTGTAAATCCAATCCGCAATGATAGAGAATAAGTGAATTAAAGGAAAATTTGGTACTAAATCTGAATTGGATGGAATTCCAGCACATTCTTGTTGAAGATACAGCTATGGTGCAGATGGTGTTCCTTCCATATCCCTTGTGTGATCTTATGGGCCTTTTAGAAGTTGTCTGCATTCCATCCATTTTGTAGGCAATATGTGTGTGTTTCCTAGTAAGTGGAACAGAGCAAATGAGTCGCTTTAGTCAGTCATAATGGCTAAAGTCACTGCTTGTGCCATCATTCACAGCCAAAGCCAGTTCATAGGATTAGGCTGCAGGAGGAGGCCAGTGCTGGCTTAAGACATTTTGCTGCCTGCGGTACCTTAGCAAATGGCACCCCCCACAAAGTCAAGAGGCCAGCCATGCCCCACAAGCACCTCTCCCTCACAGTAAAAATAGAGTAATCATAAATGAAATAACTGACAATCTGCTGTCCTTTCATGACACTCCAAACCAGCTGCCTCATGGTAGGGGTCAGACCTACTCTGCTTACAGTTATATTCCAATGTCACCAGCAAAAGGGAACATCTCTAACGCATACTATAATTTTTTAAAATGTTTTTTCCCATGTAAACCAAGCCCTTCACGAGCATCCCCCACTTCTCCTTTGCACCTCTGACATCGGAAGCAGAAAGGAGCAGCACGGGGAGGCTTGCAAAGCGTAGGGCTCGCAATGCCCCTTACACTGTGGTTCCTAAGTGCAAGGAATTTTGACAGGTGGGTGGGACAACCCACCTGTCTATCATGTGACATCATAATGACTTTGTGTGACTGACAAGCGAGTTGCCCATCTACCTGTCAAAGTTGGCCCGCGGGGTAAGGCCAGGTAAAGATCTGGCCCTGAAGCCAAAAATGTTCCCCACCCCTGATGTAAATAGTGTAGACTATCCATGTGTATCCCCAACCATACATATTTCTGCTTGTTTGATTTTGGACCAATTCATTCTGAGGAAGCAGCAACTGAAATCAGTCCCAACGCACACCCTGGGCTCAATCACATGCAGGGTTAATGCGGATCTGGTGCTTTTTGCAGATCCTTTTAATTTGTACAGTTTGCATTACGTTTTTGCCAATGTGAGTGCATTCAACTGCTATTGCCTTTAAATCCGGATTAAATACACTGTCTATGGACATCATTTTGTTTCCTGCTGCTGACAAACAAACTTCTGGTCGCTCTAGCCTTCCTTTCCCCCACTTCCCCCCAGCAAGTTTCCTTCCTTGGTCCTTTAAACCAACTATGCTCTCTGTTTACTCACTATTTCACTTTACGAGCTGGGCGGGGCCAGCGAGAGAACAGAAGGGGCACTGCGCTGCCACTCTCCCCTGCGCCTCTGCTGGGGGGAGGAGGAGTTGCTTTGCTCTGTGCCAGGGTATTTAGGGCCGGTGCTTGGGGTGCGGGCGTGTGTGTGGCGGCGGCAGCGGCTAAGGTGAGCAGTCCTGTCGGCCAGCGAAGGCACCAAGGAGGAGGGAAGAGATGCAGCTCAGCGAGCAGGATTTGCAGTGGGATGCGCCAGAACAGCCCTGCTTGGTTTTCTGGAGGGGAAGGAGAGGGGGGTCGACTTGACCCCCCCATCTAACACTTTCCAGGTAGGACACAGCCCAAGGAAAGCTCCTGCAGAAGCCCTGTTGCAACTAAGGTCTCGTTCACAAAGAGGTAGTGTGCGCGCACACACACATAAACACAAAAATATACACACTGCACACTATAAACATTTCATTCCTTCTTCACAAAACAGGGCCTTGTCTAGTGTAAATGAAACTGACAACAGAAAAAAAGTAATTTGGTGTCAGTTGCACCCCCCACTGTCTCCCAGCTTAGTGTGAAATTGACAGATAATCCCTCCCCTTCTTGATTAGTGATGGGGATGTTCTGGAGGGAGTTAACATGTACATTTGGGGGCAGAGCCACAAGGAAACAGTGATACTAATAAACGTGAATGCAAAACAGCAATGCAGCAAATTGGAAGATAGGGAGGAGGGACGTGTGTGAACTGTGGAACTCTATCGCGAAGGAAAAAGCTTCATATTCAATATGGATTTTAGCTTCCATGTGAACCTGGCCCCTGAGTCTGATCCCAAATCCCACCAACCTCAATCAGCCCTCTACTTCCTGCCCTCCTCTCTTTACAGTTCAGGGATTGGCCCTGCCTATCAGCTTTCTCCTCTTTAGTGTCAGTGTGTTAATGTTGTCCTTGTAGAACTTGGCAGGGCGGAGGATGGAGACTGAATTAGAATTAGCTGGCTCTCCTGTCAGTAGCTCTGGCTCCACCTACTTTTGGTCTCCCTGCCTTCTGCTCGCCCAGTTCTAATGGGCACTGGCTACCACTGAAAATAATGCTAAGTCATACCATGGCTTAGCTTAAAATTGCTATCTCCTGGGGAGAAGATAACAGCTTTTACATAGTTACCTCTGGTAAAAATACAAGGTCGGAAAGAGTCCTGGAGTAAAACCCTGGTGGTTATGCAACTTCATAGGGCTATGAAATATGTTATAAAGTTGCATTTCAAATAAACTTCAGGGTTCCTGGCTGGAAAATGCTATGTGCATGTGATTCATCTTTTTTATTAGTTCCTGACGCTGGCAAAAGGTTTCTTAGGCAGATTATACATTTCACAGAAATGCACAAAACAAAGGTGGGCAAGGTTTTTGTATTCTTTGTTTCATTTTTTTAAATTGAAAAACAGCTTTATGAAGCTGCAATTTTGAATGGACCCATTCCTACCCAAACCCCCGGGCCTATCAAAAATCACATTCTTTAAAGCCTGGGTGAAGGGTGGGTAATAAATTCTAATTCTAATTCTAATTCTAAGTAAGCCCAGCCTAGTTCTTTAAAAAGAAAAAAGGATTGGAGGGGAAGAGAAAAATTTACAACACAGTTCTTTGCTATGTTCGCTCAAAAGTCCTATTGATTTACAGCACAATCCTAACCATGTCTACTCAAAAGTAAATCCTTCTGAATTCAATGGGGTTTCTTCCCAGGTATGTGAGATTAGCAGGTATGTGGGATTAGCAGGTATGTGGGATAAGCATTGCAGTTTTATTCCCAGAAAAGTGGATAATGGATTAAAATTTCATATTGCGAAGGTTTTCAAAACAGGCTATGAATTAGACAAACTAACTTCTTCAACAGCCCAGTAAAATTTAAACTTGTTTGACTCCTTATAATTAGAAAAGTATAACATATTATACATTCACTCAATTTCTGATGTGCAAACAGGAAAAGGAAACTGTTTTCAATGGGCTGTAGCTCTTGCCTGGAGGTCAGCAAATCTCTTGCCAATCACAACCCTGACTTCACTTATTGGTTAAAAACCTGAAAGGGCGGGAATTAGAGCAGCTGGCTTCCAGCAGAAGTTGGGGGGGGGGTGGCTGACATTTTGGTGTTTTGGCCCAACCTGGCTGCCCTTTGGAACCGGCCCTGCTACCAACCCTATTTGTGGGAAAGTTATACCACAATGAGCATTCATACTGATTTGCTTTTGGAGTGTTTATATGTTTTCCCGGTAGCCATTCATTTATCCCACACTTTGCTTTCCTAACTGCAAAAAGTCTGTTTTGCTTTCTTTAAAAGTAGATTTTTTGTACTAGGGCAACAGAGTGCTTTAATGCACTTTTAACTGTGCAAACCTAAATGACTGAAAAATCTACTTTGTTGTCAATGTGTTTGGGTGGGAGTTGCACCTATTTTTTATACACAAATCTTGTTTTAATAACTAATGTAAGCCTGAGGGGAGGGGAGAGAGATTTGTTCCAGAAAAAAAAAAGAAATACTTGGGCATTCTAAGTAAGGTTGCCAGATCTCCAGTTTTCACCTGGAGACTCTGGTTTTTGGGGGTCCTCTCCAGGTCTCTGGTGAGTTACCTTAAACTCCGGACTTAGGTACTGCCACACTAAGGATCAATTTCTAACAGGAGCAGAACAAATACTATGTGGAATCTGTAACATGGAAAGCACACCTTGAACTTGGCCTGGTAGCAAATCAGCAACCAGTACAGATTTCAGAGCAGAGGTATTATGTGATGATAGGGTCTCACTCATGTCAGCAATCTGCAGCATTCTGAACTAACTGCACTAACGGGTCAGGTTGTGCTGCATGGGGATTTCTGAGACCTTGGCTGACTGGCTGCCAGAAATTTTTTAGTTTTGGTTAGGAACCCTGAATGGTTGTGGGATGCTTTCTGTCTTACTCATAGGAATTTTGTTGTGGTATGATATTACATTTAGGCAATCATCAGTGTCTTTTCTTTTTCTGTTTGCATTCCATTTACATCCATATAAGTAACAACAGTGGTTCCATGTGGTCAGTTCAACCCCCTTAAACCCACTGATGATGCACCTTGTTATTTGGATGATGGTTTGTTTCTTTCCCAATAGTGGTAAAAAAGAATTCACATTCTGGGAAGTGTGGCTTCAATTGCTGTTGTTCCCAATCTACTGTCTGTGAAGGCAGACCAAACCATGTGTGTTTTCCCTTTGTCAATTATTACTCAGTGGAACTGGGTTGGCTGTCAAAGTGAGTTTATAGCAGCCCACAGAGTAGGCAAGAAAAAGTAGAGAGTCTTCTTAACTTTTACTCATTTCTCGAACCTCTCTCTGCAGTGAAGTCAAGTCTGTAAAGACATTTGGAGCAGCCACATTGAAAGGCAGGCCGGGCATTCCAGACAGGTGGTTGCCAACCTTGCTTTGATATGGATATCGTTGCAGAGGATCCCTAGTCAAGCCTTACCAACAGCAAAATGCTAACAATATCTACTCAGAAGTAATTCCTGTCAAGTTCTATAGGGCTTAGTCCCTTACTAAATGTGTTTAGAATTGCAACCTTCAGGGACACCCATCTTTACTCCTGAGTGCTCCCATCTAACATCTTCACAACACTAGGCTTTCTTCCTACAACGGTCTTCTGGTGACTGGCCTGGCCTGAGGGCACTTCAACCCTTTTTGCCAGAAGCAAGTAGAGAAGATTAAATGTTCCTTACCCAGGCTCTAAGCAGGTGAGAAGGAATGATCCCATCACTTTAGCTGGACCTGGAAACACCCTTATTATCTAAGATTTCTATCTTAATTTCCAATCAGATTTTTTTTGTTTGAGTGCTATGCTCCAAGCAACAGTGGTTGATGCTTAATGTATCATGCTTAATGACATCATTAGGGTGTGCCCATATAACATGACTAGGGCCTGCCCCTATGACATCACTAGGGCACATCCCATTACACCTCTAGGGCCCACCCCTGAAATCTCAGGGTTTGGAATACTTCTGATCTGGCAACACTAATTCTGAGGGAAATTTGATGATGAACATTGCCTATACCACTGTAGAAGGAATGAAAAGAAAAAGCTGTGGGACCTTAAGGTATTTTTTTTGTATTTGTTTGTGGTAGAATTTTCTTTCTTTGAATGATGTATAAAATGTTTATATATAGGGTGGTATTCAACTAACCTGTCCTGTCAGTGCAAGGATTACTACTAGTGGAACCGAACTTTCCCTCCTCTCCTTCACCCACGTGCAGTCTGCACCCTCCCAAACTCTACTCCATAGGGTAGTGAGAACTCCTAGAACAGATTTATTGAGGTGCAGGAGGGGGGAGTTCTGTTGTGCTAGCAAAAATCCTTACACTAATGGAACTACTTTCTTAGCGCTATATTGAATACAGTCTAGAGACTCATTAAAGAGGGCGAAAGAATTATGCCTTCCTGGACCGTCTGATTTCTTAAATCACAGGATTTACCAAGTCAGGCCACTGGTCCATCTAGATTGGTATTGTCTACACTGACTGGCAACAGTCTTCCCCAGTAGTCAATAGGATTTTCCAGCATTACTTGGAGATGCCAGGAATTGAACCTGGGACCTTCTGCATGCACAACATGCACTGTACTGCTGAGTTACAGCTCCTTCACAAAGCTAGTAAGTCTGCAGGCCACCCCCACCTCATAGGCTCTACACAGTGGGGAGGAGAGCCTGGCTGGGAGTCCACAGTCTGTGAGTTCAAATCCTCACTCGTGTCTCCTGGGTGTAAAGGGCCAGCTAAAGGTCATCCCCACAGGGGTTACGTGCTCTGACACCTGTGCAGCCGTGGGCAAGCTGCATAGTCCCAAGGAGCCCAGTTGCCCCCCAGCTGGCAGTTGCGGACAAGGAAGGGGCTGGCTTCTGCAGCTGTGGCAAGCTGAGCAGGCCCTAGCCAGCTGGGGAGGACTAGCCTCAGAGGGAGACAATGGTAATCCCCCTCTGAATACCGCTTACCATGAAAACCCTCTTCATAGGGTAGCCGTAAGTAGGGATCGACTTGAAGGCAGTCCCGCCTATCACTGGGACTTCTAAGAACTATTGCAGCAGTTCATAATAAGAGTAAAAATCTTTACAACTGAACAAACACCATAACTCAGGAACTAGTTGTTCCCCACAAATGTACAAGGGGGGGTATACTCATAAGAGATGTTTATCTGTATCTCATTTCCTTCCAAATTATCTGAAACTGAATGTATGCCAGTGTAAAAGCTGTTCACAACAATACAAAGTATGTAGAGTCAGAAGGCAAAAAGAATGAGGAAAAGCCTGAAGGAGCAAAATGTATGAGAGAGGAGAGGAATGAAAACGAGGGCCCTAATGCCAGAAAATATTCAAAAATATCCCACATGTGTAAAGTATGAACAGTTCTAGGAGGCCCAGGCAAGGTTAATCTATCACCGCTTGCATTGTTTCCCTCTCTTGGCTGTAAAACAGGAGTCCCTGAGCAATATGGTTATCTGTGATAAATAAATGAATATTTTAATTTTCTACTGTGTTCATTTATTGTTGTGGACTATATTGTTTTGAAGTGCCCTGGTATTATTGATGAAGGGCAGCACAGGAATGTTTGAAATAATAAAATATAGTAATAATGTAATAGCTACAAGGTACACACATTTTAGGACAGACAGTGTGTGGTGTAGTGGTTAAGGTGTTGGACTATGACCAGGGTTCGAATCCCCACACAGCCATGAAGTTCACTGTGTGACCTTGGGCCAGTCACTGCCTCTCAGCCTCATGAAAACCCTATTCACAGGGTCGCCATAAGTCGGAATCGACTTGAAGGTAGTACATTTACATTTATACACATTTTAAACAAACACATTGTTAAATGTGTCTTTGAAGTCAGCTTCAAGCATCTAGCTAACTATTTTAGTGACAGTACATTAGCAAAATAAGCCACAGTTCATTATTGCATGAAAAGTTTTAGGAAATTAATGGGATATGCATGTGAAGATGAAGGAAAAGCTAGAACCTTTCTCCCAAACACCTCATTTTCTATATGCAGCGGAGGAATACCTAGTGAGCTAAACTCTCATGTTGCTACTTCATTACATCAGCTTTCTTGTTAAGTATTCCATTGCTACTTTACAACAGAAGACTCTTATGCATTGCCAAAAAAGAGGAAATGCATCACTCAAAAAGAGGACACAGGATTTCATGTGCATGTGCTAATTTATGCAAATTTAGAAATTTAGTATAATTTAAATAGAAATACAACACATCTTGTCGTACTTCCATTCGCCCCAGCCAATAGACCCCTTCACAGATTATAAAGTGTGGAACACATTATTAGGTAACCTGTGTGCTTCCTCAGTCTGCCCTCTAGGTGCTGGGTGTTGCTGGGGAACCTTTTTCCTATGGTTAGGAAGCTAGAAAGCTGCTTTGTTCATGTCTTTGGTCCATCTAGCTCAGTACTGCCTCTTCAAAGAAGGGCAGTGGCTCTTCAGGATTTTAGACAAGGAGTCTTTCTCTATCTGAAGCCCTTGTACACGCAAAGCAGATACTTTGCCACTGAGCTACGGCCCTTCTCTATTATTAAGCTGGATTTGGACCTGGTAGCAGAGAATTAATTCAGAGGCTGCCCTCTGTAAAGTAGGGTGCATGGCCATGCAAGAAGAATCAGTCATGTAAATTTCAAAACCCTGTTGCCATTTTCAAAATGGCCACACTGTGTCCCCATAAGGCTACCCTGGATTGTTACACCAGTAGAATTGCTTCTTAACCAGCGTCTAGAAGTGGATGCACATAAAATGGCAAACTTTATTATATAGGATTAGAAGTAAATAACAGTTACCATGAATTCTAATTCTTAATCAATTTATCAGTTATTTTATTCTATTAATCATCACAAGAAATCCTAGGGTGTGATGCCAGTTTTACAGATGTGGAACTGAAGGATGAGAAACTAGAAATTGCCCAAAACCACAAAGCAAGAGAACAGAGAAAATCAGTGTTAAAAAGTATCCACCACAACCACCACCACCATCATCATCATCATCATTATTAAATTTATATGCCGCCCTTCCTCCCAGTAGGAGCCCATGGTGACATTTTAGTGGGGGTGGGAGAGGAGGTGTATGTTCAAATAGAAGTTGTGATTGGAAAGAGTGGGATCTGTAACGTTAAAAATGTGAGTCCCTTTAGCATTTCAGTTGATGCATTATGGTGAGCCAGAGGCCAGTGGCAGACAGAGTAGCATGTTTGTTCAGATGAAGCCTTTGGTTAATTTCTCGCATCTCCAGTTAAGCCATCACAGGAAGCCGGGTTAAAAAAGATCTCAGCAAGATAAATAATGAACCATGGAATAGAAAGTAGTGCTTAAATGGGAAGATAGGGAAAGGCAATGGGTGATCTGGGAGCCCAAACCAGCCCACCTGCGCTTGCTGTCTGTTCCCTGGCATGGCACCCAATCTCAAGGCCCTCTACCTCTCATGAACCACAGCCACTTTCTACCAAAATCACTTTCTACTATGGCAAAGAGCTCTTTGAACATCTCACAGCACAAAGAGCAACAGAGGTCTTTGCAGAGCCCTGCGCTTACAGACCTCAACTGTTCAGCCCCCTCGCGCCTGTGTCTTCTTGCCTCACTTACTGAATTTCATAAGGGGGTGCTTCTACCAAAGCCTCTATTATGTTGTGGGAAAAGCCGAACTTTCCGAGACACTCCAATGCTTAACTAGTAGACTTTTTATTGTTACCAACCACCTGGAAAATTCAGGGCAAAAGTTAAATGAGTACAATAGAATAACAAAAGACTTATCTCAGCTTGTCATTTGGGCCTAACTTCTCCAGTGTCCTTCAGATGAAAGCAACAACTGAAAACAGTGTGTAACAAAACAGCTGTAATGCTGTTTAAACACCATGGCACTGTCATCTGCAGTAAAGCTCGACTATTGTTTAAAAATGAAAAAGAGCTAACAGCCTGTTGTGATGTCCATATATAGGGTGGCCAGGTGCAAAAGAGGCCATGGCTCTTGCACCTTTAATAGTGGTGTAAAAAAGGGGATTTCAGCAGGTGTGAAAGGTGAGAGAGCCTTGTCCTCTTTGCATGTCACCACCCTATTACTACAGCTTTAAGTGAAGCTGCTAAGAATGAATTTCTTTCCTCCCAGAAACCTGGGTGGGCCCTCTTTCTTAGTACTGCCCAAGGAAGTGTGTTCCTCCCCTCAGTGTACCACGTTGTTCTTCAGGAGTTAGTCTTTCTTATGTTTGGAAGCAATAAAGAAGCCTGTTGTTACCATAATCGCTCGTGTGCTGCCTGGAAGGTAGGGTGGTGGCTTATGCCAAAAAAGAGGAAATCCATGTCCAAACAAGAGGACACAGATCTGCATGTGTGAAATTACTGTAATTTAAATAGAAATGCAAGGTATCTCACTATAGTGAGAAAGACTGACCAGATGACCTCTTATCTGCTGCACAGATGCAATCTGCTGGTGGACAACTTCAAGACCCCTGCTCTCCCTCTTAACGGCTATTTTTAAAATTGGTCTGGACAGCCCTTCAAATGCACGGTGCCTTCAAACAGAGGATGTCCTCAGTAGAGTAGGACACATGGCCACCCTACTGGCAAACACAGCCAAAGGGTGGACTGCAAGCTGGGCAGGTAAGCTCAGTCCTCATTCCAGCTATGCCCAGAGATCCTTTAGTTGGTGTCTAGTTAAACTAGTTCATTTAAGCCATCTGCTTTCCTCACAAAACCACCTGCAATGAGGATTCTGGGGCCACAACAGGGCAAGGTGGAGCACTTCCAGCCTAAGCTTTAGTGGAAGGAGAAAACTAGAGGAAATGGGAACAGAAATTACACTTATATCTAGCAGTTACCAAAGCTGAAGAAGAGCCAGAGCACCACATTTCTATGCTGTTTCACTGCAGACCCAACAAATAAGATACAAGCAAAAGGCCTTATCACAGGGAGGAATGGGAAACCTTTTTACCCTGGTGGGCCAGCTTGAACAAATCTGATGCCAGGGGCGCGCATCCCTGCAGGGCAGATTTACTCCTTGTCAGAACCGGAGTTGGCAGCGCTAAGGGAATTCCTGGAAACTAACCTGAAGAGGGGCTTCATTCAACCCTTCCAGTCTCCGGCCGGGGCCCCTTTGCTGTTTGGAGAGTTACGCCCGTGTAGTGACTACCGAGAGTTGAATAAGATCACCATTCCCAACAGCTTCCCCCTGCCACTCATCACGGAGATGCTAGAGCGACTGTGGCTGGCCAAGATTTATACCAAGCTGGATTTGAGGGGAGCTTACAATCTGGTATGAATCTAGGAGGGGGATGAGTGGAAAACAGCATTCAAGACACAATATGGACAGTTTGAGTACTTCGTCATGCTGTTCGGACTATCCAATAGCTCCGGGGTCTTCCAGAGTTTCATGAATGACATATTTAAGGATTATTTGGATCGGTTCATGATCATGTATCTGGATGATATCCTAATCTACTCGGACTCCCCAGCTGAACACAAGGGACCCGTGCAGGCAGTGCTACAATGTCTCAGGGAACATCATCTCTATGCCAAGCTGGAGAAGTGCAGCTTTGACTTGACCATGCTGGACTTTTTGGAGTATCGCATTTCTCCCACCGGGGTGGAGATGGACCCAGGCAAGGTCCACTGCATCCTCATGTGGCAGCCTCCCAAAACAAAGAAGGGTCTTCAGTGGTTCCTGGGGTTCACCAACTACTACCATCGGTTCATCGCTAATTACTCTGACAAGACTGCACCCCTCATGGACTGCCTGAAAGGCTCGGTCCCTTTCACTGGACTGACGCTGCGCAAGGAGTCTTTGAGGAGCTGAAGATTCGGTTTGCCTCGGAACCCATACTGCAACACATGAACCTTACATGCTCCTTTGTGGTGGAGACAGATGCACTGGATGTGGCCATTGGAGCAGTGCTTTTACAACCAGAGCAGGGGCGGGGTCTGAGACCAAGCACTTACTTTTCTCGGAAGTTGACAAATTCAGAACAAAACTACACCATGTGGGGAAAAGAGTTGCTGGCCATTCGGGATGCCTTTGAAACTTGGCGACATCTTTTGGAAGGAACGCAGCATGCGATTGAGGTGCACACCAATCATAGGAACCTGGAGAGCCTCCACACTGCCTGTAAGCTGAACCAGCGACAGGTGTGCTGGGCTCAGTTCTTTGCTCGCTTCCACTTCAAAATCCATTACAATCCACAGGCGCAGAATAAGCAGGCAGACGCTCTGTCCCACAAACCGGAATACCTGGAGAACCCGACTCCGAGACCACCGCAAATGATTATACACCCTGAGAAGATTGTGGCAGGGGATTGTGGGTAGAGGACCAGTGGTCGGCAAAAGAACAAGATCCGTTTGTCAAGGAGAAGTGCTCAGAGTTAGAGGAGCAGCCTACTGGGAGTGCAGAGGGCTTCACGCTGAAGTGGGGGTGCTGTATCATCATGATGCTATGTACGTGCTCTCCAGGGAAGTGAGAGCCAAGGTCCTGCATCAGTGTCATGACTTCCCCACTGCTGGGCACTTTGGAGTCTTCAAAACCTTGCAATCAGTCGCCAGGGAGTTTTGGTGGCCCCGGAGGAAGCAGGAGGTGGGGTGCTATGTCCAGTCCTGCCTTACCTGTGCCAGAGCCAAACACATAACGGGATGGCCAGCAGGACTCTTAGAGCCACTTCCTACCTCCCAGGGTCCTTGGCAGATGGTAACTATGCACTTCATCACTGACCTTCCCTCCTTGCAGGGGAAGACAACAGTGTTGTTGGTGGTGGATGCTTTTACTAAAATGGCTCATTTCATTCCATCCTCGGGACTCCCAAACACACGAGACATGGCTGAACTGTATGTGCAGCTTGTGTACATGCCTCCCAGACAGTTTAGTTTCAGACCAAAGGCCACAATTTATGGCTTGGTTTTGGCACGCCTTGTGGCAACTCCTGCAGAGCGAACTGAGACTGTCATTGTCTCATAATCCGTAGATGGATGGTCAGACCGAGAGAGTGAATGCCACGTTAGAGCAATATCTCTGCTGCTATGTCAACTACCAGCAAGACAACTGGGTGTCCTTTTTGCCCTTAGTGGAGTTAGCTTACAACAATGCAGTGCACGCTACCACGCAACAGACTCCATTCTTTGCCAACCTGGCATTCCACCCTTGAGCTTTTGCCGCCCCACACGTCAGCCCTGCCATTCCGACAGTCGAGGACTTTGTGCAAGAGCTTCAGGCAATGCAGCAGCTGTTGAAGGGAAGTGGACTATAAGAGAGCTACAGATCAACATTGACAGGAGGGGCCCGTAATCTGTGTGGGAGACAGGTTGTGGCTGTCCATGCGTTATCTGCCTACATGGGTGCGCTGTCATAAACTGGAAGACAGAAAGGTGGGCCCCTTTGACGTGGAGGCTCAGATCAATCCAATGGCTTTTTGTCTGAGGCTGCCTCCTTCTTTCAAGATACATCCAGTGTTTCATTGCTCCATCCTCTGGATCCCCACAGACTGCCAGAGGTGCCTCTGCCCCCCCCCATCGCAGTGAATGGGCAAGAGGAATATGAAGTGGAGCAGATTTTGGACTTGCGGAAGCGCCGAGGGCGGCTTCAATATTTGATCTACTGGAAGGGATACGACCAGATGGAGCGTTCGTGGGAATCAGCTGACAATGTTCATGCACTGGACTTGGTGAGGGAGTTCCATGACACTTACCTGGACAAGCCCAAGCCCAGGAGGTGGAGGGAGATGGTGCATGGAGGGGGGATTATGTTGCTTCAGAGGAGCCATCGTTTACGGGTGAAGACCTTCCCCACTTAAGCAGGTGCCCACCCAGATTCTAGTGCTGAGTCAACTCTCCCCACACGCTGCAGAGACTGTTTAGGTAGCTTAGCAAGGGAAAGTAGTGAGTCAGAGTAGACAGGTTTATGAAGCTCACTGCTTTGGATGTAACCATCACCCTAATAAAATGAGAATTAAACCAAGCCTCACCTCTGTCTCATGTCTCAGGCTCTGGGCGGGACATCCTAGGGTTTACCAAGCATCCTCCTGTCCTTCCCTCAGGGGTTCCCATGTGTCCTCTCCCCTGCCCCACAGGTCATTGGGCCTCTCCTCTCCCCCTCCATGGGTCACCAAGCTTCCTTACCCCCCAAAGGCCACCTAGATTTTTCTCCCCGCACACACAGGTCACCTTGCTTCCTCTCCCCCCCCTTCCAGTGGGTCACCAAAGTTCCTTCCATCCTCTCCTTCCTGGTCACCAAGCTTCTTTTTTTGCAGGCCTCAAGGTGGCAACACCTTGCTCTGTGGCTGGGCCAGCCTGCCTCCTGCCATTGTCCCCTTGCTCTCCCTGCCTTCAGACAGGTTGCCAAGCTTCCTCCTCTCTCTAACCCCTGCACCATCTTGCCAACCTTCCTCCTATTTTCTCCCCTTCCTGGTCACCAAGATTCCTCCTTTTGAGGCCTGGTGGTAGCGATGGCGAGGCCTGCAGGAGCTGCTTCAACCTGTCATTCTGTGGCATGGCCAGGCCATCACCCTTCACTCACTCACTTTCCTGCTGGCTCTCTCCTCTCCTCCCATGGGTCTCCAAGCTTGCCCCTCTCCTTCCCCAGTTGCTAAGGTTCCCAGAGCTGCCCCACCTATTGCTTCATCATCGTGCTGTAGTTCACAGTGCCACCTGTTTGAAGTGAAGTGCAGTGTGACAGTTTAGGGCTTACAAAAATATTATATAGTTTAAAAAAAAAACTGGAATGGCATAAGTTTCCATATCTTTTCAAATTTTGGTTTGTATGTCTGAAATCTGTATTGTGACTTATTTCATCAGCTGCCAATTACTGAGTTACTCATTCATTTGACCAGATGTTGCATATAATCTATTATTTAGCTGGCATTCAAAATATCCCAAGAGAAGGTTAACCACCAGCATGTATTGGATCCACATGGAACAAGAAGTTTTTTGGGGGGAAGGCTCTAAATGTTTTAAAAGTCTATTAGCACAGTAGCACCAATATAACAGCATGGAGGAGATATATATTAATTGTTCCCTCTTAGATTACCTTTAAGACAGAAATAGCTTTCATCTATTTTTAGGTCATTTTATTTAATTAAATGTAATTAAAAGTGAAGCCAAACCTCAGTCTAATTTAAACAGCCAGTACTGCTGCATTAAGGATATTGCTCAAATGCTTTTGTTCTAGCCCTTGGGTAACTCAAGAAAATGTTCTGCTCAAAACCTTATATTTGGTCTTCCTGCCTATGGAATGAGTGACTTGTTTTAATGGAAAATTATGTTAATAATCTTCATGTATTGACAAAAGTTCAGCATGTTACTTCATTGGTTCATGTGGTCACCAAGGTGCAATGTCCTTGGTGCAGAGTGATGCAATAAGCATGTGCATGGTACCATCAGCGCACATGCTCCAGCATCAAGAGGTGGGCAAAAACGCTTGCAAAGCAAACACATTTTATTTCCAAATGAACACTGAACCAATTCTGAATCAAGTTGAGGGGAGTTCACCCATCATGACCCAAAAAATAAGACTACCCACTGGCCAATCTTCACCACTCAATATACCAGGCTGAATGTTGAATACTAAAAGTAGTAGTGCTTTTCAAGTAAATAGGTCTAGATCAGCCTTCCCCAACCTGGATGTTTTTAGACTACAATTTCCATGAGCCCCAGCCAGTATGGAGGCATCGTTACCCTAACCTGCTAAATCTATTAGAAGGGGAGGGGAAATCATTGCTATAAATGTCTGAGGGAGCTGCAGAAAGTTGGAACACGGACTTCCAGATACTCCCCTAGGGAGATTTTTTACTTCCTATATGAGAAGTGGTTAGGTGAGAACTTTTGAAGGAGTCCTACAGAAGTGGAGGAAGAGGAGGTGGTGGAGCAATGGGTATTTCTGTAGTCTATGAGCATGAAGACCAGTTGCCTACCTCCTTTACCTGCATGACTTCTGTTGCACTGAAATTCCTTTGGGTGTTACCCTTTAATCTAAACCTAAGATCTGCTAGGGAGTTTGGATTCAAAGGATCTTGGGCCCTGGCTGAGCCAGAGCTACGCCAATTTCAGTCCCACACCCTGACTGAGCTGGAGATACACCAGCACAAGTCCTTCACCCCAATTCAGCTAGGGCTCAGCTGACACACCATAAGCCAGTGTAACATACACCTGCATAGGTCCCTCAAAAGGGGCATTTCCAGGACATGGTAGGGGTAGGATGGGGCAAGGAGAGACTTACACCTATTCCAAATCCCTTTCAGCTTGGTCACATGACCTATCAAACTGGCATAAAAAAGCCAACAACAAGGGTGAGTGAGTAAAATTTCTCATGGACGGTGTTTGGAAAAGGGGTAGCTTATGCTAGCGTAACTTAACCTGGTACAGGGGAGGCTGCTCTGAAGGGCAAAGTAGGGTGCAGCCCTCCCAAGATTTTGTAACTCCAAAAGCTTCCAAAGCCATAGGCCAGTCTTTCACTGGCACCCTCAGGAATATTAACACATTTCCACTAACTGAAAGGCTGCCTAATAAAACTAGATCATTCCACCCACCCTCTGTCTCCTGGGGGGGAAGCAGTTAAAAAACAAGCATGATTAGAGATGGCTTTGTTAGGCAAGGCAGAGGACAAAACAGGCCATCCATTTTGCCCCCTGTAAGTAGCTAATGGACTCACTTGCATATCAAACAATACAGAAAATAAACAGAGAGGAGGGAGGGCTTGTGTCTGCCCTTCCCCAGCCAATCATGCTTCCTGTTGGCTGCTATTTCCGAGTCTGTGCCTTGCTGGTCATTCCCTTCCCTCATTTTTAGAACACTTGCAGTGGAGCTAAAAAAAAAAACTGGGTGTGGCAGCAGCTTTTGATTTTACTTAATTTGTGTGTATGAGAAAGGTGAGAACTGACTGAGACAAATCAGATACAGATTTCCTGGGGTGGAGAGGTAAGCCCTTTGTTTTTATTGTTTTTGGGGGGAATAGTGGCTAGTACTCCATTTATGGGTGTGTGAGAGAAGTGATGCTTGCTTGAGTGTTGGCTGCCTTCTTGGCTCTTTCTTTAAGTCTAGGGCCCTGTAAAGGGGAGGGCAGGGGAGAGTAGATGTGTGTGTATGGTGCGTGCATTGCTTTGTTGGCTGAGGAAAAGAGAGAAATCTTAAGGCTTCTGTTAAATGTAAGTGGCAAGATTGCTTGGAGAGGAGGAGATTTTGTGTATCATAGAATCATAAAATAGTAGAGTTGGAAAGGGTCCAACCCCCTGATCAATGCAGGAATCCAAATTAAAGCATACCTCACAGGTAGCTATCGAGCTGCCTCTTGAATGCCTCCATTGTTGGAGAACCCACCACCTCCCTAGGTAATTGGTTCCATTGTCGTTCCACTCTAAGAGTTAGGAAGTTTTTCCTGATGTCCAGTCAAAATCTGGGTTCCTGTAACTTGAGTCCATTATTCCATGTCCTGAACTTTGGGATTATTGGGAAGAGACCCTGGCTGTCCTCTGTGTGACAACCTTTAAAGTTCTTGAAGAGTGCTATCATATCTCCCCTCAGTCTTATGTTCTAAGGCTAAACATACCCAGTTCTTTCAGACTTTCCTCAGGGGGCTTTGTTTCCAGTCCCCTGATCATCCTTATTGTCCTCCTCTGAACCTGTTCCAGTTTGGCTGCATCCTTCTTAAAGTGCAGCATCCAGAACTCGACGCGGTACTCAACATGAGGCCAAAGCAGTGCTGAATAGAGGGGAACTAGTACTTCCCACAATTTGGAAACTATACTTCTGTTAACACAGCCTAAAATAGAATGTGCCTTTTTTGCAGCCGCATCGCGCTATTGGCTCATATTCAGCTTGTTATCAACAGTGATTCCAAGATCTTCTCGCATGTAGTATTGCAGAACCAAGTATTCCCCATCTTATAACTATGCATTTGGTTTCTTTTCCCTAGGTGTAGAACTTTGCACTTATCTTTGTTAAATTTCATTCTGTTGTTTTCAGCCCAATGCTCCAGCCTATCAAGAATTTTTGATTTTTTTCTGTCTTCCAGGTTATTAGCCATCCCGCCCAATTTTGTATCATCTGCAAATGTGATAAGCATTCCCTGCACCTTGCTCATCCAAGTCATTAATAAAAATGTTTGAAGAACACTGGGCCCAGGACCAAGCCCTGCAGTATCCCACTCATTACCTCCCACCAGTTTGAGAACTACAATGAAGATGATTTCCAGGGGGGTGTACCTGAAGAGATGAAAGCTTCAACAATAGACATTGGTGGTGGGTGGAGGACTAGGAAAATCAACCAATCAACTGGTATCAGTGAAGACATCCCCGCCCCGTCCTCTAGTGTGGACGGACAGACGGACAGCGTGGAAACACATAAAAATGTAGTGATATGTACAACGCTGTGCAAATTTGAACTGAAACACAGTACCAGAAAACCAAACAAAACCTTGCTGTGTTTCAAGCCGGTAATGGGTACATAGTCTTAGTTCCCAATCTTTGGAAGAAGAGTTCACTGGACACTTAAGGCACAGTACACAGTACAGCTTGGACCTATACAACTGGGGAAGGCAGACAGTATAGCACTACTATACAGCTTATATAACATAACATCAGCTGTTTATTGTTCATTCATTCTGATTTGTTTGTAGGGAGGTTATACAATGTCATGTCAAACATACAATTGTTGCTCCATACTTTCCAGTGCATTTTCCCATCAGTTTCCTTACCACAAAAAAGTGAGAGGGTTTTTTTGAGGTGTGTGTGTGGAATCAGTTCTATTGTGAAAAATAAATCCACTTTCATTGCGCAACCTGAATTTGTCCATATGCAACTGAATCCCACTCACCACAAATGGTGACAGTCTGCAAGTGGCCAAAAAGAAGGTGTGGTCAGACCAGGTTGGCACGTTTGACTGGTATTTATAATGATATGATTATAACAGGACCAAGATGCCACATTATCTGCAGTGGCACAAGTTACTCTCAACACCATTACAGCTAAAGCACGTCTCTGGGGTTAGGCTGGGTATAAATTGGCTTAAAACCAAATTTTCTAGCATAAGTAGATTGTGATACATGAAATACTTTGCAAATTAGGCAAAGAAGATACCATTAAAGAAGATACCATTAAAATGTATTTATAGAACAACTCAATTACATTGCATGGCTGTTAGATTAGATCTTTGCCTTAGGACTGGGGTTTTGTTCTCCAAATACAACCTACACAGGGCCAGAGAGGCAGACAGTTAGCCTCATTATTGACTTTCATGTGCTTGGTCACAAGTGCTGTTTTGAACTTTTCCTCCTGAGAATTCTGTGAGCAAATCTGCATTTCAAAAGGCTGCAAGTGGTGCCTCCTTATGTCTCTTCATAAAGATATCATGATTAAAACATGCTTGATTTTTAAAATTCACAGAACAAAGAGATTCCTACCACTTCAGGAGTGGATGCAATAGCATCTGGACTGAGGAACCTCCTGCTGATGGAATTTGTTCTTTGCATAAGGCATTCCTGAGTCACTAATAATTTTTGAGAATACAAGCATACTGTACAGGAAGCAATGAAAGCCAGATTAATGGGGCTGATCGTATTCCTCTGGATGCTCCTGTAGTACAAATATTGAACAGCAAGGTCCTACCAATCTAAGAGACCACACATACTATAATTGTAATGTATTATTTACAGAGATGACTCACTGTGTGAGCCAAATAAATAAATAAATCATGATCCAGCGCTTCAAAAGCAGACAGCTTGAACCACAGTCCAGATATTTCAGAATATTTTCCTCAAAAAAACCCAACAATTTGGTGATTCAGCAAGAAGAGTTCCTGAGGTGAAAGAAAAACTCTGGGGTGCACATGTGGATCTGGTGTGATGTCTTCTAGTCTTAATAATTTTTTTAATAATCCTTTCCATGCGGACTGGCAACTGCCTATGTACTCATATCTTTTTCCCGTGGGGAGGAAAAGCAGTACGTCGGGGGCTCTGAGTGGGCAGAAGGCAGAAGGGAAAGAATTCAGTAGCCACCCACCCAACCTGCCAAAACTCTTCCTCTGCCTGAAGTCTCAGGCTGTGCATTCACCATACACTTAAAGCACACGACTTCCCCTAAAGAATCCTGGGAACTACAGTTTGCTCCTCACAGAGCTAAAATTGCCAGAATTCTTTGGGAGAAGTCATTCGCGTTAAATGTACATTAAATGTATGGTGTGTACACAGTCAGAGTCTACTAATGGTTCCAGGGGAAAGAAGTATGTAATATACCAGGTATACATTTAGTTTGGACTTCACTAAGGCAGCTTCATAGTCTTCTGTACAATTACATTTGCTGTATCCCTGAGAGCACAACTATCAATGCAAGGGCAATCTCTGTTTACCCTCAGTAGTTGAGGGGAAGTACCACGAGGTAAAGCATATGTTTGTACTATGCACATAAGGTCTCAGATTCAGTCTCTGGAATCACCAGATAGGGTTAGGAACACTTCTGTCTACAGCCAGTCAGTGCAGACAGATGGACCAACAGTCTGACTCAGTATAAGGCTGCTTCCTAAGTTGCCCCTCAGGACTTAGCTGTCATCATCACACTGTAACCATTGCTGCTTCCTATGCTAAAGAGCTCCACAGCAGAACTATGCATTTGATAAAGAGACATTTTTCTTATTATGGATTTCACTAGACAGCCCCATAATTCTAGTATTAGGCAAAAGGACAAACAATTGTTCTCTGTTTTAGTGATCTCTAATTAAATTAACCCTCATATCAAGGATGTCCACCTCCCATTTTTATGGCTGCAGCAATCTTGCATGCCTAAGTCCCAGCTGAATCCAGCAGACTTAAGCATGTGCCACCATGGGGAACCATGCATGACACATAGTTTTGCTGGGGAGTTATGCATTAAAGCTGAAAAGGATTGCACAATAAGAATGAAAGGATTTCATAAAAATAAAAAAAACTTAAATGGCTACAATCCCCATTGCTTTTGGTAATTTCCTTACCAGTTTTGGCTTCTTACACAGGGAGCAAAATGATTAAAATCAATGTGATGTGCATTTTAATTATGCACATAAATCAGATTTGCATTATAATGTATGCACAGAACTACTATTTGTGATTTGTAATTCACTAATAGGCAAAAAACCTTGCAGTTTAAGAATATACCTATAGCGAACACATATTTCGATCAAACTTTAAAACGCATGGAAATTGGGCAGCTACAGTGAATGCACCAGGGGAGCAGGAGACCTGAACTCCTCTCTGCGATATTGCACTGCCCTACAAATTTGTAGCTTGGAAGAATCTGGTAACATGATGCCTCTGAGCATATGGTGAGTGGTGGCAACACCTGCCATCTCCAAAGATGGAAAATTACATTTTTGTATGTTTGTTGGTGTTCTTCTTACTTTGCTTCTTTTCTGTGTTACTACTGTTTCTACAGAGAATCTAACCTAGAACATTATATTTCTCTCATTATTCATCCTAGAAATCTGTGTCAAATTCCTTTTTATTAATTTCAAAGCCTTTTTATTGGTCAATGTCATATGATGGTGAACACAGCCTTTTGTGTTTCAGTATTTGCTATAGCTGCCCAATTTCCCTGCTTTTTAAAGTTTGAAAGAAATATCTGTTGGCTATAGGTAAGTCCTTCAACCGCAAGGTTTTTTTGTCTATTCGTGAATTTCTCTGCTTTTTAATCCAGGAAGTAAGAAATGGGATCCTGTGCAAGTTTGCTGAGAATGGACTGATCATTTGCATGTTTATTGAGTTCAGTGGGATTCACTTCCCTGCAATCATGCTTAGGATAGGTGAAACTGTTGGAGGAAGGTGATTTTATAATCTATTAAGAGATAGGTCTGTTACATATTATAGATTTATAGTTGAATTATAGTGTTTTGAAATTACTGGATTTAGTAGATTTGATGAGCTGGATTAATTGGCATGTTTATTTAGAAAAAAAATTGATTGATATATATTTCAAGGATTGGAAACTTCTCTTTGACTTTTTGTGGAATATTAAAATGATATGATGTTAATGAGATCTGAAACCAACTAAGATAACCGCTGGAGGAAGGTGATTTTATAATCTATTAAGAGATAGGTTTGTTATATATTATAGATTTATAGCTGAACTATGACAAATCGGAAGTCAATATTTTTATATATATGTATTTTTTTTTGTATTGTATTAGTTATTGATTTGTGTTGTTTTCTTTTTGTATTATTTTGGTTTTGAAAATTAGAATAAAAATTAATTGGAAAAAAAAAGGATAGGTGAAACTGACCACAAGGGATGGGAGGAGGGGGAGGGGAGCAGGCAGGAGGGGGAGGTTTGATCATTTGCATGTTTGTTGAGTTCAGTGGGATTTACTCCCATGCAATCATGCTTGTTGTTGTTATGTGCCTTCAAGTTGATTACGTCTTATGGCAACCTTATGAATCAGTGGCCTCCAAGAGCATCTGTCGTGAACCACCCTGTTTAGATCTTGTAAGTTCGGGTCTGTGGCTTTATTTATGAAATCAATCCATCTCTTGTTTGGCCTTCCTCTTTTTCTACTCCCTTCTGCTTTTCCCAACATTATTGTCTTTTCTAGTGAATCGTGCTTAGGATAGGTAAAGCTGACCATGGGGTGGGACGCCTGAAGTGGGCAGGGGAGGAGGAAGAAGGGAAGAGGAAGGGAGAGGAGAAGGGAAGGAGGGGAAAGGCAGGTCTGATCATTTGCATGCTTATTGCGTTCAATGGGATTTACTCCCATGAAATCATGGCTTGGATAGGTAAAACTGACCATGGGGGGGAGGGGGGAGGGGAGAGTAGAAGGAAGGGGGAGTGGGGAAGAGAAGGCGGGAGAGGGAGAGGATTGGAAGTGAAGGGGGGAGGGGTGAAGGAAGGGGGACGGGAGGGGCAAAAGAGGTGATGGGAGGGAGGAGGAGGGGAGGGCAGGTTTGCATGCTTATTGAGTTCAATGGGATTTACTCTCATGCAATCATGCTTAAGATAGGTAAAACTGACCATGGGGCAGGAGGAGGGGGAGGGGAGGGCAAGGAGGAGGGAGAAGGAGGAGATTGGAAGGGGAGGGGGAAGCATGAGGGAAGGGGCAAGAGGGAGGGGATAGTACAGAGGAGGAGGGGAGGGCAGGTTTGATCATTTGCATACTTTTTGAGTTCAGTGGGATTTACTCATGTGCAATCATGCTTAGGATAGGTGAAACTGACCTGGGGGAGGGGCAGGGAGAGGAGGGGAGGAGATTGGGTCGGTGGACACTGGGCAGAGGGGAAGCCCCTTTCTTTTCCAAAAGGAAAACATTGTGAATAGTGCCATTCTTTTTCTGAGTTTCCCCCACCTTTTTATTCTGCAGCAGGCACATGTAGCCTCCCACCTAAATTTAAACCAAAGCTGTCCCTGGCCACATCCACACCAGACCTTTATTTCACTTTAGTCAGTTATGGCTTTCCCCAAAGAATCCTGGGAAGTGTAGTTTGTGAAGGGTGCTGAGAGTTACTAGGAGACGCCCTGTTCCCCTCACAGAGCTTCAGTCAGAGCTGCTGACTGTTAAACCACTCTAGCCACTGGAGCTCTGTCAGGGGAATAGGAGTCACCTCTCAGCACCCATCACAAACTATACTTCCCAGGATTCTTTGGAGGAAGCCCTGAGTGTATAAAGCAGTGGTTCACAAACTTTTTTGGTTCGCGGCACACTGTAAAACATATAAAAAATTTCTGGCGCCCTTCGTGTACAAAATTAAAAATATATTAATGTATTTTAAACTATGAATAAAAATAAACTATAGAAAACTATTACTTACCCTATACAAATGGGTTTCTTCTCATTTTTAAAATATACTTTCATAATATTTGAGGTACACCTAGCCACCTCTTAGGGCACACCAGTGTGCTTGGGCGCACCATTTGAGAACCACTGGGCTAAAGTGAAGTCAAGGCCTGGCATGGGTGTGGCCCCTGATTAGGCAAGCCAAGCAGGTGTGAGTCTGGCTTTTAGAATGTTGACAGATAGTTCTTACTGTGCATGCTTGGCCTTATCATTGAGTTCAATGCTAAATTTCTTAAATTAATTAAAAATTGGTCAGGCATTTTTTTAACTTTTAAACTGCAGAAGATGAAGGTCAGAGTATGGGGCAAGGTCAGAAATAAGATTACATGTACTCTGTGAACATGGCAGATTTTTAATTAATTTCAACAGATTATGGGAACTCTGACAGAAAAAAAGTTCAAAAGGGGTCTGGTTTTTCACTCTCTCTTTTTACACTTTGAACTCTCAATTCTCTCCAACTGTTGTGTATCGCCATGAAAATTTAGAGGGTTGTTAAGCAAGCGTTTCTAAGTTCAGGACTATAAGTTTTGTAAAGTTTTGTTTTGAAATGAGCTTATGGGAAGCATGAGGATGGCATGGGGGCTATTTTCAATTTAACATTGCAGAATGTGAAAAATCCATGCTGACTATGTATACAGCCACTCTCGTGGCTGTATAAAAAGGCCTTCTGAGGCTTTGAGGTGGAGCTCAACGGACAGTTCTCCCAATGGAGGGCTGTAGAAAGTGGAGTCCCTCAAGGATCGGTATTGGGACCTGTACTTTTCAACTTGTTCATTAATGACCTAGAATTAGGAGTGAGCAGTGAAGTGGCCAAGTTTGCTGACGACACTAAATTGTTCAGGGTTGTTAAAACAAAAAGGGATTGCGAAGAGCTCCAAAAAGACCTCTCCAAACTGAGTGAATGGGCGGAAAAATGGCAAATGCAATTCAATATAAACAAGTGTAAAATTATGCATATTGGAGGAAAAAATCTTCATTTCACATATACGCTCATGGGGTCTGAACTGGCGGTGACCGACCAGGAGAGAGACCTCGGGGTTGTAGTGGACAGCACGATGAAAATGTCGACCCAGTGTGTGGCAGCTGTGAAAAAGGCAAATTCCATGCTAGCGATAATTAGGAAAATAAAACAGCCGATATCATAATGCCGTTGTATAAATCTATGGTGCGGCCGCATTTGGAATACTGTGTACAGTTCTGGTCGCCTCATCTGAAAAAGGATATTATAGAGTTGGAAAAGGTTCAGAAGAGGGCAACCAGAATGATCAAGGGGATGGAGCGACTCCCTTACGAGGAAAGGTTGCAGCATTTGGGGCTTTTTAGTTTAGAGAAAAGGCGGGTCAGAGGAGACATGATAGAAGTGTATAAAATTATGCATGGCATTGAGAAAGTGGATAGAGAAAAGTTCTTCTCCCTCTGTCATAATACTAGAACTCGTGGACATTCAAAGAAGCTGAATGTTGGAAGATTCAGGACAGACAAAAGGAAGTACTTCTTTACTCAGCGCATAGTTAAACTATGGAATTTGCTCCCACAAAATGCAGTAATGGCCACCAGCTTGGATGGCTTTAAAAAAAGATTAGACAAATTCATGGAGGACAGGGCTATCAATGGCTACTAGCCATGATGGCTGTGCTCTGCCACCCTAGTCAGAGGCAGCATGCTTCTGAAAACCAGTTGCCGGAAGCCTCAGGAGGGGAGAGTGTTCTTGCACTCGGGTCCTGCTTGCGGGCTTCCCCCAGGCACCTGGTAGGCCACTGTGAGAACAGGATGCTGGACTAGATGGGCCACTGGCCTGATCCAGCAGGCTCTTCTTATGTTCTTATGAGCTGGCCCTGGCTGAGATTTTCCAGAGCAACCACTTTCACAAAAACAGTTTGCAAAGTGTGCTCCTTAAGAATGTCTGAAAACACTGGTGAAGAGATACACAAATATCTGTGCTGTTGTGGTGGCATGGTGGGCGGGGAGGTGGATGGGTGGGGGTGAGTAAATGGAGGAAGACTTGCTCACTGGGAGCTCCTGATTGGCCAGTTTGGTTCAATTTACTAAATTTATGAATCACTTCCCACAACAAAAAGTCCTGAAGGGATTTTTTTGAAGAATAATACAGTAAAAAAATACACAAACATCTTTAAAACATAATCAGAGCAAAAACATGCAATCATTAGTCCTGCCCAAATGCCCAGGAAAACAAAAGTCTCTTTACCTTGTGGAAAACAATGACAAAGTGGAGAGCAAGTGGGCCTTCCTGGGGAGCGGGCTCCATAGACAGGAAGTGACAACAGGATAGTTGCCTGTTTAACAAAATTCAGTATCTTAGGCTGTGAGCACATTAGGTGCCTACAGCAAAACGTTTCCACTGGCGACACCTGGAGGAGCAACAGGTTGATCTGCCAATCAGGTGTGAAATCTGTTTGAAGCTAATTTTAAGCTGATCCCACCAGGTTTTACAGTAAAAAGGGATGGAGTTTGGGTAGCGTCATGTGCCCCCATTTTCAGGAAAGAGAAGTGGAGATGCACTGGAACTGGCAGAACAGTAAGTGTCTCTCTACCCTTAGTCTTGCCCCCACCACCATGAATGGTGCTGATAGGTAATTTTAGACTCTATTCTCATGGGTGTGGGGGAACCTTTTAGATAGCATTGTGTATTATTTCACCGACTTGAAATCACATTAAGTCAGCCCTGATGTGTTTGGGGGCCCTTCTGCTAAGTGGGGCCCTGGCCTTCTAGTCCAAATTCCTGCTGTAATGGAATCACTGAGCAGCATAACCCAAGCAGATACTTCTGGAAACTTGTAAGCATGTATTAAGATCACAACCTTCTCCTGGTTTTTGTCCATAACATCTGATATACTATCTCTGAACAAGGAGGTACCATTTCACTATCATAGCTTGTAGGATGGACTCAAGGGATAGATCTGGGATGGATCAAGAAGGAAGACCATTGGAGGAGTGGAAGAAAGGAAAGAAGATTTGATAGGACTGGTCTGGCAGGAGGAGGGGCATAGAGCACCCCCAATATTTGGATGCACCAGCTCCCAAAAGTTAACTTGTTTTCATAGGGATAAATGTTTACATAATACATATATACAATCACAAGATACAAGTACTTGCTGAGAAGTGACTGTAAAGGCATTAGGAAGTAGCTGGCTGTGTAAGAGTAGAGACATACTGTTGTGCTGGTTCCAGTGCATCCCCACATCAGTATTCTGAAAATGGGGGCACACAGCTTTAGTCAAACTCCACCCCTTGGTCAGATCCAAGTGCATTTTTTAAAAAAATTCAGCTTCAGACAGATTTCACTACTGATTGTTACATTTACTAGAAATCTCAATAAAACACTATTCACAACTGATTAGTAAGTCGCCTCTCCAGGTGTAGCCAATGGAAATGCTTTGCTGTAGGCTCAAGCAGAGACAGTGATTGGCCCAACACTTTCCTGTGGGCAGTCCTGAAAGGTCTGAAGTCAGCAGTGGAGAAGGAAGGTGTGTCCAGCCGAGGCCAGAGTTGCTTAAAAATGTGGCAGAAAAAAACATCCTTGCTGCTTTTGAAGTGACTGGTGTGCCCACAGCTTAAGTCACTGTTGTGAAATGTAAAAGATTTACAAGGTATTTTTATGCCTTCTAGATATTCCTGTGCCTTAGGGCTAAATGCTTTAAACGTGTGAGGGAGGTTAGGTATTCTCTCAGGTGATAGGCATATCCCACGAAGCACTTAGTACTAAACTAGCCTCTACATCTCTGTGCTGTAAAGCAGTGTCTGATGGGATTGATTTGACGGGGCAATACATACATCAGTTAATCAACTGGGCAACCGTTTTTTTGTGGACCCTCACTTGCATAAGAGCTGTACCTACAATAGAACCCCCTTATCGAAATAGTTCCATAAGGTTGCAGTTGTATACGTACTTACATGGAAGAAGCCCTAATGAACTTCCAAGCAGACATATATAGGGTTGCATTGTCAGCATCATCACTGGTTTCTATGTGCTGCCTGTAGTCCCAGGCAGATGAAAGGTCTCCAGCATAAATTATATGACACAAATGTTATAAAACAACAGAATGGGCCGGGGGAAATATGCTTACATTATATTACCAGCAATAGCATAATTTAGTGAAGCTTGGCCACTTTTCCTGTTACTTGATCTGCTTAATTACAGGTTGGTGAAAGATTTTTGGAATGTTTCATAAGCAACCTAGTGCCAAGCCAGTAACTGATCA
This sequence comes from Rhineura floridana, assembly GCF_030035675.1. Classification (NCBI taxonomy): domain Eukaryota; kingdom Metazoa; phylum Chordata; class Lepidosauria; order Squamata; family Rhineuridae; genus Rhineura; species Rhineura floridana. Next base: position 101,479,032 of record NC_084484.1, read on the forward strand.
GCCTCTGCCACAACCAATTTAAAGAATATTTGAAACTATTTATTCAACTATTTAAAAGGGGGATTTTTAACTATGTGCTACGTCAGCCTCCCCCAAACTGGTACCTTCCAGATGTGGTTGGACTACAGTTCCCATCATTCCTGACTGTTGACCATGTTCACTAGGGTTAATGGGAACTAGTACAGCAACATCTGGAGGACACAAGGTTGGGGAAAGCTATGCTATATATGTAGAAAGATTTCCTTTCTCAAGGTGTCCTGATAAACAGATGATATAAAAATGCTAACATTTTCAGTGTCTGACGGATCAGATAAGAATGGCATTTTGTGGTAGGCCCTTACAGAAGATCCACAACATCTGTGTCCTGATCTTGAATTTGAACCCATCATATGATATGTCATTAATCAAGCTGCGTGTTGTTTTCGAATTCATTCCTTACCCTGGCTTTAAGATGTAAGTTAAGAAATGTAACATCCAAGGCTGCCTTGAAAGGCTGAACTGCTTCTCATACTATCTTTAATAGAGATGAGCGTACTCTCAAGAGTCACACTCACTGTTAAAAATAATGTGCAGCTGGAAGGTTAATGTTGTCTCCAGAACCTTGCCTTGCACTCCTATTATCTTCTAAATAGATGTGTGTCTTATAACCTTCCAGGATTACATTTTTACCAGTGGCACCTGGTGCCCATTGGGACTGGTGGGGCAGAAGGCAGGGAGCCCAACACAGGTGGAGCCAGAGCCAATGACAGGCAGAGCTAACTAATTATAGTTTTGTCCCCAGCCTCCTCCCTGCTGAGTTCTACAAGGGCAACACTGAGGTTATGGAGGAGGAAGCTGATAGCCAATGCCATCCCCTGAACTGGATGCAAGTAAGAAGGCTGCCAGCTGAGGGTTGGTTTAGGGCAGACAGGTTGGTGGGGCAGTGTCCCACTTGCCCTAATAGACCAGCCTCCACTGATTTATACCCATCTGAAAAACCATGAATCCAGAGAGCAAACCTATCTCTTTCAAAACAGAGGTAGCAAAAAAAAAAGAAAAAATTCTGTCAAGGGCTGCAATTCCTTGAGGTTACTTTGTGGGGACCAATGATGGGTGGGGCTGAAGCCAGTAGTGGGTGGGGTCAGAACCCACCCCACTGCCACCCCTTTCTCTCTTCTTCCCCACCCAGGGGCCTATGAGGGACAGACAGATTGCTCTTGCCAGAAGTCTGAACTAATTGCTTCCAAAGGGATTTTGATATTATTTATTTATTTATTAAATTTATTAGTCGCCCATCTGGCTGGCAATCCAGCCACTCTGGGCGACGTACAAAATTAAAACATATAGTTATATTAAAATATTAAAATCTCAACCAATAATAATAAAACCTAACCCACCCCAAAAGCCTGTTTGAAGAGCCAGGTCTTCAAGGCCCAGCGAAAGCTCATCATAGAGGGGGCATTGCAACACCCTTCATGAGTCCAATCCATCTCTGAAGCTACCATTCTTAATCCCCCCCACCAATATATTGCATCACAGAGGGCTCCCCCACAACTTGCCACATCAGCGCAGGTGCGAGGGTGCAGAAAAACACACGAATGAATTTTGTTCAAGAGCACAAAAGAGGTTTGGTTGCTGGATTTTTATTTTAAAAAACATCTGGAGGGCGGGGAGAGAGGAAGCCCAATGCTGTGAGATGCAACAAGGTTATCTGAATGGCCTGGAGGCAGCAGTGCCCTCTGTGTGCATTTGCCAAAGTGGAAATGACGCACCTGCCAGGCGGGCCAAGGCCTTGTGCACGGAGCTTTAGACAGGCACATGGGGGGAAAAGGTCCCCTCCTCCTCATTTACCAGCCCTGCCATGGAAAGCAGGGCTTGCAAAAGCATCTCACCCAACCGCGGTGGCGGCTCTGTAAGGAGTGCTGCGTCTGCTGCTGGGCGAGTCGGCTCCCAGCAGGTGGCTTCGTTTTCACACCGCGTGTGTCGGATGCAAGCAAGCAATATCCCAATGCATTTGCTTGCTAACGTTCAGGCTTCCTGCTAATTGCCGGCAGAACTGTTGCAGATGCTGGTGCAAGAACTATATAAAACAGGGGGAGAGGAATCATTGAAACTCCCCCCTCTCTTTTACAACACACACACACACACACTCTTCCCCTTCTGCTGGCACCCTTTTGTATTAGGTCAAGGGCCCAAGGGCCATGTATTTCCCATCCTCTTTTACAGAAAATGAGAAGAGCCTGCCAGCGGCCCATCTAGTCCAGCATCCTGTTCTCACAATGGCCAACCAGATGCCTGTGGGAAGCCCGCGAGCAGGACCTGAGCACAAGAGCACTCTCCCATCCTGTGGTTTCCAGCAACTGATATTCAGAAGCATACCACCTCCAACTATGGAAGAAGAGCATAGCCACCATGGCTAGTAGCCACTGATAGCATTATTCCCCATGACTCTGTCTAATCCTCCAAGCCTTTGTGCTGTTTTATTCTGGTTTTATATATAGATTTGATGTTTTGCTTTTACAGTATTTTGTTGCTATTTATGATTATGACATTTTGTATGGTTAGCCACCCTATGCTCCTATTGGATGAAAGGCAGGATATGAATGCAAAGAAACAAACCTGTGTAAAAACATTTCACTGTTTGACATGCAGACTGGATCTCCAGTGCATGCAGTCAAGTGAGAAGGGACATAGTTGTCCACCCATAAACCAACATGGACATCTGCTACAGACAGCTGCTATTTCTTGGACCTCTTTCTTCAGATTCTGATTAATGTTTGCGGGTTCATATTAAACCACAGACCACTTATGAATTATTTCTGGAAAGGGTTCTTAGAAGCTTTGTTCTTTGGGAGCAAAGGTTTCATAACAGAAAGAGCCAAGTTGAAATTTCATCCCCAAGCAGTTCCACCAAACTCCTGTCCAAAACAAACAATGAAATAACTGTCATGGCGTCTGTGAATCCACTGTAGATAGGCAAAGGTGATGTAAACACAGCAGTGATTATGTGGCATGAATTAAATTTCTTTCAGATCTGTCACCCAAAAAGCTAATTTAGCTCCCACACACAAAATTACACACACACACACACAAAATTACATTGTCAGTCTCTTATCTCACCCAGAGGCCAATTATGATTGTGTCACCTGTTGTGTTTGCATTTTGACAAATTTGTAGGGCAGTACAATATCTCAGAGAGGAGATCAGGTCTCCTGCTCCCCTAGTGCATTCACTATAGCTGCCCAATTTCCCTGCTTTTTAAAGTCTGATAGAAATATCTGTGGGCTATAGGTATGTACTTAAATCTCAAGGGTTGTTTGTCTTTATTATTATTATTATTAAAAATAAAATTTATATCCCACCCTTCCTTCCAGCGCCCTTCTTCTCAGGCAAGCTTGTCCTAGCAGACAGCCACACATTGATTTGCCAAGGAGCTACATGTAAAGTCCAATGTTTGTAAGCCTGAATATCTATGTTAGGCTTTTTATTTTCATGATTCTAATTCTGGCTCCCCTCACAGCAACCCTGTGAGGTAGGTGAGAGACAATGAGTGGCCCAAGGTCACACAGTGAGTTTCATGGCTGATCTTAGCTCTGGTCTTCCACATCCTAGACCACTTAATATCCCTCCACCTTATTCCACATTCTGGGGAAAAGGAGATATAGAAGTGAACACACTGGGGGAGGAGAATAATCTTTTCCCAGAGGACTGGAACTATATGGGATCCCTTGTTAACAGTCCTGTGTGGCACCTGTGTGACTTACCAATTCGGGCTGTAATCCTGTACAGACTTACCTGAGACCAATCTCCATGGAACTCAGTGGGGCTTACTTCTGAGTAATGTACAGCTTTGTTGGCATGAACCCACACTCACAATTGTGCCAGTAGGGAGCTCTTCTGAACTAAAGGTAGACCACTTTTAGTTTAGTTAGGTGCTACGTATTTGTAAAATTGCAGTGCTTAAGTATCCACAGTAGCATTGCAAGGGATTAGGATAGGAAGAAAACCAGAAGTACTTGGCCACATGCCTGTGACAGCTCATAGCCAAGCCCCCATGACCACCTACCAGCCTCCCCAGCTCTACTGGCCGCCAGCTGCCACTGATGCAAGGAGTGGGGGACCTGCGGCATTGACCTAATGTTATGCAGCCCTTGGGTGACTTTCAAAATCCCTCTACAAGAGAACAATCTGTTCCCTTCCCTGGGAGCCTACTGGGTAGGAGGAAGTGAGGGAAGGGGAGAGGATGGTCCCACCGACTTTGAATCCTGGCTAAGCCCGCCACTGACTTTGACCCCATCTACAGTCAGCATGTGACCCCTGACAGATTATCCTGACAGAATGCTGCCTTCAACAGAAAAAAGGTTGCCACCTCTGGGATACACATGCTGATGGTGCTGTTTGGCCATAGGCAGAAGAGCGTTCAGAGCTACCCCTGCTCTAGAAGACAGGCCCTGGCACATTGGGGAAGTAAATCTATTTCTGGGTGGTATCATTTCACACCGCCAGTGAAGGGGAGTAGCACAGAGGATTGAATGCACCTACTCACACACAAAAATTCCTTGCACATAGAAAGGAAGATGCCTGGAAGAAGGGTTCCAGCCTAGCCTTTCCCATGCTAGTTTTCTATGTGCAGGGATTTTTACTAGCATGCATCCAATCTTGTAAGCCCCCACCTGAAGTCTGAAAGTGGTAAACCAAATACAGGTTTATCTCCTTTTCTGCTGTTGAGACTAGATCAATTTGAACTACAGCATTTGTTCATTCTACATGAACTTTTCATTGGCACATTACATCCAAAAAGCTGAAAAAAAGAGAGGCTGCAAGTCTACTTGTAATGTCTCTAAGATCATTTACATTAAGCAAAAAGCTTTGGCATAGATGCCAGTCACAAATAAAATGTTTTGTTCTTGCACATTTTTTCTTAGATGGGCCAAAATGAAAAATTAAACAGAAACCAAGACAATAAATTGTAACACATGGCACAGTTTAATAAGCCCTTCTTTTGGAAATAAATAATACAAGCTGCTCTTCATGAGGCTCAGATATCAAGCACTTAAAAAAGGACAATCCAGAGCCAACAATACTTCTTAGCTGCATTTAATTTCATTTTGTTTGACAAACAAGTCCAGCTGTTTAATGTCTTATGAACAAAAAGAGAGATGAAACCATTTTTTTCAAGTAAAACATCTAATTCAATTTGCTCCCATATGTGAAACATGAATAAGTATTTCATAGGACATGATGGGTGATTCCATAAAGGATGCCACAGACCTGAACTTACAAGATCTGAACAGGGTGGTTCACAACAGATGCTGTTGGAGATCACTGATTCACAGGGTCGCCATAAGTCATAGTCGACTTGAAGGCACATAACAACAACAGGACATGATGGGATTGTAAAGCTGATGATCTCTCAAAATGTTGATTTCCACTGTCATATCCCAGAACGAGTATAGAGATTGCCCAACTGCCTTGAAGTCAAGACCATTCTGCAACAACTGAACTTACATCTGTGGCTGTCGCCATTCAATTCACACTATCTCCCAAGGGAGAGCTGCAGGTTTAACTTTCCAGCCAGGAGGGGGCAACTAGAAGCTAGTCTCTTTCACTTCCAGCTTGAAACAATAGCACAGGAGTGGGAAGCCTGTGGCCCTCCAGATGGTTTTGGACTCCATTTCCCATCAGCCCCAGCCAGCATAGCCAATGGTCAGGTGTGATGGGAGCAGGAGTCCAACAACATTTGGAGAGCCAAGGTTCCCCACCTCTGTAATAGCAGATAGAATTTCCCCTAAACTAGGGATGAACCAGTTCTCCAGATGTTGCTGGACTACAATTCCCGCTGGCAATATTGGCTGAGAATGATGGGAGTTGGGAGTCCAACAACAACTAAAGGGTTGCAAGTTCCACATTCCTGTCCTAGACGCATAAGGCTTCTGGTGGTTAAATGGGTTAGATGGGAAAAACACACAAACAGTCAATGGAACACTGGGCCAAAATTTGCTGCAATTTCAAGATGTACACGGCCCTGAGAAAAACCCTGATGATCTATCTCTTCGTGTGCAAAAGATAAGGGATAGGAATTAAGAGCAGGATTATTAAAGGACAAAAGGCATATGCCCTCACCCTTATTTGTATCACACAGAGCCATGTTGTTGCTCAGTGCTTTGTCTTTGCCTGCAAAATATTATTTCATATTTTATACTTAACAGTTAATAAACATAATGATTAAAACTCATCACAGAGTGAGAAAGAGAGGAGTCAGCACAGTGGAGACGAAGAGAAGGAAGCAGTGCCACCACCTACTGCCTGACCATCTTCGGCAACACATTGCCAAAGGAAGCACAGCAACAGGTAGCCCCAAACCTGTAGCCCCAAACAGCATTTGTTTCACATTCAATGGTTTAGTTACCATCCTCTTGAATTTCCCTGTGTTGTGTATTGTAAATTGGTTCTGGAATGTGTAACTCTCAAGAACAAATTGCATGTGTAATTAAAAATAAGAGACAGAGTGCTTAGTCTACCCCCCCCAAGTGTTAGTGAGAGATTTTTTAATTTTTATTATTTATTATTTGATTTATATCCCGCTGTTCTTCCCAGCAGGAGCCCATGGCAGTGTCCCAAACGTGCTGAAAGAGAAAACCAGTTCTCCAGATTTGTGCAGAAGCCATATATGGTTTCCTAGCGAAAAGCACTAAGAAATGGGGTCTGACCCTGGGATAAGTGAGAGAGCTGGTAGCACTATCAGGGAGCTGGTTCACCAGTAATGCTAAGGCAAACCACTTAGTGGCTTAGTGTGAGGCCTCCTGGAGAAGAGACTGTGGCTGCTTTGCTTAGCTGCTGTGAGCTGCGCTATAGTTTGGCTTAGTGGGTCATCTAAACCTGGGCTCATGGTGTGTCTCACTCAAGGCAAACCATGAGTTGTAACCAAGGTTTGGTCTTCGGTTTACAACTCATGGTTTGTTTGGAGGAGACAAAGCATGACCCCAGGTTCAAACAACATACTAAGCTTACCTCATGGCAGCACAACAGCAGGAGGACTAAGGGAGGGGTGCAGCAGCTGTGATTTCCTCTCTGGAAAGCCTTACACTCACACATCTGTACTATGCCATGGTTTGGCTCAACATCATATGTATACCAGCTCATTGTGATATGCAATCTCCACAACTGAACAGTTATAAACCAGTCTTGCATTTACAAACTCACATGGTAGCCACAAGCAGCCAGGAACTCCATTCATCTAAATGAGCCAGCTGCTTGGTTTCCATCAAAGAAAGAAAGCTCATTCCTCTGTGACTAATCTAAATTTAATGGAGGTAAATGCAGGCTGGCATTTTGATACCAGTTTTGTGTGGATGCTACAAAAAATTCATGTATGAGGAACCTCCAGTTCACAATACACACTCATGTGGGAGCATCCCAAGTTGGCTAATGTTGAATCCATGGAGTATTCATTCAACTTCATGATTTCAACATTAGACAATTCCCCATCCTCCGCCGCCCTGTTTATCATGTAGCCTGATGAAGAGTTCTGGAGAAAGCTCCAACAACAACCTTTACTTTTTGTGTGACTTGAAAACTTAAAGAAGACTTCTAATTATTCCCCAAAGATTCCCCTTTCCTGCATAAACAGTAATAGGTTTGGTTGTGTCTGCTTTTCAATCTGCTGTTTTCCCCATGACCACATTCACAAGTCACACTACTTAGTTTAGCATGATGTAAACAAACTAGAAAAAGCTGCAGCAACCTGCAAGCTCATGTTCACCTACCTCTTCAAACACAGATTAGAGGACGAGTTCAGAAGATGTTGCTTACCCATACAGTAGTTTGCTTTTTCATCCAAATCAACAAACTGTGATTATCCTTAACTATGGTTTATTTGAAACAAGCCAACTTGTCTAGACTGGCCTCATCAGCAATGATGTGAAGTTTGATGGTCTCTATCTGCTTCATGTTTTAAATTCCAGTGCACCAGAAACATGAGTATAAATATGAATCCTAAAGCATATTAAGAATGTTTTATTTTAGGGGAATCAGTGGCATATTAGCTAGCTGCCAGACAGCTCTTTTCAGTGATACTAAGTCAAATTGATGGGAAGACAACATTTAAGTGACTAACTAAAGCACAGGGAAGAAATTGTTGTAGTGAAAGTAATGTCAGGGACTGCACATCACATGCATATAAACCTGAGAGCCCTATACAGCTGCAGGCTGTGTCATATGGGGAAGCAATGAATAGACGTGGTATGAAGACATCAGAAAGAAATGTGACAAGACTTTTGTTGTGCACTGATAGTTTTGAAGTGTAACGTGCGTTGTGCAGAAATCCAGCAATGCCATGAAACAGAGTGTAAAGGAGAGAAGGACTGTGAATCCCAAACGATGATGTATTTCCATTTGAAAAAATGTATATATTAAAAAGTCTATTAGAAGATCCTAAGAGCTTGTGGATGATCTCTTCGTTTCTCCCTTGCCTGGGAGAAAGTTTTTACCAGTCAAAAAAAACCTTTTGACTGGTTTTAAAACTGAAAAAGCTTCCTCTGAGACGAGAGCTCATCTCAGAGGCAGGCACAAGCGAAGCAATCCTTCCCGGAAGTCTCGTTGTGTTTGTTGGGGGACTTGAATTCATTAGGATTGCCTATGAACGAAGGACCAGCCAGCAACGTCGGACGGAGCCAAGGAATTTCAAGCAAGCTCAAACTGATTAAGCGAGACGTTTTTCTTTTCTTCAAAGAAAAACAGATTTTAACAGGCAAGCATTCTTCTTTCTATCCTTATCATTTGGCTTAAATTGTTGCAGTAAAAGAGATTTGTTAAAAGAATCAGCAGTAAAGAATCCCTGGGTGAGTTATAACTTTTCTCTTTTATACACGGAATTAAGGCGGAAGGAAATCGAAATAGCTTATCTTTGTTTTTATTGCAAAAAGCTGGCCTGGAATTGAGAATTATAAAGATACAAACGGATGAGAGATATCTAATCTGAGGAGAAAATTTTTGATTTATATGAACTTTTGAGTATTATATGTCTGGGACTATTTTTTCTGGTCTACTTCATTTTGACAAATCTGCTTGTTCTTTATGCCACTAACTATTTGGATGCTGTGAACTAAATTTGTTTTGCATTCTTGGACACATAAGAGATAAGGCAGTTTGTGCTGTCTACATTATGATGTCATCAGGTTTGGAATATTAACTCCTTTGTTGCTGGAAAAAGAAATAAATTGCTCTTTGCTTGGGAATAGTGCTATATTGGAAATTGAAGGCTTTTTTTCTTCTTCTTGGTTTTAAAAATGACAATTAAGAAAGTGGCTGAGACCCTGGAAGTAAATATGTTTCAGAAAATAATGGATGAGATTGAGATAACGAAACAAGAACTTAGACATGGCAAACAAGAGATGAAAATTGAATTTGGCAAAATGAAGCAGGAGCTGAAAGAAATAGGGGATTTTATGAGAGGAGGTTGATGAGATCAAACATATAACTAGACAAGCAATAGAAGAAGAAAGAAAAATTAAAGGGAAGATGCAAGTCCTGGAGATTGGAACAGATATATCAAATGTGGAACTGGAAAAAGATTTGGAGTTTATGGACCTTAGAGATAAAGATTACTGTTTGGAATTCAGCGTTGTCCCTGAAGAAACTGATGAAGATATCAGAGATAAAGCTATCAATGTTTCGAAAAAATTTCTGGACTGGAATGATGTGATGGAGCTTGAAATAGAGAAAATTTATAGAATTAATTACAGATATGTGACAATGGAAAAACTCTCAAGAGATGTGCTAGTGCATTTCGTAAAAAAGAGGAACAGAGATATGACTTTACAACAACATTTCAGTAACACATTCAGAATTGATGGCAAGGAAATATTTGTGAGGAAGGAAATTCCCATCAGACTCTTATTATATGACTATGACTATGACAGCAAGATTATTATGGATGCAAGGATGGAAGATGGAAGATGGAATTAACACTGATAATGGAAGAATGGCTATTGAAATTACTGGACCTAGCAGACTTGATGAGATGGATTAATCGACATGTTTATTTGGAGAAAAATCGATGGATATATTTCTCAAGGACTGGAAACCTCTCTTTGACTTTTTGCGGAAAGAATAAAGTGATGTTAATGAGATTTGATGATTAATTAAGATAACTACTGGAGGAAAGTGATTTTGTAATATATTAAGAGACAGGTTTGTTATATATTATAGACCTATAACTGATCTGAGACAAATCGGAAGTCAACGTTTTATTTTATTGTATTAGTTATTAATTTGTTTTTGTTTTGTTTTGTTTTGTTTTTTGAAATTTTGAATATAAAAAAAATTAATGTAAAAAAAAAAGAAGATCCTAAGAGCAAACTCAGTTTTTTACACTCTTATTTTACACTCTTGTTAAATATAAGAACATAAGAAGAGCCCTGCTGGATCAGACCAACAGCCCAGCATCCAGTTCTCACAGCGACTAACCAAGTATGTTTGAGAAGCCCACAAGCAGGACCTGAGTGCAATAGCGCTCTGCCCTGGTGAGTCCCAGCAGCTAGTATTCAGAGGCATACTGTCTCCAACAAGCAAAGATATCATACGGCCATCTGTAGATACAGATACAGATATATTCACTTACATCCCTTGTGGATGCAAGATTTCCAGAGCAAAACTAGAACTCTCCCAAACCACAAGGACGCACGTATTCACTGCAGTGTACCCATGAAACTCAATTTCAGCGGAGGTGCAGCTGAACTGCTCTTCCTGTGAAGTGCGTTAGGAAACTCATATGCACAAAAGCTCCATGTGAACTGCACATCACAAAGGCACACTAGGCTATAGTCAAAAAGTGCTCACAAATCACATTGGCTAAAACACCATGTGGAGTCATTAAAAAATCAATGGAACACTGAAGACAAAATGCTGACCCTGTGAAAATAATGGCAACATTTCTTTTGGCTACAACCAAGTCCATGTTTTTATTCCCGTAAAGTTAAAACTGTGGCTGTACTATAGGCCAAAGTTCTCATAAGAACTCAAAATTTCATCCAACGACTGGAAAGAATGCTATCTCTCTCTGATAAGTATCAAAGCAAAAGTTCCAGTATTAGCCTGCAGTCTGTGGTGTTCCCCTCTTCTAAAGCTCAAAGCACACTAATAATGGAAATTCTGCCATGATAGGCAAAGCAAATTAAGAGACTAAAAATTTAAAATAAATTACATAACTGTGGACCATATGTAGGTCTTATTAATAAGAGCTGATCTTTAAAATAAGGAGAGAAAGAACATTCTTTTCATAATCAGAATATATACTAAGAATTAAGATGCCATCCAAAACATCAACCTGCAATAACACTATTTGCTTCTATTAAAAATGCATTTACAACCAACCATGTTCTAGTTGCATATGTTCCACAGTTATGTGATTTAATTTAAATTGTTAGTATCTACCTTGCATTTGCATTGAGGAGGGGCAGAGCAAATACTTTCAGAGCAGAAGATGTCAGGTTAAATCCCTCGCCTCTCCAGATAAAATGTTCTCAGGTAGACTTGAAAAAGACCCTTGCCTGAAATCCTGGAGAGCCTACCTGAGCTGCCACCATCTCTCAGAGGATGCTGTACCGGACAAGATGGACCATGATCCAAATCAGTATGCCAGGAGTTGCAAAAGTTGTGTCTGCGGACACATGTGTGGCCACAGAGGCCTTCCCTGGTACTCACAAGGTGCCCTTCCACAACTCAAAGAAGTATTCCATTGCAGCCAATAGAATAGGTTGCAATGTGTGCTTGGTGGTGATGTTTGTATGATGCCCACAACAGTTTCTCTGGTTTGCAAATGTGCCCACAGCCCAAAAAGATTGGTGACCCCTGCAGTATAAGGTAGCTTTGTACATCATCTTGCACAATTTCTCTCACTCTCTCTCTCTCTCTCATATATATATATGTATAAATATACACACAGACAAAGTGTAAATTTTGAATGATAACAATGGACAATGCACATTTCTGTCTTTTTCTGGTACTCCCACCATAGCCAGATGTAGAAGTGAAGTGCTGTGATCTGTCTTCCTTCGTCATTGTGCTTCTGCTTTTCAGCACTACCAAGCGGAAAGTATGTTTCTGTTCCATTTTTCAGCAGTGCAGTAAACAAACAGAAACAATTTGGTGAAGTCAGACGCAATGCCGTGCATCACACATTCATCCCTCTCCTTGGTGAAAGCACTCCACAAAAGCAAAATCAGCAAAAAGGTGGCATGAGGCAGCCCAGGGACTCAAGTAATCAAATAATATTCATTATACCCCTCTCTGAAACTCCTGGGTCTCTTTTTCTAGTTCATAAAGAAAACTCTTACTTTGATTCTTCCCAGGTATTAGCAAGTGATAAACAGTAAAACAAATATTTTGTTCTGCCATCAGAGAGAGGTTGCATGAAGTATAAAAGTCGCAAGAGCCTTCTGTTCACCATTAGAATGTGGCATTTGGAAGCTAGACCAATACTTTTTTGGCATGGAGGGCTACCATTACTGAGTGACTTTCTGTTTAGTTCTGATGTATATGCTGCTGGAAAGGCTTTTGAAACACTATTCAGATAGGCAATAACTAAATGAAATAGAATGTTATAAACAAAATTATACAGTAGGGCCCCGCTTTTCGGCTTTCCATTAATACAGCGCCAGCAGGGCGATCAGCTGGAGGGGGGGCTGGAGCTCCCCGCACTCCAGCTGATTGTGCCAGAGGAGGGGAAGATCAGCTGTAGCATGCTACAGCCAATCTTCTCCTCCTCGGGGTGGGGTGGGGGGGTCAGACGCCCACCCTCCAGCTGATTGCACCGGAGGAGGGGAAGATCAGCGTAGCGTGCTACAGCCAATCTTCTCCTCCTCGGGGTGGGGTGGGGGGGTCAGACGCCCACCCTCCAGCTGATTGCACCGGAGGAGGGGAAGATCAGCGTAGCGTGCTACAGCTGATCTTCTCCTCCTCGGGGTGGGGTGGGGGGGTCAGACGCCCACCCTCCAGCTGATTGCACCGGAGGAGGGGAAGATCAGCATAGCGTGCTACAGCTGATCTTCTCCTCCTCGGGAGCAGTCAGACTCGCGCACTCCAGCTGATCGCGCCCGAGAAGGGGAAGATCTGATCTTCTCCTCCTCTGGTGCGCTCAGCGGGTTAGGTACCAGACCCCCGCACTACAGCTGATCCGCTTTTCAGCAGTTTTCGCTTTCCGGCAGGGGTCTGGAACCTAACCTGCCGTATGAGTGGGGCCCTACTGTATCTGGGCAATTGTTGACAATCCAGCAATTAAATCCAGCATTTGCATCAATGGGAACTTTCTAATGTAATTTTTACTAAGCCTTCTAGGACTCTATATTTGGGGTGGAGATCCTGGCTAAGGAGCAAAGGAAGAAACCTTCCCACCCCACATGCTGCAATCCCAATGCTAATTGACCTCCTGAAGCTTCAGTTAATTTAAGGGGAGAAAAAGACATGTAGCTACATGGTGTGCATTAAGCATAACGTTTACTTTGACCCTAAGTGGCAACAGCTGTAAAGATTATGAACAGCAGCTGCTGCCGCCTGCTTTACTCCCCAGCTTTCTTCCTGGTGGGCTAGAAGACAGCAGCAATGGTAGTGAGGAGGGTGAGGGAGGAGGGATGGTGCAAGGTTTGGGAGACCTGGGCAACTATGACACTGGTCCCCTCCCCTAGGGAAATGAAGTTGGTGTACTTCCCTTCTAAGTGCAAGGAGAGTACCACCACCCATCCTGAAGGGCTCCATAGCAGCTTGATTGGAAGGGGTCTGGCCTATTAACTATTGGCTTAGGGGCATGGCCTGAGAACTGCTGAGGGCAACAAGCAGCAGCTGTGTGTGCTGGGACTCTCATTCTGTTTCCTGACTCCTAACTGAGCAGAGCAGAGGGACCTGAACTCAGCTGGTCCACAGGAGAGGAGATACAAGCAAGCCAGCTTTCAGAGAGTGAGCAAACAGGGAGAGCAAACAGGAGTTTGACAACGGAGTTCAACAAGGAAGATAAAGCGGGAGGTCCCTAAAAAAGTTAATTACTAATTCTTCTTGTACAGCGCACCGCATACCAGTGAGACTGTCAAGTTTACCCTCAAGTAGGACAGGACAAAGCATAGGCCACCCAAAACAAGTAGTTAGAAAGAAACAAAAGGTAGAAGACAGTATGAATGGGAAGGATACTCCAGTGGTTGTGACCTGCAAGGTGTGTGCCATGTTTGTTTCCTTGCCTGAGAACAACATAGTGTACATGTGCAACAAGTGCAAGCTCATGGCACTGTTGGAAGAAAAAGTGAGAGGCCTGGAACGGCTGGTGGCCACACCGAGGACTATAAGAAAAGGTGAAGAGTTCTTAGATGGAACGCTGGAACAACAGCAGCAAAGAGAAGTGGAGGTGGAAGAACAATAGCATGTGGTAGCAGAAGAGGAGAGTGCTTTGGAGAGGAACACTCTGTGGGAAACTTCTCATTCTGTGGGAAAGGGTGACAGGAGCAGAAGAGCTAGAAGACAGCCTTCACCAGTGGAACTATGGAATCGCTTTCAACCACTCAAGGATGAGTGTTGAGTCCCAGATCCCCCAGGTGGACCAGGGAGAGATGTCAGAGGAGGACGAGGCTTTCGAGGACACTGAGGGAGGGGGAGATGCTGACAACCCGCAAGTTCCCACGGTCAGCTCTCCCATTGATGCGGTGCCCGCTCTGACTGCAAGCACTCTAACAGAGCCACTGGGAAGTGATCTCTATTGCACGCCAAGTCCACCCCCCCAGGGTTCCCCACCTGGCACTTCAAACGCTTCCCCACCAACCTGCTCCCTGCCCCCTGAGGTCAAGCCAGCACCTAGCAAGCCTTTGCTGTCAGATGAGTAGCCAGAGGCTTGCCCCCTCTTGCCCCACGTGAGATGACGGGAGAAGCAGGACGGTCAGAACGTGGTTCTTCACAGAAGTCAGAGATTACAGGCAAAGACCTTCCCTATTTAAGGCAGCGCCCCCCAATTGGGTTGCTGAGTCAACTTATTCCACACGCTGCAGAGAATGCCTAGGTAGCTTAGCTAGGGCCAGTAGTGAGTTAGCATAGTCAGGTCTATGAAACGCACTGCTTTTGATGTAACCATTACTCTAATAAAATAAGAATTAATTCCAGTTTCGCCTC
This sequence comes from Rhineura floridana, assembly GCF_030035675.1. Lineage (NCBI taxonomy): Eukaryota > Metazoa > Chordata > Lepidosauria > Squamata > Rhineuridae > Rhineura > Rhineura floridana. The sequence continues at coordinate 101,494,155 of NC_084484.1, forward strand.
TGTCTCATGTCTTGCACTCTGGGCATGACAATGAGACTGGAGGACAGCCTGTGGTGGAAGAATTACAGGAGACCCTGTGCAACAATGAGCAAGAGGCAGAAGCTCAATCAAGCAGGGGCGATGAAACCATGCACCACAACAAGAAGAGAAGAGTACTAGTAGTGGGAGACTCCGTACTGCTTGGGATCAAAACCCAAGTATGCTGAGAAGATCCGTGGACTCTCCAGATATGCTGTCTACCAGAAGGATGGATTAGACATGTGAAGGAAGGGTTGCCATCACTCATCAAGCCCATCGACAGGTATCCCTTTCTCCTCATCAATATGGGAACAAATGATACTGCCAAACGGAGCTATGAAGAAATCACATCAGACTTTGAAGCTCTAGGAAGGAAACTCAAGGACTTTGGGGCCCAGATCGTTTTTTTCATCCATCCTTCCATTACTTAGAAGAGGAGTAGAAAGGGAAAGAAAAATACTCCGTGTGAATGAATGGCTACGAAGGTGGTGCTGGCATTAGAGATTTGGATTCTGGGACCATGGGCTATGCTTTCTGGAAGATGGACTGCTGGCAAATGATGGGTTGCATCTCACAAAGACTGGGAAGAATGTGTTTGGCCACAGCATGGAGAAATTCATCAGGAGGGCTTTCAACTGAATCCTAAGGGGGAGGGAGACGTAAACTTGGTAGTAATGAGTGATGAAGGCTCATGCACAGTAGTGGGAACAGAGAGATAGGCTCTTATAGTGCCCAGTAGCAGTCCTCAGAAAAATGTAGTAAGAAAGCCAAGCCATAAATCACATGATCTTCGATATCTGTATACTAATGCTCAGAACATGGGAAATAAGCAGGACGAACTTGAACTCTTAATACAGGAGGGTAATTACGACTTGATAGGTGCAACTGAAACTTGGTGGGATGACCCCCATGACTGGAATACAGCAATTGAAGGATATAACTTGTTCAAAAAGAACAGAAGGAATAAAAAGGGAGGTGGAGTTACGCTATATGTTAAAAATAGATATCCCTGCACAGAAATACAGGAAGATGAGCTTGGTAGCTCCATTGAGAGTATCTGGATTAAAATTAATGGGGCAAGTAATAAAAGCGATGTGGTGCTTGGAGTTGTATTGGCCCGTAGGCAAGTTCAGCAGCTATATTAACAGAATAGCTACCTGTAGGCAAGGGGGGACTTTTATTCCCCCCCCCAGCCTTAGTTCTCTAGTTTAGCATTCAGTATCTAAGCATGAGGAAGATGGTTCAAGGAACGGTCAATGAATTAGCTCAGAGCCACCTGGAGTCTAATCTGGGGTTCCTAACAAGCATTCGGTGTGATGCTCTGCCAAAGAGTGCTGTGGGATGCTAGGAAGGTGCCTCGTGAAGTAGATAGCGTAGATTTTAGAGTAGTTAATGCCCTGCTAGGCAATTAGGGGCATGCAGCTTATCAGTTGTTGTTATGTTGTATGAAGTAGCCTTTCCTAGTAATTAGTGCTTGTTTGAAGTTGCCTTGTTAATCTAAAGATTAATAGAATAGATGCAATGATTTAATGCTTCATATTAATTAATGCTTATGTAACCTCATTATTGAGCTGGTAAACATGTATGCTATAAAAAGGGGTCTGGGCTGCTTGGTTCAGTGTTCAGCCTGGTCCATGTTTGTGCAGAGCCTGGCAGCCTGTCCCATTGTGTATTGGGTACACCTGTGGGTTGAAAGCTACTCAATAAACACTTTGTCTCCTTTTAAGTAAAACTGTGACTCAGTCTGCCTTCTTCATCTCTCTGGTACCTTGAAAACCTGAATGCCCAGGAAGGGGGCATACAGTAATGCACATATTCCAACATGGGGTTACATATCCATAAGCCAAATGAAATGTATGGATGTAGGTATGACTAACTTGCTGTAAACCGCCCAGAGAGCTTCGGCTATGGGGCAGTATATAAATGTAATAAATAAATAACTCTGTGATGACTTGGGACCATTTACTATAGACAACTGTAAGTCTGTGAGGAGGACAATAGAAGTTAGTAACTTTTGGCTTTATCCTCCAGGCCACCTTTGTAAAGGAGTTGTGGACAACACAATGTGCTAGACCTAAGACTCTTCATCTGCAAATGCCAGATAAAGCATTTCACAGGGTGGCTCTTAACTAGCCCTCATCTATAATAAGCTTGTGCTGCCATAGGTTCCATCCCTATGACCTTGTGCTGCCCTCATTGACCAAAGTGGCTGAACAAATTTATTTGTTTGCTTGTTTGTTGAATTTATATTCTTCCCTTCCTCATGAAGGAGGCCAGGGCAGCAAACATAAAACAATTTAACAAAAAGAAGAAAAGACATACTAAAAACTGTTAAAAACATTCCAGAAACACAATTACAATTAAAAACATTGTAAAACACAGGTAAATATAGTGAAACACATTTAAAAATATTCTAAAACACAGCTTAAAAACAGTCTTTCATCAGTGATCAGGTTGCCAGAAACAGTTCTCTTCAGCCATCAAATACCTAGGTAAACAGGAATGTTTTCAAATTCCTCCTGTAAGTTAATAGTGATGGAGACAGACACACCTCACAGAGGAGGGCATTCCACAAACAGGTAGCCACCACTGAAAAGGCCCTGTCATGGATCAGCACCAACTGGGCAACACTCAGTGGCAGCACCATCAGCAAGGCCTCATTTGTTAATTGTAGGGTCTAAGATGGTTGATACTGGGAAACGTGTTCTTTGAGATACTTGAGTCCCAAGCAATTTACAGCTTTATATGCCAGTACTAACACCTTGAATTGGGCCCAGTAGCTCACTGGCAGCCAGTGGAGCACTTTTAGGACTGGTGACACAATGGTTCCATTGGGCTGCCCCACTCACCAGCCTAGCAGCTGCATTCTACACTAGTTGCAGGCTCCGGACCATCGTCAAGGGCAGCCTCACATATAGTGCATTATAGTAGTCTAGACGGGAAGTCACCAGGGCATGGACAACTAAGGCCAGGCTATCCTGGTCCAGGAATGGCTGTAGCTGGTGAATCAGCCTCAGCTGGGCATGAGCACTCCTAGCCACAGAACATGGGACATTAGTTACAAGTTGGAATCCAGAAGTACTCTGAGACTACAAACCTGTTCCTTCGGGGAGGTTGCTCCCAGAACAGGTCATGCACCTAATTCCCATACACAGGAACCACCCACCCACAGTACTTCTGTCTTATCAGGATTCAGCCTCAGTTTGTTGGCCCTCATCCAGCACATCACTGCCTCCAGACACCTGGAGTCTCTCCTGATTCAGATGGAATGAAGATACAGAGCTGTGTGTCATCAGCATAGTGATGACACTGTGCTCCAAATCCCCAGCTTACATTGCCAATCATATAGATGTTAAATAGCATAGGAGGCAGAATGGACTCATGTGGGGCTCCACAACCCCAAAGTCATGGAGCCGAACAACAATCTCCAAGTACTACTTTCTGGTAGTGGTCCTACAAGTAGGAGGAGCAGAACCACTGCAATACAGTAACTCCAGCTCCTACATCCTTCAGTTGCTCCAGAAGGACTCCATGGTTAGTGGTGTCAAAAGCTGCTTGAGAGATCAAGGAGAACCAATACAGTTGCATTGCCCCTGTCTCTCTCCCAGTAAAGGTCATCAATTACAGCCACCAAGACAATTTCTGTGCCAGAACTGGGCCAGAAGTCAGACTGGAATAGATTTAGATAACCTCCTTTCTCCAGGCATGCCTGCAGCTGCTGGCCACCACCCTCGCAATCATCTTGCCCAGGAAGGGAATATTAGAGACCTGACAGTAGTTTTCTAAAACTTCTGGATCCAGGGAGGGCCTTTTCAAGTAGGGTAGTATCACTGCTTCTTTCAACCTCTAGAGCATAATGTAGTAAACAACATCCTATTCAGTGACAGCTCCTTGGCACCCTAATTGCTATCATTTAGGTGTCAGGTAAATGCATTTCTATTTTCCCAACCTTTTAAGAAATACCAATTTTAACATTTTAAAGCTGGAGCAGTTTTGATTTTTACTGTCTATTTCAATGGACAGTTGCTGTTTCAGCTTGTTTTTCTAGTTCGTATGCCATATTTTATTAATTTCTATTTTTATTGCGCCTTGCTACTTTGTTGCCTGCCCAGGAAAAAAAATATGTCGAAAATGTGAGATATGAGGTTAAACAAGTAACTAAATAAGTGTTCAGCATTATCAATTAATTTTGTTAACCTCTTATCCAGATTAACTGTAACTTCAAGGTGGTGGAAGATGGCATGATATATATGAGGTGAATAGCTTCAAAAGGGCTTACGGTGCAATTGCCGATTAAGGATGGAATATTTTACACACCTGGGAGTAAATCCTATTCAACTCAATGACCCAGTTCACGTGTAATACTAAGCCAAACCATACTTTAGTGTGAAGGAGCAGATGTATGGGTTTCTTTCCAGAAAGACAATTGTGGGCACTTTGCTCATCTTCTGGTCCTGCTGCTATTGTGCTTCTGTGAGCTAAATCATGGTTTGGCTTAGCATGATGTCCAAATTGGGTCTCATGGTTCATTGTCTTGGCAAACCTCTTGCCGTAGCCAATGTTTGCTCTATGGCTTACCACTCACTGTTTGTCTGGGGGAGATAACCCACATGCCAAATTCAGTCATTATGGTAAACCAAACCATAGCTTACTTAACAGCAGCACAGAGGCATCAGGAGTGGAGAAGGAGCAAAGTGGCCGCTATCTTCTCTGTGGGAGCTCACATGTATGCTTGTTCATGTTAAGCCATAGTTGTACAGTGCTATGTGCAAACTCAGCCAAAGCAGCTTACTTGTGAATACAAATGAATAGGATTGCTGGCTAAGCAAGATTAGTAGAAAGTTTCTAGGATTTTGTTGTTGTTGTTGTTATATGCCTTCAAGTTAATTATAACTTATGGCAACCCTATGAATCTTTTTTTGGATATATTCACAGGGTTTTCATGGTAAAATGTATTCAGAGATGGTTTACCATTGTTTTCCTCTAAGCCTACAGCACCAAGTATTCCCAGGCAGTCTCCCATCCAAGTACTAACCAGGCCTGACCCTGCTTAGCTTCCAAGATCAGTCGAGATCGGGCTTGTTCAGGGTAGTATGGTCGTAGGCAGGATTTCATTATCACCCACTAAAATGTGCCTTGCAAAATAATCTCAATAAGTATATGAATTACATGCCCAGTTTTGCTCAAAAGATATGGAAGGAGTATTTCCTTAGAGTCATATTTTACCCTTGATGTATTCTGAGAGATAATCCAATAGTCACCCTTCTGTCTCTGCAAAGAAAAAAAGATTAGAAGGAAACAAAACGGATGGCAACAGAACAGAAACAAGGCAGAAGAGTACAGAATAAAAAGAGAGGAAGGAAGGGGTAAGAAAGGAAATATGATTAATAAGATTAATTAAAGAAGAACAAGACTATAGTAGCGAGGAACAAACTAAAGAATAGATATAGGAAATATTAGGGGGTTTCCCTCCAGTGATTATTAATAAAATTAGTAAATTTACAAAATATGCCAAGAGTGCTTTGCAATGCAATCCTCCTATACATGTTTACTCGAAGATAAGTCCCAATGTGTTCAATGGAACATAACTCCTAAGAAAATGGGCATTGGATTGGAGCTGTATAGAGAGGGACATGTAAACTAAGCTATTACTATGAGTACTGGACCATGGCAGAAGCTTACTGGGACAGGTGGCTTAACAAACCAGTGCCAACAGAAATGCTATCATTCTGCAATATTATAAAATTATCAACATCTTTGATACAGATCATCTCACTTTTTTTGAAGAATTGTAATGAAACAGAGTTGCAATGGGACTATTTTCTCATGTAAACATATCTTAAATATATTTAAATGATTTGTTAAAGAATTGCAAAGGAAAAAAAGGATTGTTTCATGCTGTGTAGTGTTTGTGGGCTTCCTGGGGTATCTGTTTGGACACTGTGGGAAACTGGATGCTGGACTAGATAGGCCTTTGGTCGCATCCAGCAGGGCTCTGCTTATTTGCATTTTCCTGGATCTCATCAAGAGGCTGTGGATTTAAAAAAAAACTTTTTGGGGGAGGGGAGGAGTTTCAAGGAATGTAAGGATCCTAGTTCATCCAGCACTCAGAAACTCAATAAAATCTTTAATAAGCTTATAATTATAAGTCCCCAGTGTTAAACTGCCAAGTTCCCATCACTCTTTTCTGGGTGTTTATTTTAACCACTCTGATATTACTCCTGCTATTATGTGCCATTCTGTGTCATAAAGAAGTGAGAGTACAATAGGATTCTTTGTGTGCCTCTCCGCTTAAACTGCAAAACAAATGTAGTACATGCCTGAGCCAGTCCACATTACTTTCAACAAGAAAAAAATGTCCCTGGCACATTCACAGCAATTAAGGTTCCACAGTTCTCTGTGAGAAGATAGCCATGAACTGTCCATCTGATTCATTTATTCTTATACATTATTTGGCTATGAGATAATGGTTTCATACTTTAAATAAAAATAGAACAAACACTTCACTAATGCAACTGATGACAAAATGCTGCATATTCCTCACCAGATCACTGCAACATCAAGTGATATCGTGCATGGTCAGAATGACACAGCCACCACAGATCACTGCAAAAAGAAGTGGTTTTGGTGGAGGGAATTCACATCTTAAGCTGTGAACTGTCAAACAGTTAGTCACTAAGGGCCCCTTCACACATTGCACATTTCAGATCTTTCGATTGCACACTGTTATCCCCTTCCTTTCCATTCCCAGGCAAATGAGGAGGCCCCTGGGAAGGCTGTAGCATCTGAGCCCCACATGAGAGTGACCCAAAGCCCACTGTTTGAAAAACAAGCTAGTCTACAGCACCACAAACATTCACACAGTGTAAGTAAGTAAATGCAATGTTGTAGCCACAGGTTATAAGACAACAAATCAAAACATGCACAAGAACATGAATACCTCACACATCCAGTAAAATTTAAAAGCATTAAAACATCATACATACAAACATTAATAATGTTGCGTGCCACCCCAATCTCCGAGTGGTGAGATTTCCAGAGGTCCCTGTGCTCGCCCTGGGTTTGGTTTCCTTGGGAAGAAGGTCAGCGGAGACTGCGGTGTCTTTATGAAATATGGTTTATTTATTTACACACATCCCAACCTGAGCTTAGGATGGAGGGGTTCAAGGCATCAGCAGTCCAATAGCCAGCTTTTCCATCAGGGTTACAGGCAGGGCCGGTGCTATCATTAGGTCAACTAGGCAGCCGCCTAGGGCGCAGACCTCAGAGGGACACAGTATTGACCTTTGAGGGGCACAGTTTTATACAGATTAGTTTTTTTAACCATTGGAAAAAATGCAACTAAAATGAATCTAGCAGTTTCAAGTTTTGTGCTCTTCATTTTTTCTACAAGACATCTGTTTTTGAAAATTGAAGTTAGCAATTTTGGGGGGGGGGTGCAAGAAATTAGCCTTGCCTAGGGCACAAAATAGCCTGGCACCGGCACTGGTTACAGGAGGCATCTTAAAGCCATGGTGCAGAGACCCAGTCTCTCTGCCTGCCTCCAGTTCCCAGCCATTTCTCTGACACACCCTGCACACACTCAAACACAAACCTCTCCTAGCTGCGGGGGGGGGGGAAGGCTCTCCTGAAGAGTTTCAATGACAAAAGGATCCCCTTGGCCCATTCACCAGTTGATGGGCACCTGATAGACCCATTAACCCACCTGGCCACTCTATTAGATTAACAAAAGAAACTCATCTTACCAGCAGAGCGAGTTTCTCACCCCAAGGCACAGGATTCCAAATCAGAGGCTGGAAGGTGACTCATAGAAATTATCCATCTCAGCCTCCCAAACTCACAACAATAAAATAAAACAAAACTGTGAATTCAAAATGATAAATTGTAGTTATAACACTAATAAAAAATTTCCAAATCCTCAGGAAAGTCCTAAAACTACAATTTAGCCAGGTGTCTAGTAGGATTTGCAAATACAGATCTCTTTCTAATTTAAAAAGAGAGTAAAAATTACTGCTTGATAGCTAACGTAAGGAAATGCAACCACCAGCAAGTGGGGGGTGCATTCCACTTCTGAGCAGAAGAAGTTAGCAATAATCTGACCCTGCATCCTGCCTCTTATTATTTCATAAAAGGGCAGTGCAGGACGTAAAGTTTAATGTCCTCCACTTGACCCTGGCCACCCATACAGTGACAAATCCTCCCCTCGAAAAAACTGTCACAAAAATGTAATAAAGAGGCAGCAACCATGGCAAAAATCATGGCCAAACTATGGGTTAATGAGTGCATCAGGTGAACTTCCAGTGAGCAAGACATTCAGTAATGGAAAATATGGCATATGGACAACACATCCTGGAGTACTAAAGGGTATACAGGATGTTGTTGAACAATGTGGAATGTGGGCTGGATGAGGGCCAATGCACTGAGTCTGAATCCTAGCAAGATGGAATTGCTGTGGATTGATGGTTCCAGAGTTCAGGTAATTGGTCAGTTCCTGTTCTGGATGGGGTCATACTCCCTCTGAAAGAGTAGGTCTCTAGCCTGCAGGTGCTCCTGGATCCATCTTTGTCACTAGAGGCCCAGGTGACCTCCATGGCTAGGAGTGCCTTTTACCAGCTCTGGCTGTAAGACAGCTGCAGCTGTGTCTGGACCACGATAGCTTGACCACTGTTGTCCATGCACTGGTAACCTCCAGGCTGGATTACTGTAATGCAGTCTATGTGGGACTATCGTTGAGGTTGGTCTGGAAGCTGCAGCTGATGCAAAATGCAGTGGCAAGACTGCTCACTGGGGCAGGGTATTGCCAACATGTCACCCTGCTGCTGAAAGAATTGCACTGGCTACCTATTAGCTACCGGGCTAAGTTCAAGGTTCTGGTTTTGGTGTACAAAGCCCTATACAGCTTAGGACCAGGATACCTGAAAGACCATCTTATCCCTTATATACCCAGTCGATCACTGCGCTCTGTAGGTGAGGGCCTCCTGCAGATACCATCTTATCAGGAGGTCCATTCTGCACAACATAGGAAACAGACCTTTAGTGTAGTGGCACCTACCCTTTGGAATTCCCTCCCCTTAAATATTAGACAGGCACCATCTCTGATACCTTTTCGGCACCTACTGAAGACCTTCCTCTTTCAACAAGCCTTTTAAGTAGAGACCTTATTCCAGTCTGTGTCTGTGTTGGAATTGCTTTTTAATATGTTTTTAAACCTTTTTCTTTTATTTTCTTTTAAAAATGTTTTAAAGCTTTGTTAAAAATGTTTTTAAAGATGTTTTGTTTTAATATATTTTAAAGTCTGTTTTTATGATGTTTTCAAGTGTTTTTAGTGCTTTTGTTTGCTGCCCTGGGCTCCTACTGGGAGGAAGGGCCAGATATAAATCTAATAAATAAATAAATAAATGTGGCACTTGAGATGGTGGGCTTTGTCAGAACTTCTTCTGTGTTCCTAACTAAATTGTTGCAGGGGATCCAGGTATCCTTCTCCCTCCAAGGGCATTCAGTTTTCTCACAGCCAGTATGCCTGTTGCTGGTGAAACCACACTTTCCCAGTATTCACATCCTTTTTGGAGCTGTTGCTAAGAAATCCTGCTTTTCCCAACAACAGTTGCCTCATTTTCTAGCTCATCCATTTTCCCTTCCAGATCAGGAGGACAAAATGTAACTAGAGAAGGACTCAGAGCTCAGTAGTAGGATGGCATCTGCTTTGCATGCCGAAAGTCCCAGGTTCAATCCCCAGCATCTCCAGGTAGGTCTGAGAGAGACCCCTGTCTAATTTTGGAGAGCTGCTGCCAGTCAATGTAGACAATACTGATGTAGATAGGCCAATGGTCTGGCTTGGTATAAGGGAGCTTCCTATGTTCCTAATCTGCCCTCCCCTCCCCAGCTGTAAGCCACGATTGGGGTTTCCATTCCTTAAAGTTTTTAAAGTTTAAAGCCTTTGTTGCTGTAGTTTATTTCTCTAATTTCTAACTGTTGATACAGGAGGGAGGAAACAGGAAGGAAATGATCTCCTCTCTGTTGCAGTGATTCTTTCCGTTGCAGCTGCAAGATGTTGTTTTATTTCTGCAGCTTCACCACGAGAGGGCAATAGCATTTGCTTCCCAAATCTTACTAATTTTGAAATTTGTGCACCAGAGAACAAAAGAGGGCTTTTGAGGAGATGGTGGGGGTGCTGCTACTTGCCACATCTCCCAGGGAAAGAAAAGAATTGCACATCTGAATACACTGAATTGTTGAGATGGAAGCAAATTTAAAATATGCCTGTTGAGTCTACCAATGAAGTCAAGCCAAAATGTTCTGGGAGGCAAAAATAAAAATCAGAATCTGTAACTCAACAGTGCAGTCATCATCTCCCATTTTACTGTCCTTGTGGTTTCAGATCGAGACCATCACAGGCTGCAGGTTACATAGCACCATGATAATCTTTTTACTATTTTTAATCTTTTTATTGTAAGAGTTTTGCAATATTCCATTTTGCTTCATGATACGAAAGCTGTACAATGTAAGAAAACACATGAGCATGCTATACATTATGTAAATGTGTTGGGATTTGGGAACAGGTGTGAGGAGTGGGCGAATGATCTCAGTGGCAGATATCTTCACATATCAGGTACCTGTGGTTCTAGGCTTTCAAGTGGTCCACAAAACCCAGGTAAATTAATGTTACCTAAGATGAATAAGACATCAAAGCTCTCATCTGTCTCATTCTTTCTACACTACACAAAGGCAACAATTCTGTGTATTAATAGCAATGGCATATGTTTTGGGGACATTACATTGCCTAAACCTAGCAATTGTCTGCATATGATAATTCAAAAATTTCAGGAATAAATAGCATCTTAATTACCCCTCTATCCTGGACTGATCATTACCTGATTAAATTTAATTTATTAATCTCATGTCCTCTACCTGTGAATGAGAAAACCACCAAATTGATCCACCCAAAAAGGCTCTTAGAACCAGCCATTTTTATAGCGAAGCTTAAAGAGTTTCCTGACCCGAATAGTGAGGACTCAACTGAAACTCTAGTTAACTCATGGAATGATTCAATGATTAAAACAATCGATATTATTGCCCCCCTTCGTCCTTTTACCCGCTCTCGAGATAGATCATCTCCCTGGTTTACTAAAGAACTGTTAACAATGAAACGCAGTTTTAGGGGATTGGAACGCCGTTGGCGTAAGTCTCGGGCCCTAACTGACCAGATTTGTGCAAAAAATTACTTAAAGATCTATATAGCAGCCAGACGCTTAGCTCAAAGAACTTTTTATTCTGCTGCTATTGCTTCTGCTGACAATCAACCTAAAGAACTTTATCGGATTGTTAACTCTCTTTTAAACCCGAAACGCTGCGAGAACACTATTGACCACTCCCAGACACGTTGCCAAGATTTCGCTGTCTTTTTTCACAATAAGGTTTCACAGATTCGCTCCACATTGGACTCTAATCCTGTTACAGATTTGCAGGTTGTTCCTTCTGATACTATCTATCTACCAACTATATTGGACTCTTTTCGACCTATATATCCAGACGATATTAACAAACTACTGAGTGGGATGAGACCTACCACCTGTCCTCTTGACCCTTGCCCATCCTGGCTTATAAAACAATCTAGGAAGGACTTGGCCAACTGGATTTGTGTGATAATTAATGCCTACCTCCAACAAGGCTCTCTCCCCAACTGTCTAAAAGAAGCTACGGTTGTACCTCTTTTAAAAAAATCTTCCTTAAACCCTTCTAATTTTGATAATTTCCGTCCAGTCTCCAACCTACCGTTTTTAAGTAAAATCATTGAACGAGTCATTTTTAATCAACTTCAATGCTTCGTAAATGATAACAACTACTTTGACCCTCTTCAATCCGGTTTTAGACCGGGATTTGGGACTGAAACGGCCCTGGTTGCCTTAGTCGACGACCTCCGAATACAGCTAGATAAAGGGAATGTTTCTCTATTGATCCTTCTTGACTTATCGGCGGCCTTCGACACCATTGACCATACCATCCTCCTTGATCGCCTCTCAGGGATGGGAATACAAGGCACTGCTCTGCAGTGGCTACGCTCCTTCCTGGAAGGCAGATCTCAGAGAGTTCGCCTGGGAAACTTCCACTCTGACCCTTGGCCACTGCAATATGGAGTCCCTCAGGGTTCAGTACTATCACCACTTCTATTCAATATATATATGAAACCTCTTGGAGAGATTATACGTAAGTTTGGAGTTCAGTTTCATCAATATGAGGACGATACCCAACTTTATTATTCTTTTCCTCCCGATCTAAAAGAGGCTATTCAACCTTTAAATTCTTGTTTGTCCGCAGTGATGTCCTGGATGTGTCTCAATAAATTGAAATTAAATCTGAATAAAACTGAAGTACTTTTAGTTAGTCGTAAACCTGATCTAGCAAATGAAAATCACCCAATTTTGGACGGAATTACCTTGCCACTAAAGTCTCAAGTCTGGAGTTTGGGTGTTCTGCTGGACTCTGCCTTGACTTTGGAAGCACAGGTCTCGGCAGTCTCTAGAAGTGCCTTCGCCCAATTAAAACTGGTTCGTCAACTCCGTCCATTTCTGGAGACTGCTGATCTAGCTAAAGTGACCCATGCATTGGTCACTTCTCGACTTGATTATTGTAATTCTCTTTATACTGGGCTTCCCCAAAGAATACTGCAACAACTTAAATTGGTGCAAAGAGCAGCGGCTCTAATGATAACAGGAGCAAACTGGCAAGCACACACCACACCGCTCCTTCAACAACTTCATTGGCTGCCTATTTTCTATCGAATACATTTTAAAATACTAACTTTAACTTTTAAAGCGCTACATGGTTTGGGCCCCTCCTATTTATCCAATCGAATCTCTTTGTATGAACCCCCTTGGCTCTTGAGATCTCCCTTAGATCCGGCCCTTACCATTCCTCCTTTTTCCCGGATTCACCTGTCCAATGTTAGAAATAAGACATTTTCTGTAATTGCCCCTACTTTATGGAATAATCTACCGCAAGAAATACATCTGTCTTCTTCCCTCTTAATTTTTCGTCGGCAGCTTAAAACTTTTTTATTCTCTTTAGCTTTTAAATTGTGAGATACTGTTTTACTTTGTGTTTATAACTGTTCTGTTATGCTGCTCTGAATTTCTTTGGAAAGAGAGTGGGATAGAATTTTTTTAATTAAATAAATAAATTAAATTAATTAATTAAATGCATATTCCATTCATTTACCATTGGGGCTTCCCCAATCTCCTTCTTCCAGTAATCTCCCTACTATTTAGCAATAAAACCTCATCTAATCCCTCTGCAATTTATGAAATCAGAGTTGTTCTGATAACAAAGAACGAAACTTGAAATTGTAAGATGGCTGACAAACCTTGGAAATGATTTTCTCCTGCTCCTTTAATGTGCATATTATATCTTTAAACCACAAACTTGTGAAAGATGAGATCAAGTAGAACATCCTTACCACTCAATTCTAAAATTATATTCAGATTATCATTGTGCAGCCTGGAATGGGCAGCTACATCTATGAAGTTACTAAACACAACACAAATCGCCTCTACTGAAAATCTAGGCATTTTCTGCAAGTTATTCTTTCTTTCTTTGTGGATAGGGTTACCATCATTTTGTCATTTCAAAAAGAGTACATTTGGCTTCGATAAGTGAAAAGTAAGAGTATGCTGTTGCACCATCTCAAAAAGAGTACATGTACTCTTAAAAGAGTACGGTTGGTAACCCTCTTTGTGGACAAATTCTAAAACTGGTTGAGACCCCACATTCTTTCCATTTCCATGTTTGACAACAAACCTAACTGGCTGTTGTCATATGGCTTCTGGTTTTTGCTAGAAAGGATTACTAGGGCCCCCAACAACAGTACTGGAAATGAAACTGCAGTCATCAAGCATTGGTTAACACATAATAAAAATAACTGTACCAATGTCAAGGGCCAATCCAAGCTTTGTGAATCAAAGTGGAGTATTCCATTTAAAATGCTGTTCTAAGAATGTCCGCATAAACTGCTTGTGGACTTTCCTCATTGGCCATCTCATTGGTGGGAACAGGATGGGCACATGGGCACAATGTATGATCTAGCAGGGCTCTTCTTATGTTCACACCTGAGGTCTTTTGAGATGGATGGATTGATTTACTATGTCAGGATGTTTTTCCTTCAAGAGATTATAGACCTTCCAAGTCAACTTATTGTATTCCATTGAAAACAAGGAGAATTTTCAGATTAATGGTTTGTATTCAACTAAGTCCTACTCAGAGTAGACCCATTGAAATTAATGAGCCTGTTAGTCATGCCCATTAACTTCAATGGGTCTACTCTGAGTAGAATTAGCATTGCATACCACCCAATGACGCTTGTTCACACAAAGCATAAATTATACAACAGGATCAGTAGATGCTTTAGAAATAATCTGCATAGAAGACATGTACGTTATGAAAAATATAATGTACACCATGACCAAAATAGATGAACAGATTGCAGCAATTTGTATTAACATGGCAGCACTTTCCCCATGTGACCCATTCATAAATTCTGATTCTGCTGGCCTGGTTCATGCAAATGTGAAAAGGACAGTGTGAACTATGCCAAGTATTCCTCAAACATTCTGGAAACAAAAGAAACAACATTTTCCACTTTCATTATCAATGTATGCACACTCTCCCACATATACACATCACTGACCATAACCAAACACAAACACTTCTCTGTCTAGACAGATTATATTTTCAAATGAGTGCATGTCTTCACTAATTCCTGAAGAAGTTAAAACTGGTCTGAGTTTAGATTCCCCCTCCCCTACTGCTAGTTAGTTGGGGGGGGGGAAGGCAATCTCGCCAGAAATTCTGCACCAACATCAGTAACAAAAAGTCTGGTTCAAACAGAAATGTTAATGACTAATCAAAAGTTGTACTAGCTGTGACTTTCAGTTCCTGTGCCAGATAAGCTAAATGGAGTCACTTCCACGTGGCTTAAATGCTTAATGCTTCATATCTAAAAGGAGAGGAGTTGAGTCTCACCCCTGAAAGATGTGGGGTTCTGTATACCTACGCACAGCATGATATGATACTCCCTCTGATGATGCCCTTTGCTCCAATCCTAACCATGTGGGGATTGGTGTTAGTCTCTCACTAGTATAGAAAAGGTACTTGGCACAAATGAGCAGGTTCACACCACACATTTAAAGCACATCCATGATCCAACACACATTTAAAGAACATGACTTCCCCCAAAGAATCATGGGGACTGTAGTTTGTTAAGGGTTGGAAATGTGTAGTTCTGTGAAGAGAAGACCATAGTTCCCTGAGTTCTTTGGGGGAAGTCATGTGCTTTAAATGTGTCTTGGATGTGCTTTAAATGTATGGTGTGGACCTGCCCATAGTTTACTATTTTTAATAGATTCCAGAACTGAATGCTAACTGGCCACAAAAACAGATTTCAGCCAGGAAGCCAGTTTGATTAGGTAACAATTGTGAGCTTGTATACTGTGAGCAATGACAGTTCTACAATTCTACATCCAGCTCTCTGAAAAGCTATGATATATATGTGTGGATTATGTTTTGACATGGGCACTATGGCTTAGATCCTAAAAAAAAGTTAACTTAAGAAAGTTAGTGGAAGGAAAGTTTTTCATTCCCTCCTCCTCTAGCAGTCCTCCCAAGCCTTTCTGGAGGGTGAGGGAGCATGTGGGATGGAGTACAGGGGCAGCTGTTGGAGTGGAAATTGCCCCAAATCAGGTTTGGATCCTAACATATATTTGTGCATTGTGACAAAAGGACCTGATCTCTGTCTGCCATTCTGCCTGAGCAAGGAACGCACATCACTTCCCTCCAATCCACTGGTTACAGATGAGACTTGTCTAGCAGAGAGGGAGGGCAAATCTGTGGTATTTTACACCATAATGGCCATCTTTCCCTGCTCCCCAAAGGTGTCAAATCTCTACCTGAAGAATGTGATATGACTTACGATTGGCTGGTCAGGCCACCTATCAGTCAAGGCCCACCTGGGTCAGACACTCTTTAAAAGATGACTGTTGTGAATGTGATGCAGTCTTTGTTGCTCACTGCCCATCCGAGTCCTGCAACTGACCATCTATGCAGCTTTTCTCATGAGGAGACCAGAAGCCTGTTTGTATGTAGTAAGATCAGGATAGATAGATTTGAACCAAGGTTCCTTTATTAGGGTCTTGCATGCATTGTTGCCAAACCCACAGGTCGTTGTAAATCCTCCACAAGCCTCAGTCACTTGGTTCATGTTACATAGGTATAGGGTTGTAGTTGACAGAGAAAAACAGGTTGCCCTAACTACTGGGAGAGATAGATAGCTAGTAAACATTGTTCCCATTCTTCTGGGTGAAAAAACTGATTAGAAACTATCTGGAGAAAACTAAATAGTTTATTATTTAATGTGTTTTTTATTACGTATGAATGTTTGGCAGAGTGTAAATTTGAGTTTACATTAATGTAGGATAATTAAAGCGAACAAGCCTTTTAAGTAGAGACCTTATCCCAGTTTGCGTCTGTGTTGGAATTGCTTTTTAAGATGTTTTCAAAGACTTTTAAAAAGATTTTTAAAGAAGTTTTAAGTGTTTTGTCCTTTGTTTGCCACCCTGGGCTCCTTGTGGGAGAAAGGGTGAAATAGAAGTTTAATAAATAATAAATAAATAAATATTAATAAGGTCACTAGAGAAGGAGAATAAGAATAGCTCATTAATAATGAAATACAGAATCAAGGCACAGAAAATCATACTGTTTGTCAGGGATGCCCATAATACTATCCACATTATAACAAAAAGCTGACATACAGTGATCAGCTGAAAAACGTATTTGTTCCTAAAAGTCATGACAAATAAAACAAATTTTAAGCACATATCTTTCAAAATCGCATCAAGCTAATATGGGCTAATGAATAATGTATTTGATATGAATCTGGGTTCAGATTTCAGCAAAGCCAGTAGATACAGGAGGACAAATTAGCTGAAGTGGATATGCTTCTGCGTAACAGCACAATCATATCTAAGACTACTTAGAAGTAAGCCCTCCTAGGCTTACTTCCAGGCAAATGTTTAAAGACACTAAGAGACAAAGGAAGTCTCTTGGTAAGAGATTGATCAAGTTTTACCTTTCCCCATTTCTGGTCCTCTTAGGAGAGTACTAGACTTCATCCTTAAAAGAACATATGGAAGCATTGTGTGTTCTTCAGAAGAAATCTATTCATCGTACTTCCACTTCTACTGTCTCTTACACGATAGTCACTTGCAGAACAGCAACATAAAGGTTAAGCCAAAAGGTATTAAATACAAAGCCTGAGGGCTCCTTAGTTCAACCAATCCTGGCTGATCTGAGCTATTGGTGAGCCCCACTTGCAAAGGAAGAGCTGGAAGCTTTTAAAGCTCCTGATTGCTCCTTTGTAGCCACACCCTTGCCTGCCCCCCTCCTGATGAAGCATATTATGTCAGCTCAGTTGTGGGGCAGATGGACATAGTTGGGGGGAAATGGCCGCATGGGCCAAATTGGGACCCATGTCTGGCCTAATTAGGCTTGCGGGCTGGAGGCTCCTCAGGCCTGTGGGATGGAGGTCTCCAATATGGCCCACTGTGCTCCTATTATACTTCATACATATCTCTGCACTATCTTCAGGACTAAGAAGTGGTTATCTACAGGACAGAGGCTGACTCAACAGTGGGTGCTATTGTGCACTATGACATTCTACTTCTTCAGCCATTAGATGCCTAATTGAGGCTGAATGCTTTAGTGTTGTGGCACCTACCATTAGGAATTCCTTGGACATCTCCCGAGTGCGAAGTCAGCCTGTTGAAATTCAACACTTCTGGCTAAGTATATAGCACAGGTGAATTATATTCATAAAACCAAGTCATTTATATGGCATTAAAGAATATTTGTATCTGATGAAGATAAAATTGTTTCAAAAAGCAGGTTTTTAACTGTTTCCAGAGAAACCAAGAACATCAGTTTTCTAAAATGTTTGTGACTCATCTTCACTTCTCCCACTCCCTTTAATATACAATTTACACTTGACATGTGAAAGGCATATTGTTCGTGCATCTTCTTCGTGCATTTTCATTCATTACCAAATAAAGTCATTCACCACTGACTTCATTAACAAAAGAAAACCAAACCACCAAAAGGTAGAGTGGGACAAAGAGGCCAAGGTAAACATGATGGTACTATTCAGAAACACTTGATTTCCACATTACTAGTCCAACACCTGCTTTTAAAGAAGAATTGCTTGTTTGGAATAGCAAGTGCTGAATTGGTCCACCTGTTGTGCTTCCACAACTGGAATCAGAACTTGAGCAACTACCAAGTTCATTGGGGTCAGCTAGCTGCATCGTGACCATTGTCTTTTAATGAGATATATCACATCCCTGTTATTTGGCAATGCTTGGGACAATAACTAGATTAGAGAAAGCCCAGAACATGTACATATTATGCAATAAAGTATCATAGAATGATGAAAATGGGTAAGACTCAAACTAGGGTTTTTTGTAAATTCCAGTTATCAGCTGGCTACACACAACAAGTTCTTAGGACATTAAAGCAATATTCCTGAGTAAACTGTCTACAGTACACATATTCATTTTTGTATCTCTCCACTGTCTCTGATCAAACCCATTTTTTAGATTTTCAAATATTTCATGCTGTAGCCTGGCAAAGCCAAAACAACTTCCCAAATCATGACCTGCTACTGCAACAGGCATGTGTGCATGCCTGTTGACTGCCATGGATCACTTTTGAATGGCTTCCAACCACTCTCCCTCAATGTCCAGAGTTCTTCCGAAAATTAATTAACCAGCAGGAAATATGCAAAGCAACCCAATGACCTTTCTGCCTTTCAACTGAGAGATGTCCACTTCAGGTTTTCTACATATACAAAGTTCATAGACTTACAAAGTTTCACATGCACCATTACACCTTTAACACACATCTGGATCTCAAACAGTATTTCCCTCTAACCCTGAATTTTAAGCCAAGCCAAGGACCTGCCTCTTCGTTCTTAAATGCATAGACTTTGTAAGGCAAGCAGTTTTTAATGATCTAAGGATGTATATTCAGCAGATATTGAGGTAGCAGATTAGTTTACATTAATAAATGAGACTTCTAAATGAGACTTCAATCACATGTCGTAGGTTTTAGTTTGTGAAAAATGACACAAGTACAATAATCTTTTTTTCAGAAAAAGATCATCCTTGGAACAAGATAATGCAGCTTACAGCTACGAGAGGAGTGAGTAGAAAACAATGTCAAGGAGAGGGAAAATGCAATCAGTTCCCATTGTGTATTCAGTTAAGTGGACTCAACAAATCAAAACAACCTTGAGAAGTGCAAGCCTCCCTTATCTTTCTCAGAGCCTTTGCTTTCTATATTGCCCTTGGCAAGCACAACAGAAAAATCACCATCTCTCAAAAAGATAAGCCACGGACCTGTCTCAAGTCATATTTACAGAAGTAGCCCCTCTTTCCTCTATTGATGATGGGGCAGGAAAAGTAAGAATGTAGAAACTCATCTGAGGGCTGTATCAAGATGCCTGCTGGCTCAGAACTTCAGTGCTAACATGACTGGCTGAAGCCACTAAATTAATTGACAAGCTGGTTGTTTTGTTTGGATGAGGAGGTTTCTGTAACTTCCAAGAATGACCCGCTCACTTTTGAAATAGAGAATCTAAAAAAAATGAAATCTCGGAACATTTTTTTCAAAATTCTAAGATTTACACACACACACACACACATTTGTATAACTTCATTTTGTATAATTTAGAGATTCCACATGCAGTCTGTTTGCACAGATGAGAGAGAAAATTTGGTTGGTGCAGTAGGAAGAGGATACCTAGCTATCACTTCGCTATTGCTTGCTTTGCTTTTATTTAAGATGTGGAATAGCTCCAAATAAATGATTGAGGGCCAAATTAGATGAGATTGTAGGAGATCTATCAGAGGACGAGCCATTTTTAAAAAAAGTTAAAATCAGTCAGAGGGAAACAGATTGGAATTAGAGTTCTGGCTTGACCTTTCCCTGTGTCACTTTCCCTCTGCAAAGCTGATATTTGCCTTGCAGGGAAAACCATACAGATACTATAGAAATGCTTATATGTTTTCCCCTGCAGTGCCCCAAACTGATGTCCAAACAGGATTTTTTAAAAAGTTGAAAAGCAGCCTCAGGAGGCTGCAGGTTTGACCAGCCTATCCACAACAGACATTTATCTATTCAGTATTGGAAGGTGACATGATCACCATGACCGCTACATGATACAGAACTTCATATATATTGTGTTTTGATGGAACCACAGGACCTCACTAACAAGTCTGGAACTCACTGACGAGATTCATTCATTCATTCATTATTTGATTTATATCCCACCCTTCCTCCCAGCAGGAGCCCAGTGTGGCAAACAAAAACACTAAAAACACTTTAAAACATCATAAAAATAGACTTTAAAATATATTAAAACAAAACATGTTTAAAAACATTTTTAAAAGCTTTACAAACATCTTTAAAAAAAGAAAAAGGTTTTAAAACATATTAAAAAGCAATTCCAACACAGAAGCAGACTGGAATAAGGTCTCAACTTAAAAGGCTTGTTGAAAGAGGAAAGGCTTGTTGAAAGAGGAAGAATCTTAGACGAAGATTAGAAAATCTTACAGTGCATGTCTGCAGCTGAATATCTTTTGAATCCTCACATTTAGAAATTTCATCTTAGATTTATGCATACTGCGTCATACAGTTAATAGGACATTTGTTTCTTGTAGATGAGAACAAGTAGCCTGCTACCATTTCTCAACATGTTCCCATAGTGAGCTGAGGGCCAGACTAAATATTTCAGTATACACATAGATTCCAACCCCGAAATAATGGGGGAATGGAACTTGTAAGGGGAGAATCAATAGATAGGAGGTAGGAATGCTTAACCTTTTTATGCTCACTAGTTCTCATTGATTGCTCCCCCCCCCCGCAAAATTCTTCTGTCAGCCAATCACTTCTGATTTTGGAACCTGGTTGGGGCAAAAAAAATGACTGGGGGAGTGTTTGTAGGGGAAACTGGCAGATGCACCCTCTCCTACCTGTGAATTCTGCCCTGCAAATTCCTCCGTGTTAGCATTACAAGAGAAACTCAAACCCCATGTTCGTCTGGTTTGGCCCTTATGAGACAGAGACAGAGAGAGAGAGAGAGAGAGAGAGAGAGATCCACAAAACTAAATGGAATTTTAAAGATAAAATTGTGGTTCTCATTCTTTGTCTATCATGCTAAGCAAAAACAAAATGTTTCTCTTTCAGTCATCATCCCTGCTAAGAGAAAAGAATATAGTGTATTCATTCATAGTTACCATTGGCAGCGCTAAAGACTTATTCTAAAGAAAGATCAAACAGTCTTCTTTTTTATCTTCTTTGATTGTGGTTGATGGCCACATTAAACACTTATAACCTTCACAATTTCCCCCTTTACTTTCTTACTGACAGAGGTCAGAGAGCATTATTACCCAATAAATGGCTGTCATGAGCAAGAGCCAACATGATCCTGGGCATAGCATGTTGGATGTGAACCTAGTTCACCTGGGTTTGTATCTCTGCATACTTACTGATTGCACTTGAGAAGGTCATTACTAATATCCCCTTTATGTAAAATGGAAATATACACATTCTCTTATGTAAAATGCAAGGAAAATGGAACAGGGCTACTGTGTGAATGAATCAGCTGAAGACAGGAGACTGCACTGTCTAATTATTAGTCATTGTGTAGAGGTCCTTGCAATGATGCATTCAGAGAATCTTCAGCTGATTCATTCACTGAACAACTCTAGAAGCTAGATATCTTTGTAGTGCTATAATTATGAAACTTTTTCTGATGCACTTTTACTTTAATTGTAAGTAGTTTGACTCCCATTTTACCCAAAGGGACTTGATACTGTTGAATAATAGCCTGCCCAATGTAATTATCTGAAAGCAACATTCATCTCTAAAGTACCTTGATCCATAGCAATTGACATAAGGCTTCTTCCTTTTCTAAAGTATAGATCGACTGATCTGTTTGTATAAGGCCTTCAGTGAAGTACTATAATTATGATTCCTTTTCAGATTTACTTTTCCTTTTAAAGGTTTAAGTGTACATAACTTGATTCCTTTTCAATTAGCCTCTGGGTTATTCTGTGGATAAAAGTTCTTGGAATGAAAGGCGCTGTTATCCCTTTATGTAAAATAGCTTCCAACTTTCATTTTAAAGCAGGGGTGGGAAACCCGGCATCCGCCAGATGTTGTTTGACTCCCACCTCCCATCATCCCTGACCATTGGCCATGCTGGCTGGGGCCAATAGGAGTTGGAATCCAGCAACTTGTGAAGGGCCACAGATTAGCCATCCATGGAATGTCCACTTTTCCAAAATCTATCAGCTTCACAACAACAGAATGCCTGCTGCTTCATCACACACAACAGGCTGCACTTATAATAAACAATTGTTTCAGTGACAGAATAACAACAGCAATACAATATTACAGTGTGTCATAGTTTATGAAATGTTAACCATCAAGTCATCTTTCTGGTCACCTGGAAGACAAAGTATGTTGCTTAGGTTTTTTTATGATGATGAAGAATGTTCTTATCTCACTGTTAACACTTTGAAGCAGAGAACAGAGGCACTGAAATCTTTCTTTAGCACACTGATAACTTTCTCCGGATCACTACACTACAGTATAGTACAGGAAACAGGAAGTGTGTGGGAAAAGCAAACGGGGGATAAGAGTGTGGTGAGGAGGAAGTCACCGTTATTCCAAGGGACCTCTTGCTCTTGAGAGTGGATACTGTAAGTTAGTGCCAATTAGGCAAATAAAACATGAAGGGTATGTTTGTCTCAAAGTCCTCATTCAACATCTGCAGTTTGCATTCATATCCTGAGCTCAGCCTATGCCGGCCTTGGAAAAAAACTACAGTCAGATCAGGAGAGGGCATGTTTTAAATTGGCCGGGGCTTGAACTGCCACATCTCTTGTTACTGGATTTCCCATACCAAAACTGGAAAGATCCCTAAAAACACAATGTATCTGCATGATCAATGCATACTTTTAGCTACATATATATTACAGTCACACATGCCAGGCAGCCAAGACTGGCTATAGCTCTCCACTGACAAACATATGTCTGGTATGACATAGCATGTGAACTAGGTCCTCAGAGAAGACAGCAGGGGGCTAGATAGAACAATAGTATATGACTAAGGCTATGTATACACTACTGATTTAAAACAGAGCTAAGTTGTTCTTTTTCTCCATTCGGATTGAAGCTAGTTTTGGGGAAAACGCATCAAAGTACAGTGTTTTATAAGAAATTACAGGACAGATATGTATTGTGGCTTACATCGTATGTATACCACTTCCCAAACCAGCAGTGGGAGCGCATTGGATGCAGAGTAAGCAGGAACATGTACACAACCTCAGTAGAATGCAGCTCTTTATAGCAGAAGCTATACTCTTTGCACAACCCAAAATATATTATAGGTATGGAGCTTTCCTGTACCACACAGTAGTTTCTTTTGGTGGTAATGGGGAAACACCCTATCCAGACCTCTCCCATGGCACTCTTAATTGGAAGGAAATGAAATTTCCTGGCAGATATTTCATGGGGTTTGTTTTAGCACTAGATGCTTAATTATCAGTTTCAACTCAGACTTGGAGTTTTTCAAATTATCAGCTCTGTGTGGTGCTTTGAGCAAACCTAGAGAAATCTCAGTTTTCTTCTACATGTCAAAGGGAAAAGTACTTAAAAGGCAATGAGGCTTTCCCTTGGCAGAAAACAGTAGTTTTACTACATATCTATATCTACATCTTTCATCAAATGGGCATATATCAATTCACATCATTAGAGAGGTCCTCTTGTGCTCATCTTGACATCCTTCCTGGTTCTCTTATTAGGAAAGCTCTACCACTGAGCTTCAACCCATCTCTCCCCTAATAAGATCATATGTATAGGAACAAATGAACATAGAAAGCTGCCTTATACCAAGTCAGGCCATTGGTCTGTCTAGCTCAGTATTGTCTACACTGACTGGCAGCTGCTCTCTAGGGTTTCAGCCAGGGAATTTCTCCCAGGCCTAACTGGATTGAACCAGGGACCTTCTGCACACGAAACAGATGCTCTCTACCAATGAGCTGTGGCCCTTCCCCACTATTAGAGAATGGGAGATATTTATAGATCTGTTTCCCTCCCATTTATTATTGTCTGTATCCCATTTCGATTGCAATATACATAATGCATCAGCTGCCAATAAACTCACAAGAACGGACAGTGGGGATACGGCTTGTTGTTGTTTCTACAGTGAATTATCTGAAGTCAGAAAGAAAAGATACATCTAAAAATAATGCCCCCAATGCTCTACATGCAGATGACTTTCTCTAATTTTCCACTGACCTGCTGCTGTACACTGTTCTTAGCAATAATAGGAAAGCATTGAGCAGGCTCAGTACTTTTCCATGAAAGGATGAGCTCTCTGAGAGCAACACTTTATATCAGGGGAGGAGGAGGAGGGCATATCTGACCTGGCTCCATTTCAGAAAACAGCAACTGAAAAGCTCACAGCCTACTTTGTTGACTTTGCAGGCTCTTCATCTAAGCGGTGGTTTTCGTGCTTTGTTAGCTGCTGGAAAATGAGGGGGGCGGGAATGCAAAGGTGTCTTCCACATTTCATCAGAGAGAATAATAATGAATCAGCTGCTGCACACATTTAAAGACATTTAAAGCTATTGGCTACAAGGGTGCCCCAAATCCTTTATATGTTTGTGATGTGATCATGCACGGCAAGAAAAACATGGAGACTCTGCAGCTTAGACATTTAACCACCCCACCCCAATTTCATTGTTTGGATTAAGAGGGTCTTTATCAGAAACACTCCTTTGCAGGGGCATTATTAGGGGGCAGCCTGCATCTTTGGCACTGGGTCCTGGATCTCCTGCCCCTCCCCCCTTTTCTAACCTTTTTAAAAAGCTTGCTTATCTTGCTGGGTGGCTGAACTGTGCCAAGTGCTGTGCCACTAAGATTCCAGCCACCACCTGCCGTCTTAATTTGCCCAGAGGCAAGTTTGTGTCATGGGGTTACGTCCCTGATCCCTCAGCCCTTTTGAGGACATTTTTATACATGAGTTTTAAATTGCCTTTCCTTCCATGCGAATGTGTGCTCAAAGTTAATGCAAAACTACGACATCCAAAGGAACACCTGTAATTTGAATGAGCATTCTAAGCAACAGTTAGTGGTATCACAAAGCATTTGCCAACAAAGTAAATGCTTTAAACCTCATGAGCACAAACGCTTCCCAGACCAAACTATATGAGATGTTCAGTCAAGCGTAGTTTCACCACTACCACCCAATGTTTTGTTTGTGCAAAATGCATCTAAGAAAGCAACAGCAGACAGAAGGGAGCTTGGGAAAGGGTTCTTAGCAGTTTTCACCCTACCAGTTTTTCTCCTAAAAATCTCCCTTTCCAAACTGCTTCTTTTTGCACAGGAGAAAGGATATGGGTAATCATATTTGCAGGGGCAAAAGTAGCTCCAAAGGGTTTTTCTTTGAGGGGAGGGGGAGTTACCAGAAAAGTGCAAGAACAGGAAGGAAAGGGTTGGAGTGACTTCATCTTGTTCGGATTCAGTCTCAGGTTTTTTTGTCCTCATCCAGCCCATTACCACCTCCAGACACTGCTCCAGCACTTGCATAGTCTCATCTGAGTCAGATGTTATGCAGAAATAGAGCTGTGTATAGAAATACGAAGGCCCAGGGGGAAAAATGGAAAAAATTGGGGGAAAACATCTCTCCCCCCCAAAACAATTTTTCCAGTTTTTTTCTGAGCCTTCACATCTCTAGTTGAATATCACCTGCATGTCGATGACACTCTACTCTATATCCATCTATTTATTTTAGATATTTTTATATGTCTAAAATGCACTTCCTTAAAAATTACAGATTGGTTTACAAGACATAAACATCAATGCAACTAAAACAGTCAATTAAAATCCAATAAAAGCAGTAAAAATGTCAACCATCACAGTATAGTAATACCTCAGTTAACGAAGTATATGCGTTTCTGGACATTACTTCTTTAACAGAATCTTTGGTACCAAAGGTAGGAATCACATGGAAATAATAGAGATAGGTTCCTGCACCACAAAAAAGAAGAGCAGTTCAACATATTTCAGCAAAGGTTTTATTCAAAACTAATAATACGCATGCCTGAAATGAAACAACCCAGTCAGATAACCCTCGCACACAGACCACTTGAAGGCTTCTTCCAAAACTAGGGTTGCCAGGTCAGAAGCATCCCAAACAGTGAGATTTCACGGGTGAACCCTAGTGATGTCATTAAGCATGATACATTAAGCATCAACCACAATTGCTTGGAGCATACCACTCAAACAAAAAAATTATCTGATTGGAAATTAAGATAGAAATCTTAGCTAAATGAAGGCATTTCCAGGTCTAGCTGAAGTGACAGAATCATTCCTTTTCACCAGCTCAAAGAGCCTGGGTAGGGAACATTTAATCTAGCCTACTTGCTTCTGGCAAAAAGGGTTGATGTGCCCTCAGGCCAGGCCAGTCACCAGATGGCAATTGTGGGAAGAAAGCTTAATGCTGTGAAGATGTTAGATGAGAGCACTCAGGAATAAAGATGGATGCCCCTGAAGGCTGCAATTCGAAACACATTTACTAAGGAACTAAGCCCCATAGAACTCAACAGGACTTACTTCTTATTAGATATGGTTAGAATTATGCTGTTGGTAAGGCTTGACTAGGGATCCTCTGCAACAATATCCATATCAAAGCATGGTTGGCAACCCGCTGCCTGCTTTTTAGCGTGGCTGCTCCAAACTTCTTTATAGACTTGATCCTCTTCACTGGAGAGAGGTTTGAGAAATGAGTAAGAATTAAGAAGATTCTCTACTCTTTTCTGCCTACCCTGTGGGCTGCTATAAACTCACTGACAGCCAACCCAATTCCAGTGAGTAATAAACAACAGAGAGAAAACACACATGGTTTGGTCTATCTCCACAGGCAGTTGACTGGGAACAACAGTAATTGAAGCCACACTTCCCAGTATGTGAATTCTCTTTTACCACTATTGGGCAAGAAACAAACCATCATCCAAATAACAAGGGGCAATATCAGTGGCTTTAAGGGGATTGAACTGACCACACGGGACCACTGTTGTTGCTTCTATGGATGTAAGGGAGTAAGGTCAGAGGTAAATGAAATGCAAATAGAAAAACAAAAACAAGAGTGATGATTTCCTAAATGCAATACCATACCAACCACAACAAGATTCCTATGAGTAAAACAGAAAACTCAGCATCCCACAAACAGTAAAGGTTCCTAATAAAAACTGAAAAAATCCTGGCATCCAGTCAACCAAGGTCACAGAAATCCCCGTGCAACACAACCTGACCCAGGGGTTGCAGTTAGGCAGAATGCTGCGGCACGATTGCTGACATGAGTAAGCCCCTATTAGCACATAATACCTCTGCTCTGAAATCTGCACTGGTTGCTGATATGCTACCAGGCCAAGTTCAAGGTGTGCTTTCCATGTTATGGGTGCCACATAGTACTTGTTCTGCTCTTGTAAGAAATCAATCCTTTAGTGTGGCAGTACTTACACTTGGGAACTCCCTGCCTATTTACATTAAGCAGGTGCCTTCATTGTCCTCATTTTGGCACCTGCTAAAAACATTTTTGATTAGGCAAGCCTACCCAGGCATGTAGAAGCTATTATGCTTTTTATCTCATTGTTGGTTTTATTATTTTGAATATTTTTAAATACCTGTCTTTAACTGTTTATGCCAATTTTATTGTTTTAATTCTATAAAGTGCTTGGAGGTTTCTTACAATAAAGCAGCATATAAATATTGTAAATAAAATACCTAAATAAATTTTGGAGTCACTGTGGCCCTTGGGTCTCTTTCCTCTTTTGTACCGAGTCATGCCATTTGGTACCATCTAGCTCAGTACTGATGACATGGACTAGCATTGGCTCTCCAGGATTCCAGGCAATATTCTCTTCCAGAGATTGGGTTTTGGACCTTTGCATGCAAAGCATGTGCCCTAGTACTGAGCTACAGCCCTGTTTAAAAAAGGATATTTTTAATTTTTTCTTTTCAATTAGCTAATGAATGCACGGCACACCTGGGGCAGATCCACACCATGCATTTAAAGCACATTCAACATACATTTGAAGCACATGAATCCCACCACACTATCATGTGAACTGTATGCTACGCATCATCCCAGCCTAAACTGCCCCTCATGTGAAAACAACAGAGAGGAACCATGACCACCCCAAGGAAGAAGGGCACACTTAAAATGTAGAGCAGTGGTTCCCAACCTTTATGAGTACGGGACCCCTTTTAAAAGCTCCAAAAAAATTGTGACACCCCCCCCACACTAATTGTAATTTTAGCCTCCGTTAATTGAAAAAATGGTGCATGACAAAATCACATCTCCAAATATCCCTTTCCATAAAATGTTCCCTGCAGACAGGGAGGTGTTGCTTTCTTTTCTTAATGCAAAGGTTCATCAAATTGGTATCTGTCTCACCCCCACAGTCTGAAGATGTACAGTCCTGTCTCCCAACACCAGTGGGTTACAGTGTTGGACTAAGAAGCAGATTCAAATCCCCACCCAGTCATGAAGCCCACTGGGTGACCTTGGGTCACACACAGTCTCTCAGCCTGACCTATCTCACAGGGTTGATGTAAGGATAAAATGGAAATGGAGGGAAACTATGTGCACCACCTTGTGCAACGTGGAGGAAAGGTGAGATATAAATGCAATAATAAATAAATAAATACATTTCAGCTGCAGTACTCATTCTGAGTAAGGGTGTCGTCAGCAGCGGCAGTGCGAAGAGACAGGAGTCGGTGATAGCAACTTCTTCTTCTTGGTAGCTTCACCCAGCCTCCTTTGGCATCTACCATATGTTTTAGAGGCAGATACCTGCCCTTGGCATGCCTGAAAGATGCTCTAGTGCTTCAGCAAAAGTCCTCCCCTTTCATTTGGAGCAAGGGCGAGGTGTCGTCTGCATTAGCAGTGGGGAGCAGATAGCGTCCAGAGAGTGAAGACTTTAAAAAAATAATAATAAACAATTTCTTTACTGTTCGTGGCCCCCTCTGGATTACTTTGTGGCCCCCCCTAGGGGTCACAGCCCGTAGGTTGGGAACCACTGATGTAGAGGAAATAATAATTTGTAAATAATAATTTACAACCATATTGTGAAATCAGGTACATATCAAGACATAGTATGAAGAAATATTTATATAAGCATGAATGTCAAAGATGTTTATTATTTACACAACTTGTAAAGATATTTATAGTGCAATCTGTTGGATGTTGTATCTGGCGCAAGCAGATGCCCAGGATGCAGAACAGTATAGTGACAGGCTAGATGCCAGTTGAAGCAATGAGCCGGACAAGCAATAAGTTTTAAGAGTCACTTTACTGACAATATATCACAAGCTCTCTCTGTACAAACTCCTCAACCCCCACACTCATAAGTGTCTGCTGGCCCTCTATATAGATAAGGCCAGCTGCCCGAGCCTAGGTTTCTTAGCAACGTGTCCTTGAAGATGGCTCGAGCTCTGCCGACTTTCACTGCTAAGTCACGTAGCTCACTTGTGGAAATTTAACCTCTGCTTTCTCGGTTTAATAGCCAACAATCCCCCACCTTAAATTTCCACATTCAGCCAGTTACATTTCTCTTCCATTTACATGTGTTACATTTTACATGTCAGTACATTTACATCATTTGGTTTTATTCTTCTGATACATTTCCTTTTATTCCAGTTTACATCACTTTTATTTGTAATACAGTTACTCCATTGTAATCTCAGCATCATTTTCATTACATTTCATTGCTCTTCATGATTTCCATCATCCCACTTTTTCCAGTCACTGAAGTCGATATGTTTAATGGAATTTATTTTAAATCTAACAGGTGGAATCCCTTTTGTTGTTCTCTCTGATCTGCGTGGTTGTATTTCTGCCTTAGTGTCTATGTCTGTGTCAGGCAATTCCTCTGTTTCTCTCTCAGAGCTAGAACTTGATTCACTACTGCTGCCTGTTTCTTCTTGTTTTATTGGTACTGTGTCTGCCTGTTCTTGTTCATTACTACCTTCAGTGTTTCCCAACTCCACATATGTTTTCTCTTCCCAATCTTGCTCTATTGCTTGCACGCTTCTGCTTAACACTACAGACCTTTGTTTTGGCAGCCATATTCTGTAATACGTGTTTTCAAATCCCAGCATATACCCTTTGTCTGCTCTCCTTTGCAGCTTCCCTGTCCTTTTATTTTTGGGAACATGTACCCAGCATTCTGCTCTAAACCTAATCAAATGGTTTAATCTGGGTTTTCTGTCATACAATTTCTGATAAGGAGACATTCCAGTGGCCTTATGGAATATTCTGTTTTGAATGTAAGCTGAATACAGAACACACTCTCCCCAGAAACCTTGCGTTAAAGAGGAGTCACATAGCATTGATCTTAATGAGTCCTGAAGCAACCTGTTCCAGCGTTCAGCTAACCCGTTCTGATGAGGACTATAAGGGGCTGTTAACTCCTGTTTTATTCCTCTTTTATCCAAGTATTCAGTAAAAGAGTGTCCTAAGAACTCTCCTCCTTGATCTGATCTTATTCTCTGTATTTTGACACCAAACTGCACTTCATTTTTTGTAATAAATCTTTTCAGTTTCTCTGCAGCTTCACTTTTAGCTTTTAGTAAATAAACAGTGCAGAATTTTGAAAAATCATCAACTATTGTCAGGAAATATCTTGCACCCCCCTGAGTAGGTTGAAATGGCCCCACTAAGTCCACGTGTATTATTTGATAAGGTGCATTTGTACTGGGCATGGCTTCTTTGTTCTTTGCGGCCACAACTGCCCTAGTTTGTTTACACACGTGGCAGTCTACATATTTTTCACAGTTTCTCAATGTCACATCATTACTGTTCTCTGTTGTTTTCACCACATTTTCATATCCTATATGGCCTAGTTTTCTGTGCCATAAATGAACACAATTATTATGGGGTTTCTTATTAGCACACATGAGTACATGATTTGTTTGTTTCACGTGTAAGAAGAACAATGAGTCCCTTACTATTCCTTTCATGAATATTTTTTCTCCTCTCATTACATGCACTGAACCCCTTTTCAACATTACTGTGAACCCCATTTCATTGAGTTTCGACACAGCCATAATGTTACATTTGATATCAGGAACAAACAGCACATCTGTCATAATGGTATTGAAACCTGCTAATTTCACTGTACCCCTACTTTTGATCTCTTTCTTAGATCCATCAGCCATTATTACATGATCCTCTACGTCACAAAATGTATGAAACATAGATTTATCTTTGATTATACTATTTGTTGCCCCACTGTCAATTGCCCATAAATCTTTACAGTTATTTCCCTGCTCATTGTTAATACATTGCTTATTCTTACTAGCATAGATCACCTGTACACATGGTTTTCTTCCTCTTTCTCTTCTTCTTGCTTCACAATTCCTTTGAAGATGTTGCCTGGAACCACAAAAATAACACGCCTTTTGTCCATACAGTCTCTCTTGTGCAGCTTTGTTGTTCTGTTTTTCCACATTGTGTTTAGACTCAGTCTTTTCCTGCTTTGCCATTTCCTGCCTCCTTTGGAATTCTTGTAAAAGTTTGCCTTCCATATAATCCATATTGAGATTTGCATCGTCCATTGCTTCCAAAGAGCTCACCAGACTATCATAACTTGAATCTAGTGAAGCTAATGTGATATACACTTTTTGCGTTTGAGAATGTTCAATTTCACGTTCTGACAACTCAGTAAACAGTCTGTTTATTTCCAACAAATGCTCTGACATGGTTTTATCTCCAGATAAGCGCATCTGATACAATCTTCTGGCAAGATATATTTTAGAACTGGCAGTCTTTCTCACATGAACATTTCTTAAAGTTTCCCAGGTTTCTTTTGCCGTTGTTGCATCACGCACGTGCAGTAATTGAGAATCATCAGTAGCAAGAACAATTAACGCCTTTGCCCTCTCATCCAGCCTTCTCCGATCTGCTGGAATTGGCACTACGGCGGGTGGGTCTTCTGCGATAGCTTTCCACAGGTCTTCTTTCACTAGAAAAGCCTGCATTCTCTGTTTCCAAGTGCCATAATTTTTCCCTGTCAGCCTTTCCAAGGGAATCCCGGCCGATAACGTAACAGACATGTTTTTGCTTTTCACAGTTCACCGCCTTTGTAATTGGAGCTTCTCACCTCTGTCCTTCAGTCAGTTATTCCCACGGCTCTCTCACAGCTTTCAGCTCAGCTTTCGGTTTCTCCGTCTTTCTGCTGTTTTACTCGCTGGTCTGCAGTTCTGGCTTTTCTCTGCCGCTTTTCTGCAATCCTCAGCACCAGGTAACCATCAGCACCAGGTAACCATCCTCTGCTACCACTTGTTGGATGTTGTATCTGGCACAAGCAGATGCCCAGGATGCAGAACAGTATAGTGACAGGCTAGATGCCAGTTGAAGCAATGAGCCGGACAAGCAATAAGTTTTAAGAGTCACTTTACTGACAATATTTCACTCAATGTTCACTCAAAAGTCCTATTGATTTTCAGCACAATCCTAACCATGTCTACTCAAAAGTAAGTCCTACTGAATTCAATGGGGTTAGCTCTCAGGTATGTGGAATTTGCATTGCAGCTTTATACCCAGGAAAGCTTCATATTGGGAAGGTTTTCAAAACAGGTTATGAATAAGACAAATAAACTGCCCTCTTCAACAGTCCAGTAAAATTTAAACTTGACTCCTTAATTTAAAAAGTATAAGACTGCAGCATGTACACTTTTTAAAACTTCTGTTCAAAAATTATTTGAAAGAGGAAATTTATAATATGCCATGTTTTGCAAGTAATTAAAAAGAAACCCTGCGTGTACACTTTTATGCCTACCAAGATTTTGCTGTGATCTTCTGTTGTAATGCAATCCTCTGCATGTTGACGGAAAAGCAACTCCCAATCCTGTACAGAGAAAGTACTCTTCATGCTGCTGAAAGCTATATATTAACTGGATTCCTGATGTGAGACAAGCAGGAAAAGGAAATTTCTCATAACTTGAAATGGGATTTAGCTATTACCTAGTGGTCAACAAATCTTGTCAATCACAACCCTGACTTCACTTATTGGCTAAAAACCTGAAAGGGCATGAATTAGAGCAGCCAGTACTAACAGAAGTTGCGCGGGGGGCTGATATTTTGGTTTATATCTTTTGAACCAGACCACCTAGAAACTTATTTTTTTTAAAAAAAAATGAAAGCTAAGAGTCCAGAGATTAAGGTGACTCACCCGGAGACCCAGAGAGGACCTCCGGTGAAAACAGGAGACCTGGCAACCCTATCCAAAATGCATCCAGAAATGCCTGCTTTGTCTTAAAAAAAAAAAAAAATCATGTAGCATCTTGCTATAGCAGTCTAAAGCTCTGAGCACAGTTCTCCTCTCCATACACTCAAGCAGGCAGGTAAGGGGCAGCCACCACCCCTCCCCTGTGCTTGATCTCTCTCTGTCTCTCTGCCATCTTCCTCTACACTCGAGCAGACTTGTCTGCAGTAAACAGTACTTCCAAGACACCGAAAGCACGGTTTAGTGCAGAGGCTCCTGCGCCACATGGCAAGGAGTGCCATTCCAGCCATGCATGAGAGAGCTGCCTGCATCAGCCACAATCCAGTAGACAAGCAACCACATTCTGACTATGTCAGAGTGTGTGCCCACCCCCCACCTCCAAAAAAGGCTTTGTTAAAAGGAGCTTCCTGGAGGATTTGTTAACTTAGGTAGTACTGTAGCTAGTTTGGTATCAATGACCAGCAAAGGCCTGCATGAACAGGTACATTTTCAGGAGGTTCAGCAGTATTAGCACCTGCCTTATTTCAGGGCAGAAAAGATTCCACAAGCTAAGTGCCATAACAGAAAAGATGCTCCCCTAGTTGCCATCAGAAGGGTTTCCGCAAACTGTGGTACAATCAAGAGGGCCTCATCCTGCAATCTCAACAATTGAGGAGGTCTATATGGGTGAAAGTGTTCCCTCAGATAACCAGGCCCCAAGTTGTTTACGGCTTTGTAAGTCAGGAACAGAGCTGGTGCTGCCCTTTGAGCAACCAAGCCACATGTTCACAGGAGGCTGCCCCAGTTAGCACCCAATCTGCTGCATTTTGCACAAGCCTGTAGCCTTTGGACCCACCTTAGGGGCAGCCCCACATAAAGCGCATTACAGTGTATCTAATTTTGAAGATCTCAACACATTGGTCATTGTGGCTAGATTACCCCTTCTCCAGGAACTGTCAATAGCTGGCACACCAGCTGAAAGCGTAAAAAGGCACTCATAGCCACTTGGGCCTCTGATGACAATGATGGATGCAAAAGTATTTTATTTATTTATTAAATTTATATCTTCCTTTTCATCCCCAAGGAGCCCAGTACTGCCAGACTACACATACATACCTGCTCCTTAAGGGGGGGTTGCAGTTCAATTTTGGCCAGAAGACCTGAATTTATCGTAATGAGCAATTCCAGACTTAATGTTTCATTTTAAAATTAATAATCCTACCAGTTATCACTCCCACCTTTCCTTCCATCCTCAGGCCCAAACCACACCTGATGCTAAACCATCATTTCCAGTTGCATTATTCTTTTATAGCAGCCACTGGGGATGGAATGCATAACTCTTTTTTCCCACACTACCGTCCCAACAAAAATCACCCCTATTTGGGAGTGGAGTTGGAGTGAGCTCCTTCTGGTCCCAAATGGAGCTTCCCTCCCAGGATTAATAGTGGCTTTACGAGAAAGATTTTTGTATGCTCATAACTATGATCCTAATCACAGGGCCTAGCAGATGCACACAGCTACAGTTTTATTGCTTGTTTGATGCCTTGGGCTTCTTCTAGGAAGAAAGGCGGGATATGAATTTAATAATAAATAAAATAAAGATAATGCCATGTGTTGTTCGGTTCACACCTACCCACATGTTCAACTAAAGTGCTATAGAGCATTAATCAGGTTACCGAAAGGAGATGTTTGTGCCAAGAACTCACTCAGCTAAACACATGCTTGATGGAAGTCTGAGTTCATGTTGGAAAACTCAGATACTCATTTAACAACAGACACAGCAACACATTTTGGGCATCAACAGAATTTGGAATATGTTGCCAAAGAGTGTCTCAGTGGCAGAAAGAAAAATGAATTCAGAGCATCAAGGACAGGTGAATATTCTATTGTCTTTTCAGCACCTGCTAAAGATGTTCCTCTTTCAACAAGCCCTTTAAAACCTTTATCCCAGTTTGTGTCCGTCTTGGATTTGTATTAATTTGTTTAAAACAATAACAGTTACTGTTTTTATATTTATATTTTTTTCAAAAAGTGTATGTATATTAGGGATGGGGGAGAATATCCGACAAAATCGAACCTGGTACCGGATCCCAACTGAATTTGCTAGTTCACTATTCCTTCGGAGAGACACTGATCACTTGCGGCGGGCCACAGCTGTAATCAGCACCAGATTTTACAGCCATGACTGCAATCGGCAAGATTTCCCACCCTGAAATTCTCCCCCTATATTACGTATTTTTTTCATAATTAAGATGTTATGTCAACCATAGGATTTCCATTTGTCCATTATATATTATGAAAAAAAATCATTATTATCAAAATATAATGCAAAAAAAATTTGGCTACATATGTCTTCAATATTAATTGTCAAATCATCCTGCAATGTCATATTTTTCAAACAAGATATCTCAGACCATTCTGAATCTCTTGAGTGGGAAATATTACGATGATGAGACTGACCCATGCTACCTGCCTCACAGTGCCCCCACCCCTCTTTCGTTGCTGCTGTCCTGAGCTAACCAAGGGCTGTCTCTCTCTCTCTCTCTCTCTCTCTCTGTGCTAAACGTGTGTGTGTGTCACTGTGTGGCTGAAAAAAAAAATCACGTGGAACACTGTGATCATTCACGTAAGCGACCTAAAAATTACGCAATGTTTTTCTCCGCCACCAAAAAAACTACGTGGAATGCTGTCATTTACATAAGCATCTATGAAAACAATTACGTGATTTTTCCACCACCCCCCAAAAAACCTGCGGATCAAATCACCCCAAAACGCACGCAGCAGGTAGAAATGGCAAGCGCCAGAGAAAGCAGAAGCAAAAAAGGAAGGACCAGTAAAGAAATGACGGACTATCGAAATGCATGCGGATCAGCACCATGCAGTGAACCCCATCCCTAATGTGTATATAATGTGCATACATATATATATATGCATGCAATTGTTTTAACTTTTAATATAGGTTACTCTTTTATATATGTTATTATATTGTAAATCACTTCGGGATGCCCCATGGGAAGTGATTATGTAAACATGCCTGGAGGCTGGAAATGAAGGACATGTAGCCAGGCAGTGCACATACATTCCTTAAATTAATAATAATTTGACAAATAATGTGTGTTTTAGAATGGCTCCCTTCTATCTCTGTCTCTCTCTCCCTTTTTGTTTTAAGGAGAAGACTTTAACATTCTGTCATTGTGGATCCTGCACAAAATTCTGCATGTACCATGACAAACAGCCCTGTTTATATTGAAAATAATGCAAACTAAACACCCATATTATTCTCCCACTGCAGTCAACAGCAACATTCTAAACTACTTAAGAGTATTCTGGGTAGAGTTCTGCAGCAATAATATGGTGAGGTTAA
The DNA here is from genome assembly GCF_030035675.1 of Rhineura floridana. Taxonomy (NCBI): domain Eukaryota; kingdom Metazoa; phylum Chordata; class Lepidosauria; order Squamata; family Rhineuridae; genus Rhineura; species Rhineura floridana. The sequence goes on from NC_084484.1 coordinate 101,530,920, forward strand.
TGCTATGCTATGCTATGCTATGCTGTACTTTATTTCTATGCCACCTTTTGGTGAAAAAGACCTTCAAAGCAGGTCACAACGGATACACACAAATACAGAATACAAATCATTTAGGCACCTCATATAAGTAGCTCTCTTTCAGATAAGAATTTGGAAATGAATCTTGACATTGGGGGGGGGGAAGATGGCATTGCTGCTTGATTTTTCCAAATCTTTGTGCATATTTCAGAATGAAGCAGTTCTAATATGAATCCCAATGCATTAATGGTCAACAGAAAATATTGTGTAATATTCACTCTCAGATATGAGTGTATAGATTACAAAGCTGCATTATTTGCAAATGTAGCAAAAAAATGTGGGTTTTTTGAACAAAATGTCAGTGGACTATAACAGTGATTCATTAATTTGAACAAATGAAATAAAGAGAAACCATAGCAGTTATTAAGGATTTAGTTTAGCTAAGTTCTGTGCACTGAATGAATTGGGAAACTTAATTGCTCATATTGTATATATGTGTTGTAGACATTTGCTTTTTTGTTTCTATTCCATGTAACGGCCTATGGCTACAAGCAAGTAGTATTTATCGCATTAGTTAGGAATCTGGAGCTAAAAACACATATTTCAATGTGCCTCAAACATGGAGGACTATTCCTTACACATTTTTTGTAATGTCAGAGCATTCCAATACTTTTAGAAAATGAAATACTTCCCCCAAATAATTTCTTAATAAGTTTATGGATAGTGCATATAACATTAATGCTAGTGCATTTAAGTGAACAGCAAAACCACAGAGACACCAGATAAACATCCATGCACATGCATACATACTTCCTGACAGTCCTTCAAGGAATTTAAGTCCAATAGGAAGGGAGGAAGTTGCCTTGTATCAAGTCAGACTGTTTGTCCATCTTTCCCACTACCATCTCTTCTGGTGGGCAGTTGGTTTCCAAGGGCTCCTTGATATGTAAACCTTTGAACTGGAGATGCCAGGGATCAACCCTGAGACCTTCTGCATGCAAGACTTCTCCTAAGGATGTTAATATTTTTGGCCTGCCAAGGACTCATTGCCTGCCCTTGGGCAAACCACAGGCCTCATTCACATTCACCTGTAATAATGTGGGACCCCCCATACTGCCATGTATGTGAGTTTGTGTGTGAGTGAATGAATGAAAGAAAGAAAGGAAAATGTGGTATGGAGCACTCATGTGAATCTTCTCTATACAATCATTACTCTCCCTCCCAGCTGGGTGATGGATGAATGGCTAGGAAAGATCCATGGGCTGAATCTGCACTGGGCAAGTTACCTACCCCCAGTAGTGTGGTGGCAAATTCAGAAGACCAAGGTCCCTACATGTTAGTCACAGCCATTATTATTTATTATTATTTATTTATCATTTAATTTAATTTATATACCGCCCTAAGCCCGAAGGCTCTCTGGGCGGTGTACATAAAATAAAAACAAGTACAATATATAAATACAATAAGTACAATGAATCAAAAACCAAAAACAGACAAACAATACAAGAACCAAACAACGTCAAAAATACAAAATAATGCTAAAATACTGTAAAATACACTTTAAAATGCCTGGGAGTATAAAAAGGTTTTCACCTGGCGCCGAAAAGATAGCAGCGTTGGCGCCAGGCGCACCTCATCAGGGAGACCATTCCATAGTTCGGGAGCCACAACTTAAAAGGCCCTATTTCTAGTTACCACCCTCCGAGCTTCTCGATGAGATGGAACTCGGAGGAGGGCCTTAGATGTTGAGCGCAGTGTACAGGTAGTTTCATATTGGGAGAGGCGCTCCACCAGGTATTGCGGTCCCATGCCGTGTAAGGCTTTATAGGTCAAAACCAGCACTTTGAATTTAGCCTGGAAACAAATAGGAAGCCAGTGCAGATGGCCAGAACAGGTGTTATATGAGCAGACCTTCTGGTCCGCGTCAACAATCTGGCCGCTGCATTCTGGACTAACTGTAGTTTCCGAACTATCTTCAAGGGCAGCCCAACGTAGAGCGCATTGCAGTAGTCCAATCTAGAAGTTACCAGAGCATGAACGACTGAGGCGAGGTCGTCACTGTCCAGATAGGGACGTAGCTGGGCTACCAATCGAAGATGGTAAAAAGCATTCCGTGCCACTGAGGCTACCTGAGCCTCAAGAGACAGGGAAGAGTCGAGGAGAACTCCCAAGCTACGAACCTGTTCTTTCAAGGGGAGTGTAACCCCATCCAGAACAGGGTGAACATCCACCATCTGGGCAGAGAAGGCACTCACTAACAGCGTCTCGGTCTTGTCTGGATTAAGCTTCAGTCTGTTAGCTCCCGTCCAATCCATTATCGCGGCCAGGCAACAGTTTAGTATGTTAACAGCCTCACCTGAGGAAGATGAAAAGGAGAAATAGAGTTGTGTGTCATCAGCGTACTGGTGACAACGCACTCCAAAACTCCTGATGACCGCACCCAGCGGCTTCATATAGATGTTGAAAAGCATGGGGGACAGTACCGATCCCTGTGGGACTCCACAATGGAGAGTCCAGGGTGTCGAGCAGTGTTCCCCAAGCACTACCTTCTGTTGACAACCCACCAAGTAGGAGCGGAGCCACTGCCAAGCAATACCCCCAACTCCCAACTCCGTGAGCCTTCCCAGAAGGATACCATGGTCGATGGTATCAAAAGCCATGCCCCTCCCTCCTTTTTTTGCTGCTGAGATTAACCATTTAGATAATTATTAAATGCCTTCTCCCACAACAATAGACATCCCTAGGAATCAATAAGTACAAAAGGGGAGAGTGTTAGCTACTGAGAAGAATCTCACCTTCTTTCACTTTGATTGGCTCCAATCAGCAGGAAAGGACAAGGAAACATGTTAGCACTCTTATCAGTGGCTAACACACTCCCCTTTCATGCTGATTGACTTGTAGGATGCTGGAGACATAGCGACTCTGCTGGGACCCTGTTCCAAAAAAGTAAGGGGTCTGAGACCCATGATGACTACACCCATGCCTACCCCGTTCCCTAGGGCTGGTGCCAGAGGGCAACCGGGTTGGGCCCAGGCCAAGGGCCCCTGCAGCCCAGAGGGGCTCCTGAAGGGCCCCTCCTTAGGGTGGGAGGGTAGCACTCTTGTTCTACCATCTGCGGCAGCAGCTGCTCCTGATCCTGCCACAGATTGAGGACAGGGAGCTCCCAGACACACACCCCCCACAGACAGTGAAGGTTTCAGTAAGCCTGCACACATGTCCAACCTACCTCTTCCATCACTGTGAATGTCATGTGCACTGCACTTGCATGCCTGCCATCAACCAAGATGGCAGCAGGGGCTTTCCTAAGAGGCTGACATCCCCACCACTATCTTGATTGATGGTAGGCATGACAGCGCAGTGCACATGGCATTCACAGCGATGGGAGAGGTAGGTGAGATGGGTAGGTGGGTGCCACGGGCCCGGGGCAGGCTGGTGCCCAAGGGCCCTGCCATGTCTGGCAGCAGCCCTGCCAATTCCAGTGAGAGTATCTCATTCACTTTCTCTGCGATCCTTAATCTTGGTCGCTGAAGCACTCGAGAGAGTAGCAAGGAGGATGGCTTAAAGACTGCATCAGAAGAGAGGCAGCATGAGTGTCATGCACGTGCACAGAAGGTGGGGCTTGCCACCTGGATTCAGTGGGTCACTGAGGGCCAAACTACATGTGACACAAGATATCCAGGATCAAACCTCTCCGGGTCTTTTTCTTTCCTTAAAGCAAATGTACCCCAAATGGGTGATAAGTATCCCAAAGCTGTTATTGGCAAGGGAGAGGAGCATATAAAGGCACAATGAGGGTACTTGTCCAGTGAAAGCATGCTACTTACATAATGTCTGCATCCCTGCTCTTTTCTTCCTAGAAGTGAAAAAGATAGACAGCTAGACAGCCACCTGTTGCGTATTCTTGAACTTGGATTCCTGCATTGACTTGATGGCCTTATAGGCCCCTTCCAACTCGATTATTCTATAAAATGATCATGCCAGGTCCAGGCTTGGCCCACTGAGCCATTTAAATATTAATGTTTCCTGGGGATTTACCTGACCATGGCAGGTACTGGCACCAATCATGCTTTTTGTGCAGCGCCTAGCACAATGATATTACAAAACAACTGTTAAATAATGGCAGACAGCAGCATTCCCCTAAAAAGAAATGACAGCTCTTTATATAAGACATATCCTCTAGTTTGCAGCATTAATTCACTGCAATCATAAGGTGTGGTGGAGGGAGAGGGACTGAAAGTGGTTCCTTCACCTTGTCTAGTGTCCTGCTGGGCTCTAGCTGGTGTGGCAGAAGAGAGAATAGAGGAGTGTTCTTGAGCATCTTTGTCCTTCTCCAATTTTTATTTGTTTGTTTTGTAAATTATTCACCTCTTATTGTAAACAATGGGAGGGAAATAAATGGAATTTATTCACACCAGCACCTGGGCTGATATACATTTCTCCCAGGGTTGGCAGCATGTTGGAGAGGGAGAGCCAATGTATCTTATGACCCCTAGGATGCCCTCAAGGGCACATAGGGTCATCGTTTAGGGTACGATTCAATAATATTCCGGTTGTGCAATTAAAATTGAGTTGGAGCTCTTGTGCACCAATCCTGCTTCCCCCCAAACATCAGACTTTTTGTGATGAGGAAAGTAACTGGAAAATACACTGAAAAGTGTGGGACAACATTTGCTTCATGCAAGGTTGCCTAACCTCCTTGCAAATAAATCAGAATAAATGCCCAATAAACAGGTTGTCTGGCAGCAATGTAAGACACAGAATAGCCACAGTCATTGCGGCTCATTCAAAGGCAACAGAATTTGGCCAATGACTTCTTGAGCTTTGAACCAGACCCATATGCTTCTCTGTTATGCAATTTTGGCAGATTCTAGGCATATGGATGTGAATTCAATCAAGAGTTTTGCTGGATGTGCCCCATACTTGAGTTATTTGGAATATGTATTGCTTTACTGTGTGTTCATTTCAACACATGGATTCTTTAATTTACATTAAGACCAAAGGAAGAAAGCCAAATTTAACAGCAAAAAAGGTTGAGTTTTGTTATTCCAAATCTTGTCATTCCCCTTTTATAATGACAATATGCAGGGTATCCTAAGGGCATTTCTATTTTTAGGGTGTCTGCTTCACAGCTCAAAATTCTTAAAAATCACACAATATTAACTCTGAAGTCCTATAAAGCCTGGGTTTTTCATGAGACAACATGTAATACAAAGAACTTGACCTTCAGGGTATTGGACAAATATATTTTAAAAATCAAGTGTTTACTTACAGTTAAACTCTTGTTTATGAGCTAAAGGCTGTTTTGTAAAAGTATATCATTGGAAAGCTCTTCCCATGACTTCTGATGTCAATGTGAGCAAGCCACAAGGCACTGTATTATAAGGATCATATTGAGAAAGGAGATACTGCTTTGGAAACCTGCAAATGTCAGCTCTCTTATCTCTGAGACATAGAGAACATTATTCTGAAACATATGGGTTAGATGTGTTTCCAAGAGGTAACCAGTAAAAGGAACTTGCCATCTATGAAGAGACAACAGTAGTTTTATTCCAAGCCAAAGATTTAGAGTTAAAGTGATTCACACACCCATGGAATGCTAGAGAGTCTGGAGGGACAAGTCTTAGCAGATCAGGGCTGCTGAGGCATAGCTGTTCAAGATAAGGTAGAATAAGCCCTGACCCTTAACTTCACCAAACATTTGTCCCACACTTAGGATAGTTAGGATAGTTTGCTTGTTTTGAAAATCTTCTCTTTAATCAGATCCTGATCCACTACCACTTCTTCTTTAACTGAGCCAGATAAATTCACTCACATTTTTTTCATAAAACACACAGTTCCCTTTCCTGTCTCCTCCTTCTCCTCCGTGGTCAGTTTTACCTATTCTAAGCATGATTGCACGGGAGTAAATCCCATTGAACTCACTAAGCATGCAAATGATCAGACCTGCCTTCCCCTCCTCCCCTCTCCTCTCCTCTTTCCTTCTTCTCCTTCCCCTCTCCTCTCCCATCCTCCTCCCTTCCTCCTCCTCTCCCCTCTTCCTTCTTTCTCCTCCCCTGCCCACTCCAGACCTCCGTCCCTCTTTCCCTCCTCTTCCATGGTCAATTTCACCTATCCTAAGCATGATTGCATGGGAATAAATCCCACTGAACTCAATAAGCATGCAAATGATCAGACCTGCCCTTCCTCCTCCCCTCCCTCCTCCTCCCCTCCCCATCCCCCCGTGGTCAGTTTCATCTATTCTAAGCATGGTTGCAGGAGAGTAAATCTCATTGAACTCAATAAGCATACAAATGATCAATCCATTCTCAGCAAACTTGCACAGGATCACATTTCTTACCTCCCAGATTAAAAAGCAGAGAAATTTACTAATAGGTAAAAAAAACCTTGCGGTTTAAGAATGTACCTATAGCCAATAGATATTTCTATCAAACTTTCTGTCAAACTTATTTCCATCAAAGAAAATGATATACTGTAGGAAACTAAAGTAAATCAAATTATTTAAAGTGACTATCTGAACTATATCAATTTTATTTATTTATTTATTTATTGTCTTAATATTGTTGCTTCCTCCCTGCTAAAAGAAGATCAGCACAGCACACATCTTGTTTCTGTTATTTGGGCTGATTGCAGGTGTTGCCACCACTCACCATATGCTCAGAGGCACATGTTACCAAATTCTTCCAAGCTACACAGGAAGTGGATTGGACTGTGAAAGACCAACCCAAATAGTGTCTCCATTTTTACAAATTTGTAGGGTAGCACAATATCTCGGAGAGGTCAGGTCTCCTGCTCCCCTGGTGCATTTACTATAGCTGCCCAATTTCCCTGCTTTTTAAGGTTTGATAGAAATATCTGTTGGCTATAGGTATGTTCTTAAACCTCAAGGGGTTTTTTTGCCTATTAGTGAATAAATTAATCAATCTGATTCAAACTGTAGCTAAATTTCAAACTCCAGTAAAAACACCTCTCACACACAAAGGCCAAGAATATGTCTATCACATAACAAAAATCTCCTTAAATCACATGCCAAGAATCTCCCCAACACCAACACCCTTAATATGGTTTTATGGCCAGGTCCAGTACCATCAGGTGGTATCCTCAGGCAGTTGCTGATGGCTTACCACTGCTGATGCCAGGGCCCTGGAACCCCTTCCTTGAACTTGGAAGAGCACTGGGCATGGTCAGCTGCCACTCTAATTGCCCACAGTGCCTTGGAGCAATGTTATATTCTTCTGGTGCAATGTGGGCACTAGGCAGTTACAATGGCGGGCCACTTTCCTCTTACTAGTAGTAGTGTATTCTATTTTCCTCCTCTGGTAGGCTCCCTTCCCTCACAAGACTGGTGGAAGTAAAGAGGAGAGGGAGAAAGAAAGGGGAGTAACCTGCTGGCATAGAAAGGCAGCCCCAGATATGAGGGGCCCACTGGAGAATCCCATGCTGAGAGCATCATCCTAGAGCTAACCCTTTTTCACCTCCATTGCAAAATTCTTGAAATAAATTAAAACAGAAAAAGCATCCTCTCTCACTTTGTCATCACTCCATGCCATCCAGAATCTGCTGCTAGAGGCAGCTGCTTCACTCTGCCTTTACCTAAAGGAAGGCCTGACTGTGCCTCCCCAGAATGCCCAACTTGTAGAAAAGTCAAGCCAAACAGCAACAGAAGGCTGTTGTAAGGCAGAAACCTGGGCAGGCCAGATATACCTACTGTGGATCATTCCTGTACGATAAAAGGGCAAAATTCTAACTACAAATCAGTTCAACTTGGATGGGTGGAATACTTCAACTTTTGCTATGACTGTCTAATAACTGAAAGTCATGTGAGAGGCAGTTTGTTTTGTTTTAAATGTGGCACCGTACAGAGTAACAGTACGGGGGCGGGGAAGAGCTGAAACTCAGTGATAGAGCATCTGCTTTGCGTGCAGAAGGTCCCTGGTTCAATCCCCGGCATCTCTAGGTAGACTTGGGAATGTCCCCCATTTGCAACCGTGGAGACAATACTTTTCCTCCAGTGCTCCTCAATTCCTCAAAATAAAATTCAGGGTTAGCAGTCTGGCAAACACTAAAGAATCACACTTAATAGACATGTCCAACTTAATTTTTCAACATTCAACTAATTTTCAACTGTAACACTTACAATAATTATTCCAATAATGACCAGTAGGGTGAGAGAAAGATTTGACACAAAATGATAAAACAGCTTTTCATTACGCTTAGAAGCAATCCATGCATTATAAAGTTTGCAAAGGCACATTTTGATAGGATGAAAGAAATGAATGTGATATTCACTATTTGTTTTGATGTTTCAATGTGGAAATGTTTCTTAACTAAACATTTGGTATAATGGAATTTGTTTGTATTGTATTGGATCTGTTTGTGTCGAACTCAGCAGCTCAGCAGCTCCACCATAGAAGTGCCTTTCTAAGAATTGTGTGCCAAACAATTCACTGATCGTGTTTTGGATGCTGCTTAGTACAACTAGGTTTTACCAGTGACATTGCCAATGTGCGTTGCAATCACTTTAAAGTCATTTTTTAAAAACAGCCTCCTTTAAGCAACCTTACTCAACAGTTTATATTTAAGTGCCACTTCAATGTGATCTGTTTCCTGGCATCCTTGGGTAATGGCTAGTGCTCTAGCAGTAAAGTGATCTAAAGCCTTATTTTATTTCAAGAGTGATATTCTACAGGAGGAGAGAAAGGAGGTAGGAAGGAGTGGGGGAGGTGAAGAAGAGACTTATAACAATGATAGGAAATAGACTATTTAAATATATGTAAATGGATCATCAGAGAGTTTTCCAGATTAATGACACAGACTTCTGCTTTCTGTTCTGAATGACGGATGGGTAACCTGTTGCTTATGCCATGAGAACCAACCAATGCTGGGAGCCAAAGAGGCCCTTAGGCGTATGTAAGAGCCTCCCTGTACCTGGTCTGTGGTTTCCCTCTTTTTCCAACCACAGTCCTAATGTGGCTTCTGAAATTTGCTTGAGTTTCCAAAGTAATTTTTTGAGTGATATACAGGAAGCACATTCCAAAGAGATGCATTTAGACAGCATCAAGTATTAGCTCTAGCCTAGAGTCACCCTTTGAAACATGCATGGGAGTTGCAGCCAGCAGGAAGTCCTGATTAATACGTATGTACTGAACAGGGCTAACATTTTTAGCACAGTAAATTTAGTAAAAAATAGACAGAATTAGCTGATTTCAACTCATACCATACGGGTATGTCTGACCTTTGTGAGAAACTAAGTTGTCCACACCACCAACTTTCTATTGCTGTTGTTGTTGTTGTCACCTAAATAAGTGACTTCAGTTTTTTTAAAAATATAAAATTGCTAAAATTACCATCAAAATTTGACAAATCAATATATAAAACATAAAAACAACATCTTCCACAGGGAAAAAAAATATCAGGAACCAAGAGCAACACTGATAAAGCACTGACACAGGTGAATCATATCTGATCAAATACCTGGGAGCCTTAATCAAAGAGATGTCTGCTTCAGTGCATTCCACAGGTGAGGAGCAACACTCAAAAAGACCCTCTCCCTTGCTGGCACTCTCTGAGCCTCTCTCAGAGGGGGCACCCAGAGAAGGATTTCAGAGGATGATCTTAGGGTTGGAGTAGATTCATGCTGGGAGAAGTGTCCCATGAGATACTGGGACCCTGAATCATATAAGGCTTTATAGGTTAAAACCATCCCTTTGGATTGAGCCCAGAAATATACAAGTAGACAGTGCACAGGGCCAGCACCAGAGGGCAGCCTGGTTGGGCCCTGGCCGAGGGCCTGTGTAGCCCAGAGGGGCCCCTGAAGGGCCCCCCTTAGGGTGGGAGGGTGGTGCGCCTGTTCCATGATCCATTTATTTATATTTTAATGCATTTATATATCCATGGCAGCATCAGATCCTACAACCTGGCCCTATCGCAGAGAGGGAGCTCCCAGGCACCCCCCAAGTACAGACAGTGCAGGTGTCAATAAGACCGTCTGCATGCCACACTTACCTCTCCTGTAAGTGTGAATGCTGTGCACGCTGTGGCGCATGCCTGCCATCACCCAAGACAGCAGTAGGGGCTTCCTTAAGGGGCTGATGACCTGCTGTCATCTTGGTTGATGGCAGGCATGCACATCATTCACACAACACAAGAGGTAGGTGAGGCATGCTGGTGGGCTTATTAGCTCCATGCCGCCTGTAGGGGGGTGTTGAGCTATGGTGCCGCAGACCTGGGGCAAGCTGGTGCCTAAGAGCCCAGTCATGCCTGGTGCCGGTCCTGCCAATACAGTTATGTCAAGACTGGTGTTATGCGGTCAGACCATCTACTCTCTATCCACAGCCTTACTGTGGCATTCTGCAATAGCTACAGTTTCCAATCTGTCTTCAAAGGCAGCCCCACACACAGCATATTGCAGTAATCTAGCCTAATGGTTACCAGAACATATATATATTAGGAACCTCATATGCATGATGCAATCATTAGACTGATGCCAATTTTCATTCTAGGATGATGATTCATATCTATGTGAGACTTGAAGAAAGAAGTTAAAAGAAAAAGCTGTTATTATCAGCACAATTCTTCCTTCTGATCAGTTTCACTGTACCACCAAGTGCAAAAAGTTGACTCAGAAGTTAAGAGCAAACAAGGAAAATATTCAGCATAAATAGGGGGGATGCTTAGAACGTTTGGGTTGGGGAACATATATGTGAGTGTTTAACACACCACAATAATTGTGTGTTGTCCAACAAGGGCAGCTGTAGAGAAATTATAGACTTAATGTTTGGTCTGGTTTTCATCTTAGGCTCTTTTAATATTAGCACAGAAGAGAAGGAGCATGATTTTTCTAAATCTAGTAAATCAAAATACAGTGACTATGTCTGTGAAATTAAACAGATAAATAGTAAAGCTAAAATTATGAACAAATCATCCTTGTAAGTCTAGCTTTGAATTTTAATTTCAAGCAACAGAAAACCAACAAAACATGAGGCAAACTACTACCATGTTTCAGACTTCAGATAAACAAGATTAAGTCCTCATGTGCCTTGCAGATAAAAATCAAGCTATGGAAAGAAGGGAAGTGATCGGTATCTCCATACTCCATCCCTGTAAATAGTTTATTGAACAGTGTAGAACCTGCCACAGTGTTTGCTGAAGCCAATATTACTAGATCCCTCCCTGACGATATGAAGGCAGCTTTTAAGGGTCAGAGAGGGTAGCTTAATTCAAACCTCTGCTATGTGAACAAGTTCTCTTGGGCTTAGGGAAAGCTCCATTTCATGCATGACTTGAGCAGTACAAGGTCAAAATGGTCCCATCAGTAGGACAGAATAAGAAGGATAAAATCAGTAGGAGAGATGTTCGTTTGTTGCCTGCAAAAGCTCATGCCCCAAGTTAGTTGAAGAAATGTCATAACATTTTTTCAATGTTTTTTCACATCTGAGGCTTAAATAGGCATTTTTCTTCAACTGGCCAGTGATTCAGTGGCAAGAACAGACCTGGGAATTTCTCTTCCATTTTCATTCCATCATTAAGTATATTCGCACATGCCATAAACGGTGACAAACCATGGTATCAGGTCAGCCCATTTGAGGAACACACTTTGACTCACTCACCAAGAATTCCCCTCATCCCCCCTGCAGCCCCTGATGTGCTCTCAAAATCTACTCTGGAAAGTTGGGGGACCCTTTGGGTTGGATATTGCCTTGTATGTTATGAATGTAATTTATGTAAGTTATTGTGTGTTTTTAAATCATGTATTCAGTTTGTTTGTTTTCAGGATGTGTGTTCCTGACTTTTTATGTGAACCACCTTGAACATTTGAGAAAACAGTCAGAATATTTTAAATGAATAAATGTGAGCATCTGAAAGACAGCATTTGAGGTCTTGGACATGTTTTTTAATTACTGCTAGGATAGTTCTTTCTTCCTTTGTAATAAATAGGTCAGCGGTCATACACTTCATAGACTTGGCTGGCTATTTGAAATAAAAAAATAGGTTTATGTTCATTTTAATGCTCATAGATATATAGGCATGTGCTTGAGTGAGTTTGAGAGCATTCCTGTCCCTGTGCATACATGTATATAAAGATAGGTAGGTGTGTATGTCTGTGTGTATCTGACATTTTTTGCCCATGCAAAAATAAAATTCCATTTCTGAGAACATAGAACAAATAAAACTTTAAAAAATGGAGAAGAGGCTCACAGAAACCCAAAAAGCTTTAACAAAAGAAATCTATTCATGCAAACCTATTTGTTTAATGGCTTTGTCTATCTCATGCTCTGGGCCCAACACCGCAACCATACTCTGCTCAAAGTGCTTTGTGAAGTACAATCTTACACATATGTTTACACAAAGACGAGACGTCAGCCCCACTGTATTTAATGGGGCTTTCTCCCTAGCAAGGGTGCTTAGGACTGCAGCTTTAGACTTTATTCTTCTGCTAATATACTTGTCTTCTTTACACTTGACACACTTCACAGTGTCATAGTTTAAAACCTTTCTTGGAAACAGAGGGTTAATTTAGAGGAATTTTTGAAAAGTTGAGTTTCTTAAATCATGTCAGGAGCTGGGCCTTTACAAAAGAAAATAGGTTACTGTGTGAGACCTAGCAATACCGTAAGTGCCATTCTTGGCACTTATTCTTGAGAGATTGCACTGACAAAGCGTGTGTAAACAAATGCAATAGCAATGGAAACAGATCTGTTTCTATCCTTTCGGTCAATGCTGCATTGCATAATTCTGTTCTGGTCAAACAGACCAAAAGGTGAGAATTCAGTTATTTCCACCAATGGATAGATGAATAATTCCAGATAATATCTAAGAAATCCCCAGAATCCTCCATTTCCCCACCATTTTAGGGGAGCTGGAGTTTGTATTCTACAGTCTGGCAGGATCCCAGTGTTTAGCAGCATTTAGCCCTAATAGTTATTATTTTATAAGTTATTAAGTAAGGTTTACTAAAATTATTGGTTGCAAAGAAAAGTCGACACAGTGATAGACTTAATCTGCTGCCCTTACCTCCTCTCCCCAAAAGTGGCAAACCTGGCTCACATATCTATATTCATCTTAATAATTTTGACTCTTAATACAAGCAGAAGCTAAACCCAGTTTCCCCACAATCCTGTTCCAAGTTTTTCCTTTCCTCCTTTTGGGAGTGAGGGGCCACAGTGAAATTAATGCAAGAGGAGTGCAGAAAGCCATACAGTCTTTCATGGAGACTTTTGACCTTCCTGAGCATGGGAGCTGCAATTAGAGACATCCTTATCCAAATACCTTGCATGAATATGCCAGCTAACTTCTAATTCAAAGGCTGCTGGTTGGTTTTTACTAGCTGAATGCCATGGAGAAATTTATCAGATGCCACTACACCCATGCAGCATCCTGACCAAAGCAAGTCATAATGACTGTAAATACCTTCACACCACATGGGCATTAAATCAGTACTATGCTGGCCACTTGGAGTTGGAGAGGAATTCCGTACAAGTTATACTTAAGGCCCTGACAATACTGTTTTTAACAAGATTTCACTGTTGGTAGTCTTTTAAACATTGGTATATCATTTCACATAAAGGAAGCCCCAGACCTGAACTTACAAGATCTGAACAGGGTGGTTCACGACAGATGCTATTGGAGGTCACTGATTCAGGGGGTTGCCATAAGTCGTGATCGACTTGAAGGCACATAACCACAACAAATACCATTTCAAAATTTAGAAGAGATAGACAAAAAGAAAGATTATATCCCTTGTCAGTGATTTAGATAACATTTGAAGAGGAGAGTTTGCACAACAATGTAAGTGCCCTGCTGGATTAGACAAAAGCCTGTATCTTGTTCTCACTGTCAGAATTTCAAGGAAACTAATTTGAGGGGGCAGGGGGAGGCAAAGTGGAGAAAGGTGTCAGACAAATAGGCATATCATATAGCTGTTTATATGTGGTGACACCAGGGATATGATAATTAACAGAACTAAGCAACAAATATTTGAATCATGCGACCAGAGCACTATACAGAAAATATATCAAGCAAATGTCAGGATTGCTGTACTGCCTTTGCCAAATCTAGAAAGTGAAGTACTACATTCTTCTGCAGAAAGAGAAAATTGCTTGATTCTTTGCTTTCTAGTCTGACAGATTTGAAATGTGACAAGATCTGAAATGTTTGTTGGCATGATTTTGCCAGGCAGGCATTTTGCCAGAAACAGCATAGTACCTATAGCAAAGTACATGGTACAGAAGGAGACCTTAGATAGGTAGGTCTGGACAGATGTGTGCAACAGACATGTGCAATATCCTAATAGCCTTTGGCCGCAACTATTACCAGGAGCTACATTGATAGAGCCTGTGGAAGGATTTACAGTCACAACCCCTAGGAGTAGAGTTACCAGGTCTCCGGTTTTCGGCCAGAGTCTCTGGTTTTTTGGGGGGCTCTCTGGCTCTCCGGCTAGCACCCCTTAATCTCCAGACTCTCAGCTTCAATTAAAAAAAAAAGTTTCTAGGTGGTCTGGTTTCCAAGACATACACCAAAACATCAGCCGCCGCCCCCGCAACTGTTTAATCTATTTAACTGATATGACGCTGAAGTTGGTTCCTAGTTCCCAGTTCCTTATTTGCTTGAAAGTTCAAAACACTAAAAAAGAAGAAGAGTTGACAACTACAGCAACTTCAAACCAAACTTAACATGTCTCTGAACTCCAAAATATATGTTGGGGTACCTTGTATGATATATCACTGTGTTCGGCAGACTCCCCGTCAAGAATAACAATACATTTATGCAGTCAAAATCACCAAGCTTCTGATATTATCAAAAATACATAATGATGTCATAAAATCATAAAAAATAAGTAACTGGGGGTGCCCACCCCAAACTCTGTTCTAGGCCAGGACAAATCATATACCCCAGGAAAGGGGAGGGTGTCCTCTACGAGATGCCACTGCATCCCGCCTGGCCCAGAGCTTCTGCTGGGCACAGGGCACGGAGGAGGACATCTATTCAAAATCAAAGCAGACCAAAACATACAGAATTGTATGCTGCGTAATTGAGGCTAGAAGAAGAAAGGATATCTGACCTTGCAAATGCTCTGGCTGTGAAAATAGTATCAAAACAGTTTTACTGAGTTGGGCCAAGAGCCTGTCTGCTCAATATTCTGTTGGGCTGTTAGAAGTAGTGTCAGAGAAAAAGGTCTGACCTAAAACAAGGGCTAGATGAAAATATTGTTGCACGCCACCCCAATCTCTGAGCGGTGAGGTTTCCAGGGGTCCCTGTGCTCACCCTGGGTTTGGTTCCTTGGGAAGAAGGTCAGCGGAGACTGTGGTGTCTTTATGAAATATGGTTTGTTTATTTACTCACATTCCAACCTGAGCTTAGGATGGAGAGGTTTAAGGCATCAGCAGCCCAATATCCAGCTTTTCCATCAGGGTTACAGGAGGCATCCTAAAGTCATGGTGCAGAAAGCCAGTCTCTCTGCCTGCCTCCAGTTCCCAGCCTTTCTCAGACACAACTGAAAAACACAAGCCTCTCCTTGGCCCCAGAAGGGTGGGGATGCTCTCCTGAAGAGTTTCAATGACAAAAGGATCTGCCTGGCCCATTCACCAGTTGATGGGGACCTAACAGACCCATCAACCCACCTGGCCACTCTATTAGCTTAACAAAGAAACTCATCTGACCAGCAGAGCGAGTTTCTCACCCCAGGCACAGGATTCCAAATCAGAGGCTGGAAGGGGACTCATAGAAATTATCCATTTCAACCCCCAAACTCACAACAATATAGAGCTATGCCAAAAGGTACATCAATCTTGAAAAAAGCTTCTTTCAGACTTGCTCTGGAGGAGAGTAAAAGTAAACCCCTTTTTAATTTTTCTTCTACAGCTGATACATTTCAAAAGGAAGTCTTCTTCAGTGGATACATGATAAAACATATGATTTTTTTTAAAAAAAACCCAATATTCATCATAATTTTTTAATGTTGTAAAAACAAATCCCTGCTGTTAAATGTGAGCAAAAAAGAGAGTATATGAGAGAGTAGTCTTTAGCTCTGCTCTTTGCAGTAAAAGAACACACAAACAATGCCCTCTACCCTGTGTGCAAAAGGGTAAGACCATTCCCATGCATAGAACTGGGTGCCAATGTTATCGGCTTGCAAACTTGACACATAACCCTTATTTTATTCTTCTGTCTCCTTGTCTTTTTGCTCTGTATTCTGGTCTATCTGTAGATGGTAAGTTCCTCAACAGAGTGGGCATACTTCTTGTCAGCTTTATATTGTTCCAAGTGCACAGATGGATAAGTAGCAATGATAATAAGCAGCTCAGAAATAAGCTGCAATAAGTACCAATATTAGTGATGGTTGAGAATTAAGTGCCAGACTCTATGCCGCCTTGCTCACAAACACTCTTTCCAGAGAAAAGTTCAGTCATGCCATACATAGCTTCAACGCTCCTTTTATAGAAAATGCTTTTATTAAAGGCATGAAACTATTTATACTTCTCAAATAACTTTTAACTGTGTAGACCCAAAATGTATAATTCATTCTAAATAGAGCTGCTGACAATTTCTATCTTTCTCATAACAGTTCCTTCTCCTCAGCCGATCGCTATCATGTGCTTCCCAAGTTTAGTATACAAAGATCTATAGAGTGGCTAACAACATTTTTAAATTGTTGTAGAAAATTAAATAACCAAAACCAAGACAGAGGTGGGGAAATACAATTGAAAATAAACAAATATAACAGGAATCTGATACCCAATCAGATTTAGCAACAGCAGAGCTTGGAAGATTACTTTTAAAAAGTAATAAATTACAGTTACAGTTACATGGCCCCCCAAAAGTAGTAATTACTGTTACAATTACAATTGCTCTGAAAGTAACTGATTGCTTTACTTTTACTCAGAAGTAATTGCTACAATTACATTTTAGTTACTTTTTTTAAAAAACAAAATTGCCTACAAGGTGCTGGCCTTGGCTGCTTCACATCTAAGTAGCTTAAAACAACATTAAAAATAAGCACACAGAGAGAGAGAGTAGTAGAATAATTTTTTTATCCATAAGATTAACAGAATGGCATAACAGAATCTCACATCGCCTCACCCCACCACCACACATATTTTTGTATATATCTATTGCCTCCAGTTCTTTTCTCCTTCCACTCCTGTCAATTTTTAAACAATTGTTTTCTCCACCCTGTCTCGCTCTCCGCCTCCTCCCTCGGTGCCTCCTAAGCACCCATAGAGCATGAAGGAAGAACAACGCTGCACAGAAGCCCAATTTGAAGCACATGATTTTTATTCACAAATCAGAGAAGCAGAAGACTTCCCTTGTGCAAGTAATGCGCAAAAGTAATGCTGGAAACATTACAATTGCTCCTCAAAACTAATGAAGTTACCACTCATTCTATTACCAGCAAAATGTAATGAAGTTACCCACTCGTTACTCAAAAAAGTAATAAATTCCACGTAATTTGTTACTTGTAACTAGTTACTTCCAAGCTCTGACTTGGAAGCTCTATCATTCATACAATTGTATATTCATGTAATGAATGTGCATAGGGAGAAGTTAGATTCATGTGGCAAGCATCACATAAGAACATAAGAGGAACCGTTTTGGATCAGGCCAAAGGCCCATCCAGTCCAGCATCCTGTTCTCATCATGGCCAACCAGATGCCTCTGGGAAGCCCATAAGCAGGGCCTGACACGACAGCATTCTTCCCACTTGTGCTCCCCAAAAACTGGTATTTTGAGACATACTGTCTCTAACACTTGGACACAGCTCTTGTGGCTAATAGCCATTGGTGGCCTTATCCTCCATTAATTTGTCTAATTCTCTATTAAAGCCATCCAAGTTGGTGGCCATCACTAAATCTTTTAGGAGTGAATTCTACAGTTAAAATATGTCCTGTGTGAAGTACTTACTTGTGTCCTGAATCTTTCAATATTCAGCTTCTTTATGAGAGGTGAAAAATTCCCTTTTGCCGCACCATACATAAACTTGTACAACTCTAACGTGTCCCCCTTACTCGCCTTTTTTCACATCTAAAAAGCCCCAAATGCTGTAACCTTTCCTCATAGGGGAGTTGCTCCAGCCCCTTGATCATTTCAGTTACACCTTCTTGAACCTTTCCCAACTCTACAATATTCTTTTTGAGGTGAGGTGACCTGAATTGTACATAATATTTCAAGTGTGGGTTGCACCATAAATTTGTATAATAGCATTATGATATTCGCATTTTTCTTTTGAATTCTTTTCCTAATGATTCCTAACATGGAATTCACTTTTTCTACAGCTGCCCCACACTGGGTTGACATTGAACTATCCTCTATGACCTCAAGGTCTAATATCAGGTGAGTCACTGCCTATTTAAACCCCATTAGCATATATGTAAAATTAGAGGGGGAAACTGGCCAAATTGGCCCTTTACACCTGCTTATATTGAAATTTGACATTTTACTGCCCATTTACCCAATTGCGAGAGATCCTTTTGGAGTTCTTTACAATCCCTTTTTGTTTTACACCCTGAACATGTAGGTATCATCATCAAACTTGGCTACCACCGTGCTCATGTCTAACTCTAGATTATTTATGAACAAGTTAAAAAGCACAGGTACCAAATCCGAACCTTGGAAGACTCCACTTTCCACATTCCTTCATTGGGAGAACTACACATTCATTCCTACTCTTTGCTTCTTGTTCCTTAACCAGCTACTGATCCATAACAGGACCTTTCCTCTTATGCCATGACTGCTATTCTTACTCATGAGTCTTTGGTGAGATACTTTATCAAAATCTACACAGTGTCAATTGGATCACCTCTCTTTACATGCTTGATGCTTTACAACAACTCTAAAAGTTTAGTGAAAAGGATTTACCCTTGCAGAAGCCATGCTGGTTCTGCTTCAGGAAGATTTCTATCTTTAGTATTGCTTTCCATCAGTTTTTACCAATCAGACATTAAGCTAACCAACCTGTAATTTCCTGGATCCCATCCAGATCCTTTTTTAAAACATTGGTGTTGCATTGGCCACTTTCCAGTCCTCAAGTATAGCGGCTGATCTTAGGACAAATTACATATTTTTGTTGGATCAACAATTTCACATTTCAGTTCTTTAAGAACTTTTGGGTGGATGCCATCTGCATGGTTATTTGTCAGTTTTTAATTTGTCATGCAGTCCTAGAAATTATGATTGAATCGCCCACTACTAGGATTCCACCTCCAAGGAGGAGCTTCCTACAAGAGAGACAAGAGGCAGGAAAGAGAAAAATGAGCTCCCTCGGCATTTCTACATTACTGAGAGCCTTCAGAATGGACTGCAGTTTATTCACTCGTTTATTTCAATGGGAAAATTTGACTGTTGAAATTGCACATATGATGCTGCCTGAAATGTTGTCTCTTGTTCGTTGTAACAGCAGATAAACTGGCACACATTTTCAGCTGAGAAAATAACTATTGTATTGTCTACATCCAACAATTCCATCGCTTGTATCAGGCTGTTGCCACTATGAAGCTCATGAAGGAGTAATTGTATACTTGCAGCCTGCATACAAGAGGATGACAGAGTGGGAATAGGCATATAGCTTGCTTGCTGTTATATCAGTTTTAGAGCAATGGAGGTCTATTGAGTACAGGGAAGTAACAGCCAGTTCACACAAACTCATATTTCAAGCCATACATTTTTTTTCCAGCCTGGATTGAGTGTTGACCTGAATCGGCTGCAGTAAATATTCAGCATATACCAACTGTCTGCCCATTTTGCTTTGTATCTTGAGTTCTGCTTCAGACTTTTTGTTTTTTAACAAATGAAAGCTGGAAATCTGACTTAACTAATGGTCCAAACAGGTACCTGGCGACTTGTCCAGAATGTAGACAACATCCAACCATCCAGGCCATATGGCAGCCCTACATTACATGATAGACATGGATTTTCTCATAGAGTTTGGCATGTGAAGGCCAATGATTTGTGCTCATGGCCACCGGGTTAATATAATCTGCTAGCCATTATAACCCCTGCAGGCTGAAAACAAAACCCCATTTGCAGTTGTGCAAACCAGCTCTTCAAACACTGCAGACTAAATGAAGTACAGCAAAAACTAAGACTCAAATGTCCTTCCAAATATCTGAAGGACAAAACACAGTGCAGTATTCTGTGTAGATGTACAGAAGATAGTTCCCATGAACGTCAATAGAAAGCAACAGAATGCTATTATTTATTTAAGCAGCCTTTTTTATCATAGATTAATTTACAACTATTTCAAAAGAGAAGGAATCACAATTTACCCAGCCCTGAAGGACAGGTTATAAAGATGTTGAATAAAGAATCTAACATCTCACTTGTAAGATCTGATGCTCTGTTAACACAGTCCCTAGATATGTAGGGGCAAATATGGTTCATATATATTTTGCCCCCTGAACAGGGCCTTCAGGGGGGTGGCGCCAGCTCTTTAGAATGCCCTTTCCATGGAAATAAGGCAGGAATCCACTTTTCACCCAAGCCTTATCAGATTTGTTTTGTTTTTCCTACTGCTAGCATTTTGATCATCTGAATATTGTTTTTATGATATATTGTTTTTGTTATTAATTTCTCTTTTCTGTACACCTGTTCTGGGGCAGCTGGTAGGTTGGAAGCTAGAGATACCACATTACAGTGGCTCTACTCCTACTGTACAATTTTGATTTGTATCCTAATTAACATCTACATAAAATCATTGGGAGAGGTTGCATGCAGTTTTGGAGTGAGGTATCAGCAATGTGCTGATGATGCTCCTTCCCCGGCTCTATTTCTCATTTTCTACAGACCAGATGAAGTAGCAGAAATTTTGAATGGTTGCCTGCAAGCAGTGATGAACTGAGTGAGGATGAATAGACTGAAATCCAATCTAGACAACATAGTGTTGTTAACAATTAGACAAGATGGATACATGTAGATCAAGGTGATTTAAGTCATCTGTTTATCTCATTATTTAAATGACCGATGGCTGAAATCAAGTTTCCCACTATGAAATTATGTTTCCTGAACAAATTGGCTGCTCTAACACTTACAAACATGTTAGTTTGGTGCTAAATAAAGCTTTTATACCACCTAAGAGCACAATTCAGCCCATGCAGCCCACAAAACATTGCAGTGCAGAATTTTTGTTAACAATTTTCTTAAAATTTTTGTTACACAAATAGTAACATATAAATATCCATAATTAAAACACACAATAGAATAATACAGCAATTAAAAACAGGAGACTCAGGTCAAGTAATCAAAGACATGCCTGTGTAAACAGGTATGTCTTCAAAAGCTTGTGGAATGCCTGTACAGAAGGGGCCTCTCATATTTCAGCAGGGAGTGCATTCCATAACACCGGTGCTACGTCAGCATTACCACAAGCCAATATTCATCAGGCCATGGCTAACCAGGTTCCATTTGTTGATCTTAATGCCCTTACCGAGTAGTAGAGGGAAAGGCAGTCTTTCAGGGAATCTGGTCCGGAATAGTTGCTGTTGCTTATATGCTTTATGGTTTAAATTGGTGCTAATACTGAAGTTCTACCAAATTTTATTATTCCTTTGCATTGTTAAAGTATTATTTTATTTGTTTAATACTATTCTATTGATACAGTACTGGAGACCATTCTATTGAATATGGGTTGTAAAACAATAAAATACAATATACCAGAAGTGGAAGAAGCAGTAAAAATAAAATGAAAAATCATACAAGCATCTAGCACAGTGCATTACAATTGCTACAACAGGTAGTAAAATCATTCAGTGGTCTGCCAAGACCCTCAGCTATTTTCAAATGGTCTGTGGGGGAGGGGAAAGGTTTGGGAACCACTGGCCTACAATATCTTATAAAACAGGGGTGGGCCATCTTTTTACTGTCAAGGGCCACATTCCCTCAGGGGTAATCTGTCAGGGGCCACATGCCAACCGTGGATGAGATTGACCAAAGTATGAGCAGGATCAGAACAAAATGTGGGTAGGGGTCTTACCTTTCCTCTCTTTCCTTCTGCTCTCCCTTCTCTCTCCCCCCACTCCTGCTTCTACCTTATCCAGCAAACTTCTGAGGGACAACTAGATCACTCTTGCCAGTGGTCTGAACTCATCTCCTACAGGCAGCTTCAGAAATTAGGATATGGGTTACATACTATGAGGCCAAGGTAAACATGTGGTCCAAAGGCTGCAGACTGTCTGCTCCTTTTCTAGAACATTTTTAGTGGCAGGCTTAGCTGAAAAGTTAAGTTCTGCAGACAATTCAATACTGAATCACTCATGACTGACCTGCATGATTCCCACAGGGTAACCATTTCATCAAGCATTATGCTATAATTTCATACCAAAAGGTAGTATTTCTGAAAAAAACTGCCACCATGCTTGATGGTCTATCAGTGGGGCAGTGGAATCCCAGCTGTCACTGCAGTCAATTAAAGCTGGTCACTTTCCTGGACTATGCCATTTTGAAGGCATATAAAAATAAGAATTCCTTATTTTGGTATTGGATATTGCGCAGCAGCACATTCCACACTGGGAAAGAAATAAGATTTTATGTAGAAAGAGCCATGTGCTGCCCAGCCTTGAGCTGCCCAGGCATAAAAGAAAACTCTAAGATGAAGTTTCAAGTATTTCACTTACTTATATTGCTCACATTGCCATGGCATTAGTATAGTGATGCTCAAGAACCTTGTATAGTCCACATTTTTCAATGAAGAGGCCTGAATTACACTTTCTGGACTAATATACAAATCAGTTGTTCTTCGTTTTTTGTACTTCTTCAAATTTTGTGATACAGCCCTCAGCTCAAAAATGTTCCAAAATGTGTATAAAAATGCATACTTTAGTTAAATATGTGCAAAATGCATTAAAATGTCTATTTTGTGAAAAATACATACATACAAAAATATGATTTTTGGTGTTTTTTAAAAATAATAATTGTAGAATGGGAAAGAATGGAATGGACTTATGAATGAACTCATGCAAAACTGACATGGACCCCAATCCATCCATGCCCACACTAGCGTACCTCAGAGTTTTAGTCTAATTATTCTCACTATCCTCAGCAAGATCAAGAAAGGATGTCATGCCATTTTTGCAAGAGGAAACCAAGACACGAGGACATTATATATTGGTCACTTACACTGGCATAGTTGCATTCTCCTCAGTGGTATTTCGCTTATACATAGTTAAAGAGCTGGGTTGCAATGAACTGAATACAGACTTCCCTTTCATCTAGGTTTCCCAACCTTTGGGTCCCCAGATGTTGTTGGACTACAACAGCCATCAGCCCTAACGAGCATGGCCAATGGTCAAGAATTATGGGAATCTGGGGAGAAAGGCTGATCTAGAGGGTTATTTAACGCCTCTAGCAGCGATGTAGAAATACTGGCATCTAACCTCTCTCATTAGTTTCAGCAACCATTCATGAATAGCAGAACATGTCCCCCAACAACACTTAACTCCTCCCCAACTGTTTCTCTCCCAGGTGAAGTGACTTCTGGTCCAGATCACAACCAGGAGGAATAGGACTAGAAAGAAGTGATCTGGGTAGGAAGTACTGATGAGGGAAGGCCCCCACCTGCCCAGTTACTTTAAATTTCCTGCACCTTCCCTCCTTTCTAGGGAATTGGCAACAAACCATTTCTAACACATTGGCCAGCTATGTTGTTGTTGTTATGTGCCTTCAAGTCAATTATGACTTATGGCGACCCTATGAATCAGTGACCTCCAAGAGCATCTGTCATGGACCACCCTGTTCAGATCTTGTAAGTTCAGGTCTGTGGCTTCCTTTATGGAATTAATCCATCTCTTGTTTGGCCTTCCTCTTTTTCTACTCCTTTCTGTTTTTCCCAGCATTATTCTCTTTTCTAGTGAATCAGGTCTTCTCATGATGTGTCCAAAATATGATAACCTCAGTTTCATCATTTAGCTTCTAGTCACAGTTCTGGTTTAATTTGTTCTAACACCCAATTATTTGTCTTTTTCGCAGTCTATGGTATGTGCAAAGCTCTCCTCCAGCACCACATTTCAAATGAGTTTATTTTTCTTTTATCTGCCTTTTTCACTGTCCAACTTTCATATCCATACATAGAAATCAGGAATACCATGGTCTGAATGATCCTGACTTTGGTATTCAGTGCTACATCTTTGCATTTGAGGACCTTTTCTAGTTCTCTCACATCTACCCTCCCCAGTCCTAGCCTTCTTCTGATTTCTTGACTCTTGTCTCCATTTTGGTTAATGACTGTGCCGAGGTATTGATAATCCTTGACAAGTTCAATGTCCTCATTGTCAACTATAAAGTTACATAAATCTTCTGTTGTCATTACTTAAGTCTTTTTGACGGTCAGCTGTAGTCCTGCTTTTGTGCTTTCCTCTTTAACTTTCATCAGCATTTGTTTCAAATCACTACTGGTTTCTGCTAATAGTATGGTATCGTTAGCACATCTTAAATTATTGATATTTCTTCCTCCAGTTTTCACACCTCCTTCCTGTTGGCCCAATCCTGCTTTCCATATGATATGTTCTGCATACAGATTAAACAAATAGGGTGATAAAATACACCCCTGTCTCACACCCTTTCTGATGGGGAACCAATTGGTTTCTCCATATTCTGTACAGTTAGAACCCTAAATGCAACAGTACAGCGACTAGGACGTAGGGATAAAAAGAGCTATTACAATAGTTATTGTATAGAAATAGAAGAGGACAACAAAAAGGGAAGAACAAGAGCCCTATTCCAAAAGATTAGAGAAATGAAAGGGAAATTTAAACCGAGAGTAGGGATGTTGAAAAATCAACAGGAAAACACACTGACTGACCGAGATGAAATAAAAGGAAGCTGGAAGCAATACACTGAAGAACTGTATAAAAGAGACACAAGGATGACAGATTCATTCACGGAGGAACCGTATGATGAAGAACCAGAAATTTTAGAATGTGAGTTGAAAGCTGCTCTGAAAATACGTGGAAGAAACAAATCACCAGGAATAGATGGCATACCAATAGAGTTGCTACAAGTTACTGAGACTGAATCTGTCCAAATTTTGACAAAAACTTGTCAATAGATATAGAAAACTAATGTATATGGAAGCGTTCCATATACATCCCAATTCCAAAGAAAGGGGATCCCAGGAAATGCAGTAATTATTGAAGTATTGCCTTAATATCCCATGCAAGTAAAGTAATGCTCAAGATTCTACAACAATGGCTCTTACCATATATGGAGTGAGAAATGCCAGACGTCCAAGCTGGATTTAGAAAGAGAAGAGGCACCAGAGATCACATCGCAAACATATGGTGGATAATGAAACGGACCAAAGAATTTCAGAAGAAAGTCACCCTGGGCTTTATAGATTACAGCAAAGCCTTTGATTGTGTAGATCACAAAAAACTATGGGATGCTTTAAAAAAAAATGGGGGTGCCACAGCATCTGTTTGTCCTGATGTGCAACCTATACTCTGGACAAAAGGCTACTGTAAAGACAGAATATGGAGAAACCTATTGGTTCCCAATAGAAAGGATGTGAAAAGGATGTGTGTTCCCAATTAAACATTAGTGAACTAATTCATAAGTTCGCCAATGAATGAAAATTCATAAGTTCACAAACATGAAAGCATGTAAGGCTAAATTTGTGTAACTATGTATCTTTGCATAAAGGCAATACAAAAAGGTCATTTTCTTTTTACTTTATTTTACTATTCACACAAAACATTTTCCTACTCCATAATGATTTTCTTATTTGTCCTTATTTGCCTTGTTACATTTTTTATAACATTTGAATTGAAAAATGAACAAAACAAATTATAAAAGCTAAGGGCGCCGATTTATAATTTGCAGGGGGGCGCTGAACAAGCCAGCACCGGCCCTGCTTTTCCTCCATGAATTTGTTTAATCCTTTTTAAAGCCATCCAAGTTGGTGGCCATTGCTACCTCCTGTGGGAACAAAATCCATAGTTTAACTATGCACTATGAGAAGAAGTACTTTCTTTTGTCTGACCTGAATCTTCGAACATTCAGATTCAATGGATGTCCACAAGTTCTAGTGTCATGAGAGAAGGAGAAAAAGTTTTCTCTATCCACTTTCTCTATGCCGTGCATAATTTTATGCATTTCTATCATGTCACCTCTTACTAGTCTTTTCTCTAAACTAAAAAGCCTCAAATGCTGCAGACTTTCCTCATAGGGGAGTTGCTCCATCCCCTTGATAATCTTGGCTGCCCTTTTTTGAAGCCTCTCCAGCTCTATAATATCCTTTTTGAGGTGAGGCAACCAGAACTGTACACAGTATTCCAAATGCGGTCGCACCATAGATTTGTGTAACAGTATTTTGGTATCAAAAGTTTTATTTTCAATACCTTTCCTAATGATCCCTAGAATTTGCCTTTCTCACAGCCACTGCACTCTGGGTTGACATCATCATCAAGCTATCTGCTACAACCTCAAGGTCTCGTTTCTAGTCAGACACTGTTAGTTCAGACCCCATGACTGTATATGTGAAATTAAGATTTTTTGTTTCAATATACATAACTTTACATTTGGTTACATTGAATTGCATTTGCCATTTTACCATCCATTCACTCAGTTTGGAGAAGTCCTTTCAGAGCTCTTCGCAATCCCTTTTTGTTTTAACAACCCTGAACAATTTAATATCATCAGCAAACTTGGTCACTCCACTGCTCATCCTTTACTTCAGTTATGCACAAGTTAAAAAGCACAGGTCCTAATATCGATCTTTGGGGGACTTCATGTCACATTGCTCCACAGAAATAAATAGGCGTACAAGAATGAAATTCATGTAGAATAATCTGCAAATAAAAATATATAACCCTTGTTTTCAATACAACAAGCTTTTCAGAGCAGCTTACAAGAAGACGTTAAGAATCTTTAGCAACAGACAGATAAAACTATGAATCAGTAACTATACAATTCAGCAACATAACCAAGAAAAATACCAATATAAGACAAACGTAAAACAGGCAATTTGGAAAGGACTGGAATTTTTTTTTAAAGTCTCCACCTGGCACTGAACATCTATCAAATTTGGCATGAGACTGGCTGCCCTAAAGAGAGAATTGTAAAGCCAGATTTAGTCTAGTGTACACTACTGGCACTTTAAAATAGAGTATCCTTTATACATTAGGGAATGCATGTATGTGCTTGTTTTTGTGTGCATTCACATGCATGCACTGTAAGCATATGTAGGCATGCACATTCACAAAGTATACACATTTAATTAGTTGTCAGAGAAAAATCAACTCATTTGAAATGTGGTGTTGGAGGAGAGCTTTGCAGGTACCATGGACTATGAAAAAGACAAATAATTGGGTGTTAGAACAAATTAAACCAGAACTATCACTAGAAGCTAAAATGATGAAACTGAGGTTATCATACTTTGGAGACATCATGAGAAGACATGATTCACTAGAAAAGACAATAATGCTGGGGAAAACAGAAGGGAGTAGAAAAAGAGGAAGACCAAACAAGAGATGGATTGATTCCATAAAGGAAGCCACAGACCTAAACTTACAAGATCTGAACAGGGTGGTTCATGCTATTGGAGGTTGCTGATAAGTCGTAATCAACTTGAAGGCACATAACAACATGTTTTAGCAAATACTGCTCCTATGCATATATGATATTGAATTTAATTATTTGCTCTTTTCTGTTGATATTTAAACCACATGTTTGTGCTTTAGTCATCTCTTTCCTAAATCCCTACTTTTCACACTTTGTTCCTAAGATTCCTCAGGCTCTGTAGAAGCTGGAGTTCCATGATGAGAATTGGGGCTGTTTGCTGCCATAACCAAAGTATGCGTTGTCCATTCTTACTGATCTTTTTCTGCAGCATGCACAGCTATAGGCAAGTGTTTGGACACATTCAAGGATTCATTTTCAGCATCTGCAGGGTGACAGCTAGGCCTAGCATCTCCAAATAGACATGGTTGGCATAAGGGTCAAAGGCACTGGGAAGAAGAGGGATGGCTGGATATATACATGGAAGGTACACACAGCCCTCGTGTTAGAAAAATTAGCTGGCAAATAGCTGCATACATGCAAGGAACTGCATGTTTGCAATACCAGGTGGAAACTTGCATATCTTTCTGAGACCGCAAGAAGGAAAAGAGGGTGTGGGGGAGAGATGAGAAGTAGTGAAGTACAAAATCAAGTTCATGATCCTTAAAATAATTCTCTATAAAATAAATTTCTAGCCATGAAACAGATTACTTCCCCCTACACACTTAGAGGCCAACTCTTAATAAAATCCACTGCTGGTTATTGGGTGCATACAGCCTTTGCCAATCTAGTGCGCTCTAGCTATATAGGACTACAGCTCGCATCTGTCCATGCTGGCTGGGGCGAAAGGGTGTTGTAGTGCAAAACAGCTGAAGGGTACCACATTGGCAAAAGGCTGGGGGTACAACACCACAATGCAGGATGGAATTTACATGAGTAAGGTGGGTTCAGGTGAAATTAACAATGTTGTGGTTTGGCCAAGTTAAGCCTCTGTGTGTGCTTGTGAAATGGCTTGGCTTGCAAACCAATACACACTTATGGGGGAGTAAGTCTCATTCAATCCAGTGGAGCTTACTTTTGAGGAGACATGGATTGGATTGCAGCCTTAATGGTTGTTCAAAATGTAATGTTCAAATACTGATCAGCTTCAAAATGAATTTCTTCTGTGAAAATGTTCTTATTTTCACAGTCTGGATCAAGCACGTAGTTTATATTCATCTAAGCTTCTGTAGATAAATAAATAATAGATGCCATCATGCCATTCAGCCACACAGATGGCATCTTTTGGAGAAGACAATCACAGAGTATTTTTCCTTTCTTCATTAGCAGAGTCCTTTCAGTTTATTTAAAATGTTTACTTTTTTACATCCTTAGGCTGTTTTTTTCTTCTCCAAATTAAAAAACAACAACCCACAAATGAGGTTAATCCTACTCCACTCTCATTGGCGACTTCAGTATCCTTTCTTGTTTTCTGTGAGGCTTTATTATTGTTAGTCAAGAGGAATTAGCAACTTTGCAAGGAAGACACTAAACCCTGTACTTTTAAGTACAAATTTCTTAGGGAAACAGGTAATATGATCATTGCATGCTCAGAATTATGGCAGATGTTAGCCTAGAGTCAACTGTGTATCTGTAGGCCATCTCTAGGCCTTTAATTTAGGATAACAGCAAAATCCTAACCATGTAAGTCCTACTGAATTCAATGGGGCTTACTCTCAGGAAAGTGGTGTTAGCATGGCAGCCAAAAAACACTTTCAATCCTAATTTCGTATTTCAAAAGGAAGACTTTTTATTTTATTTTAAATATAGGGTTTTCTCTGTCTTTGTGATTGCTTTATTGGTTTTTAGTCTAATTAAGCAACACTTGCATCCCTTTCCTTTCCTCTATTTCGGGACTAAAATTTGCAAATGTACAGTAAATGGGGGAACACTATCCTGGTACTGCTCAGAAAGAAGAGCTCCCTCCCACACCTCTTTCCCCCTTTGTTTTTCTTCCGCACTCAATCAGATGAACAGTTCAGGTAAATCCTTATTGTGTTTGAATTTAGCATTTTTTATATTCATTGGCTCAAATGTAGGGTACAGGCTTATTTGTTTTGCCTGGGACATGGCAAAGTCACGATGGCTCCTTTTGTTTCCTTGATTTCCTTAGCTATAAAATGTAGCCTGATAATGATCTACATTGCTAAACATTTCAAGAACTATAATGTAGAAAAGGCAAACTGCTGTCAAGTCAGTTTGGGTATGATCCAGACCAGCCCCTTCTTTGTACAGGTTGTTTGTTCTTCAGGTTATAATGCTGGGAGGTCCTTCCAAAAACCCCTTGCTCCTGAATGTATAGGGCTAGGAAGGAGAAGAAAGGATCTCACTAGCGATGTCTTCAGGGGTGTCTTTGGTTTGTCAACCTAGCTGGCCCCTTCCTTCTCTCTTCTAGCCCCAGCCTCATAAATATATTAATCTCCTATGCCTAAAATGTCCCCACCTCTATGAACTGAACTGGTGCTTTCACATTACCTAGCTCCTGTATTTCTATGCAGGATCCTTTCGCATTGTCTGGCCGCTGTAAAAGAGGACAGGAGTGGTTTATGCTTTAGTATGGAGCACAGGTAGAGGCATATGGTGTTCGGATCATCAAATAGTTTGGGCAATAACTTAAGGAAAGTATGCAAAAGCCAGGGATACAACTCTGTTGGGTGGTATTTGGGAAAGGAGAGAACAAGAGGGTGAACCGGACAATCAGGGGAAAGTGTTTAGATGAATTGAAAATTAAAAGCAACAAGTAGTGCAATACCATTTCTGTTTACTCAGAAGTAAATCCCATTGAGTTTGATGGGATGTCCCAGGTAAGCGTGCACAGGATTGGAGCTTTAACTTTGAATCCCACCCCTCCAAATTTCAATCATTAGTAGGAAGAAGAAGTGAACCGAAAGAAAGAAAGAAAGAAAGAAAGAAAGAAAGAAAGAAAGAAAGAAAGAAAGAAAGAAAGAAAGAAAGAAAGAAAGAAAGAAAGAAAGAACATGTTATATAAGAACCTGATTTTTTTTTAGGCTAGATAAAAGGTCAGGGAAGAAAAAGGTGTTATTGGAACAAATAATAAAGGTAACAAAAGTAGCAGATGACAAAAGGAAATAGTTTGGAAATGATTAGGTCTCTGAAGGTGGTTATTGGTGTGCAAATGCTGAAAAGGAGACTGGGTAAGAGAAAAAGGACCAATAGTGGACCTTTGAGAGAGAGAGAGAGAGAGAGAGAGAGAGAGAGAGAGAGAGAGGTATTAGCAGTAAGGTTAATGGGTGAATAGATAGAGATGCAATGAGTGGGTGCATGTACTATAGAGATACAAGTGTGTGAGAGAAAAGGATTGCTTGGAAATCTATAATGTGCAAAAGATAATGAATACATGTCTCCACCAGAACAGATGCATCCAGAGTTCAGTGTTAGTCTCAAAGTAGAGTGAAATAAGGACAAACTTCTAGAAGGAGAAATGGGTAGGGAGAGCATTAAGGATTAACTTAAATCTGAGTTGTAGCAATAGTGCTTTGCTCATAAACACTGCACACTGTAACAGCAATGAAAAGTGCTTCCATCTCTTGAGTTTAGAGTCAGTGTATAAGACAAGAATCTGAGTGGGAGCATGGTAGTATCCAGAAACCTTGTCAACCCCAAGAAGATGAATGGGCAGATGGACTTCATATGCGGATGTTTGGATATTTTGCAGTTTTCTTTTCTAAATAAGAACACCCATCTATCAAATTCTTAGGTTTGAATCCATTTGTCCGTCCCCCCCGGCTGGGTCTCACAGCTGCAAATTCCAGTTTTATCTTTTTAATGCTCTAAATATATCTACTGTGGGATTCTTTCCTGAGACATTACAGGCTGCATGTTTGAAACAACATGATTTGAGTCAACTTCCGCAAGAAGTGGAACTCTTTTTGCATTGAAGATAATAAGTTGCCAAAAGGTGTTGGGTATAGTATATTTTCCAATAAATCTCTCAATTTTGAATACCAGCTTTGCTTCTCTTTTTAATTTTTACTTCTTGACTGTGAGTGGCTATAATACGCTGATTATTTACAGCAACTGAAACATGCATTTGATATTTAAAGCGCTACTGGTCCCTTGTATTTCTAAACAGTGATGTTGGCATCATGTTACTGCACTCCCAGCATAATCAATTGTGATATTATGTATTGGTACAGGTATTGATGTCTCCCATCCTGTGCTAACACAATAACTCTTGGAATTGATCTTTTGCTGTGATGGTTTTAGAGGAGGAAGAGGAGGGCAGGCTGCCCTTGATTTTAAGTGCTATGTTGAAAGCCATTCCAGAATTGAATAGAAGATTTTAATCTGGTGCAGTAATGTTGCATACAAGAATGTTATAAAACACACCCATCATCAGTGTTGTCTGTAAAAGCATTACTAAATTATTATAAGGAAATGAATTCCACTGACAAAGGGCCCACGTGGAAGTGTCCTATTGATCTTACTTATGCTAAACCAGAAGTGCCTTTAAAAATCAAGTACCTGGTAAGCATCAGACAATCCTGCCAATACTAGTCCCACAAGTGCCAAAGTTTTCAGTATGAATGGGTGGGGACAGCTGCCGTCACAGACAGGAGTGCCTCCATGTAGTTTGCAAGTACTGGGAGTGCAAAACTCTACAGCCTTAGATAAAGTTGTTGAATCCCTTCCTGCCTGTTAAAACTGTTTGAATCCCATAGTCAACACTGTCTGAATCCCACAGAGCAAATTCTTGCACTTGCTAAAGCCAAAAGCAAAAGCATTCTATGTGGATATATAATCATAACGCTGAAGGCCTGTACTGATCTGTTAATGTACCCTGATACCTAGCGGTCTATATAACTCAAATTATAATGTTCTACCATTTTACCTTGCTCTAGGAAGGGCTCCCACTTGTAATCCCCAGTGGAATCTGATAGTGGAAGTAACATTGCTATCATGCTTAGTAGTAGCTACCGATAGCCTTATCCTCCATGAAAGGGTTTAATCCTCATTTAAAGCTGCTTAAGTGGGTGGCCATCATCACATCTTGTGGAAGCAAATTCCATCATGTGTGCTGCTGTGTGACAAAGTGATTCTTTTTGACTGTCCTGAATCTCCCACCATTCAGCTTAATTGGATGACCCCAGATTCTAGTAGAGAAACTCTTGTCATGTCCTCTTACTTACCTTGTTTCTAAACTGAAAACCCCCAAAGGTTGTAACCTTTCTTTGTTTAACCTTGTTAACTGTTTATCTTGTTATTTCATCACGAGGCAGACACTTCATTAGGAGTGGCTGCTCTCTACTTCCCTCATGTCATTTTTTTGGGGGGGGGAGTTGGGGGGAGTAAAATATCTGTCAATTTTTGACATACAGAGACCTGCGTAATAAAATGTTAGTGTGCTGGTTTAGGCTGCAATCCAATACAGCAATTGTAGCAATGGCCCAGCAATGGCAAGTACTGTACTCTTGGATCAAACAGATTATCTTGACCCATTCCAGTCTGGGTTTAGGCCTGGTTATGGAACTAAATTGCCCTTGGTTGCTCTGATGGATGACCTTTATCAGAAGAAGAACAGGGGGAGTGCAACCCTGTTATTCTTACTTTACCTCTCTGCGGCTTTTGATACCATTGAAAATGGAATCCTTTTGGGCCGACTTGGTGAGATGGGCACTGGAGGCACTGTTTTACAGTGGTTCCGATCCTACCTCCAGGGTCATTTTCAGAGAATAGCATTAGGCGATTGTCTTTTAGCCCCCTGGCAGTTGTGCTGTGGGGTGCCACAGGATACCATCTTGTTCCCCATGCTGTTTAACATCTATATGAAGCCCTTAGGAGTGGTCATCAGGAGATTCGGGGCAAGGTGTCAGCAATACACTGATGATACCCAGTTCTATTTCTCTGTAACAACTGAATCATGACAGGCTGTGCAAGCCCTGGACCAGTGCCTGGACTCTGTGGTGGGCTGGATGAGGGCCAATAAACTGAGTTTGAATCCTAGCAAGATGGAGGCACTGTGGGTTGGTGGTTTCTGAGTTCGGATAATTGATCAGTTGCCTGCTTTGGATGGGTTTGTACTCCCTCTGAAAGAGCAAGTCTGAAGTCTCGGGGTGCTCCTGGATCCATCTTTGTTGCTAGAGGACCAGGTGACCTCTGTGGCTAGGAGTGCCTTTTACAAGCTTTGGCTGGTAAGACAGCTGCGGCTGTTTCTGGACCAGGATAGCCTGACCACTGTTATCCATGCATTGGTAACCTCCAGGCTGGTGAAAAAAGTGGATAAGAGAAAAATCAACTCATTTGAAATGTGGTGTTGGAAGAGAGCTTTGCGCATACCATGGACTGTGAAAAAGACAAATAATTGGGTGTTAGAACAAATTAAACCAGAACTGTCACTAGAAGCTAAAATGATGAAACTGAGGTTATCATACTTTGGACACATAATGAGAATACAGGGTTCACTAGAAAAGTCCATAATACTGGGAAAAACAGAAGGGAGTAGAAAAAGAGGAAGGCCAAACAAGAGATGGATTGATTCCATAAAGGAAGCCACAGACCTGAACTTACAAGATCTGAAAAGGATGGTCCCTGACAGATGCTATTGGAGGTCGCTGATTCATAGGGTTGTCATAAGTCGTAATCAACTTGAAGGTACATAACAGGGCCGGTGCTGGCGTGTTCAGCACCCCCTGCAAATTATACATCGGCGCCCTTACCTGTTATAATTTGTTTTGTTCATTTTTCAATTCAAATGTTATAAAAAATGTAACAAGGCAAATAAGGACAAATAAGAAAATCATTATGGAGTAGGAAAATGTTTTGTGTGAATAGTAAAATAAAGTAAAAAGAAAATGACCTTTTTGTATTGCCTTTATGCAAAGATACATAGTTACACAAATTTAGCCTTACATGCTTTCATGTTTGTGAACTTATGAATTTTCATTCATTGGCGAACTTATGAATTAGTTCACTAATGTTTAATTGGGAACACACATCCTTTTCACATCCTTTCTATTGGGAACCAATGGGTTTCTCCATATTCTGTCTTTACAGTAGCCTTTTGTCCAGAGTATAGGTTGCGCATCAGGACAAACAGATGCTGTGGCACCCCCATCTTTTTTAAAGCATCCCATAGTTTTTTGTGATCGACACAATCAAAGGCTTTGCTGTAATCTATAAAGCCCAGGGTGACTTTCTTCTGAAATTCTTTGGTCCGATTCATTATCCAACACATGTTTGCGATGTGATCTCTGGTGCCTCTTCCCTTTCTAAATCCAGCTTGGACGTCTGGCATTTCTCACTCCATATATGGTAAGAGCTTTGTTGTAGAATCTTGAGCATTACTTTACTTGCATGGGATATTAAGGCAATACTTCAATAATTACTGCATTCCCTGGGATCCCCTTTCTTTGGAATTGGGATGTCTATGGAATGCTTCCAGTCTGTGGGCCATTGTTTAGTTTTCTATATCTGTTGACAAATTTTTGTCAAAATTTGGACAGATTCAGTCTCAGTAACTTGTAGAGGCCACCGGCTGCAGGCGAACCTACCCCACTTGGTGGGCAAGAGAGACACGGGCAACCTATTTACATTTATTAGGGGCAGAGGGCCTGCCTGATTGGCGAATAGGAGGGAGATATGTGTAGACCGGAGGGGGATGTTGTGGGGTGGGTGGGGAGCCAACATATTAAAAGGCTAGGCGGCAGATCCTGGAGGGGCGCGGGTGGCAGGCCATGCCAGTTTAGGGGAACAAGGGATGGATGCATAATATCCATCCCTTGTTCTGGGCCTGTTCACAACCAGAAGATAACTGGGGGAGGCAGGACTCCATCCAATCTTCGACTGCTGTTGTGCAATGCCAGGTCTGTGGTACAGAAAACAACACTCATCCATGATATGATCTTGGATGAGAATGCAGACCTGGTATGTATTATGGAGACCTGTCTGGATGAGGCCTCAGCTCCTCAGATACTTGAGGCCATGTGTCCAGCCGGTTTCCAGTACGCACAGCAGCCGAGGATTGGTAGGCGGGGAGTGGGAGTGGCAGTCATCTATCGGGGTCTTTGTGTTTCACCAGACCCCCTCTCCACGAGACCAAGTTTGTCGATTGCATGTACTGGAGGTTGGGCCCAAAGGGCAGTTTAGGGATTCTACTTGTGTACCGCCCACCCCGCTGCACAGCAGACTCCCTGACCGAGGTGCTTGAGGTGGTCTCGGGCGTGCGGTTGCTTTCCCCCAACCTATTGGTTGGGGGAGACTTTAACGTACACGCTGAGACTGCCCTCACGGGAGCCCCTCGGGATTTCATGGAAACCATGACTTCTTGGGATCTGCACCTTAGTAATACAGGGCCTACCCATGTAGCCGGTCATGCTATTGACCTTGTGTTTGTCTCAGGAGGGGAGGGAAGTGTTCTGAAAATGGGGGCCATTTCCTCTAATCCCATGTCATGGTCAGATCACTATCTGGTGAATATAGACCTCTTGATGCCACACACCCTCCGCAGGGGACAAGGACCTATTAGGATGGTCCGCCCCAGACGCCTGATGGAGCCCAAGGGATTCCTGAATGCGCTGGGTGATATGGAGCTGACTGAAGGGCGCCTGGTCGAAACCCTGGTGATGAAGTGGAATAGGGAGATTGTGATGTTCCTGTATTAATGTATATATGGTAAGTGCTGTTTGTATAGAAGATATGTGGTAAGTGGAATGAAACAGGAGGGGGGAGTAAATGAGCAGTAGAATGCTGGATGATTGGCTGAGTGTTTGGATGGCTGAGAGTATAAATGGAAGGATGACAGTTGAATCTAGGTGGACGTGAGTGGGTTGTTTTGGTGGAGTTTGGAGGTGGGTGTGAGTTGGTGTATGTCAGGAGAGTGTGGAGAAAGAGGGAGGTGGAGTTCGGATTAGTAATAAGTCAAATATCACAGTAATAGATGAAACCATAAGCTTGTAGATCATTATCAAAGTTATCTTGTTATCTCTGTTATTTAATAAAAACTATATTTGGTTTACCGAAGGCCTGATCCTTGGCTGGGGTTTCACAGACCAGAAGGGAGGGTAAGGTAATAACCAAGGCTGAAGGGAAACAGTAACAAATGGTGGCAGCGGTGAAGAGGAGAAGATAACATTATAAGTATCCAGAGCAACCCCGAGTTATGAGTTATCTGCATTGATACAAGGGAGTTGGGAACAGCATAGGCACGCAGTCACGAATGTAACCGGATAGAGAGACTCAGGCAAGGTCTCTGGGAACATTGGTTGTAGAACGTGACTGGTGGTGCTGCCTAGCAGGGGGATCTATTGAGATCTGTGCTAGAGCGGAGAGAGAAACCATAAAAAAGGACAGTCTGGACTGGTGGAGTCCCTGGTGGTGGTGCCTAGTGAAAGGCAGTAGCCACGAGCAGGTAGGAACCTGACAGGGAGAGCCAGGGAAGGGCGTCACAGAGATCACTAGAGCAGTGGACCGGGTGGCTCCGAAACGTCCTCTCCCCCTGAATAGAGCTCAGATTGCACCCTGGTATACACCATGGTTGCAGGGTCTGAGAGAGGAGGTGAGACGACTTGAGCGCTGGTGGCGGAAATCTCGCACTGAAGACGACCGGACACTGGTTAGAGCAGCAATAGCGGCCTACCAGGTGGCAACAAAGGCAGCAAAGAGAGAATTCTTTGCTGCCTCTATTGCGTCGGCAGAGTGCTGTCCCAGGAGATTGTTCCAAGTGGTCCGAAGCCTGGTCGGTCCAGTTGCTCAGGAACCTATGGAGCATTCTAAAGCCTCCTGTGATACTTCTGCTAAACACTTTGCCGATAAAATCGAGCGCCTGAAGAGCATGATTCCGCTCGCCGTGGATACAGGAAGTGGGCTAGAGTCGGCCAGTTGCATTCCAGTCCGGTAGGATTGGTTTCAGCCTCTTCCCGCTGAGGAAGTGGACAAGGTGCTCAGTACTGTGAAGCCAACCACTTGTCTGGTTGATCCTTGCCCTTCGTGGCTCATTATGAGTTGCAAAGAGAGACTGAGCGAAGGGATCAAGGCAGTGGTAAATGCATCCTTGGAAGAGGGTGCATTGCCATCAGCCCTCAAGGAGGCAGTGATAAAGCCCATCTTAAAAAAACCCTCCTTGGATCCCCAAGAGTTGAATAACTTTCACCCAGTCTCTAATTTACCATTCTTGGGCAAGGTGATTGAGAGAGTGGTGGCTAAACAATTACAGACACACTTGGATGAAGCGGATTATTTAGATCCATTCCAATCGGGTTTCAGAACTGGTCATGGAACTGAAACAGCCTTGGTCGCTCTGGATAATATGAGGAGGGCGTTGGATAGGGGAGAATATACCTTCCTCATCCTCCTGGATCTCTCAGCGGCTTTCGATACCGTCGACCACGGTATCCTTTTAAATCGTCTAGAGGGATTAGGAATAGGGGGCACTGTTTTACAGTGGTTCCGTTCCTATCTCTCAGACAGACACCAACGGGTGGCATTGGGGGATGAGGTTTCAGACCTTTGGCCTCTTAATTGTGGAGTGCCACAGGGTTCTATCCTCTCCCCCATGCTGTTCAACATCTATGTGAAACCGCTGGGGGCCATCATCAGGAGTTTTGGGCTGCAGTGTCACCAATATGCGGATGACACTCAGCTCTATCTCTCATTCAAGTCCTCACCAGAGTTGGCTGTGAATACCATGTCCAAGTGCCTGGAATCCGTAAGTGGATGGATGGGAGAGAATAGGCTGAAGCTAAATCCTGATAAGACCGAGGTGCTGCTTGTGGGAGACAAAAGAAGGTTGGGAATTACAGACCTGGTGCTTAATGGGGTGAGTTTACCCCTGAAGGACCAGGTCCGCAGCCTCGGGGTCATTCTTGACTCCCAGCTGTCCATGGAGGCTCAGGTTTTAGCAGTGACTGGTTCAATTACATCTGATACAGAGACTGCGACCATACCTTCCTGTTCATCTGCTCCCACGAGTGATACATGCCCTGGTCTCCTCCCGCTTAGACTACTGTAATGCGCTCTACGTGGGGTTACCCTTGAAAACGGTCCGGAAATTGCAGCTGGTACAGAATGCGGCGGCACGCTTGATAAAGCATAGCCGTCGCCGGGATCATATTACTCCAGTGTTGGTGGAGCTACACTGGTTACCAGTTGTTTACCGGGCCCAATTCAAGGTGTTGGTGTTAACCTTTAAAACCCTATACGGTTTTGGCCCAGTTTATCTGAAGGACCGCCTCCAGTATCACCAATTATGCCGCCAGACAAGATCAGCCTCACAAGACCTCCTCTCGGTCCCACCGGTTAAAACAGCTAGGCTGGTGCGGACCAGAGAGAGGGCATTTTCGGTTGTGGCCCCCACCCTCTGGAACTCCCTTCCTTTTGATCTTCGACATGCTCCCTCCCTACAGGATTGGGGTGGATTAGTTTTATACTGGATTAACTGAAGGTTGATTTTAGATTAATTATGCTTGTTTTGTTATGTATATTGTGTCTATTTTGTGTTTATATTATTGTACGTCGCCTAGAGTGTCCATTGCCCCGGACAGATAGGCGACTCAAAAATAAAATTTTATTATTATTATTATTAGCAACTCTATTGGTATGCCATCTATTCCTGGTGATTTGTTTCTTCCGGTATTTTAAGAGCAGCTTTCAACTCACATTCTAAAATTTCTGGTTCTTCATCATACGGTTCCTCCGTGAATGAATCTGTCATCCTTGCGTCTCTTTTATAGAGTTTTTCAGTGTATTGCTTCCAGCTTCCTTTTATTTCATCTCGGTCAGTCAGTGTATTCCCCTGTTGATTTTTCAACATCCCTACTCTCAGTTTAAATTTCTCTTTCATTTTTCTAATCTTTTGGAATAGGACTCTTGTTCTACCCTTTTTGTTGTCCTCTTTTATTTCTATACAATAACTATTGTAATAATTCTCTTTGTCCCTATGTACTAGTCGCTGTATGGTTGCATTTAGGGTTCTAACCACGTCCCTGGCTCCTTTTGCTTTTGCTTTCCTTCTCTCTTTAACCGTTTGAAGAGTTTCTTCAGTCATCTGTTGAGGTCTTTCTCTCTTTTTAACTAGAGGTATTGTCTTTTTGCATTCTTCCCTGATGATGTCTCTGACTTCACTCCATAGTTCTTCTGGTTCTCTGTCAACTAAGCTTAAAGCCTCAAATCTGTTCTTTATTTGATTGCTATATTCTTCTGGGATGTTATTTAAATTGTATTTTGGCATTATGATTGCTTTGTTGTTGTTCTTTAGCTTTACTCTGATGTTCGATATGACCAGTTCATGATCTGTACCGCAATCTGCTCCTGGTCTTGTTTTTGCAGAAAGTATGGAACTTCTCCATCTTCTGTTGCCAATTATATAATCAATTTGATTCCTATATTGACCATTTGGTGATGTCCACATGTACTGTTGTCTTTTTTGTTGATCAAAAAGTTGTTTGCAAGAAACAAATTATTGGCTTCACAGAACTCAATAAGTGTTTCTCCTGCCTCATTTCTGTCTCTTAAGCCCCATTTTTCCACAATTTCTAGTTTTTGTCTGCTCCCTACTTTTCCTTTCCAGTCCCCCATGATTATCAGCACATCTTGCTTTGGTGTATGATCAATTTCTTCCTGTAGTTCTGCGTAAAATATCTCCAATTCCTCTTCTTCTGTGTTATGCTGTTGGAGCATAGACTTGGATGATGGTTATGTTGACAGGTTTTCTGTTAAACCTATTAATGGGGGCGGGTAGGCAAATAAACTACAGGTACTTGTCTACCACCACCATCAGCCTTCTGCTGCTTGTAGTAGCTTCAGGTGGGTGGGAGCAATTTGAGTCAGCAAAGCCACACATAGAGAGAACATAAGAATCGAGCCCTGTTGGATCAGGACAATGGCCCATCTAGTCCAGTATCCTCTTCTCACAGTGGCCAACCAGATACCCATAGGAAGCCCACAAGCAGGACCCGAGTTCAACAGCACTCTCCCCTCCTGCTATTTCCAGCAACTCTATTCAGAAGCATACTGCCTCTGGCCATGGAGGCAGAACATAGCCACCATGGCTAGTAGCCATAAGTAGCCTTATCCTCCATGTATTTGTCTAATCCTTTTTTAAAGCTCTCCAAGTTGGTGGCCAACACTGCCTCCTGTGGGAGTAAATGCCATAGTTTAACTATGCTCTGTGTGTAGAAATACTTTTTTTCTGTCCTAAACAGGAGTATAGTTGTCCAGGGTCTCAGGGAGTCTTAGACCCCTTACATTTTGGGGAGCAGGCTCCCCGCAGGGTCCCTGTGTCTCCAGCATCCTACTAGCCAATCAACTTGAAAGGGGAATGTGTTAGCCAGTGAGAAGAGTCTTCTAACATGCTTCCTTGCCCTTTACTGCTGATTGGAGCCAATCAGAGTGAAAGGAGGTAAGTCAGCCACTGAGAACATTCTTCTCGGTAGCTAACACTCTCCTCTTTCTTGTTTATTGGCTCCTAGGGACTTCTGCTGTTGTGGGAGAAGGTGTTAACAAGGATGTCATTCTCATCCCAGCAGCAAAAAAAGGGGGGAGGAGCGTGGTTGTGACTAACATGAAGAAACCCCACACCTCTGAATATGCCACTACACTACTGGTCCTGAATCTTCCAACATTCAGCTTCTGTGGATGTCCACAAGTTCTAGTTTTATGAGAGAGGCAGAAAAACTTCCCCTTCTCAATGCCATGCATAATTTTATACACGTCTATCATGTCACCTCTTACTGGCCTTTTCTTTGAACTAAAAAGCCCCCAATGCTGCAACCTTTCCTCATAGGGGAGTCCCTCCATCCCCTTGATCGTTTTGGTTGCCCTTATCTGAACCTTTTCCAACTCAATAATATCCTTTCTGATGTGACGCAACCAGAACCATACACAGCATTCCAAACGCTGTCCCACCACGGAGAGAGAAAGGGTTGGCAGATCCTTCCCCAGTGCTGTGACCCTGATCTAAATCCCAACCCTGGCTAAAACAGCTGCTTTGAACCAGAGACAAAGAAATGGATCACCCCGGTCCCGTCTAGTTTGGCCCTCAGAAGAAAGCTGGAACCCAGACACTTCACCGAAACCTGGCGGCTCGACTGACTGTCTCTGCACATGCCCAGAGGCACAGGTCCAGAGAGGCACGTGTTTTTGAAACGCGAAGAGGCTCTGCCCCGATCTCCCCAAGGTACAGGTCTCTTCCCTCCCCCCCATAACCTTCCCCATCCTTTCTCTCCTGATGTCGCCTCCACTCCTGCCTACGTGCAAAGCACAAACCAGCCGGCAAGCAGTCTCTGCCAAGTGAGAGAGACAGAGAGGCCCGCATGCCCCAAGTCTTCAGACGGGCGCAGAGGGGACGCACTTCTAGGACTGGGATGAGGCGCCTTCGGCGTTCTGCTCCCCATCTGCTCCAGCAGACCCTGGAGAAGGCGATGCTGATGTCAGGAGCCGCTGGAGGGGGCTGGCGGCGGCAGAGCTGGAGCTGGAATGGCTGCGAGCAGAGAGGCAGAAGCGAGGGAGGGCGCATGAGAAGAGCGTTTTTCCAGGTGTTTTAATTATTTTTTCCCAGCCTTAGGGGCGGCTTTGGCGCCCCTCAAGCATTGCACCCTCCTGCCATGCTTACCTTGCTTACCTGAGGAAAAGGCTATCAATGGCTACTAGCCATGATAGCTATGCTCTGCCTCTATAGTCATAGGCAGTATGTTTCCAAATACCAGTTGCTGGAAACTGTAAAAGAGGAGAATGCCCTTTGCATTCAGGTCCTGCTTGTGGGTTTTCTCTGGGAACTGGTTG
This sequence comes from Rhineura floridana, assembly GCF_030035675.1. Lineage (NCBI taxonomy): Eukaryota > Metazoa > Chordata > Lepidosauria > Squamata > Rhineuridae > Rhineura > Rhineura floridana. The sequence continues at coordinate 101,573,193 of NC_084484.1, forward strand.
GCCGCTGTGAGAACAGGATGCTGGACTAGATGGGCCATTGGCCAGATCCATCAGGCTGTTCTTATGAAATGTTAAACACTGTGTAGAATTCAGTTAACAAAAATAATGATGTTCTAACGATCTGTAATGCATATTTTTGGACCATTTCTTGTAATTCAGGTGTCTAGTCTACAAGTGGTACCCATGAACATTCTTGCTAAGTGTTGAATAAATACTAGCAATAGATTTTAACTGTATGTTTTTTGCAGCACAAACGCAAGTCTGAAGCCACATATACATTTGACAGAATTGGTTTTAGTTAACCCTGTGTCTCCTGTTGGTGTATCTGTATCAAAGTGCATGCTTGTCTCATTCACACATGACATTTGGGAGGTGTACATCAAGACTGTTATGTGTGAAAAGGCTCTTTCAAGCACCTATAGTCTGGTTAGAATAGAGACCTGGGGCCTTCCAATGAAAACCCTGGGACCCAGTCCCTGATTCTTAAGTCCTGCTGTGTTAATTCAGCCTCTTCCCTACAAACAAACAGAGCCCTTCTCCTCTAACCTTTGCTCTGAAGTGTCTTGGGAACTAAGCTTTTCCCATCCTGAGTCAAAGCAGTAGTAGTCCCTTGGCAGGAGGCCTGCCTTCCAAACATGGCCAAGATAGGTCCAACCAAGATCAAAACTTGATGGGTTGATTTATTCCCCACCACCCACACACTTTATTTAGTTTTCCTTTGGCCAAGCAGTTCACTGATGCAACTTTTCACCAATGGAGAGGAGGAATAGTATTCATAACGCATTACAGGAATTACCAAAGGAAATAGTCTGTGCTTACCGGTGATTCTTGTAATTTGAAATAATTCATGTTAGTTAAGAGTTAACAGGTCGAATGATCAAACAGTTTTGGTTTGATTTATATTGAGAAATCTGGCATAGCCTTGCTTCTTGTGTTTAAACTCTGAGCCTAGGCATGGCCCCATAGTCACCAGGAACGTTCAGTGTTCCACTCTGTGTAAGCACATTACATATCCTGCTTTCCTACCCCGCTAATGCTCAGCGTTGCTAACCCTCTGATCAGACATACACTCTCACTTTAGCTAAGGCTATTAAGGAGGCCATAGGTGATGGATGGTGTTTGTGGATCAGTGAAGCTGCCCTTTTACTAAAATATGACTCTGTGGATCAATTAAAAGTGAATTCATTATTTTTTATTTTACAGGCTACCTTTTAAAACAAAACAAGGTTGTTCTGTACTTAGGCTTGTGACTGTTTGCCCTTGCACATCCCCTTCACAATTCATTAGACACTTCAAAATAGAGCTGTAGAGGCAAATTCCAGGTTAAATTAAAACCAGGTATTTCATACTGCAGTGTATACATAAGAAGCTACCTTACAGAGAGTCGGGCCATTGGTACAATTAGTCTCTTCAGATGGGTGGTAGTTCTTCAGAGCCTTTTCAGATACCCTATAAGCAGAGATGCTTGGCACTGAGCTTGGGATATTCTGCATGTACTTGGTATGCATGCCTTACTACTAAGGGTTCAATCTTCCCCAAAAGGCTAAGTTCTCTTCCCTGAGGACATTATAGAGAAAATTTGACAAAGAAATATAACTTAACTCAAGGAGAAGGCAGACCATGATGGACCATTCAGTCCTAATGGTCTAATGGTTCCAGTAATGTTTGCAAATACAGAAGTTACTTACTTGTAATTGATTATCTTTGAGTGGAGTCTTATAGTCATGCATATGGAGCTCTGCACCTGTGAAGACTCTCTGCAAAACCTTGTAAAGTAGCCTTATAAATATCCTGACATCCACTTAATGCAATTAATTTTCATTCTCCAGTACTGAAGCCTCCCTCTAGGATGCACACCCTAATGTGGTGAGAGGGTTTGAGAGTATCGAAGAAGCTGAGAGCAATGAAGTCTAGACCAAGAGGCTAGACTCCTAGCAGGGGAACCCAAGGCAGAATGGTCAAAGTTGAGACAACAAACTAGATGCATCCAGACTCAGAGGAAGGCAATGGTAAACTACCTCTGAATACCTTTTACCATGAAACCCTATGAATAGACTATCCAAAATGCAACACGAGATAGTGCTGGAAGATGTGACCCCCAGGTCAGATGGCACTCATTGAGCTACTTGGGAAGAACAATGGACAAGTACGAGTAGCACTGTGACTAATGATGCAACTCGGTCATAGCCAAAAGAAAGCCCAGAGGCTGAAGTGCACATATGCGAAATGAGAGCCCAGAGTTGTACAACGTACACAACAGGAACATGGAATGTGAGGAGCATGAACCAGCGAAATTTAGAAATTGTCAAGAAAGAAATGGAATGTATCAATATTACAATAGTTGGTGTGAGTGAATTAAAACGGACAGGAATGGGACACTTTCAATCAGGCAACTACAAAATATTTTATGCAGGAAATGATAAATTAAGAAGAAATGGGTTGCTCTAATAGTGAGAAGTGATATAGCAAAAACAATTAGGAGATCTAATGCAAGGTCTGAGCGAGTGATATCAATGAGACTTAACAGGAAACCTATCAACGTAACCATCATCCAAGTCTATGCTCCAATGGCAAACACAGAAGAAGAGGAATTGAAGAGATTTTATGCAGAAGTACAGGAAGAAATTGCTCACACACCAAAACAGGATGCTCTGATATTCATGGGGGACTGGAATGCAAAAGTAGGGAACAGAGAAGAACTAGAAATTGTGGGGGAAATGGGGCTTAGGAGATAAAAATGAAGCAGGAGAGAAACTTATTGAATTCTGTTAATTTGTTTTTGCAAATACATTTTTTGAGCAACCAAAAAGACAACTATACATGTGGACATCACCAAATGGTCAATATAGGAATCAAATCGATTATGTAATTGGAAGCAGAAGATGGAGAAGTTCCATACTTTCTGTGAAAACAAGACCAGGAGCAGATTGCGGTACAGATCATGAACTGGTCATATCGAACATCAGAGTAAAGCTAAAGAACAACAACAAAGCAATCATAATGCCAAAATACAATTTAAATAACATCCCAGAAGAATATAGCAATCAAATAAAGAACAGATTTGAGGCTTTAAGCTTAGTTGACAGAGAACCAGAAGAACTATGGAGTGAAGTCAGAGACATCATCAGGGAAGAATGCAAAAAGACAATACCCCTAATTAAAAAGAGAGAAAGTCCTCAATGGATGACTGACGAAACTTTTAAAATGGTTAAAGATAGAAGGAAGGCAAAAGGAGAGAGAAACATGGTTAGAACCCTAAATGTACAGCAACTAGTACATAGGGACAAGGAGAACTACTACAATAATTATTGTATAGAAATAGAAGAGGATAATAAAAAAGGTAGAACAAGAAACCTATTCCAAAGATTAGAGAAATCAAAGGGAAATTTACACTAAGAGTAGAGATGTTGAATAAACAACAGGGAAACACTCATTCTCTCAGATAGCCAAAGTCCACGGCTCCCACATTGGATCTCCAGAGAGACAACAACCTAAGCCACTTACAGAGCCATCTCTCCATCTCTCTTCACCTATGACTCAAGCTGCGGTTTTTCTTCACACAGACATCTGGACCACCACATCCTTAGCTAGGAGAGGTGAAAGTTTGCCTTGTGCCCTTTCAGTATTTCCTAGCAATTCAGGAAATTGGCTTAACCATTAGTTCCCATGGAAACACTTCACTAGTCTATTAACAGTGTCTAGTTGAAGTATTGCCCCAGGACAACCCACACTGATAGCTCTAGTCTCAGAAATCTGATAGGAAACCCATGATACATTGTGTGCAGTTAGGACCTTAACTGTTTGGTCTTAGGTAAATCCACACTTCTGTTTGCTGCATGTACACTGGTGTTTCTGGCAAGAAACATATAAAGACTGGACAGTGCATCAATTTTTAAAGACTCCTGTATATGCTAATAGACATCTGATTGGCCCAGAGTTTCCAGCTGCATGTACACCAGTTGTTTAAGATAATGGAATGCTATCTATGTTTGCTGTGGAAAATACATTTATCATATGAAATGCAGAGCCACCTTTAGGATTAGGTAGCAAATTTCAGACCACTTAACTCATGTGTAATCCCATTTAACATGTTCTCTTGCTTTGTTTTTTGCTTGCCTGCTCCAGGTATTTATTTTAAGCATATAGAAACATCAGTTTAGACATACACATTTCATTATGTGTTGCGCTTCTACTGGAATCAAAGAAACCAAAGATACACAAGAGAACTGTTTGCACTCAGGGCAAAACTATCTGTGACATAGGAGAAGCATAACTGGATCTTATGACATCTTTTTATCTGTGTAAAAGTACCTGGAAGGGAAGGAGGGAGAAGAACTCCAGGTAATGGGGATTTACCCTCAGTCATCATGCTGTTTAGTCTGAACTAAACTGCCAGTCTAGTTTCACGCTAAGCATAGAGAGATCTTTTGTGTATCTCAGGGCACCATCTATTTCCAATACACATATAAAGGAGTGCACATGTACAGATCAGATCCTATATTTCATCTACTTTGGCCCTTAGATGTAACATAGATCTGACAATTGTACAATTCAGTTTTCTTTCACTGTGGCTTGTGACTCAGATCTTGTCTTTGGGCATGCTTTAGCAATGCAACTTTTTGTTCTAAGTTCTTGTGAATCCCTGTGATCAGCAGGGAATGAGATGAATGTTTTTTGAAGGAGAATGAATTAGAGATGCCTTTGTCCCTTTCAACTATAGCAAAACTCCCAGTGGCTTTAATGGAGCAGTATTGGAGCTTTACAATCCTATGTACGGCTACTCAGAATTAAGCACCATGGAATTCAACAGGACTTATTCCCAGGTAAGTGCATATAAGATTGCCACCCATGATAGTAATTTTCTTCAGAGGGCAATATTATCCCACCCACTGATAGCAAACACTGGAGAGGGCAGCATCTCCCAACTCTAATACTGAGCACCATACACTTAGAACTATAAAGAGTTAAGACAGCTATTTCACCTCAGATGTATCTTCACTGCCAGTCCAAATAGAAATGTCTAAAGAAACCAACTATTTACACAGATTTTTCTGCTTAAGGTAACCCACATTCTTGAAATGGGAGACTGAGAACACATGCACATCTATACTGATTTGTTTTTTAAAAGTTACTTAATCCAAGGAAAAATTATTCCTTACTTCCTGCATTTTCTACTTCAACAAAGAAAGATGCTTTGCAAAACTTGGAAGCTTTTCTCTCTGCCAAAGTATTACACAAAATGGCAGCAGTATATTCCAAATTGAGCCATCACGAGGCCAACAGAAGTCTAGCTCAAGAGATCTAACTTTCAAAAATCTCACCCCCATGTAGATTAAAAATACAATAGTAAATATAACCAATGCTTATTTTAAGTATTTGTTGTAATCTGCTTTGGGAGGTTTGCCTGAAAAGAGCTATGTAAGTACTTCAAACCAACAAAAATATTTTAATAAACAAATAAACATGTTTATACACGTAGGAAGCCAGCAGGTGTGGGGGCTTTCCAGTGTTTTGCACATGTATGTCTATCTGTTGAAAGAAAGTTGTAGGTGTGCCCTCAGTTGCAATGAGCTCCTGGTTCTCTGGTGGCTGACCTGGAAAAACTGAGCTATTATTTATTTATTTATTTATATCCCGCCCTTCCTCCCAGTAGGAGCCCAGAGCAGCAGATAGGCAGAGAGGTTGATGATGAGGCCTTTGGGGACATTATAGCTGTGTCCCATTCCCAAGGTGATAGCTCCCCTGATATAGTGCAGAATGAGGGCCTCAGGGAAGGAAAGCATTGCTCTGAGGAAGAGGGAAACGATCTCTTAGAATGGATCTATTCCTTGGAGGACAAGCAGCTATCCTCTCATGCTAAGGATACGTTTTGGGGAGGGGGACTGGGGGGATCCTGGTAGTGAGTGATTTAGATAGCCGGGTGTGTGAGGGGCATGCAGAGTGTGGGGTGATTTGACACGAAGGTTGAAGATGTCAGCCATAATCGAGATAGTCTGGTAGATAATGCTGTGGAGAAGTCAGTGGTTGTGGTGCATGTTGGCTCCAATGACATGGGCAATGTAGTTGTGAGGTCCTGGAAGCAAAATTTAAGTTGCTGTAAGTCAGGACCTCCAAGATAGCTTTCTCTGAAATGCTACTGGCTCCACTCACATAGCCAAGTATTGTTAAATATAAAATAACCAAGCACATAGAAGAACAAGTCTTGCTAAAATAGAACCAGCATGGCTTCTGCAAGGTTAAGTCCTGTCTCACTAACTGCTAGAGTTCTTTGAGAGTGTCAATAAGCATATAGATAGAAGTGATCTAGTTTTGGACTTTTAAAAAGCTTTTGACAAGGTACCTCACCAAAAACTCCTGAGTAAGCTTAGCAATCATGGAACAGGAGAAGAGGTCCTCTTGTGGATCAGGAACTGGCTAGGAAACAGAAAGCAGAGGGCCGGAATAAATGGACAGTTATCCCACTGGAGAGATGTAGAAAGTAGAGTCTCCCAAGGATCGGTATTGGGATCTGTGATTTTTAATTATCATAAACAATCTAGAATTAGGGGTGAGCAGTAATTTGACAAGTTTGCTGATGATACTAAACTGTTCAAAGTTGTTAAAATAAAAAGGGATTGCAAAGAGCTCCGAAAGGACCTCTCCAAACTGAATGAATGGGCGGTAAAATAGCAAATGCAATTCAAAGTAAACAAGTGTAAAGTTATGCATATTTGAGGGGGGGGGGAATTATTTCACATATACACTCATGGAATCTAAACTAGCAATGACTGACCAGGAGTGAAACTTTTGGGTCATAGTGGATAGCTTGATTAAAATGTCAACCCAGTTTGCAGTGGCTGTAAAAAAGGCAAATTCCATGCTAGGGATCATTAGGAAAGGTATTGAAAATAAAACTGCCAATATCATAATGCCATTAGAGAAATCTATGGTGCAGCCATATTTGGAATATTGTGTACAGTTCTGGTCGCCTCACCTAAAAATAATATTGTAGAGTTGGAAAAGTTTCAGAAAAGGGCACCCAGAATGGTCAAGAGGATAGAGCAACTCCCCTATGAGGAAAGGTTGAACTTTTTAGTTTAAAGAAAAGGCAAGTAAGAAGTGACGTGATAGAAGTGTATAGGTTTATGCATGGCATAGAGAAAGTGGATACAGAAAAGTTTTTCTCCCTCTCTCATAACACTAGAACTCATGGACATCCAAGGAAGCTAATGTTGAAAGATTCACAACAGACAAAATAAAGTACTTCTTCACACAGCACATAAGCTCCCAAAAGAGGCAGTGATGTGCAACAACTTGGATGGCTTTAAAAGAGGATTAGACAAATTCATGGAGGATCAGGCTATCAATGGCTACTAACCCTGATGGTTATGCTCTGCCCTTCACAGTCAGAGGCACTACACTTCTGAATACCAGTTGCTGGAAACTGCAGGAGGGGTCCTGCTTGTGGCCTTCTCGTGGTTTTCTGGTTTACCACTGTGATAACAGGATACTGGACTAGATGGGCCACTGGCCTGAGCCAACAGACTCTTCTTATCTTCTTTTCCACTTAGGATACTATTTTTTCACTTAGTCAAAATAAAAATAAAGCAAAACCTCTACAAAGCACTTTCTTAAGCTGCCCTTTATCCTTTAGGTTCCACTCTCTTTAAATCCCTGGTCCTAGAGGTATTCTAACTTATAGTAATTTAAACTGCTATTTTTTGTACCTATTCCAGATCTATATATTAAGTAGAATGTAATTCACTAATAGGCAAAAAACCCTTGTGGTTTAAGAAGGTACCTATAGCCAAGATATATTTCTATCAAGCTTTAAAAAGAAGGGAAATGGGGTATCTATAGTGAATGCACCAGGGGACCAGGAGACCTAAGCTCCTATCTGAGATATTGTACTGCCCTACAAATTTGTACAAATGCAAACACAATTTGGGTTGGGCTTTCATAGTTGAATCCACATCCTGTGTAGCTTGGAAGAATTTGGTAACATGCAGGGCCAGCTCCAGGTTTCTTGGGGCCCCTGGGCACAGGATGCCAGAAGGTCCTTTGGCCCCATCCTTTCCTTCTTAAACCACACCCCTCCATCTTGGCTCTTCCCCTTCAAATTAAAACAAATTTTGACCGATGTGACAACCAGTTATTGTCAAAATAAAACACCCACAAACTTTAGTATTCAATTAGGTGTCTTTTGAATTTTTGTCAACCATATAACTTAAATATATAACTTAATCTGCAATCCTATGCACACTTACCTGCCACCCTGGGCTCCTTTGGGAGGAAAAGTGTGATATAAACTGAATAAATAAATAAAATATACAGATTCATAGAGACTTCCATCTGAGTAGACATGTATATAGGATTGCACTGTCACATATTGAATTTGAGCCCTAACTTAGATGTAAACAGAAAATGTGCATATTAACATGCAAAAGATCCCTTGCTCAATCCCTGGCAAGTCCAGGTTGGGCTGAGAATATTTCCTGTCTGAAACTCTGGAAAGCCACTGCCGTTCAGCCTACAAAATGATGTGCTAGATTGGCCTCTGCAAATCCTCCTCATTCAGAATACCAAAATTCAAGAATTGGGAAAATAAAGAGTTTCTAGGTTAGTTAGCTTTTTGAGAGGGGTGGGTAAGGGAGGAGGGGAGATCCAGTTGGACTTTGCTCTCTCTTCAGGGAGCAGAAAGGAAAAAGGACGGGGTAAAAGCTGCTGCCACCACAGGAAAAGTTACTTTTTTGAACTACAACTCCCACCAGCCCAATCCAGTGGCCATGCTGGCTGGGGCTGATGGGAGATGTAGTTCAAAAAAAGTAACTTTTCCAAGCTCTGCGCCACCATTGGCTACAAGCAGACAGATCTGATGGGGTTTAAATTTATTTATTTTCTAAAAGGGGTGGGTGACAGACACCATTAGTGTATAGGTAAAATTAGGATTTTTGTCCCAACATACACCACTTTACACTTGCTTACACTGACCCAGATTTGCCATTTTAATGCTCATTCATCCAGTTTCGAGAGATGCTTTTAGAGTTCTTTGTGACCCCTTTAACTTTTAACTATCCTGAACAACGGAGTGTCATCAGCAGTAAATTTGGACACCTCAGTGTTCACCTCTAACTCCAGGTCATTTGTGAACAAATTTAAAAGCAAGACTGGGGAGTGGACAGCACTGAGTTAGGTACACCAATGGTTGGCAGGACTGGCACCAGGCATATCTGACCTTGGGCACCAGCCTGCCCCAGGCCAGCGGTGCCAGAACAACCCCCCCCATACAGGATGTGTGGAGCTAATAAACCTGCCTGCACATCCCACCAACTCTATTGCTCCTGTAAATGACGTGTGTGCCTGTCTGCCATCATCCAAGTTGGCAGTGGGGGCAACAGCCCCTTAGGGAAGCCTCTGCCACCATCTCGGTTGATGGCAGGCATGCGCACAAATCATTTACAGGAGCGATAGAGGTAGGTGGGGCATGCAATGCATGGCCCACACTGAATGTATTGGGGGGAGGTGCCTGGGAACTCCCTCTCTGTGATCTGCAGCAGGGTTGGGATCCAACGCTTCCGCAGATCGCAGAACGGGAGCGCTACCCTCCCACCCTAAGGAGGGGCCCGACCTGGCTGCCCCCTGGCCCCAGCCCTGATGGTTGGATTTTGTAAAAGGCAGTTTCATATTATCTACAAATCCTTCCCATTTGAAAGATATCACTACCAGAACTCAAGAATAGGGAAAACACTTTCAAAAGAGCAGCTGAAGTTTCTAGCATGGCTTTTTTGAGGCAGGGGAAGGGAGAAAAGCATATTGCAGACTTGGGCTCCAAAAAAAAGGGGAAAAAAGCAGAAAACACATATCGTCATTACCTCACTCACAACTTTGAAGCAGCAGCAGCAAAAATTGGTGGGGGTTTTTTTGGTAAATATTTTTATTTATTTTAAAGTGCCAACATGGCAAGCCAACAATCTTATGTAAAAGCAAGACAGTATGTCACAGTGAAACATTGTGTAGAGTGTGCTTTGTCCCCCCCTTTTTTTATAGGTTTTCTTAGCTTACTGCGTAAAGGGGTTTTGTGGGGTTGCTTGTTTACTTACGTAGTGCTTGCTACTTACTTATGCAACTTCCAAGAAAGTGCATAGCCTTTCCGCTCCCGGCTGCAGATCAAAGGGCTTCCTTCTGAGCAGAGCTGGAAGGAAGATTGGTAGCCTTGCAGTGGGCAACCAGTTCAGCTCCATACAGAAAGAATGTGTTCTCCGCTTTTAGGAGGCGTGTGCACAACAGAGAAATAAGCTGTTTCTGAAGTGAACCCCCAACTCAGTTCCTGTGAGTAGTAAGGAGGATAGTAAAGAAATCTAGAAGCCTAAAAAGAGGCAGTGTGTTGGCCAGGCAGGCGATACTTTTTTCTGATGAGAAGGTGGAGAGCGGCAGTGGCAGCATGGGCAGTAGTATCTGGCTGGCTTGTTTGGCAGGGAGGAAGCAACAATGTTAAGACACTTGAAATAGTTCAGATAATCACTTTATATATGTTTGATTTACTTTGCAATTTTAATGAAGTTTCCTATAGTAAATTATTTTCTTTTCCTTCTGTTTCTGTCAATAGTCTAGTCTAACCCCATGCTCAACACAAGCTTAAATTGATAGCTTAATTTACAGTAAAAAAAAAAACCTCCAAAAACAATTGTGGCATAATGGCACTGACTATTCTGCAGAATAATCTCCAATGGATATGAGGAGTGTCTCAGTTTGCATAAGATAAAATAGTGGGAGGTGAAATATTTTGTACACCGCCCAGAGAGCTATTCGCTATGGGCGGTTTAAAAATGAAATAAAATAAAATAAATAAATAAATAAATTTTCTAGCAAATTTCTAGGTGTGCTCTATGTTTTTAATTGACATTTCCTACCCTTCTTTAAGTGGGGTGGTTTAAGCATAGCAGGCTAAAGATATGCATCTTGGGCAGGCCAAGTTTGTTTTTTCCAACAGCTAGATTCATTGCTTAAGTAGCAACATATTGTAATCAGTCTAATTTTACATCAAACTGCAGTTTCAGATTCAACTGTTAAAGCACCCAAAAACAGAAATAGAGCATAACCTCCAGTTGGAAACACAAAAGGCTATCTTCACTATCATATGACATTGACCAATAAAAAGGCTTTGAAATTAATAAAAATAAATTTGACAAAGATTTCTGGGATGAATAATGAGAAATATATATTTTTAAGGCTAGATTCTCTGAAGAAACAGTAGTAACACAGAAAAGAAGCAAAGTAAGAAGAACATCAACAAATATACCAAAACTATAATTCTCCATCTTTGGCGATGCAGTCCTAATTGCTATCACTCACCATATGATCAGAGGTATGTTACCAAATTCTTCCAAGCTACACAGTGATACTGGCAAGGCTGCCTCCCTTCTCGTGAATGCACAGGGTTGAGGGTTTTTGCTTTCTCCCTTCCTCCGTGTCTACTTAGAGTCCTTATATGTTGAAAGTTAGTTCACCTAAGCTCACAGGTCACCAGCAGTTGTCAATGTAGGTGGAGGATAGAGGAGACCCCACTCAACAATTCTTGAGTCTTGGGAGGTACTCCTCTGCAATCATGCTTAGGACAGGTGAAACTGAGCTGGGGGGGCAGAGAGGCGGATGAAGAGGGAGGGGATGAGATTGGGTGGGTGGGCACTGGGCAGAGGAAAAGCCCCTTTCCTTTCCAAAAGGAAAACATAACAGGATCATTATTTTGGGTTTTCCCCCACACCTTTTTATTCTATAGCAGGCACATGTAGTCTCCCACCGAAACGGTCCCTGGCCACATCTACACCAGACATGTATTCTACTTTAAACAGTCATGGCTTCCCCAAAGAATCCTGGGAAGTGCAGTTTGTGAAGGGTGCTGAGAGTTGCTAGATGCCCTATTCCTCTCACAAAGCTAAAATCCCCAGAAGAGGGGCTGACTGTTAAACAACTCTGGCCACTGGAGCTGTCAGGGGAATAGGATTCATCTAACAACTCTCAGTACCCTTCACAAATGTCACTTCCCAGGATTCTTTGGGGGAAGCCATGACTGTCTAAAGTGGAAAAATGTTTGGTGTGGGTGTGGACCCTGATTAGCCAAACCAAACAGCAGTTAGTCTGGTTTTTAAAACACTGACAGTTGGTTCTTACTGGGCATGCCTGTGCTATAATATACAGCCACTCTCATAACATATTTTAATAGATTATAAGGATTCCAGCTCTTCAAAATAAACAACACTTTTAGACATTAATAATGGTACTGATACAAGCTAACCCAAATGTAAACCCCGTAATATAAGGCATATTACTGGGAAATCAATTTTGGGGATTTTCTGCTCATTTTATAGCAGGGTTTTTACTCAGCTTACAAAAAATGTTATTTGCCCAAGAATACTTGAACACTTTGGCATTAAGTCAATGTATACTCCAGAGTTTCAGGTATACAAGGTTTTAAAAGCTGTTACCTGCTACTAGCTTAAAATAGCTACTAACCTGACCTGGGCAGCAAACATATAATGTATATTGGGAGCAGAAAAGGAGAGTGTATGGTGGGTGGGTGTAGAAAGACTGGAAGACGCGAATATGTATTAGTGTGAATTAGCTACTAAATGAAATGGACCTTTTACACACAAGTTCAGCAAAGGCATATTTGGGCACTAATATAGAACTAGTATAATATTAACTAATAGGCAAAAAAACCCTCTTGCAGTTTAAGAACATACCTATAGCCAACAGATATTTCTATCAAAATTTAAAAAGCAGGGAAATCGGGCAGCTATAGTAAATGCACCAGGAGAGCAGGAGACCTGATACCCTATCTGAGATATTGTACTGCATTACACATTTGTAAAAATGAAAACACCATTTGGGTTGGTCTTTCACAGTCCAATCCACTTCCTGTGTAGCTTGGCAGACTACATTTCCCAGGATTCTTTGAGGGAAGCCATGACTGTCTAAAGTGAAATAAAGGTCTGGTGTGGGTGTGGCCCTCTGATTAGCAAAGCCAAGCAGCTGTGAGTCTGACTTTTAGAACACAGTTGGCTCTTACTGAGCATGCCCGGATTTATCATTGAGTTCAATGCTAAATTTCTTATTTAATTAAAAATCAGCCAGGCATTTTTTAAAACTTTTAAACTGCATAAGATGAAGGTCAAAGTATGGGGCAAGGTCAGTACTAGGCTTACAGGTACTCTGTGAACATGGCAGAGTTTTAATTAATTTCAACAAATTATAAGAACTCTGACAAAAAAGTCTAACAGGTATCTGAATTTTTTCTCTCTCGTTTTACACTTTGAACTCTCTATTCTCTCTTGAGTGTTTTGTGTATTGCCATGAAAACTCAGCGGGTTGTTAAGCAAGCGTTTATGAGTTCAGGATTATAAGTTCTGTAAGGTTTTGTTTTGAAGTGAGCTTATGGGAAGCAGCACAATGACATGGGGGGTATTTTCAATTTAATAATATGGAATGTGAAAAGTCCATGCTGGCTATGGTATACAGTCACTCTCATGACTGTATAATTATTTATTTATTTATTAAATTTATTAGTCGCCCATCTGGCTGGTTGTCCAGCCACTCTGGGCGACGTACAAGATAAAAAACAATACATTAAAACGTTAAAATTTAAAACCGTAACAGTAAAAACCTAACCCACCCCAAAAGCCTGCCTGAAGAGCCAGGTCTTCAAGGCCTGGCGGAAGCTCATCATAGAAGGGGCATGGCGGAGATCATTTGGAAGAGAGTTCCACAGGGTGGGGGCCACTATTGAAAAAGCCCTCTCTCTAGTCCTCACCAGTCTAGCTGTTTTAACCGGTGGGATCGAGAGAAGGTCTTCTGAGGCTGATCTTGTTGAGCGGCATCCCTGACGATGCTGGAGGCGCTCCTTCAGATAGACTGGGCTAAAACCGTGTAGGGTTTTAAAGGTCAAAACCAACACCTTGAATTGGGCCCGGTAAATAACCGGTAGCCAGTGCAACTCCTTCAGCACTGGAGTGATGTGATCTTGCCGGCGGCTGCCTTTAATCAGACGAGCCGCCGCATTCTGTCCCAGTTGCAGCTTCCAGACCATTTTTTTAACCATAATAGCTTCCTTTTATCTCAAGCATGGGATGGTTGTTTTTACAACATCCACGTTCTTGCCTAAATCAATGGAATATGGACTCTGTTGATTTGTGTCGGAACAGAATCAGCAGATACCTTTCAGGCTCAGCCAGGCTTACAGCACTAGTGTACTAAGCATGCACTTTGACCTAGAACATAAACCTTTAAGAGCTATAAAGGATCTCTCTAGTGAATGGCCTTGGAACACCTGATTCTGAAGCATTGCTGAAGCTAAGAAGGGTAGAAATCTGATCAGTTCTGAGTGCCAGACCAAGGGGAGACCCTTTTGTAAGAAGAGGTTACAAATAAATAGTATTCAGGTTTCTAGCTACACTTTAATGGATATAGCTCAACAATACAAACAGCCATATTAGCTACTCACATAAAATATTTTAATCCTTTCCCCATCCTTTAAGTACAAAGTTAGCTTTGTTTGGCAAGGGTAAACTCCAAAGATTGAATGTTTAATTAAGACGTCTTCCCTAACCTTAAAAGAAAAAGGAACAACACTAGCAATCTTACTGAAGTCTCGGAGGGAAGAAAAGAAAGGAAAATGAGAATAGAATGAGGAAATTGCCAAGGATTTATTGAAACTATTTATTCAAAGAGATGTCTTGTGGTGTGTGTGTGATTAGAATGATGAAACCTACCTGCTGCTTTCTCAACTGAAATTGTTGTTATTGTTATTAACCAACATCATCGGTATATCTATAAAGAGAAGCAGAAGCCAGCAGATTGTTTTATTTAGGAATATATTAAAAATAAATAGGAAGATATCATCTGGCTCAATTTTGAAAATAATAAAAACCATACATTTTTATATAGGCACCCCATTTTCTTACACTTCCATTAACTAGTACCCAACAGCATTTATTTGCACTGAAATCAAGGCACAGCATGCTAGTAAACAGAATGAATTTGCTAAAATTTATTTCCTTTTATAACCCCTGTAAACCAGCCAGTAAAGAGTTCTTTTTGTAACTTTTTATTACATTCATTAACAAATTTTCCATTAAATAGTATTTGCACCAAAGAAGAGCATTACAGTCTGAAAGGTCACAACTGAAAACCAATGCTAGTTTAAGAGTCTGACCATAGGCATGTTGAAATCCTAATTTGTTCAAAGAGGCTTGCTTTTTAATTTTTTTAAAAAAATATTCATTAGCCTGAAAGTCTTCAGGGCAGGACAAACATAACTTCAACAATAGATGTAATATTTTAAAAGTAAAACTAAAAACTGATTTTCAAATACACAGATTTAAGAATACATATAAAACTTTATTTGCTGCAGAATAGCCAAAAGCAACATTATGTTGAAATATACATCTACACACACGGCATAATTTGTAGATCCTTACAACTGGGTTCAAATTAGTAGTAATAATGTCTCTATGGCTTTCAGTTATTTATTACTACTTCTTAGCTAGTTTTTCTTCATTACTGACTGGTATTATGCCCATACATTCTTCTGGCTTTACCACACGGTGCTTTACAACAGTAGACCGGATAACATCAATGTCACGTCCTAAATGGTCCATCATGGCTGAAACAACTGTTGGTGGAGAATTGAAGTCTACCAGAAAATACCTAGAAAGACAGAAAAATACAATAAAAATAAAACTATAAAAATGCAAGAAAAGAGCCCTAGTGAATCCAATACAACGTCTATTTAGTCCAATACCCCATGTCCTACAGTAACCAACCATATACTTATGGGACGCTCACAACTATGACATGAGAGCAGTAGTACTCTCCTATTGCTGTTCCCCAGCATCTTCCTCTGATTCTGGAGGTAGTATATAGCTTTCAAGACTCACAGCCATTGACCGTATCCTCCATAAAATTGTCTAATCCCCATTTAAAGGCTTCTAAATTGGCATCCATCAAAAATACCAAAAATTATAAAGTCCTTTCCTTTATAATCACCACAGTTCCAAAATCAAATTGAGGTTGTCTGGACATTTGGAGAACAAAGTTCCAAGAAAGAAATACATTTCAAAGAGACTTTCTAGTATATAGGTTTTATGAATTTAGAGCAAGCTCCCAGAGTGCCGTTTTATTGTTGCTCTGTGCAGGGACAGAACTTGCATGTGTGACTCTAAAGAGACAATAAATAAGTCTTTGTATCCCATGCACTCCCCCCGCCCCAACAACTGGGGACCACCCTAATGTTACATGCATGCTACCAGGAACAGGTGTCCAATATCAGAGATTTATAGTTACATATTGCAAGATATGTATGTTTCCCATCCAAAATTTGTTCCGGCAAGAAGGCATTTTTCTATAAAAGCATAGCCACAAAAGCAGCAGGTATTAACTGTCCTTTTTTTTAACAAAAAAAGTTCAAAATACTGAGGACAGAAGTCATATCTGCAGACAGGCAGACCCAACTTAAGCAGTTTGGCATTCATTCAGCAGCTCTACATATCATACTATAGGTATCTGTGACCTTTGCAACACTGCAGTGATTTAATTTTCACACACTTCTAGTACTGCCTGAAATTCTTAGTATCGATTCAAATATTCTCCTGTCTTCCATCTTTACTTTGACAAATATAGTGTATACAGGCATACCCCACTTAACATCGCTTCACTTAACGTCGCCTGGCTATAACATACATGCTCCGTATGCCTGTATTTCTCCAGAAACGCAGCGCAGCAGCAGAGGCTTTAGTGCCTGGGGGTGGAAATAGACGCGATCGCGCCACCGCAAATCAGCTGGGAGGCACGATCGTGATCACCTGAGAGGTGCGGCAGCACAGCAGCAGAGGCTTTAGCGCGTGGGGGTGGAAATAGACGCAATCACGCCACCGCAAATCAGCTGGGAGGCACGATAGTAATCAGCTGGGAGGTGCGGCAGCGCAGCAGCAGAGGCTTTAGCGTGAGGGGTGGAAATAGACGTGATCGCGCCACCACAGATCAGCTGAGAGGCATGGCAGCGCAGCAGCAGACGCTTTAACGCGGGACTTTGAGGCTCCGCATGAAGGAGAGGTAAAAAAAGTTTTAAAAGGTAGTGCTTCACTTTAAGGACATTTTCGGTTTACGTACTCGCTCTGGTCCCATTGAGTACGTTAATGTGAGGTATTCCTGTACCTTGCACAAGAATATTTCCTCTTGTCTATATTTCTCATGTGCAAGCAAGAATTTGTCTCATGGGAGCAAAGACAGATTTTCAAACCTTCACTGTAATAATGAACACCCAAGTAGCTTCAGTTTTGAGGAAGGAATTACTGGGTTTGAAATGGAAGACAAAACCAGTGTCCACTTCCATTGGGAAGAAACAGTAATAGGATGGGAGAGATTCCCCCAGACATTTCTCACCTCTCTTGTACTACAAAATCCTTCCAGCAGTGTTCTAGGCAAGAGTTTGAAAAGAGCAACATGCATCTGGAAACTTGCTTGAAGGAGGACCAGTAATGGAAAGCTGGCAGACATGAGAAGGGTTAAAACACACATACTCACCACTTCTCCAGTCAAAACTGACTCTTTCCTTCCAAAAACTGTTTTTCCCTTACGGAAGTGGCCACTGGTGTTTTGCTAGACATGCCTGGGTATAAATTCAAGTGTAATCCTCAGAAAGAGAGAATAGTATCCTTGGAAGGTTAAAGAAAACATGTGAGTTTTAAATGACCAGCCAACCACAGCCACATAAATAGCTCGGGGGGGGGCAGCATTCTTTGATTTATGATGTACACAAACTGATGCAAACACCACCTTGGAAAAGGCATTGTATGTGAGAGGAACAAGTGGGAATACCTCTTAAAATAGTGCTGTTCGTTCTTAGTTTTTTAAAGTACTGTTAACCTGCCATTAAGATCAGTTAACACTGGCAGGCACTAGGACAATGCCTTTTCAGTAGTGGCCTCAACCTTATGGAACTCCCTTCTAAAAATGCGCAGATGGCTCCCTCAGCTCTTTCAAATTATTTTTATATGGTGTGTTATTAGTCATGCTGATTTATTGATATTTGATTGCTGTATCTCCAAAATGGTTTTCATACTGGCTTAATTATATTTTAATGTATTTTTGGTATTTAAAGTTTTATTATTATATTATTGTATTTTTATGCTTGAATTTTGTTCACTTCTTGAGTGGACAAGGCTTATAAGTATTTAAACAAACAAAGCTTTTAAAAAGTCTGCTGCTTTTAAAATATCTTTTAAAATTAAAAACTTCTAGATCAATTAATGTAACCCAATCCACTCAAGAGTGCAACCCTACAGATGATCCACAAATTAAGAATGTGAAGCTTTCAGTAAAAGCATATTTTAGCTATGTTATCATAACAATCATCTTGCAGAATCCATTACAACTCGTAATCACAAAACAAAAATTACAAATCTTAACGTTTTCCTGGAGGTTGTGTTCCTCTAATCCTGCCAGAACATAAAGCTGTAGAATGTACGTTCTAACTGAATGTACCAAGTCTGCATCCTCAGGTAATACTAATCATGCTCTCACAACATAGCCCCTTTCTACATTTTACTAATTTCTCTACTACATTGCTAAATGAGAACAGTGGGCTGCTTTCTAGCATGCCTTTTAAACAGAAATGGATTTTGTCCCCAAAAGGATGGTTTAGAACTTCACGTTTTATCCAGCTTGCATAGGCAGGCAGTGGAAATTTCCACTGCAGTGCTGTTGTTAACAAAAGACAATGTTGGGGGATGGGAGAGATGATGAGCTGCTGCTGCTGCTGCTGCACTGTCTTTGCCTTTTCAGCAGCAAGAAATTTTATCTGAAGATAGGAAAAAACACCAGCTGCAGCTAGAGAGTTTATTAAATGTATCAAACACTCCTTTCTTGCCAGCACTGGAGCGAGGCCATGGATCCAATAAGAATCTATGTTCAAGAGCGCCTGCTTCAGTCCTTTATAGCCTAAGTATGCCTGAAACACACAAGCAAGCAAGGAAGGAAGTAAACAGAAAAAGCAACTGCACTTTGGGAGGTGAGCTGAAGCTCAACTTATTTTCTGTTAATAGGCAATCAAGCCAGCAGCAATTGTATTTTGTACAACCCAGCAGCTTCATAATGTGCGATGCAGCTTCATGTTTCCCTTTATAAAGCAATGAGCTGTGAACAGGTATGCAAATATTATAACTACAGCTTCTCATGTGAAGTAACAGTACCTGGTATGTATGGTTTGGGGTTGGGAGGAGGAAGAAGAAAGGTGGTCGGGGAAGAGAAACACAGGCCAAGAGATATTTACAGAGATGCATCATTAATTTGCAGGCAAAATTGATGAAATACAACTCCAGCTCTCTGGATGTCAGCAACACCACCAGTATGGGGGGTGGGAGGGGGGAAAGAGAGATCCTACTGATTCATGCCCTGGTCACCTCCCGATTAGACTACTGCAATGCGCTCTATGTGGGGTTACCCTTGAAAACGGTCCGGAAACTACAACTAGTGTAGAATGCGGCGGCTTGGTTGCTTACAAACAGCCGCCGCCGCAATCACATCACACCAGTGTTATTTCATCTACATTGGCTCCCAGTTGTTTTCCAGGCCCAATTCAAGGTGTTGGTGTTAACCTTTAAATCCCTATACGGTCTCGGCCCAGTTTACCTGAAGGAGCACCTCCAGTACCACAAACTATGCCGGCCGACTAGATCAGCCACGCAGGGCCTTCTCTCAGTCCCGCCAACGAAAACAGCTAGGTTGGTGGGGACTAGAGAGAGGGCATTCTCAGTGGCGGCCCCCACTCTCTGGAACTCCCTCCCGTTTGATCTTCGCCATGCCCCTTCCCTGGATACATTTCGCCGAGCCTTAAAAACTTGGCTCTTTGGACAGGCCTTTGGGATCTCCGGGGTGGGCTAACTTTTCTGTGATTGTTTATTGTTTTTGTGAAAATTGTTTACTGGTTGCCCTATAGAGTTTTACGCCTGCATTAGTGTTGACTGCATTGTATTTTCTTCTGTAATTATATTGTATTTTATTGAATTTTAATATGTACGTCGCCTAGAGTGGCTTCGGCCAGATAGGTGACACAAAAATTAAATTTATTATTATTATTTATTATTCATTGCACACTGTAGTTATTTTGGTAATTTTGGTGCACTATACATAAAAGGTCATAGAACATTAATACTTTTTTCCTGCCAAAATATTAGTACTTTAAAAAGTTAACTGAAAATTTCACTGAGGATTTATTTCAGATCAATCAAATGGTAATAAAATAAAGGCTGGATTAAGATTAAAATCGTGGGATTTTAAATACATTAAACAATTGTATTTCTATATGGGATAGCACCAGAGAAGCACCTGGACCAAAGTTTGCTTTGGAATCCTATAAAAGCAGTTCTCAGCCGATCTAGTGTGACTAAGTGCCCAAGGGAGAACCTGGTTAAAACAGTGCCCAGGAAATGTCCGTGTTTTATGAAGAGTCAACTTTAGCTTTTCTACATGCCACCACAATTTTTAGCCTTCATGGGTGGGGGGGGAGCGAGGGGTTCTTGGGCTGAGCACAGCAAAGCTGATCCTAAGGATGAGGCTTTTATAGGGCAATACTATACCTATCTTACAGAAGTTCCACCTAGTTCAATGGGGCATATTCCCAGGTAAGTGAGTTTTGGACTGCAGCCTTTGTTGCCTTTTATATAACAACTTCAACTTAAGTATTTACGCACTTGGCAAAACAAACAACTTTACATTTGGAGTACACGGTGTATTCCAATCCAATGTGCTAAAGTTTTTTTTAAGGTTCCTTCAGCTCAGAAGAAGCAGGCAAAGTCTTTGAAAGAAAAGCATAGTCATCCCTAACAGCCAATATCAACTCATGGAGATTTCTGTCCAACTGAACACAAGTGTATTTATGTGGAAAGTCATCAAGAAAAATGCCTCATGCCAAGCAATAATTTCATGATTCAATGTGCTAGGAAACCTGCCATATGGTAGGCATTTATGTCCACAACTCAACTTTTAAAAAACCCCAAAGACATTGCCATGCTCTAGGAAAGAGGAAACAAGAGTCCCTTTCATACTGAACACCAATGACATATTTGTTTCAACTCAGTTTTCATGCCCTCAGCTTTTATAAAAAGACTTCTATTTTCTTTATATGGCTTTTGAAATAACATGGAAGGCCTTCTATGTTTGCAACACATACACAGGTAATTGTAACATCACTTAAACAGTTCCCTTTGCATGCTTTCTCCTCCTCTTTCTACACAAACTTTTTCTCTAGCACACAGGTACAGAACCCATTTTTGTATAAACGTAAGATGAACCCTGCTGGATCAAACTGATGGTCCATCTAGTCAGACATCCTGTTTTCCCACAGTGGCCAACTAGATGCCCCTGGGCAGCCCATACACAGGATGTAAAGACAATAGCACTCTACCACTGTTGGTCCCCAGGCAGCTGTTATTTAATGACATAACTAATTCCATACCAGGATAATGCATCATGCCTAAGAGCCAATGATAGACTTATCCACCAAGAATTTGTCAATCCTCATTTTAAAGCCATCTAAGCTATTTATTTATTAAAAATACTTTTAAACCAGCCTTTACCCTTCCAGATACCAGAGCAGTATAGAAACAGCATGACCAACAAATCATACTAAAATGAAATACAATACACACACCCAAAAAATAATCAAGTAGCTATCAATATAGATCCTGCATCGCTCAGCTATAATATTTCCAACCAGAATTTCTAAGCAAAATATTGTACTGGATGCAAGTACAGCAAGGAATATTATTAGCAGACTCCATCAAATGCAACCTTTATTGCTTGCCTTTTGGGTAAGTGAATCACACTGACAACCCATCTCCAGTTTGTGTTCATTATAACTTACAAATCTGTCTCTAAAGTGCTGCTGCTACCTAATCCTTTTCTCACAGGGTACAATAAATGAAAGAAAGTAGATGCACTTTACCTCCCACTGAAATCAAGTGCTCAATCAATGGAACTTAAGTGCGCTTAACATTTGCTGGATAGCACCAACAGATTTTAAGCAGACATGCAGCATCTCTCAGCTCTTAAATTTCACTTGCAAAACACTTGAACAGGATGCTATGTGTGGTGTAGTGGCTAGAGTGCTAGACCCAGGACTAGGAAACCAGGGTTCAAATTTCCACTTGGCCATGAAGTTCACTGGGTGAGTAATAATGTACACCACCTTGAGCTCCTTGGAGAAAAGGTGGGATATAAATGCAGTCAATCAATCAATAAAATACCATGACTTAAGTTTAACAGGAAGAATGCTAGTGGTAAACAAGTGGATTTTTAATGAACTTCATAGCACAAGCCATAGCACTTGTTGTCACGGCTTGCCTGCCAACAAATACAGTGCCTTGCAAAAGTAATCAGACCCCTGACTAATGCTCTCATATTACTGAATTACAAATGGTACATTGTAATTTCATGCTGTATGGTATTTTAATTTTGAAACACTGAAACTCAAAACCAATTATTGTAAGGTGACATTAGTTTTATACTAGGAAATGTTTGTAAGAAACATAAAAAACTGAAACATGATGCTTGCATAAGTAGTCAACTCCTGTGCTGTAGAAGCTTCCAGTTTACGCAGATGAAAGAAATTGCCCTATCGAGGACACAGTTACCTTACCATTGGCCTCCACCTGTGAACCATTAAAGTTGCTGTCACATTGTCAGGATAAAAACCCCACTGTTGAAGGATCATTGGTCAGGCTGTGGATCTGAAGGAATATGAAGACCAAAGAGCATAAAACCACTGTCACCTTACAATAATTGATTTTGAGTTTCAGTGTTTCAAAATAAAATATCATACAGAATGAAATTACAACCATTTGTAATTCAGTAATATGAGAGCATTGGTCAGGGTCTGATTATGTTTGCAAGGCACTGTAGCAATATTTCCGCACAATTCAGCAGATGATAAAAACACAAAGCAAACGAGGTTGTAAGGTTGCCCAGCATGTACACATGTAACAAAACAGCCATGGGTGCAAGAGCCATAAGCCAGCAGTATGTCTCATGCCCTATGTGCAAACGGTCCCAGATTTAGCCCCTGAGCTACTTCCAAGTCTATGCAGCCAGTACCAAGTTAGATGGTGTGACTCAGTGTAAGGCAGCTTCCTATATTCCTATCTCACGCATGACTACCCACATGCAGTTTCTTGTGCGCACAAATGCTTCCAATATAGAATATTTGCAAGATACAGTGTTTTGTTCTGTTCTTTGAAAATAAGCCATGAGATGTGCTTTCTTTAGCAACCTAAAGAGCCTTTTCTGTGGCTGTGCCCAGAATATGAAACTCCCTCCCAAAGGAGGTCTTTGCTTACTTTCAGGCAAGCAGTAAAAATATTTTTACTCTGCGCAGCTTTCAATTAGGTTTGATTCCACTCCTCCTGGTTTGTAATATATTTTTGCTCTGTTCTTAATTTGGTGCATTTTTAAAATTTGGTTTTACTGTGTTTTGTATGCCTCCTGAGGGTAAACGGTTAGGACGAAAGTTATAAATATGTTTATAAATAAATATTCACTAATAGGAAAAAAAAACCTTGCAGTTTAAGAACATACCTATAGCCAACAGAAATTTCTATCAAACTTTAAAAAGCAGGGAAACTGGGCAGCTATAGCGAATGCACCACAGAAGCAGAAGACCTGACATCCTTTCTGAGATATTGTACTGCCTTACAAATTTGCCTTACAAATTTACTGCGAGTAACATCATGGGTGGGGTGTTTCTAGGAGCCAAGCTGAAACTGTCTTAATTTTCTTTTCTTTTTGTCATATTGCCAAGTGGTGTAATGTGACCTGTTTAAGATTGTAATGTTATTATACAACCACAAGAGTGGGTGTATACTATAGCCAGTAGGGATTTTTCATGTTCTACCATGTTAAATGAAAATACCCCCCACACCCCTTTCTGGTGCTTTATATGGTCCTAATTCAAAACAAAAACTTACAAGTGTTATACTGTTGGATTCAGAATCGCTTGCTCTACAACTCTGAAAGTTTTCTTGGTGATACACAACCCCCCCAGGGAGAATTCACAGGTTAAAGTGAAAAACGGGAGAGAGAAAAACAAGAAGCCGTCTAGACTTTTTTCCTTGAGAAATTTTCATAATCTTTTGAAATTCATTAAAAATCAGAGATGACTGTAAGGTATCTCTAATCAAATCCCAGAGCTTGCCCCAAACACAGACCTTCATCTTCAGTAGGTTTAAAGTAAAAAAAAAAGGCATGGTTAGTTTTTAATTAATAGATTAAAAAATGCATTACCGTGGGTTATAACGTCACGCAGGCGCAGTAGAAAGCAGGAATTCTTTCATTTTACTCCCCTCCCCTTCCCCCTCCCCCCTCCCCTTCCCCCTCCCCTTCCAGTTACTTGGAGGAAGCAGGGGAAGTCTGCTCCAGTGATTGGTGGGCAACAGACATGTGAATCACACTGGCCTTCTGCTGAGCTTGCTCTTCCCTCATGCTCTGTGTGAGGAAGCACGAGAGAGAGAGAAAAATGGCCGGTGGAGGGAAAAAGCCAGAGGGCAAGGATGACGGAGAAGGCAGCAGCAGAATGGAGGTGAGTGCTGGTGATGTGTGTGTGTGTTCCCACCCCCGCTGTCTCCCGCAGCCTGCTCTTTCTGCTGGCTCAATCGCCCTGCCACTCCTACCCTTAAATGGGTTTATAAATGACAAAAGCTCAAATACTTTTTGTTTGCAGCGTGTGTGGCTGTTTGACCTGTGCTCATAACATTGTTGTAGTTATTTTGAGATTGTATGAGACTCTTTGTAACACTTTAATCCTGAATTTAGCTCTTGGTTCTTAAATCTCTCTCTCCCTCTCACATACACACACACACACACACACACACAATCATTAGTATATGCATAGTGCAGCAGTGGGAAGGGGTGGATATAGTGCTGGATAGGTTACAGCAGCCCTGCAAAGTAGCCTAGTGTGGCTGTACAAATATTGGGTGGGGGGCTGAGAGGGAGTTGTGTATGACAACCCTGAAGTGTAGTCCAGTGTTGTTCAGTCTCTTGGTTTTGTGTTTTTTCTTTTTTGAAAAGAACTTTTAAATTGACTGTAGCAGCAGCATTTATTTCTTTATTAAATTTATATCCCACCATTCCTCCCAGAAGGAGCCCAGGGCAGCAATGGGTGGAGGGATCATTGCTTTCCCACTCATGGGAGAAAAACAGAGGCTTCTTGTGTTTGGGTTGATGCTGGTGGGTTTATAAATGGGTTTATAAATGACAAAAGCTCAAATACTTTTTGTTTAAAGTGTGTGTGGCTGTTTGACCTGTGCTCATTGCTGTAGTTATTTTGAGATTTGATGCGACTCTTTGTTTTTAACACTTTAATCTTGAATTTAGCTCTTGGTTGTTTAATCTTAAATCTCTTTCACTCACTCACTCACTCACTCACTCACTCACTCACTCACTCACTCACTCACTCTCTGAAATTAGTCCTGTGTTGAAGCCCCCATCTGAAATTAGTGCTGTGTTGGCCACTATCTCCCACTTTTGTGAAAGCCTTTGCCGTATAGGGAAGAGGCATTTTCCTCTTCATCTTTTGCAGAGAACAGGTCTTCATCAAACATTTGCAGGGGCATCAAACATTTGCAGTTAGTGTAATACCATATTACACTAATGAGGTGGCCAAGTGGTTTTTCTGTTTGTGACCAGAAGTGCAGTAGCAAATTAAAAAGTGCAGGGTCTCTTCATGATAGTCACAGCCATGCCCCTCCTTCTTTTTTTGCTGCTGGGTTGAGAATAAGATCCTTTTTAATGCCTTCTCCTATAACAATAGACGTCCCTAGCTCAGTACTGACTGACAAGGTTTCAGATAAGGATCTCTCCCAGCCCTAATTGGAGATGCTGGGTATTGAATGTGGGAACTTTTGCATGCAAAGCATGTTCTCTGCCGCTAAGCCATGACCCTCTTGTAAAAGTAAAGGCATTCTTGATGGTAATATAACATTTAAAATACACTGCTGAACTATTTTGATTACTGCTGCTGCTAACTTGCACAGGATCCCATCTCTTACCTCCCAGATTAAAAAGCAGGGAAATTCGCTAATAGGCAAAAAACCTTGCGGTTTAAGAATGTACCTATAGCCCACAGCTATTTCTATCAAACTTTAAAAAGCAGGGAAATTGGGCAGCTATAGTGAATGCACCAGGGGAGCAGGAGACCTGACCTCCTCTCTGAGATATTGTACTGCCCTACAAATTGGTCAAAATGCAAACACCATTACGGTTGGTCTTTCACAGTCCAATCCATTTCCTGTGTAGCTTGGAAGACTACACTTCCCAGGATTCTTTGGGGGAAGCCATGACTGTCTAAAGTGAAATAAAGGTCTGGTGTGGGTGTGGCCCTGATTAGCCAAGCCAAGCAGCTGTGAGTCTGACTTTTAGAACACAGATGGCTCTTACTGAGCATGCCCGGAGTTACCATTGAGTTCAATGCTAAATTTCTTAAAGTAATTAAAAATCAGCCAGGCATTTTTTTTAACTTTTAAACTGCAGAAGATGAAGGTCAGAGTATGGGGCAAGGTCAGTACTAGGCTTACAGGTACTCTGTGAACATGGCAGAGTTTTAATTAATTTCAACAAATTATGAGAACTCTGACAAAAAAAAGTCTAACAGGTATCTGAATTTTATTTATTTTGTTTTACACTTTGAACTCTCGATTCTCTCTGAGTGTTTTGTGGAGCGCCCTGAAAGCTTAAAGGGTTGTTAAGCAAGCGTTTCTGAGTTCAGGACTGTAAGTTTTGTAAGGTTTTGTTTTGAAATGAGCTTATGGGAAGCAGCAGAATGGCATGGGGGATATTTTCAATTTAACATTGAGGAATGAGAAAAATCCATGCTGGCTATAGTATACAGCCACTCTCATGGCTGTATAATAAACACAGATATTTGAGGGAGGAAATAAAGAAAGTAATATCTCAAAATATCATCAACTTTTGAGTGGCTAGCATTTTAGAGCTGCATCTCTGCACTTATGTGCAATAGTACTGTTTGAATATCCCCAAATGAAAACAGATAATAAGCTGCAGCAGCTGCCCATCAAAGTATGCACATTTGTATTTTAAAATGCCAGGGAGAAAGACTGCAAATCATTATTCCGATTATTGAATGAAGTCTCTATGCAATCCTGGTTGCCTAGCAACATTTCTCCATACTTGTTGAGCTGCAGCTCTTTTTCAAAAGGTATTCTCAGGGAGTTTAACAGCAGTAACAAAACAATATTAAGCAATGATCCGATAAATTCTGCAGTCCATTCTCCTCTTATCTCTAAAGCATCTTAATTTTTAACATGACATGCAATACTTTCTTTTGTTGAAAATGTTTACCTTAAAATCAGTAGCTACAATAATCACCTTTCTTCTTATAATCATGCACAGTAATCTTCAATAATGATTGCACCATTAAAAACAGCCTCAAAAATATACTTTGGTTTGGATAAGTCATAGGGAATAAAATCCACCCTGAACTAGTACCCCAAAAGTGAAATAGTCGTCATCATCTTAAATTGGCTTTTGTGAAAGAAAAATGTTACCCTGGAATGGAAGAGCCTACATAAAGAAAGATAATTCTGAACGAAAGAAATGTTAAAGACATTTTAACTTCTAAATTTACAATACTGGGGGGAAAGCAAATAATGAAGAGTCAATGTTTGCATGCATTAACTAGCAGATCAATATGAACAATATTCTCTTATTTTGGAATTATTAAAAAACCTGATTCAAATGCTTTTCAGAGTGTTTTTCAGGAAACTCAGGACAGAAAGAGGCATATGTATCTAAAGTTACACTGATTTCTCAATGGAAATTAAGAGGCCTTTAACAATAATTTTTGCACTGGACTACAATCCAAATAAGTGATGTGTGTATGCAGGGAAGAGGTGCATTCACAGCTTTGGTTAATGACCACCCTGTCCCTAAGCAGTAAAGCCTCAACTTCATGCACTGTGCTTCTATATGCTCCTACCTTCTCTTTGGATTACAGACTTGAACATTTATTTTTTTAAAAATTCTATTAAACACTAGATACAAGGCTTATGAAGCTCATACCTTCCTCTGGTGTGATCTTCATTGTGCTTTAAGATTCTATATGGCAGTGCTCTTTCCCCCAAATTTTCCAAATTCCTCACCACTGCTCCTCTCTCCATCAAAGCTTCCACTGTGCGTTTCAGTGTTGCAGCTGTCTCAGGCTTTAAACAGAAAGAAGAACACACAAATGTGTTTATAGTGCAATTAATGACAAGTACTCCCTATACTTATCTGGCAAGAAAAGAATCAAGCTGATTAAAGAAGGAAGAAACTAGAAGGGGGAGAGGAATCTGAAATATTTTGAAGGCTTGATTCTTCTGTCACCTTCATGGGTGTTGTATCAGAGTATAACAATCATTAACAGCACCACTGTATACATGTTTCCTCACAGTTAAGCTCAATTCAGAGGAACTTACTTGGAAGTAAATGTTCATTTTTAACAGCATTAAACATCTTTAATACCCAGTCATTATTCTTCAGAAATACAATAGGGAAAGACATACAGAAACGTGTCACTTCTGAACTTTGTTTTATCTCCATCCATGTTGTAATTAACTCATGAAGATTGACCTATTATACCATGCAGGCTGATTATTTCATATTCCATTTAAATAGCATTACATTAGATGGATCTGTGGGAAAAGTGAGCATACTCAGAGAATGCTCTACAAAGAAACAAAAATGTTTTGAATTCAATTTTTACATATTTGTGAAAAGTATGTTTTGTTTTATGTTCTTAGGATGAAACATGTTTAAGAGAATCCTGATAGATCAGACCAAGGGTCCATCTGGCATCCTCCTTCCCACAGTGGCCCACAGAAGCCCATTATCAAAGCATGAAGGGGACAGCCATTTCCCACTGCTGCTTCTCAGCAACAGTTATTCAGCAGTATTAGCCAATCGCTAATATATCTGTCCTCCAAGACCCACCACCATATCTTGTGGCAGCAAATTCCCTTAGTATGCACTATGTGGAGTAGAACCTTTTCCTCTGTCCTGAAACTACTGCCTATTCATTCCACTGGAAGAGCTCTCTTATCCATTTTCTCATACTATTCACCATTTTATAAACCTCATCATTGTCTTCCCTTAGTATCCTTATTTCTAAACGTAAAAGCTACAAAAGCTCTATCCTTTCCTCTTTGGGAAGGTGCTCTAACACAGTCATCTTTTTGGTTGCCGTTTTCTGGTCATCCACATTTTCCATGTCTGAGATGGGATCACCAGAATAGTACACTGTATTCCAACCTTGGCTGTAATATAAATTTCTGTAGGGCACTATGACGCTGGCAGTTTCGTTTTCAATCTCCTTAATAACAATCCCAAGCATGGAATTTGCTGTTTTCACAGCTGCTACACATTGAGTCAGTGTTTTCGTTAAGCTATCAACCATAACCCCAAAATCTTCTGATTAGTCACTAACAATTCAGACCCATTCAGTGTACATATGACGTTAGGAGTTTCTGCTCCAACATAGACAACTTTACATTAAATGTCATTTGCCATTTTGTTCCCCATTCACCAAATGGAGAAATTTATCTGGAGCTCTTCATCGCCTGTTGGGTTTTTTTTAGCATCCTGAATAATCTGGTGTCAAACGTCACTGCTAGCACCAAATAGTTGGTGAACAAGTTACAGACTACTGGTCCTAATACTGATCCTTGAGAGGCCATTTCTTACTTTCCTCTACTACTTTTTAGCCCTGTAATTCTTAAGCCCCCCCCCAGCTTCTTAACCAGTTATTGCCATTTACTCAGGATCCATTAATGTACGAAGGAACCTGAGCAATTGTCTTTTCCTCATGCAATGTATGAAAAGATAATGGAAGCCAATGATCACCCACCACGGTAAGGTCTGAGACTCAGATGGCTTTTGGAATTCTTCGATCTCAGTTCAAAGATCTCCTTGTTCAATAGCCCCATGACAGAAGTGGGAAAAAGTGGGGTTGCTCTAGTCCTTCTGCTTTCAGTGTGCTTATTTCAGGTATTAAGTACAGGACCAAATTCATGTTCATGTGGATCTGGAAAACTGGGTGTTTTAAGTCACCTTCCTAGCACACACACCAGTTATAAGATCTCTTAATTTTTAAAATATTTATTATTTAATCTAGTTCTTAATCAAAAGTTGTTTATCAAGAAGTACCAATGCCAGCCAGTGTAGGTCAGGGGTTGCCAACTTAGCTCCATAGGTGCCCCATTGATTGCAATTGTGGGGTTTGGGGATTTTTTTTTAAAGAAAATAGCAATTGGGGGGGATTTGGGGAGTGAAATGGTTGGCACTTCCTTTGCCCATGGAGGGGCTTTTCTGAATGTGGGGGAGGTACTGTAGCATGCTGCAATAGAGAGATAGAGACAGACACCTGGACAGAGGGAGAGATATGTGTATGGCAAGTATGCGTGTGAGAAAGATGCATGTCTGTGGCCTGTTTGTGCATGCAACAGAGGGTGTGGTGTGGCAACCTTGTATAATTTTGCTGATACTGGGGAATGCTCTCTGTTATTAGACAGCAACAGCATTGTTGTGTGTGCAGGGGATGGGAATATATATTGTGTGATCTCCACAATGAAGGCAAGCAGGACATAGGTGACTTCCCAAAGCAAGTGTGAGGTTGTCTGGGGGTGGGAGGAGCAATGACTGTACTCTTTCTGGTTTTGTGTTATGTCATGCCCCCTCAGCAGCCATTTTGTGACTGATGCCCACAGAGCTTTCTAAATTCAAAATGTGCTCACTGGTCCAAAAAGGTTTGCAACCCCTGATGTAGTCTATACCAAGCTAGATGGACCAATTGTATAAGGCAATTTCCTATGTGGAATATAAATGTAATAAATTGTTGCAACAACCCATCCAACATATCTTTCAGAATCTTTGTCACAAAGTTCCCATCACTGATGGCATTGTTTTCACAGACAGTGTAGAATTCCCTTAAAATACAACATAACCTCTTGGACAACTTTTATCACCACAAAAGGCTTGGGATGAATGGAAGTATTTGTTTTGTCAGACACATTTTGTGGATGGTGATGTTTCCAAAACCAAATTCCTGATCATAAACAAATTTGCTTTGGTGGAATAATATGAAGGCAGGAACTGTGGGGTTCTCACTGACAATGGACTTGTCTGGTGCAGCTAAAGGATTGTTCTCCCTATTTGATTTTGCTATATGCATTTCATACCCTTGGCAACCAGCTTTGTAGAATACAGCTTAGCATGAAGCTTTTCCACTCCAAGAGACTCTGTGCATGTATATGCAGTGTAGGTATATGTGTGTTGGGCCAATACATGTGTGTTGATGCCCACACTTTTCCTTCGTGTCTGCCACCATATCCACAGATGGATTTGGAAAAAATGAACCGAAACAGCTGGAAAGAACTTTTTCCATTCATCCCAGGTCTTTACAACTATGGGATAAATATCAGTTTCAACAACAGCACTATTGTTTTAGGTATGTGGGTGAACTTGAGAACCCAATAACATGGGTAACTTCCATGTTCAGCTGGTAGAACAGAATCATAAAATCTGAAGGGAGGTTTCACAATAAGTTCAGCAGGCTTTTTTCATGTTAACTGAAGCCATCCTTATGCAGCTCTTGAACAAGCATGCTTTGATAAGCATGCTAACCATAGTGAGCCAATGTGGTATAATGGTTAGAGTGCTGGACTATGACCTGAGACCAGGGTTTGACACCCACTCAGCCATGAAGCTCACTGAGTAAGCTTGGGCCAGTCACAGTCTCTCAGGCTAGCATACTTCACTCGATTGTTGTCTGGATAAAATGAGGAGGGCAAGAGCCTTGTGCATATGAATGCAATAAATAAATAAATAAATTTGTTCTATCCATCAGGTGATGCATCTTCAGGGTCAACAAAAGTAAACCATAATAGCACTGATATTGAATCTATAGTTATTACTTGAAATATGTTGAACAAATATAGCCAAGGTTCCAAATTTACAGCTACAATCTTTGCTTGTTAATAAGCAACACAGCTGCAACTTACTATAATAGTGGCATACCCACCACATACCTAGCCAGGATTACAGGTAACTACACACATGCTGCCATCTGTAGTAGCTACACTTGGTTCTGCCATTTTACTGCTTTAACTGCTCTGTTCTTCTCAGCTGGGCCACTTATAATGCAGAAGGAGAATCTTATTCCTGCTTCATCTCATATCAAGCACCTTATGGTATTTTGCCAAATGCATGCATGGCTTTTAAAGACAAAAACAGAAGGCTTTATTTTCATGACTGTTTTGTCTACCATAAGGACTCAGAATTTCAGCTTTATGGGCCAGGTCACATTTGAACTCTTTCCAAGGTTATAAATATCAGTGGTTCCCAAACTTTTTTCCCCATGAAAATTGCTGGTGGTCTTGTCAGACCACTTAATGATTTTTCTGCTGGCTGTAACAACTGTAATGTGCTGTGCTAGTTGTGGTATGATTTTTAATTGTATTTTTATTGCTTCTTTTATTTCTTATGTTGTATTTTATTGTATTAAAATTTGCATTCCATAGAATTCATATTATAGTACAATAAAATACAATGTAAGAAATAAAAGAAGCAAATACAATGAAAAATCCATGTGAATATTTAATAAAGACATACTATGGACTACCTGAGGTTCGCAGACCACTGGTGCTCCACGGACCACAGTTTGGGAACCCCTACTATATATTATATATGCCCATCACTCATTACTGAAAAAATCAGCAGCAAAAGGCAGTCACCAAGGCTGAAAAACTGTTAATAGGTACCCACTTGCCATGGTTTGTTTTCTCTGCAAGGAGGACTTGTCAATGCTACACATACTCCCAGCACTAATAGCCTCTGACTGTTACTGTATTCCACCTACACTCAGTTGCTCTGGCTACTTACTGTTGCCCCACTGAACACTTGGGGAGGGCAGCATGGGGCAGGGACTAAATCACAGAGAGCCCAACTAAGTTATGGGGACAGGAGCAAAGGGGGAAAGCTGAATAGCAGCTGCTAGTGCCTAGAGTGAGTGTGATGGGTGTAGAGGACCCCTCCTTACAAGGAATGTGAAGCATGGCAAATGGATAAGAGTGCTAAATATGTTCAAGTCACGCCTGCCTATTTATCACTAGGTGAGGAGTGTGCCTTCATCTTGAGATCAGAAACAAGCCATGTATACATGTTGCCTCTCAAAAAGGCTGACATACAAACCACTCCTTAAAACAAAGCTTATCCGAAATGTACCATATAAGAGCATTTACGAGCCACTGATAATAGGGTAATTCATTGAATCCTTCACAATGAAAGGCACCAATCAACTGACTGAACTTAAAATATTCCTGGAAATTTAATTGATTGTCTAACATTTCCAAAGTAGCTTCAGATACTTGTAGTGTTTTGTACTTTTATTTAAACTTTGTACAGAAGTTTAAACATTTCCATACAATAACTTTGACAAGACAAAAGTTTCATATTCAAAAAGAATGTAAACTGTAAGAAATACAGTTTTAATTGTCCAAATACTCTAATAAGAGTTTTATTTTTAAGACTAATGCAGAAGGTAAAATAAGCATACAATATACAAATAATAAACACAGGGCTAGCAAGGAAAACTGAATTTTACATCAGAATTTACTTAATGTCATATTAGCAATGTTCTATACTCTGGATCAAACCATTTTTCTATGGCAAATTTATAGTTATGGATGGCAGCAATGTACAATTACGAAATATCAGTTTTCTTAACATTTCTAGATTTATGTTCCCACTATAAGAAGTTTTGAATATAGTGTCCTCTCTTGTCAGATCATGAACATTAAAAAAAACTTGACAGCTCTGGAATGAAGTAGGTTCATTGCATCCATTTGGTTAATCCCCCCCCCACAACACACACAAACACAAAGTTTGGTTGGAGTTAAAGACTTAACATGCTGCACAACATTGGTTTTTGGTCTGCAAAATATTTTAGTTTAATGTCTCTTTAAAAAATCAAAGCAATCGTAATTTATATAAAAGCTACAGAAAGTACAACAGCAACTAAAGCACTTCACACATCTCTAAAAAAGTATAATACTTATACCAAAAAGGTACAAGGTAGAAGCAGCATCACACTGACACTGTTCTTAAAACTAAGAATGAACAAAAAAGGATTTCTCTAGCATTATTAGAAAAGAATTTGCTTTCTTCTTGAAGAAGACTACTACTTTTTTTTGCACAGCAACTATTTTTTATATCCACCTCATTTAAAAGCATGTATTCTTAGACACAGTATTGTCATATGCCATCACCAGTTTTGCTCAGTGTCTGCCTTTGCCCAGTGAAGCTGATAAATGCTATGGAAAAGTAGTGTCACCAGATGTCACTACATAACATTTTGTATTAGATGCAATCAGAACAAAAACAAAACATTTAACTTTTAAACCAACACCCCCACATACCCCAGAACTATTTTTGTCAAAAACAAAAGCTATTTTGCCAACAAGAGTTTAAAGACCTCACAGTGAAATTAGAAATCCTAATTATATATACTTATATTCTAGAACTACTCTTTACCCTAGAGTTAAGAACAACACATTTAAAACCACTAAGTTATACACAGTATCTGTCAAAAGAACCTTTAAACATTTCACAAACCTTTGATTTAAAACATGTAACAATGTTAGCTTTATTTTCAAAACATTTACTTTTCAAACATTACTTTTAAGGGCACAAACATAACAGTATACTGAACACACAGTAAATATCTACATTTTAAATACATCACCCAATTTTACATTTTTTTCCTTAAAAACTGTATTTGCAAGTTCAATATGTATACTTTGGGGCAGGGAGGTGTCACACACATCCAATACATCACAATTTACCTTAGGATAAGGATTTAAAAATAAAGCTATGTGATTTAACACAAACACATTTTCCTGTCTACATTTTACAAGTAAATGATAGCCTACACTCCTCCCCCTTCCTTTTTCAGTAAGCTATTTTACACTAATCAAATTATTTATGAGGCACAGTACAAGTACCATGCTGGTATTATTGAGATGGTGGTAGCAGAAAAGGGCGGGAACTGTACATCACATTAGTCACTTAGCCTTCTGTTGCTTCTAGCTAGAAAGAGAAGAGGAAAAAAATGGCAACAAAGGGAATAAAAAACTACTTGCCAAAACAGAAGATATGCTTTCCCTGAAAACAGTGGAAAACTAAGGGTTTCATACAGCTTTCTAGATTATACTTCTGTTGGTTTAAACATCCAAATGATGTTTAAAAATATGAAATCATTTGAGTGTCTAAAGTAGGGCTTTGTCAAATGTCATGTTAAAAGTGATAAATTGCCACAGAAACCCAGAAGGAATTAGCACACATTTGGTCAGGTCCAGTGTTGGAATGCTTCAGTATTTAGTTTCAGTATTTAGACCAGGGGTTGCCAACCTTATAGCCACTGGGCACATTTGGAGTTTTGAAAAAATACTGTGGGCACTAGTCATAAAGTGGATGCTGTGGGGGCATGGTATAGTACAAAATAGCCTCCACATCTAAAAAAAAGAGCACTTACAACAGTCACTGCTTGTGCTCATTCACAGAGAAAATCTCTTTGCATCTCTGCTCTGTTCAAAATGGAAGGGTGGATGGGTGTCGAATCCTGGCATCCAGTGCAAACAAGAACTGACAAGAAGGGCAAACAGTCTCTTGCATACTTGTGGATTTTTGAATGGATATCTGAGGTCTTTCCAGCATCATTGGGGATACTGGTTGGCACATTGGTGCCCTCATGCATTGCACTGGCAACCTATGATCTAGGCTGTGGAGTCAGAGTCGTGGAGTTGGAGTCAGGAGCAATTTTGGGTGGAGTCGGTAGAAATGTACCGACTCCAATTCCGACTCCTTCATAAATGGCAAATGTATATGAACTAGTAATAACACATTTACTGTAGTAAAATGGTAGCACAAGGCATTTCATCACCACCACGTGAATCCAGAGCTTGGAAAAGTTACTTTTTTAAACTATAACTCCCATCAGCCACAGGGATGGTATACACAGAATTGTGAAGAATCAGCAAGTATTGCATCACAGATGAGATGTACTAACTTAATGAGGTTATATTTTGCTTCTAAAAGGCACTGTAACAAGCTATTACATATTTACTTACTTGCCTGAAAAGGAAATCATATAGTTACAAAATATTCTAAAAGGAATGTTCAGTAGTAAAAAGAATATGTGAAACCCAATTAAATTATGGTTCTTACAACCAAGGGAGGACTGAATTAGGAAGTGATGTTTTCATTATCTTCTGCTAAAGACATAAACAGCAGGAAATAGGGCTGCCAGGTTCCAGCCCCAGAGAAACTGCCTGTCACTTAAGAGCTGGGTTAGACAATCCAACAATGCTTCAGTCTACCCCAACCTGGTGCTCTCCAGATGTTGTGGACTACAACTCCAATTGGCCCCTGACAGCATAGCCAATGGCTAGAGATTATGGGAGTTGTAGTCCACAACATCTGGAGGGCACAAGGTTGAGAAAGATCGGTTAACAGAGGAAGAACCACACTGGGTCAGATCAAAGGCCCATCTAGTTCAGCTTCCTGATCTCACAGTGGCCAACCAGATGCCCAAGAGAAGCCCAGAAGCAGGATCTGAGTACAGCAGCACTCTCCCACTCATAATTTCCACAAACTGGCATACAGAAGAATATTGCCACAACAGTGGAAGAAGAATAGAGCCATCATGGCTAGTAGCCAATTATAGTTTTATCCTCCATGGATTCATCTAATTCTGTTTTAAAGCCATCCAAGTTGGTGGCTGTGATGTTCCTGCTTATAGTGTTTGTCTCGAGAGGGGAGGGAAGTGTTCTGAAAATGGGGGCTGTCTCTTCGAACCCCGTGTCATGGTCAGATCACTACCTGGTGAATATGGACCTCTCAATGCCGCACACCCTCCGCAGGGGACAAGGACCTATTAGGATGGTCCGCCCCAGACGCCTGATGGAGCCTAAGGGATTCCTGAATGCGCTGGGTGATTTGGAGCTGACTGAAGGACGCCCGGTCGAAACCCTGGTGGTGGAGTGGAACAGGGACATCACTAGGGCGATAGACCGGGTGGCTCCGAAACGTCCTCTCCCCCTGAATAGAACTCAGACAGCACCCTGGTATACACCACGGTTGCAGGGTCTGAGACAGGAGGTGAGACGACTAGAACGCTGGTGGCGGAAATCTCGCACTGAAGACGATCGGACACTGGTTAGAGCAGCAATAGCGGCCTACCAGGTGGCAACAAAGGCAGCAAAGAGGCAATTCTTTGCTGCCTCTATTGCATCGGCAGAGTGCTGTCCCAGGAGGTTGTTCCAAGTGGTCCGAAGCCTGGTCGG
The DNA here is from genome assembly GCF_030035675.1 of Rhineura floridana. NCBI lineage: Eukaryota > Metazoa > Chordata > Lepidosauria > Squamata > Rhineuridae > Rhineura > Rhineura floridana. Next base: position 101,610,611 of record NC_084484.1, read on the forward strand.
TCCAGTTGCTCAGGAACCCATGGAGCATTCTAAAGCCTCCTGTGACACATTTGCTAAACACTTTGCCGATAAAATCGAGCGCCTGAAGAACATGATTCTGTACGCCGTGGATACAGGAAGTGGGCCAGAGTCGGCCAGTTGCATTCCGGTCTGGTGGGATCGGTTTCAGCCTCTTCCCTCTGAGGAAGTGGACAAGGTGCTCTCTACTGTGAAGCCAACCACTTGTTTGCTGGATCCTTGCCCTTCGTGGCTCATCATGAGCTGCAAAGAGAGACTGGGCGAAGGGATCAAGGCAGTGGTAAATGCATCCTTGGAAAAGGGTGCATTGCCATCAGCCCTCAAGGAGGCAGTGATAAAGCCCATCTTGAAAAAGCCCTCCTTGGATCCCCAAGAGTTGAATAACTTTCGCCCGGTCTCTAATTTACCATTCTTGGGCAAGGTGATTGAGCGAGTGGTGGCCAAACAGTTACAGACACACTTGGATGAAGCAGATTACTTAGATCCTTTCCAATGGGGCTTCAGGACTGGACATGGAACTGAAACAGCCTTGGTCGCTCTGGTGGATGATATGAGGAGGGCGTTGGACAGGGGAGAATACACATTCCTCGTCCTCCTGGATCTCTCAGCGGCCTTTGATACCGTTGACCATGGTATCCTTTTAAATCGCCTTGAGGGATTAGGAATAGGGGGCACTGTTTTACGGTGGTTCCGTTCCTATCTCTCAGATAGGCATCAACGGGTAGCATTGGGGGATGAGGTTTCAGACCCTTGGCCTCTCAATTGTGGAGTGCCACAGGGCTCTATCCTCTCCCCCATGCTATTCAACATCTATGTGAAACCGCTGGGAGCCATCATCAGGAGTTTTGGGCTGCAGTGTCACCAATATGCGGATGACACTCAGCTCTATCTCTCATTTAAGTCCTCACCAGAGTTGGCTGTGAATACCATGTCCAAGTGCCTGGAGTCCGTAAGTGGATGGATGGGAGAGAACAGGCTGAAGCTAAACCCTGACAAGACCGAGGTGCTGCTTGTGGGTGACAAGGGAAGGTTGGGAGATTTAGACTTGGTGCTTAATGGGGAGAGATTACCCCTGAAGGACCAGGTCCGCAGCCTAGGGGTCATTCTGGACTGCCACCTGTCCATGGAGGCTCAGGTTTCAGCAGTGAGCCGGGCAGCTTGGTATCAATTACATCTGATACAGAGGCTGCGACCCTACCTTCCTGTGCATCTGCTCCCACGAGTGATACATGCCCTGGTCTCCTCTCGGTTAGACTACTGTAATGCGCTCTACGTGGGGTTACCCTTGAAAACGGTCCGGAAATTGCAGCTGGTACAGAATGCGGCGGCATGCTTGATAAAGCATAGCCATCACCGGGATCATATTACTCCAGTGTTGGTGGAGCTACACTGGTTACCAGTTGTTTACCGGGCCCAATTCAAGGTGTTGGTGTTAACCTTTAAAACCCTATACGGTTTCGGCCCAGTTTATCTGAAGGACCGCCTCCAGTATCACCAATTATGCCGCCAGACAAGATCAGCCTCACAAGACCTCCTCTCGGTCCCACCGGTTAAAACAGCTAGGCTGGTACGGACCAGAGAGAGGGCATTTTCGATTGTGGCCCCCACCCTCTGGAATTCACTTCCTTTTGACCTTCGACATGCCTCCTCCCTGATGGGTTTTCGCCGAGCCTTAAAGACCTGGCTATTCAGGCAGACCTATAGGATTTCTGGGGTGGATTAGTTTTTATGATGTATTAATTGAAGGATGGTTTTAGATTAATTGACGATTGTGGCTTTTTGATTTGTATATTGTATTTTATATTGTTGTACGTCGCCTAGAGTGTCCGTTAGTTCGGACAGATAGGCGACTAACAAATAAAATTTTATTATTATTATTTTATTATAGTGTAAATATGGTAAGTGCTGTTTATATAGAAGACATATGGTAAGTGGAGTGAAAGAGGAGGGGGAGTACATGAGCAGTAGAATGCTGGATGATTGGCTGAGCGTTTGAATGGCTGGAAGTATAAATGGAAGAATGACAGTTGAATCTGGGTGAATGTTAGTAGGGTGGAGAAGAAGGTGTTTGAGGGTGGAGGTCGGGAGTGTGGAGAAAGAGGGAGTTGGAGTTCTGATTAATAATAAGTCAAGTACAAAACAGCAATAGATGAAACCATACGCTTGTGAAACATTCTAAAACTAATCTTGTTATTTCTGATATTTAATAAATACTTATTTGGTTTACCAAAGGCCTGATCCTTGGCTGGGGGATATACATACCAGAAGGGAGGGCAAGGTAATTACCAAGGCTGAACAGAAACTGTATCTAATGGTGGCAGCGGTGAAGGGAGATATTGTAACAAGTCAAGTATCCAGAGCAACCCAGAGTTGTATGCGTTATCTATAAAGATACAAGGGGGTTGGGAACAGCATAAGCACGCAGTCACAAAAGTAACCAGCTAGAGAGAGACTCAGGCAAAGTCTCTGGGAGTATTGGTTATAGGACGTGACTGGTGGTGCTGCCTAGCAGGGGGATCTAGTGAGATCTGTGCTAGAGCGGAGTGAGAAACCATAAAAAGGACGGTCCGGACTGGTGGTATCCCTGGTGGTGCCTAGTGAAAGGCAGTAGCCACAAGCAGGTGGGAACCTGACAGGGAGAACCAGGGAAGGACGTCACAGTGGCCATCACCATATTTTGCATGTCCTGAAGCTTCCAAAATTCAGCTCCATTGGATGGCCCCGGATTCTAGCTTTATGAAAGAAGGAGACAGTTATATTGTAAACAAGTCACATTGAGCCTATGACTTGCAGAGTCCTCATTTCTTGTCTTCTACACACATATAAACCAGTGTTCCATGTTGGGTACAAACTCGAAACTGTGGTCAGTTCTTCTAACCAAAATTAAGGTAACGGTTTTGGCACGGAGACAGCCTTGGTCGCCCTGTATGATGACCTTTGTCGGGAGAGAGACAGGGGGAGTGTGACTCTGTTGATTCTCCTTGATCTCTCAGCGGCTTTTGATACCATCGACCATGGTATCCTTTTGGGGAGGCTCGCTGAGCTGGGAGTTGGCGGTACTGCTTGGCAGTGGTTCCGCTCCTACTTGGCGGGCCATCTCCAGAAGGTAGTGCTTGGGGAACATTGCTCGGCACCCTGGGCTCTCCAGTATGGGGTTCCGCAGGGGTTAGTTCTGTCCCCCATGCTTTTTAATATCTATATGAAGCCGCTGGGCATGGTCATCAGGAGTTTTGGGGTGCGTTGCCGTCAGTATGCTGATGACACGCAACTCTACTTCTCCTTTTCATCTTTTTCAGGTGAGGCTGTCGATATGCTGAACCGATGCCTGACTGCGACAATGGACTGGATGAGAGCTAATAAACTGAGGCTCAATCCAGACAAGACTGAGGTGCTGTTAGTGGGTGCTTCTCCTGACCAGATGGTGGATGCTCGACCTGTTCTGGATGGGGTTACACTCCCCCTGAAGGAGCAGGTTCGTAGCTTGGGAGTTCTTTTAGATCCATCCCTGTCACTTGAGGCTCAGGTAGCCTCGGTGGCACGGAATGCTTTTTACCAACTCCGGCTGGTGGCCCAGCTACGCCGCTATCTGGACAGAGAGAACCTCGCTTTGGTTGTCCATGCTCTGGTAACCTCGAAACTAGATTACTGCAATGCGCTCTACGTGGGGCTGCCTTTGAAGACGGTCCGGAAGCTGCAGCTTGTACAAAATGCGGTGGCCAGATTGATAACAGGGACTAGGCGTTCCGATCATATAACACTGATTCTGGCCCACCTGCATTGGGGCTGCCTATATGTTTCCGGGCCAGGTTCAAAGTGCTGGTTTTAACCTATAAAGCCTTATACGGCGCGGGCCCACAATACCTGGTGGAACGCCTCCCCCGATATGAACCTACCCATACACTACGCTCTACATCGAAGACCCTCCTCCGGGTACCTACCCATAGGGAAGCTCGGAGGGTGGCAACAAGAAAAAGGGCCTTCTCAGTGGTGGCCCCTGAATTATGGAACAATCTCCCTGATGAGGTACGGCTGGCGCCAACATTGCTATCTTTTAGGCGCCAGGTTAAAACTTTTCTCCCAGGCATTTTAATCATTTTAATTTTTAACATTTTAACATTTTAATATTTAGTATGTGTTGACAACTGTCTTTGATTCTTCTGGTGAATTTTATAATTTAAAGTTTAAAGAAAGTTTTAAGATAGTTTTATATTGTTTATATGTAGCTTATTGTATTTGATGTTGATTGTTGTAAACCGCCCAGAGAGCTTCGGCTATGGGGCGGTATAGAAATTTAACAAAATAAATAAACAAACCAAGGTATGAATCCATGGCTTGATATCCTGGTTTGGTTTTAGCTTCATTTAGAATAATCAGAACCAATCCCCAGAGTCTGTATACAGCAAGAAGTTTACCTTTCACTCCAATGGCCCAACAATCCACAACAATTACTTTCCAACTGCTGTGGTTAACCAGGACTTATAGGTACTATGAATTAATTTATAGACTGCTTCATAACATAATTCCATTGAAGTGGTGTACAAGATAAAAAAAGAACACACAAACACAAGTGCTAACAATAATAAACCCAATTCAACAAACGCTAAAAATAATAAAACCATCCATACAAACTCTAAACAAAAACATTTTTATCAGATATAAAACTGGTAATTCCATAAATGACTGGGTTACACCTCAGAGAAAGCTTATCTTCAGTAGGCACTTGAACATCAACACACTAGGTGCCTGTTTTATTTTGGCTAGTAACTGATTCCAGGGAGCAGGAGCTGCAACACTAAAAGCCCCGTTTGTAGTTGCCCTAGAGATCAAACAGCAGAGCATTAGATGACACTGCAACTGTTGCATACTCACTCACTATGTATCTTTAAAGTGACAGACAGAGTCTCTGTTTTGGAACCTCGCAAGGAGAATAGCTGCCTAAATAGAACAGTTAACAATGCAGGCTACACAAACCATGTACAGATAGTTAGGAAAGCAAAATGGAAGGTAACGTTTTTGTATGGACTTTGGCAATTTTTCCACTATTGTTAAAACTGTGAAATGGTCCAATATTTAGAGGATTTTATGCACGGCATTGTCACTTGGAATATGGCTGTATTGCATTAAGAGTCAATTTAAAATAGATCCAAAGCAAACTCTGCCATATACATACATAACACTGCATAAACATTAAATAACTTGGAATTAGGACCGAGGGAGTATTAGACATTGCTATTTTAATGTGCCACTAAGGCCTGGAACATGGCTTAGTTTATACAAGGCATCTTGGAGAGGAAAGCTGGGAGCCAAACAGATCCGAGCTAGCCCACCTGCAACATGACAGCTGGCAAATCATTCAACAAAGCCATCTCTACAAATACCAGAAAACCAACGTTCCTACACTACTTATCAACAATGGTACTTATCCACATCTCAAAGCTTGCATCATTCATTCCCTTTGGCCCTGGAAGGCCTCTAGTTTAAGCTAGCTCTTGGTCCAGTGCACAAGGAAGCTCTCAGTTCATCTAGTAATCAAGAACAGAGGCAATCTAAACCAAAGTCTCTGTAGTACATTTATACAGTATGTTGCTTCTAAAATTGTATCAGTTATACAAAGTTAAACTCAATAGTTGAATAGAATACATGTACCTCTTCCATTCATTTTCTACGTCCGCTTAGCAACAACTGGACACCTTAGTAAGCAAGTTGTTCCTGATATTATGGGAGAAATAAGAGCAACACAACTGAAGATGGTAGCAATCAGCATTTACCCAATTTTATTTTTAGTTGTTAGTTTTAGTTGTCTAGAATATTGTTGTCAGCAGTTTTGTGAGCCCTTGCAACTTTAGGATTTGCAAGGTACAACTATTTAAAAAGTATAAAAAGGGATTATTAGACATGGGATCTCAGACTTCAGTACTGCACCCTCTAAGTATTACAGGAATACTTTTTATTAAACTGGAGTGTTCAGCTCTAATCCTAAAAACTAGGGCAAACTCTGCTAAGCTCAAATTGAATTGGGACCAGCAATTACAAATGACTTGCAGAATGGTCAAGAGTTCTCCCCAATAATTCTAAATTTGCTTTTAATTGGCATCTCCCATGGTTCCTGTAGTCTCCATTACCTTGTGGCTGACAATGCTCCAGCAGGGAAGTGTATCTATCCTCCTCCACACTGATATGTAAGCATTCACGGCACAAGGATTTCTTTTTTTTTGGGGGGGGGGCTCTGCTCTGATAATCAGAGCCTTACTTTATTATTATTATTAGATTTATATCCCGCCCTTTCTCCCTGTAGAACTTCTGTATAAAATCTTTATATAATATTCTTCACAATATCTGTAGGAGACATGTAGCCTCAACGTGTAACCTATACATGCCTTGGAATCAAAAGGAAGTGGTGTTTTTAAAGAGGAAACCCTAAGAAGTTTTATTCTCTCTTTTTATTCCCACCCAGCCCAAAGAAAAATAAACTCGCATACAATAGAAAAAGTTTGCAATATTACTTTGACTAATTCCAATACAGACTCATTGTTATCAAAGACTTGCGCTATTTGTTGTTTCCACATCCAACTGTCATCTGTTTCAGACAAATCATTACACAATAAATACTTTGTGAAGGGGTGCTAGGATCTTTCTTCTTGAAATATTCACTTTGGGGAGCAATTGTAATTCTATGCATATATTAATGGGCAAAATTCAAATATAAAAAAACTCCAGATGTGCATGAAGAGTATTTGGTTTCAACGTACAAGTCAGACTCCTTCCCTCTCCATCATCTGGGACATTCTTTCTGCACTGCTTTGAAGGCCAAACCATGATATCTAGCATTTGTCATTTGCAGATCAGACCCAATGACCATTAGTCATATGCAGGAGCTGGGGCCATAGATTTCAATTGGCCTACTCCAAGTATGACTTATTTGGATCTCATCTTTTATTTTTATTTGAACATGGTGGCTTTATTCATTGCCATTAACATACTTCCAACCTATAGCAAGACTACAGATTGTTGTTTTAAAATATGTGGTTTTATATAGAAAGGAGGAAAGGTCATTGTAGATTTAGCAAAATTTCTGGCCATTTGAAATACCAGAAGTCAAGTAACATTTATTCAGTATATTAGATATTTGTTGGGAACATACCCAGATCTGGTGTTTGAAGAATAATGGAGAGAGGGGGAGAAAACGTAAACATGTTGTTTGATCAGGATACCAAGAAGATAACATCTTCTGACACTCAAGAGTACTCTGGAATGCTCTTTATAATGTACTGTTTATCAATTTTAAGTGCTAATATTACATCTTTAACACCATTTTCAGTTTTGCTGGACCTCTGACTAGGTGCATTAATATTTTACCTCTTAACACACTAATTTCTTACTTTGGTATACTAAAACCCAACGTATAGTACTGCACAAAATCCCACAAACATTTTGCATTAAAATGGAAATGCTAAGATATAAAAACTCTAATGATTTTCAAATTGGTTGAAAAATAATTTGACTGACAATATAGTGTAAAGGATGCCTGAGATGTAAGACACAAACACACACACATAAATATTTCTCCAAGGTCCTCTATCCCTATGTCTATATGTCTGACCAAAGCCTTATGATTCTCACTTGTTCATACAGAGAAATAAACAAACATGAATATTCCAAGTGAGCACACACAAAATAGTCCACTGTTTAGTAGTAATTTAACTTTTGGAGTCTCTTCCAGCATTTGTAGACAAATACTTTTTTCTTCCTCCCCCGTATCTTTAACTCTATCGTTCATGTTTTTGCTTTTAAACCCACAGAACCAATCTATGAATTCCCAGTGTTTAGCACTACTCTCAGTCTCTTCTTCAGTCTTCTTTTTACCCATAAGAGCTGCCTGTCCATTAGAATAACTATCCACTGGAGTCTCAACTTCAGAGTTACTTATCGAAATCACTGGATTGCTGTCATCTCTGCAAGTAATTAGGAGATTGACATTTTCAGGCTGATCATTTTTAACATTTTCTTCAGATTTCCCATTTGAAGTGATATGATTGGGTGTGTCATTGTATTTTAAGATGGTCTTCTCTTGTGCTTTGAATGAATTGTCTGTTGAAGTGCTTTCTTGTACAGTCCTGTTTTTCACAGACCAGAACGTTGTTGTCCGAATTTGTTCATTTGAAGGTGGTGTTGTAAGCAAGCTTATTATTATAGCCACAATTCCAGTGATCCAAAACAGTGCAGTAGCTACATACATGTAATGGATACTTTTGATGAAGTATGGTCTGGTATCTGGTTGGTTACATTCAGGAACACGATAGACAAATGCCAGTATCAGTCGTACAGCTCCAAGCACAAATCCAACCATTCCACCAAAGAAGGCCCCTTGCTCATTGCAACGCTTCCAAAATACGCCCAACAGAAAAATAGCAGCCACTGGTGGAGTCAAATAATCAGCTACCTCTTGTATATAGAGATACATTTGGCCTCCTTGCATTTCTACTATTATGGGGACCCAAGCAATGCTTATTGCCACCATGAAAGCAACAAAAACTCTTCCAACAATCATCAGTTCTTTAGACGATGCATTCTTACGTATAAGGAGCTTGTAGACATCAAGAGTGAATATGGTACTGGCGCTATTAAAGATAGAATCCAAATCACTCATTAGTGCAGCAATCATTACAGCCATCATAAGGCCTCGCAGGCCAACAGGAACAAGCTTCATTACCAAATGTGGATAGGCAATGTTGGAACATCCAGCTCTGCTTCCACAAACTTGCATACAGTGTTCTGGATTGATACATGCAATATCATCTACAAACAGTATTCGTGAAATCATACCGGGAACAACTATAAGGAACATTGGCAAAAGCTTTAAAAAACCTGCCATTAGGGTGGATCCTTTGGCATGAGCAATGTTTTTTGCTGCTAAAACCCTCTGAACAATGACTTGGTCTGCACACCAGTACCAGACAGAAGCTGGTGTCTGTCCCAAAATGAAACCAGGCCATGGAATATCTTCATCAGTTGGTTCACGCAGCATTCTAAGTGAATCAGGCTTTGGATCAACGTGACAGGAATTTGTATTGGAAAGGTTATATTTCAACAAGATCGATGTAATATTTGGTTTTGCCAACATGTATCTTCTTTTAACCTCTTCAAACCCACCAACTTCTATCATACTTATAATCATAAGTGTGAGGGCACCAAAAATCATAAGCAAAGCTTGAATAGTGTCTGTGTAGATAACTGCTACGAGACCTCCAGTCACAGTCAACAATGCAGTCATTCCAATCAACAGTATTACTGACAAATAAATATTCCAGCCTAGTGATTCTTGAATAAACAATGCACCTGAATACAAATCTACTGAAAGTTTGGTGAAGATGTATAGAATTAGAGACAACACTGCAAAGTATACTTGAATTCTATGCCCTCCAAAACGTTTGGATAAGTATCCAGGCATGGTGTATATTCCAGAATGTATGTAAACTGGAACAAAGATCCATCCTAAGAGCTGCAAAAGCATTAAGGCATTGAACTCCCATGCCCCCACGGCAAATCCACTTGCTGCTCCAGATCCTGCAAGCCCAATGAAGTGTTCACTCCCAATGTTGCTCACAAACAAGGAAGCACCAATTGCTATCCATGTCATAGATCGCCCTGCCAGGAAGTACCCACTCACAGTGCTTCGATTGTATTTCCACATGGCAAAAAAGCCTATGCACAGCACAAGCACAAAATACAATGCCACAATGGCAATGTCTACTGGTTCCAAAGCTGCCCTCATTTTTGTAAACCGGGTAATTTCCAAAAGCTGATGTCCGGTCACAGACCCCAAGCCTTAGTAAAAGAAATCAGTTTAGTTTTACAAATACTGTGGATCAAATTCTTTGTCCATTGGTTTGCTCTCTTGAAGGTAGCAGTTGTGGTACAACTTTGAGAAGACAAAAATTGTTGTCTCTGCTTCTTAAATATTTAGCACGCACTTTTATTCGCCAATCCACAAGAGCATCACCATTAACTTTGTTGATGTAGGAGAAATTCTTAGTTGCAGCTAAGTCTAGTGAGGCCTACTGTACCAACCCTGCAAGGCAGCAAAGACAAAAGATAAAGATTGAATTAGAGAAGGCTTTTTACTAAGAATCAGAAAAAAATGAATTCTGTCATAACAAGTAGCTGAATAGAGCTTTTTTTTCTTTGTAAATATTTTGTAGAATTTTGCATCAGGCAAAAAATACATTTCAAAGACTATAAACAGAGTTCACTAATAAGCTAACAGCATGTGTACTGTTTTCTATCAACAAGATGGCAAACTTGTAGCAGTATGTACATATGTATCTTCCTGGCCAGAGAAATTCTTTTTTTTTCAGAATGATAAACACACAGAGACACTATTAGACTTTATTCAGGCTATATGCTATAACATTACATTTACAATTCATTTAAATTTATCACCAGTTTCCAAACCATGACTTTGTGGTCAGTCAATGTCAATGTATAATGCTATGCCAACAGATTATATATACAATACACCACTGTGTCACATTTACAGCAAAAGTTTTACTGAGTGGCAACTTGCACACTATGTTCCTTCACCCATACATTTGCCTCTCCAAACAGTTACCACTAATGCGTCTACTACCCTTCCACTAATTAGAGAAAAGTAGTGTTATGGCACCTACACACATACACAGTCTCTGTCTGAATCCAGTCTTCCAGAGTTATTTCAAAGCCAAGAGCAGAAAAGCATACATCCACACACATACCATAGCATTGTGCTACATTTCTCCAACAATAATGGTCAGAGAGTTGCAAAAACACAACAGGAAGGGGGTAGTAGCCTAGGGGGGAGTGTTGGTGAGGAGATAGGATAAGAGGAGCCTAGACAATCCAGCGCGCAAGTGCCTAGAATTTATAAGGCTTGAGTGACCAATCTGTGGCACAGGCACTAGAAGTTTATAGTATGACTGGAGTAGGAAGACTCATGCTCTGAGTATGACACAAAATAGGATCTACACCACCATGTGCCTCTCCAGTGCTGCACAGCTCCCTTGGTTAGTAGTCTAGAGGCAAAATCACATCATGGCATAACAGGGCTGCATAGATATTGCAATGTGCTGTAGAATTACACAGTCTCTTACTGTCAACATGACTTGAATAATATGTACAAAAAAGGCTGGGCACAACTGCTGTTAAAAATGGGACAGGAGAAGGCAGAAAGGCTGGCAAAAGTTAGTTTTAGCATGGAAACCTAAGTTGGTTTTTATCATGTTCTGTGCCACTACAGTGCCACTTTCTGTGGTAAGAATATTTTATATAGAATGTAATACAATACAGCTGTCCCTTTCTTCTGCCTTTACAAGTCTCCCCCTCCCCATGTACCTATCTAATTATGACCCATGAGTTGTATCTTTGTATGTTTGGAGAGAGCGGAGGGAAACCTGTGTATTAATCTAGACTATTGCTCAAAATAGCTTTCATTTTTCTTTCCTCTTTGTAATTTTCCTTTGCTTTTTAAAGCTGAGAGGACCACCATAGTAAGCGGAAACTGCACTACCAGTAGGAAAAAGGCAAACATTCATAAACAAGGTAACTCATCCACAAGTTTCAAGAAGGGTGAATGCACAGGGAATGAGGAAATCAAAGAGAATAAAAGGGGATGTAGATATGCATACAGGAGAGTAGAAAGAAGGAACAGCAAGGGCAGAAAAATAAAATAGGTTACAAGCAAATGTGAACTCAAACTTACAAAACTAAATGCACATGATATGCGTGGTCCACACAATCACACACAAACAAATCTCTCAGGATTTAACACCCTGCTCATCATCACAAGTGGCATTACCTATGGGGAGGTGAGATTTGTTTGGGGGAAATGGTCTCATCATCCAGAGGCTCCCCATCCCACTTTACACGATCCCTTATATTAGCTTTCTCCGACCTAGTGCCCTCCAGATATTGTTGGACTACAAATCCCATCATACCCATCCATTTGCCATGCTGACCCAGACTGATGTTTCAGTCCATCAACATCTTGACCTGTTTGGGGAAGACTGCCTTAAATTCTTTGCATCTCTCACAATTTTGTATTATTTATAAGCACACTAATTCAGATTGCAACAGTAAGATATCCTACTCTGTGTTTTAAAGTAGGGATGGGCAGAACGTGATTCATTGTAGACCACTGACTAAGGGGTCAAATAGCTTCACACTCATGCTGTCTGCTTGTTTGACTAGAATTCCCGTAGTCAGGAATGTTTTAAATGTACAGAGCAAGAGCCACAGTTGGCATGTGTTAAACTAGAGTGCTCTCAAACCTGCTTAAGAGCACAATTGTCTTGCTGTATCAGGCTAAGATCCACCAGGATCAGTATTCTTCACAAGAGTCCCAGCAACCAACAGGCACTAGGTGATCTACCCAAAAACTGGTCAGTGGTCCACTATGATCTGCCTTCTGCCACTCTTGACTTATAGCAAGATACATATGATCAATTTTCCTGTATGGTGGTCAAATCCTTCTATAAGTCAAACTAAGAAGCCATCTACATTACAGGAACTACTTTAATATATCTTTCTGGAGAAGTAATTTTACCTGTGGTAAGAAATTGTCCATACAGTGAATTGTTGTTATCAAATGTTCTCCCGTAGTAACAAGGACTATAACTCTTCAATATCATTGCTACTAGTAAATTGGAACATTTTTCACTGCTATCATTACAGAACTAGCTAAAATGAAATGCAAACACCCAACAGTGAATGATCAGCAGTATCAGATCCTTTGGGACACCTCGGTACTCGTCTTTTATTTATGCCCAAGATATATGTATATATAAAACTAGCCAAAGACCATGACAAATACTTTAAAATGTAAAAACCATGAAATGTAAAAACATACAGAAGTATGTGAAAGTATACAAAGGACAAGTTGTTGCTACCTGTAGTGTAAAAGAATTTCAGAATTAGCATCAGCGAGCACAATTTAAAAATCTGAATCTCCCGAACACTTTATTGCCATTTTATCTAGTTCTTTCTTTCTGATCTTTTTCGCAGCAAGCGCAAAAAGAGCCACTTTGTATGTCACGTGGCCGTTAGTATAGCTCAGGAGAAATTGTACCGATGCTACTGGGGCATTCCTGCTTCCCTGAGACAGCAGAGGTTTCAGGAATCTCTCTCTTGGGTGCCGATAGAGGAGGCATGTTAACATATAATGTACAATGTCCTCCACCTGAGCTTGATCACAGATACACAATCTATTTTCAAATGGCACCTTCTGGTAAAGTCCATCTAATACTGCAGTTGGCATAACTTGGAAACGTAGTTCCATAAAAGCATTTCTTATGGGGACTGGCATTAATTTTGTCAAATAACTGGCTCTAAAGTGTTCTGTTTTCACAAAAGCAAGCCATGGAGAGAATCTGGAGGTCTTAATTAATTGTAAATCCCTTCTAGCATCTATCCAGAAGAGCCAGTCCCTTAAGTGCCTGTTATCCATACCCAGGAGAGGATTCAACTCGGGAAGATGGTAACTATATAAGAGCCTGTGGGATGTTACCTTCCAATTTTGATTATTATTCATTTCCATATAGCACAATGCTGGAAGGCGTTCATTTGACAGAATGGCTATTCGTTTAAGATACTTTAACTGTACCCACTCCACTCTTGTCTTTATTGACGGCCAACCAGATTCAGGTCTCAGAAAAGCTGCTGGAATTCCTGGTGGAAGAGAATATAGTTTTCAAAAAAAATTATTCTGTACTATTTCCAGTTTTTTTAAGGTATCTATATCAGACCCCCAGATTTCTGTGCCATAAAGCATTTATGTGACCACTTTGCTACCCAATTTTTTTAAGGCAGGTTCAACCAATTGTCCTCCCTTGTTATGCCCAAGATTTCTAATTCACCTTTCTATAAAATAAGAAAGGCGGCGTACCAATATCTCATTATAAACTATTAAATATACAAAAAAGGAAGTAATGCAAAAACTAAGACCTAAAGCAGCGGCATCCTTAGATTGTTTTAACAAGTTTTCAGAACAAGCACATATCATTCAGGCACAATACACTTAATACTGTCTGGTAACCTGTTTAACCTTTATTTGCTATGCAAATATGCTATGGGCAGGATCCAGAGAACAAAACTGGATCTGGGGCTTTTCTACCTCCTCTTCTCTGCTTCAGCCCCCTACACTCCATCTCCCAAACACAGAGAGCAGATTTAACAGAAATCACTATATACACACACACCTTGTAGAAACGGAAGAGCCTTTTCCTCACAGAAGGAGCTCTCTGAACCCCACCATATCAATTACACATATGAAAATGTTCTTCCTACTGAGTGAGGCAACAAAAGGCAAGTTATTCTATTTCTCAGCCTAAATAAAATCTTAAAGGACAGGAATATAGACATAACATTAATGTTTATTCTTCTCCTGACCATTTCAGATTTCATGAATACTATCTACTTTTAGTGAGGTTCATAATTATCAACAGTGTAGCCATAATTCATACAGCAGTTGCTCTCCGCTTGCTGGAAATGGACTGCCTTCAAGTCGATCTCAACTTATGGCGACCCTATGAATACGGTTTTCACGGTAAGCGGTATTCAGAGGGGGTTTACCATTGCCTCCCTCTGAGGCTGAGAGGCGGTGACTGGCCCAAGGTCACCCAGTGAGCTTCATGGCTGTGTGGGGATTTGAACCCTGGTCTCCCAGGTCGTAGTCCAACACATTAACCACTATGCCACACTGGCTCTCAAAATGAAATGAAATGAACTGCCTTCAAGTCAATTCTGACTTACGGCAACCCTGTGAATAGGGTTTTCATGGTAAGTAGTATTCAGAGGTAGTTTACCATTGCCTCCCTCCAAGGCTAAGAGGCAGTGATTGGCCTAAGGGCACCCAGTGAGCTTCATAGCTGTGTGGGGATCTGAACCCTCGTCTCCCAGGTGATAGTCCAACACTCTAACCACTACGTCACACTGGCTCCTTGCTATACTCACCTTATTTGTTTCCTGACACTAGCTATGTGCCCTCCTCCCCGAAGTCCATCCAAGTTGTTTAAAACTAGTACTGACAACGTGAATGGTCACTGCTGCTGCTTTCTAGAAAGACAAACAATTCTGTCAACTGCAAACATGGCTCTCAGACCCCAAGTAAATATGTTGACAGCAGATGTCTATCTTTATAAGCGTATATGTAGAGCAGAAAATTATTTTAACAACCAAAGAGGTATGAGGGTGGGAACTGCTAAAACCTACCCACGCCCATCCTGCCCTATTCACGTTCCCCATCTCCTGCACTACATGAGTGAAACAGACCCAAATTTAAAGGCACAGGTCTGCTGCCAATCGTATTTTGGTCCCCAAGCCAATAACCTATCCCCATAAAGCAGGGGTTGGCACCTGAAGCCCTTGGCTAGAGAAAAAACAGAAAAAAGGGGGAGGGGGTTGGAAAAAAATAGAAAAAATGGGAAGCATGGGGGTTCCGATCTTTCTGTTTTTTCCTGGGCTTTCCTATTTCTACCCTTGGCCTAATTTCATGCAGGTGGGAGAGCCCAGACATGACGGGAAAACACAAGGAAGGGCCAAAGCAGATGAGTGCAATTCATCAGTTCAGACCTCTGGAATCTCTCTCTCCCCACAGCAGCAAGAGAACAAGGTGGCCCCACCTACTGCAGGCATGCAGCCCCCCCCAATATTTCTCTTGTAAGAATGCACCACCCCTGCCTTAAAGATGTACTACTACATGGCATGCAGTTGGCCATTCACCTGCTCACCTGAATGCAACTGCTAGTTGACAAAGGTAACTAGACATGGCAAATCACATGTCTGATGCAGCCCAACTGTAGAGCACCTATACAGCCAATATTCAAGAACAGATGTCCATTGTTAAAAGCAAGCAACTAATGTAATGACTCAAAGCAAGCAACAGACAATGGTGGGCATCCCAAACAGACAGTAATGGGCATTCCTAAAAAAACAAACGAGCTTATACTAGCCTCTTGAAATGCAACTAAGATTTTTTTTTTTTTAGAAAAGTACAATTAAGTCTAAAAAAATGAATAGGGTGAAAAGAAGAGGCCGCATTTCCCAGGTGAATTCACAAAGTGCCTGAGGAAATCATAGCATGTACTCATAATGCTAAGAGGTCAAGCAAATTGTTTAGTGAACCATTGTTCTCTCTCCCCACCTCACCCAATTCTTGTTCCTTTCTTTCACATATTTTGGTTTTTTTCTCTCTTCCTCTCTTTTATGTATTTCAACATTAACAACTTCCACCTCTGTAACATCTCTAGATGTGCTCTTCCAACAAAATGAGACACCAAAAATATGAGATTTATATGGGAAGTAGTTGCTATATTGTATTGCCATACGTATCATTGAATAACGATATTAATTAAAAAGGAAAATAGTTTCAAAACTTCCACAGTAATTTGAAATAATATTTCTTTGGTTAACTTTGTGTTTAAAATCAGAGCCAATTTAACTCTAGGTATAGAATACTTTTCCATTGCTCACCAACTTGACAAGTTCACCAGGCAAGCAGCAGTGAACCAGATTATTATGAATGAGGTCAAATGAAAAGCTTTGTGCTCTATGCAGTTTTAGCAAGAAGTATTTCTTACCACCCTCTCCTGGTGAATATACAGAGCAGCAATTAAGACTGACACCTCAAACCTACTGAACATAAATTTTACATAGAAGTGACTTCCAATGAAATCAAACTGCTTACTTCCAATTCCAAGTATGTTCAGAAACGAAATCTAAGCTTCTGAGCATAGAGCAGACTACCTTATAGGCTACATTTCCAGATCTTTAACATCCTCTATGCATCTAGCAAATACTGTGAGCATTTGGAATTTACAGCACAAATTTGCTGTGCTATTTTAAATTAGATTGGGGAGGAGCCTTTTCAAGTTCTGGATCCACTATATCCCCAACATGAAGCACAGGACCCACTCAAAACAAGTCTCTCCCTTCGTTTCTGTACTCTTTCTCTCATCTCTTAAAAAAAATAAAGAAAAAAAATAAGGTTGTACCGCTGATTGGAAAAGAACCCAGTTGCAGGTCCCAATCATTACTATGGGGGTACCCAATGTGGTACTCCCACCACCCCTGAACCCTGTCTAGGATGGCTTGGACTTACAGCTCACAATCCCAGATATGTTATTCTGAAGTTGCTACAACGTCTCTTGTTCTTTTGTACATATCCTAATACTCATCCAAAGATTCCCATGTACTGTTGGCTCAGAAGATTGGTTGGTGCTGATTGTTTGACAATATGTTTATATGCTTTCTGAACTGTATTTTAGATGGATGTGCTAACGTTTGAGATAAAGAAGCAAGACTCATTCTGCAACTGAGCACCTCTCTGTAATTCAAGGAACATCAGCGCTTCTTAAAAGCCAGTATTCAGAGTCATGTCTGAAATATAGGCCTTTGTCTTGCAATATGTCAGGGAATCTGTGAAATTCTGTGGTAAAATGTAGTGGTCAGATCTAAAATGAATGGAAATATATAGGTATACATAGAATAGATGAGTACTGACACCCTCCAGTAACTGCAAAAATTAAGAATGCATAAATTCTCTAAATTACCCAACATGAAACTCAAACAAAAGCTAGCATTCATTTTCAAAAAGTGCGTGCTTAGAATATACAGATTGCATTTTTTAATCTATGTTTATTATTTAGTTTATTTATTATTGCATTTCTATCCCTGCTTTTTCAAGGAATGCAAGGTGGCATACAAACATGGTTCTCTTCCCAATTTTATCACCACAACTAACCTGTGAGGTAGGCTAGACTAAGAGACAGTGATAGGACCAAGGTCACCTAGTAAGTTTTATGGCCGAGCAGGGATTTGAACCCTGGTCTCTGAACTGTGCCACGCTGGCGGAATAAACAAACAGCTAAACAGATTGCTATATACAGAATGCAACGTATATAAACTTACTTGAGAGTGAAAGTCTCACTGAAACCAATCGGACTTATTTCTGAGCTGGCATGCATAGATTTGCACTCTCAGGTATTTGTCAAATACCTTTTGGGGTGGGTTAGGTTTTTATTGTTATGGTTTTAAATGTTAACGTTTTAATGTATTGTTTTTATCTTATACATCGCCCAGAGTGGCTGGACATCCAGCCAGATAGGCGACTAATAAATTTAATATTATTATTATTATAAAACATACTGCACAGTAATCCTTGCATAGGTGAAATGGGTTCTTTTAAGAAAAATGAGGGATAAGAGTAAGACTTGCCAATTGGTTACTTGGATTAAGAACACATATGGTATTCTACATTTTTAAAAGAACATTATTTCACACTCCTAGATTCATCAACCTAGGAATCTGTCTTATACAGAGTCAGCCATTAGTCCAACGAATTCAATACTGTATGGCAGTGGCTCTGCATTGTTTCAGGCAAGGAACTTTCTCAGCCCTACCTGCAGCTGTTGGGAATTGAACCTGGGACCTTCTGCATGAAAAGCAGGTGCTCTAACACACTGTTTTTATCTATTTATTTATAGAATTTATTAGTCGCCCATCTGGCTGGCTGTCCAGCCACTCTGGGCAACGTACAACATAGGCATATAATACCTAGACATTGAAAATCTAAAAACAATGAAGATAAAATCTAGCCCACCCCAAAAGTCTGCATGAAGAGCCAGGTCTTCAAGGCCCGGCGGAAACTCATCATAGAAGGGGCATGGCAGAGATCATTTTGGAGGGAGTTCCACAGGGTGGGGGGCACAATTGAAAAAGCCCTCTCTCTAGTCCTCACCAGTTTGGCTGTTTTGACTGATGGGATGGAGAGAAGGTCTTTTGAGGCTGATCTTGTTGGGCAGCATAGCTGATGATGCTGGAGGCGCTCCTTTAGATAGACTGGGCCGAAACCGTGTAGGGTTTTAAAGGTCAAAACCAACACCTTGAATTGGGCCCAGTAAGCAACTGGTAACCAGTGTAGCTCTTTGAGCACTGGAGTGATATGATCTCACCAGCGACTGCCTTTAATCAGGCGCGCCGCTGCGTTCTGTACCAGTTGCAGTTTCCTGACCGTTTTCAAGGGTAGCCCCATGTAGAGCGCATTACAGTAGTCTAGGCAAGAGGAGACCAGGGCATGCACCACCGATGAGAGCAGATGATTGGGAAGGTAGGGTCATAGCCTCCGTATCAGATGGAGTTGATACAGCGCTGCCCGGCTCACAGCCGAAACTTGAGCTTCCATGGACAGAATGACCCCAAGGCCACAGACCTGGTCTTTTAGGGGCAATTGTACCCCACTGAGCACCAGGTCCAAATCCCCTAACCTTCCCTTGTCTCCCACGAACAGTACCTCGGTTTTGGCCTTTTACAGCCAGCAGCACAGACCAGCAGCTGCCATCCGTATTGTCACAGGCCATCATTTACACTCACTTGACAATAAAGTAAAGAACCTAGCATGCTTTCTACACTATCATCTGGGAAACTCAGCCAGTGTAAACAATGGTGGAATATATGAAGTTTTTAGCTATGTTCAGCTCTTCAAAAATTCATTCTCCTATACAGGCTCATAAACGTGTGTGTGTAGACACACACACACACACACACACACACACACACACAGCCTAAACGCACAAAAAATTAGGGAGGGAAAAAACTAATAAATTTAATTATCTGTAAAATAATAGGGGGAGGCAGAAAAAAAATTAGGGGGGGGGTTGGGCCTGCTCCTATATAGATGGAATTAAAACATAATCCGCACATACTGGAAATCAAAGCCTACGACGGGATGGAGAAACTAAATAACGTATCCCGAGACCTAATCTAAATCATCTCGCTCCCACGACAAGCACAAAAATGATCTGGTACCGCAAAACGTCACTAAGGATTGACATTAGGCAGCAGAACGTGTATGAAAAAAGGAAGCCCCTACGTGTATCTCGCTAAACCGTTTTTCTGTTCGTGCCTTCTGCACTTTCAACCACTTCAGTTTTGAGATAACACTGCCAACCTTTTTTTACCATAGGAACGCCAATTCCTTTAACAGTAGTTTATATTTTTTGCTTGCAAGGCGAAGTACACGTGCGTTTGGGGAGGGGGGGGAAGGATAGCGTAAGATGACAAGAAAGCCGATCCTGTATTTTCATTAGGAAAGTCACTTCCCTTCTTCCATCCCCAAAGCTCGTGTGCAAATGCGGAAAGGGGGAAGGAGAACAGCGAAGGACAAGAGGACCACGTTCTTCCAGCGCCACCCACTGCTGCGCCGCGGAGGGGAAGGACGGAAGGACAGGAGGACAGAGCTGACGGGAAACGGCAGGGGCCGTAGAGACAAGAGAGACATGGGAAGCCGCTGGAAGCAGGGCTGGCGCGGGAAGCTCAGAGCAGCTGAGAATGGCGGATGGGGGGGAGGAAAGGGCAAGGGCGCAGGACAAGGGTTTTTCCCCCTCATACGTACACACATACACGCACTCACCCTCTGCATGGCTTTTAGGATCAAAGCCAGCTCATAACGGGGCATCTTTTGAGGAAGAGGAGCAGCTCGGGGGGGGGAACCCCTGAGAAAGGAAGAGTAGAGGCGGAACGGTCTGTGGCTGGCACTGAACTGCAGGTCCGACACGCCTCTGGTCCCACGCTGTACCGACTAGGAAGCGGCGGGCGTGTGGCGCGGTTAAAAGAGGTCGGTTGCTGCGCGCACGCGGCGGTGCCGCCTCCCTTGCTGGCGTCAGGCGACGCTTCCCGGTCCTCCCCTCTTCTTTGCTCGCTGTTCCCGGGTTAAATAAAGCGAGTCATTTCATACATAGTCCCAAATTACACCCGGAGAAAGGGGAGACACTTTTTTTTTTAACTAAAAGTTTTCGTCTGAAAAGTGGTTTTGCTCCAGAAGGATCGGAAACCTCAGGTACCGCCTCTCCTTTCATACTGCGATGTCAGTCCTGCCCTTTTTTCCGTGGCCGCAGTTACTACTGCAGGGAGTGGAAATTTCCACTAAAACCCGCCTCTCCTCCGAGCACTCCCCCTCTCCTCTCTTACTCTTTCCCTTGAGGGGAAGTCACGGGCACAGCGAGCCCTTACACGTGAAATCCCTCTCTTTAACGTAACACACCCGCCCTCAAAACTGGCGGCCAACAAGCCAGTTTTAACATCCGCAGACAGAGACAAAAAGCGGAAGGGGCCCGTGTGATGATGAGACCTACAATGCTATACTCCTTCATTCATCGCTGGTGTTATAGAAGCTTCTAGAAACACCTGTAGCTTCGCAAAGATTAAACGCCGTTTCAATGCCAGGAAAAAAATGCGCTGCGAAAGAAAAGGAGAAACTCGCGATTCCGCCCACGTGTGTACATAAGTGACAGCGGCACCCAGGCATTCCTCTGAAAAGCGATTATGCGCATACGCAAATTTCTCCGTGTTCCAGAAACATCACTACAACTTGGTTCCCCCAATACAAACACCAGCCCAAGTATGCACTACCAGGAGCAGCAACTCCTTTTCCACCACATACAAGGGTGCAGTCATCCAGGTTCTCAGGGAGTCTTGGATCCTTTACCTTTTTGGGAGTCAGGTCCCAGCAGTGTCCATCTCAAGCATCCTGGGAGCCAATCAGCATGAAAGGGGAGCATGTTAGCCACTGAAAAGAGTCTTCTAACATGCTTCCTTGTCGTTTCCTGCTAAGTGGAGCCAATCAGAGTTAAAGGAGGTGAGTCAACCACTGAGAAGACTCTTCTCAGTAGCTAACACCCCTTTCATTCTGATTAGCTCCTTCGGATGTCTGTTGTAGGTAGGATAAGGCATTAACAAGCAGAGCTTGGAAGTAATTTGTTACAAGTAACAAATTACTTGTAATTCATTACTTTTTTGAAGAACGAGTGGGTAATTCCTTTACATTTTGATTGTAACAGAACTAGGAGTAATTTTATTACTTTTGTAGAGTAATTGTAATGTTTCCAGCATTACTTTCGGCCATTACGGGAGGGGGGGGAAGCAGGGGAAGTCTTCTGCTCCTCTGATTTGTGGATGAAAACCATGTGCCTCAAACTGGGCTTCTCTGCAGCATTGCTCTCCCCTCATGTTCTGGAGGTGGGGAGGAGGCGACGAGGGAGGAGGTGGAGAGCGACACAGGGCTGGAGTGGAGAAAACAGTGGATGGTGGTGGAGAAGAATGGAGTGGAGGGAGAAAGGAGCTGGAGTGCAAGAACGTGGGTAAAGGAGGAGAAGGGAGCAGCAGAATGGAGATAAAGAACTGTGGAGGTGAAAGATGACAATGTGTATGTGTGTGTGTGTATACTGTGTTTGTACTTGGCACACAAAGTGGTCTCCACCACCCTCTCTAGCTACTGTGATGCATTTACAATATTTTAACTTTTTTGCATCTCGGGGGAAAATGTTTGCTTGGGTGAGCAATAAGCACCCAATCCCGTTCTACCCATTATAATAACTACAAAATAAACTCTTACTTCTTACTATAGGCAAATAAACATGCTTCTTTGTTGCTGGCTTGGTAGACAGCACAACTGAAAATAAAAAGCAGAGCAAAGGAAAATCCAAGGGATGGAGTCTAACTCTAGCCTGTAATGTCTAGTACTAATACTTAACTCTTCAAGGGTCATGTTATTATACAAGCTGGGTTTTTTTCAGGATCACTTAAGTAATTATAGGGTGATTGTGATCATGAAAACTCCATGCTCAGTCAGGGAAAGTCTTGTGTGAGCAGACTTTGGGAGGCCCTTCCAGATGAGGCTTTTGTTGTGCGCTTGCCCTGTCTTATTCACTGAATTTTTCAGAGGGTCTTATTCTTAAATTGCTCCTGTTCCTAAACAAGCTGTCATTCTTTAAATTAAGGTGGTTGTCTTTCATGTCACAAATTAAAAGGAAGACAATTTCCCAAAAAAATCCGGGGAGGGAAGCATAGCTGGGGGGGGGGGGTCACTCCCATCGCCCAGGCCTGGTAAGCTGGTGAGCTGACTCCTGACCCCATGCTGTCCACACACTGGGGGACAGTCTGCAGCTCACAAAGACAGCCTAAAAATGTTCAGAAGGCTTCCCTGCCTTCAGCTCTGCCTGCAACACATGGATATTTTTGGGGTGGGGTCAGCAGCTTGGATAGAAAAATGCCTAAATAGGGCTGGTGTGAAGCATGTAAAATGTAATATACAAACATTACAAGTTCTACATTACATGTAGAAAAGACACAAACATACAGAATCATTGTTATTTGTAAAAATTTTAGTAAAGATTGTACATATCTGAATATATTTTTAGTTTTTGCTTGTATGAGTTTTAACTATACGTTGTTAAAGTAACTTTTCAATACTGGTTTGAACAGCCTGTATTCATTTATAACTGTGCAGTTATAAAAGCGTTGAGATGCAAATCTGTCTTGTTCATCAAAATAGTCTGATGGTTTTGATTTAAAATTTGAATTTAAACTGTGTGTGCCGATTTGCCGTGGTTGTTTTTATGCTATATGTCTCTGTTTTGGCTCTACTATAGATGAGATTTGAGAAATTGTATTTGTAACAGGATTTTTAATATATTGCATCAAAGGTTATGACTGGATGCTATTGATATTGGAGTAACAAAGATTGCATACTGATGTTTAGACAAGGGATTTTATTTAATTTTTTTGTCCCAGACCTCTATATGTACATTATAATAAATTGCTGGTTAGGGATTATTAATTTTTTTAAATCTTTGTTTTAACATATGTGTACACTGCTAAAAATTATTTGTTTATTCCTAGGACAGGAATGAGGGAATTTTTTTCAGCCTGCGGGCCACAGTCTCATGAACAACTGTAGCAGGGCCAAATCCCAGTTGAGGGCAGCTCCCAAGAAAAAGTAGGCAAAGCAATAGATGTGACTCTTAATTTTTTTGAAGTAGGCTACATTTCAGCCACACAAAAGTCATAGATTTCTATATATTTGATACTCTCCATTATCCATCTAGGCTAGGGTGCCAGGTTCAATCCCTGAGACTGATCCTGTATCTTTAGGAGAAAAGAAAGTCAGCCAAGTGCAGGTGTTCTTGCAACCCTGTAATGGGAAAAACCACAAGGTGGAATTCTCCCTTCCCTCTCCACAACTTTTAAAGATACAGAAGACCTCTTGGTTGCTAGGCCCAGCTTCCAAGAGGTCTTTTGTATCTTTAAAAGTTGTTCAGGGGGGAGGGAGAATTCCACCTTGTGGTTTTTCCCATTACAGGGTTGCAAGAACACCTGCACTTGGCTGACTTTCTTTTCTCCTGAAGATACAGGATCAGTCTCAGGGATTGAACCTGGCAACCCTAAGACACAGTAAATCGTTGTGTGGATAAGCCCTTAATGGGTGTATGGCATGAAGACTCAGGTCTGTTGCTGTCACATGTAGTCCCACTTTACCAAGAGTAAGTAAACCTACAAACAATTTCTGAAGCTCAAGTGCTAATATGTACCACATCCTAGTTTATCTTCTTTATGCTTATATAGTGGGAAAATAGTTTTCAAAGTTTGGAGAGTTTTAAAAATACTTTTGAATCCCTTCTTTGAAAAACCAATTATATTGTACAGGGTTTTTTGTTTCAGCAATGCACTTCATAACCATTTTATTGCATGCTTTAAATCTCCAGTATTAGAAATAATTCCTGGACTTCTTTTTAGAAAGCAGGAACTATAAAGCTGTGCAGTGTAAATGTGTACTTGTCTGCTCAGAAGGAAACCCATGGAGGTCCATGAGACTTACCCTCAAGTAAGTGTATATAAGATTACATACAAAGGCTGCAATCCAATGCATGTTTACTCAGAAGTAAGCTCCATTGGGTTCAATGGGACCTACTCCCAGATAGGTGTTATTGGATTGCAGTCAGGCTGCAATCCTATACATAGTTACGTGAGAATAAGTTCCATTGAACCCAATGGGTCTAACTTCTGAGTAGACATGTATGGGATTGCTCTGTCAGTTCCAAACTATCAAACCTTTTTCTTGTGTTTTTAATTAGGCAGTATTACTCATGGTTATGTGTCAAACTGGGAAGATTCCTCATTTGGAATAACAGAGAACTGACTTATCCACCCAATATATGTGTGCATATACTTTTTTTTAAGGCCAGCATCCCATAGGACATGTTTGCATATCATATAAATATAAAAGCAGCATGCTAGGGGAGAGGTGTCCAAATAATTTTTTAGACAACATGTCCATCTGTTATAATTAATTGGCTGGCAGGCAGCAGCAAGTATGGCTGGGGATGTGATAGGATATAAAAGAAGCAGCATTATTACAGCCCACACTTTAAATTCCACAGGAGTGTGGAATCTATGTTGGCAAGGCAAAACAAATTCTCACACTGTGCCAGTCAGGGTGGGGGTGGCGACCTAATATGTGAGATGTAATTATAAATAACATTCTAACTCTAAAACAAAAGATAATGTTTTCTAACAAATATCCATTGGTTAATTATAGCTTAACTTTTTTAATTAATGAACCTACTTTGGATTCTTATTTAAGTAGACAGGATATAATTTAAAATAAAATAAAATGAATGAAAATGAAATGATATTCTATTTTGTCCCTCAAAATAAGAGACAGTGTGAAAATAACAGGAATTTGCAGTTAGACCTGAGATCACTATCACAGGGAAAAGTAGCCTTATCTGGCCTAAGGGCCGCATCCATCATTGACTGACTCAGGGAGCCACATATCAGCAGTAGGTGTGTTCACCCCACATACTCTTAGTTGAGGGGGATGGTATTGCCCAGCATTGTGCTTCTATTATTATTTTTAATTTTTGTTCTTGCCATCAAGATTAGTGGAGGGCCAGGAAAAGTTGTTTGAGGAGTCATGTCAGGCTCCCAAACTGGTAGCCACCTCTGACCTATGTAGTGGATTCATTTTAATCAACTTTCTAGCCTTAGTGTAAAGATCTGTGCATGTGCTGTATTCGAGTTGTGCTGTGTGGAAGACAGGCAGATCAAAGGCAGATAGTGTGTGTGTGTGGGGGGGTGAATATTCATACATTGAGGACTAACCCAAGACATTTTGCTGCCTCAGATGGAACAGCAAACGCCACCCCCTAATCAAGGTTCATAGAACCCACGACTGGCCGAGTTGTTTTAAGAGGTACAGTACATAACCTTCTGGTTTGTACTTCCTTACTTATGCATAAGGTCTGTTCTGTCAATCTACATTGAGAATTTATAGATGAACTTTAAGGAAGAACATTTTTCTGAGCTTATTCCACCACATCTTTCAAATTTTATATTAGCCACAACACATATTTAAGTTGGTTCATTTTGCGTGCCACAATCTGTTACCCACAGTACTTTAAGAGTACTTATCTCTTTTCAGCAAAGCGAATTTTGTAGCAAATATATCAACAATGCTTGAAATGATTAGTATTGCCTGGAAAACAAGAACAAACAATTGGACAAAGTGATGGCGTTGATGCGTAATGTTGTCATAATCTGGTTAAGCATGACTTCTGCCCATCACTGTAGACATCTATCCTCTAATAATAAAGAAAAGACATAACAGGATTTTACATGAATGTCAGTTTATTTTTGCATTCTGCTTTTGCTGGAAACTAGACTAAAACTAGAATAGTTGAAAGCATTGATACTGGTATGTTCTGCCACCGTTCTCAACCTTGAAAATGGAAAATGTTTGCTTTTAGTTTAATTTCATGGGAAATTGTACAGTACTGTGAAATGGGCCTATGCCTGGCTGATGCTGCTCTTGGGACAACAGAGATGAGGAGGAGACTGGTCAGTTCTTCTTTTGCTTGCTCTGGAGTCCAGATGTTAAAAGCAGCATGCAGTGAAAACAAAGTTAGGAACGTGCACTACATTTGGCTGGTCTGGCTCGTTTGCACAGCTGCTCCCCAACAGTGTTGCTAGGGCAGCCCCCCATCAACTCTGAACCCTTATCAGTTGCCAAAAGAAGGTGGCATTTAGGAAGACAGAGAGAAGGTGGGGTGAATGTACATATGTTTTAAATTTAAATTGTTTTAAATTTTTGAATTGTGTTTTAAAATGTTTTTAAAAGATGTGTTTTTAATGTTTTAATTTTTAATATTTGTTTTAATGTTTTAGTTACTGTAAACTGCCCAGAGAGCTTTGGCTATGGGGCGGTATATAAGTATAATAAATAAATATGTGTTGAGCCCCAACTCCCCCAGGAGGAGCAGGGAGAGGAGTCGGTCAAGCCCCAGCTTCCCCAGATAGATCAGGGAGAGGAGCCAGAGGTGGATGAGGGTTTTTGAGAGCATTGAGGGAAGGGGTGAAGTTGACAGCCCGCCAGTTCCCACTGACAGTCCTCCTGTCAACACAGAGCTCACTCTATCTACAAGCGCCCCAACAGAGCTGCACCAACTCCATTCCCCCCAGGACTCCCAGCCTGGCACTTCAAATGCTTCCCCGCCAGTGGGTTCCCTACCCCCTGAAGTCGAGCCGGCACCTAGTGAGCCTGCGCTGTCAGATGAGCAGGCGGAGGCTCACCTCCACTCACCCCACGCAAGATGCCGCAAGAAGTGGGTCGGTCAGAAGGTGTAACTTCAAAGGAGTCAGATTACAGGCAAAGACCTTTCCTATTTGAGGCGGCACCCCCCTGATTAGGGTGCTGAGTCAACTTACTCCACACACTGCGGAGCATGGTTAAGTAGTCTAGTTAGGGTCAGTAGTGAGTCAGCATAGAGAGATCTTTGAAGCGCACTGCTTTTGATGTAATCATTACTCTAATAAAACAAGAATTAATTCCAGTCTCATCTCCATCTCGTCTCATGGACTCTGGGCAGGACAATATGTGTATGTGAGAGAGAGGGAAAGAAGATAGGGTAGGTTTACATGTGTATGATTAGGAGACTCGTGTGTGTGTGTGTGTATGTGTTGAATCATTGCCTTGAGAGTATAGGCTCAACTTCAGTGTCTTCCAAAATGCTTAATTCCTTACTAATATTGTATGTGTGTATTATATGCAGTGACATTTAGTATGGAATTATATATGGAATTGTTTTTAAATGGTTGTATTGTGTTTATATATGGAATTATTTTTAATTGTTTAATATATGGAACTGTTTCTAATTGTTTTTACAGGTTTTTTAGTTTTAGGGTTGTATCTGTTTTATTTGTCTTATAATTGTATATTTGATTGTTGTAATCTATCCTGGGGCCTTATGGTAAAGGGTAAGAAATCTAATAAATAAAAATAATCTGCTGGAGTGCAACGGTAATCAATAGGCCCTCCTTGCTCTGGCAAGTGCATGAGGTGATAGTGAGGCTTTCAAGTTAGCTTGTGACTGATTAGCATAGTCACAGAACGAGGAAATTAAGAAAGAAGAGCCTGGATACTTCTTTTCTTAAATGGGGTTCACACAAGCAATATTGTTTACATTTCTAATTAAAAGCTAAAGGTTATATTTCAGCTGGCATAAGATACTTTGTTAAAGCTCAATATCTTTAACTTGTGGAGTCTATGCAGTCAAAGTAAGCACCACTGAGTTCAATGGTGTTTACTCGCAGGAAACTATGCACTGGATTGCACTTACACCGATTGTAATAAATGAGGTTTTATTCTATGTACTGCTGTTCTTGGGGTGTGTTTGTGTATCAACATCTATGTGGAGGACACTGATACTTTGCACTGAATGACAGAACACAGTTTTCCTTAGTTACACAGATAGGAGGAGGAGGTTGGTGGCCATGGGTATTGCATGCTCATCTCTTTTCTTGGGGTGGCGGGCGGAGGAATGGGGGAAGTGTGGAAGTGCTGCTTTTGAGACAATAACATGTAAATGCAAGCAATCAGCACTGTATTTATTTTACTTACAATCTGACCAGTGGGCTTACATTCTGATGCCTCATAAAAGGACTGCAAACATTTATATATGTTAATTGTAGCAGCAGCAGCAGCAGTGAATTGAATAGCACAAATTGTTTTAAGGAGAAATCACTGAGGAAGACTGTTTTATTTATTTATTGCATTCATATACTGCCCCATAGCCGAAGCTCTCTGGGCGGTTTACAACAATTAAAAACATTAAAAACAAATACGCAAATTTTAAAAAACACATTTTTAAAAAGCCATTTAAAAACACATGCTAAAATGCCTGAGAGAAGAGGAAAGTCTTAACCTGGCACCAAAAAGATAACAGTGTTGGCACCAGGCGCACCTCCTCAAGCAGATCATTCCACAATTTGGAGGCCACCACTGAGAAGGCCCTCTCCCTTGTTGCCATCCTCCCAGCTTCCCTTGGAGTAGGCACCCGGAGGAGGACCTTTGATGTTGAGCATAGTGTATGAGTGGGTTCATGTCGGGAGAGGTGTTCCATCAGGTATTGTGGTCCTAAGCCGTGTAAGGCTTTGTAGTTTAAAACCAACACATTGAATCAAGCTCGGAAACATACAGGCAGCTAATGCAAGTAGGTCAGAATTGGTTTTTCATGTTCGAACCATCTGGTCCCTGTTACCAATCTGGCTGCTGCATTTTGCACAAGCTGCAGCTTCCAAACCATCTTCAAAGGCAGCCCCACGTAGAAAGCATTGCAGTAATTAACTTGGAGGTTACCAGAGCATGGACAACTGAAGCCAGGTTATCCCTGTCCGGATAGGGGCGTAGCTGGGCCACCAACCAAAGTTGGTAGAAGGCACTCTGTGCCACTGAAGTTATCTGAGCCTCAAGTGACAGAGATGGTTCTAGGAGAACCCATAAGCTACAAACCTGCTCCTTCAGGGGGAGCGCGGCCCCATCCAGGACAGGATGAACCACCCACTAGCAGCATCTCAGTCTTGACTGGATTGAGCCTCAGTTTATTAGCCCTCATCCAGTCCATTGTCACAGCCAGGCACCGGTTCAGCACATTGACAGCCTCACCTGAAGAAGATGAAAAGGAGAAATAGAGCTGCGTGTCATCAGCATACTGATGGCAACGCACTCCAAAACTCCGGATGACCAAACCCAACGGTTTCATGTAGATGTTGAACAGTATGGGGGAACCCCATACTGGAGAGTCCAGGGTGTTGAGCAATGTTTCCCAAGCACCACCTTCTGGAGCCGACCTGCCAAGTAGGAGTGGAACCACTGCAATGCAGTCCCTCCCACTCCCAACTCAGCCAGTCTTCCCAGAAGAATACCATGGTCGATGGTATCGAAAGCCACAGAGAGATCAAGGAGAATCAACAGAGTCACACTCCCCCTGTCTCTCTCCGGACAGAGGTCATCATACAGGGCGACCAAGGCTGTTTCCGTGCCAAAACCAGGCCTGAAACCTGACTGAAATGGATCCAGATAATCGGTCTCATCCAAGAGTGACTTCCTTAAAGTCGAAACGCGTCTAGCTCCTTTGTTACATTTATTTATTTTGGTGTGCATACAAGGCACCTTCATTGCAATCCAGTTTTCTTGGTGTGCATTTTATTGACATTCTTACTGTATTTATTTCTGATGTGAAAAAATGTTTTTGCTCAGTGTTTATGTTCTGTATATTTTGTAGTCACTACCTCTATATTATTGTTCTTGTACTTTTGTACTATGTTTTTATTATATTTTATTCATTAACAACCATATACAGCATACCCATCTATTAAAAGTGCCTAAATATTTTATTTTGGGCATATTGGTACATTCTGTCCTTCATTAGATATTCTTTTTTACTTCAGCACTTATTTGCATATTGTTTTTAGTGTGTTCACACCTTGATCTTTGTTTTCTTCTTGTTATCCTCATCAAGGACTATTTTTCTTTTTCTGATTTTTGTTGACATTTAGTATTACAATATTAACCATAATTTTTCTTTGCTATAAAAGACAAGACTTGTTCGTGAAGAGGTCCTAAAATAAAATCTTGTCCATATTCCCAGTTGTTCAGTAAGTGAATTGCAGATACATTCTCGAGGCTGGTGAGAAATATTCTTTTTGCCCAATACTACCAAAATATTTTTTTTTATTTCCATTAAGATCAATGACTCACATGCAATGTCTTTGAGCAGCATATTAAGAGCAGCATATTGAGCCACATATACCCTCAGCTCTGGCCCAGAAAAGCCTTCAGCAATTAACATACCTCTCCAGCAACTGAACTAATGAAACACAACTTCTAGGGTACCATTGTCAACAATAGAGTTATTCTAAACTTTGTGCACAAGTGAAAATCTTAGTGTTTTTTATGTTGAGGGGTGGATTCCAACTTTCAAGATGCCAGCATTAATCACCATATGATGACCTACCACTGATCATTCGTTTTCATCTTCCACTATTTGCCTAAAGTGATAGAAAGTAAATATATGGCAACTGATCATCTTATGAACAAAGTTTTTTTGACTAAAAATATTAAAAACAAAACATCTTTAACAACAAAATATCAAAATCTTTTAAAACATCTTAAAAAACAGCTCCAGCACAGACACAGACTAGGATAAGGTCTCTACTTAAAAGGCTTGTTGAAAGAGGAAGGTAATGAAAGCCTAGAAAATTAAAAGCATAGGCTGCGATCCTAAGATAAGGACGCTCACAGAAATAAAGTTTTTTGTCTTCTCTCACTGTTGTCACCTGCAACCCCCAAAGAACCTCCCTGGAGAATTGGGGCAGGGTCTCCCTGAACAATGGAGAATGGGGGATGGCTGGAGAAAGGAGGGAACAGGAAACTAGCCTTCTGTGAACTTTCATAAGTTAACTTGTTAGGATTCAAGCACTGTTTTAGTCAATTTTCCCTGTCCCTATCAGCCCCCCCAGAGATGCATTCCAGATTATTCCAGAGCAGACTCCAACCTTCTGGAGAGGTAGATATATCGGAAGGAGGGTATAGAAGACTTCCCTTAAGAACATAAGAAGAGCCTCCTGGATCAGGCCAGTGGCCCATCTAGTCCAGCATCCTGTTCTCACAGCAGCCAACCTTCCATTAACTTAACTTCCTTACATTTTATTGCGTGGGCATGTCACTTAGGACACTTTCAATCAAATGGAGGTGATCTGTCTCTTCGCTTCCTGTTACTGCATCTTCCTTTTTTAAATATTGAAGCTTTAAATAAATAGTCTGTACAGCAACTAAGATCCAAATCTTCCTATATACAGAGTGCTGAGTTTTAATTTGAGCTTTCATTAATATATAAGCACAAGACTGTACTGGTGAGAATTAACTGCTGTCATGCAGTGGCCTGGAGATGATATTTGAAAGTTCAGAGAGTTCAGATCAAATCCAGAATGATGGTAATCTTGTGACTAATTGTTCCTGGGACAGTTTCTCGCCATACATTTAAAGTACATTCAACATACATTTAAAGAGCATGGCAAATGAGACATCTGATTAGTTCCCTACAATTTTGCATGACACCATTCAAAGAATACGGAAAAGATATGCAGCGGCATGCAAATTCAAAGGTTTTCTCCTGGCAAACAGATTAGAAAATGTACTCACATCAAGTACCTTTTGTAAATACTCCTTACTTGAGGTGAGTAGAGTTGGGCAGTCAGGCATTCCATTCCTGGGATGGGAAAGGCGAATGGTATAATAAAAGCATTACTCATGACCAATAATGATCAGATTTTGTTCAGTATAAGTTGCTGTCCATAGGGATAGGTGAGAATTTTGATTCACTTCGCATTTCAAGCAGAATTTATCAAATTCACCATTTCCGAAACAATATGAGAACCAAAACACAGCCATCCTTTGAATTTCACATTTATTAGAATTTTGGGATGCAGTTCGCCATTAAACAACATTTACAAAAATGCATATATTAGGGGAAAGTGCGCATAAAAATGAATACATGCATGAAAATAACATGCAAAAAGGCAAGAAATGATGAGAAATGGCTTGCAAAAATTTGTACCTTTGTCAAAACTGCCTACAAAAATGTGTTTAGTTTGAGAAATTCGCACTAAAATGGTGGAGAATTTTCATGAGGATTTTTTTAAAGAAAAATTTGCAGATTGCTAAAGAAATGTAGAGAACTGGATTTAACATTGGAAAAATAAACTGAGAACTAAAATAGACAGATCTTTCCATCCCTAGATGTCCATAGTAAGCATAGTAAGCTGAAATGAGGTGCTTCAGAGGGATTTTGGGTTTGTCAGTGTGGTAAAGCGGGCTCTATACAAGGCAACATGAGTTCCTGAAGTGTTTTGTGGAGCCTCAACAACCAAGACATCAAAAATCTGCTAAATGTGTCTGCTAAAAATGAAAGTACTGCTTCTAACCTTACCATATAAAGAACAACACCAGAAAAGGAGAAGGCAGAGAGAGAGCTTTATTTGACTGCCAGGTAAAGCTTTAATCAGAGGGTATGGTTTTATCCAGAAAGTGAATTCTTTTTAGTTCTGCCCCTGAAGTAACTTTAAAGGTATCTAGCATTAAAGTCACTGGATCTATCTGTACTTAGTTTGGCAGGTTTTTTACCCAGGGGCACCTCGCTTATGTCTGCAATTTTCAGACCAATTGCCCATAAAATACTAGGGTAGATTAACTGATTCCTTACTATAAAGGCAGCCCTTGCAGGAAAGCTGCTGAAGCTATCCTTCAGAAATTTGACAGGATTCATGCCCTCATAATGACCTTGCCTATAAATTTCATCCAATTCTATTCCAAAATTTAAAAAGTTATAGATGTTTCTTTTAAAAAAACCACTAAAAAACACTCTGAAGGTGCCCAGCACAAAAGCCCTTGGATATATTTACCTATAATTTGGCAGATTTGACCTACTATAGATCAGCCTGAAAATTTAATCCACTTCTGTCACAAGTAAAAACAGTTATAGCTATATGTCTTGTTTAAACTTAAGTAATTTTACCTAAGTTTAAACAAAACTTCTAGCCACTATGGCATACTGGTGGCTGGGGAGACAGCCACCTCATCCAGAACGCATCACTCTCACAAAGAACTCCCCCTGGCCCTTTCTCAGACTGAAACAGGGTGAAGGAGACGAGACCAGGAGAGGCCTTGCATGGGCAGCAGTACAATTTTGCTACCAATGTGAGGCTTCTGTGTAGGGTTGCCATATTCCAGTTCCACAAATCTGGGCAGGCATATTTGCAAATTATTCAAATTATTTGCATATTTGCATATTATGCAAATTATTTGCATATTAATATTTGGATTGTCCAGTTTTGTTTTTGTGCCTAGGAATTACCACCAAAAACTGGGGAAAGATGTGAGAAATCTTTTTTTTTAAGCAACATTTTCAGCCTGAAATGCCTAGACTCTAGTTTCCAACACTATGGAATATTTATTGATTGATTAAGAAGATTTATATCCTGCCCTTCTGCTGTTAAAAACAGAGCTCAGCACAGCTTACAAATATAATAAAAACAATAAAAATACACAATCAATATAAAAACATAATAAAAACACAAAATAGCAACAAACATAAAGTAAGGCAGGGCAGTAGTATGGTTAACCATTACATATACGATATATTTCAGAGATGTGGTGGGTGGAGAAAAACAAGAAGCCAAAATGTTAGGAAAAGGAGTCTTTCACACCACATGCTCCGTTCTAAATACTGTTGCAGCAAGTTTTACAAGTTCCTCCAGTATTCCACTGGTGCAGGCACTCAGACATTTAAAGTATCTGTATGTTTCTTAGGTTTTATAAATGCAGAGCTTTGCTTAACTCAAAATTTCTTCTCCCTTTGATCAACCACATCTACACAGGTTCCACCTCCACACTCAAAATGAAACTGGGCCTGGAAGTGTGCAACAACCCCACACATACCTTGCTAATTTGATTACCAATGCCAGGATGTCTGTCTTATCAACTACTCCCCCTCCCCACAGGCATCATGAAAGACCCAGTCCTGGGCTCAGAAAGAAAATAAATATCTGGTCCTGTTCAAAGTACTGAAAATGCTGGCCTTCTGTTCTATGTTTTTAATCTGCCACACACACTCCTGTCCTTCACACATGCTAAATAATATGTCGCTTGTTCTTATTAGAGTGAAAATAAATCCTTGGCTTCTTCGTCAACAGTTCCTGATTTTAAAAGGCACTGCCTCGTGACAAAAGAGGGATCTAAAGGGTAGTCAAGCGAATGCCCCAGAGTTTATAATGTGACTGTGCCAATTTCTGTGCTGATTTATTGAAACTCCAACTGGAGCATTTAGATTTGGCTTCTGCCAAATGATGTGGTTGGAATGCCCAGTTATTTTCCCATGTGAATAACAGGAACACAAAAAATAGATCTGGAAGAGTTCACAGGATTAACTTTTTCTCACACACAGCCCTTCCCCACCTCCCTGTCCTTTTCCAACTGCATATTAAGCAAACATGCTAGCCCCTTGCTTCTGTTTAATCTGTGGCTATATAATTCAAATACAGCACCATTATGATTACATTGCACAACATATAGCTTCTAGGTCCTCCCCTCTGATTTCATCCTCTCCTCCCCTACCCTCTTTTTCTTGAGTGTCTGCCTAAAACTGTAAATGCCTCAAACAAACTGCTCACTTTGGACTCTTACTATGTGTGCTACCAAGTGGGTGGGTATTTTATTTTTCTTCTGAAATGAAAGAGCCAATTTATACCCTTTTATGGACTTTCTATTACTAATTGCAATGGAAATATTTTCTAAAATAAAGACTCCTTTGTTTATAAGTCTTTTGTGTTGCAACGAACAATATCACTTGTTGCACTTAGGGCGTCTTAGGAGCTCTGTTAAGCATAACAA
The DNA here is from genome assembly GCF_030035675.1 of Rhineura floridana. Taxonomy (NCBI): domain Eukaryota; kingdom Metazoa; phylum Chordata; class Lepidosauria; order Squamata; family Rhineuridae; genus Rhineura; species Rhineura floridana. The sequence continues at coordinate 101,646,216 of NC_084484.1, forward strand.
GAATTCACATATTTTTCTAATCCTGTTATACAGGATTGGAGACTACTGTATATTGACTGATTGCACAGTGATTAAGAAAGCAAATATAGTAATAAATTGTTGCACATTTCGGATTAGCTACGAATTATTTGAAAGGCTGAACAAAAACATGCATAAATGACCAATCAGCAGGTGGCACCTAGCTCCACTTCTCCATACTTCCTGTGTACCACAGGAAGCTGCATTGGTGCTGAAGTGGTGCCTGGAGGTAGTAATGCGTTGGATGAGGGTCAGCCCTACACATGTGAAACTGAAACTGAATCCTGACAAGATGAAGGCACTGTTGGTCAGTGGCTCCCATGTCCTAGAATTGGATGAATGGCCTGTTCTAGATGGAGTCACACTCACCAGAGCTTGGAAAAGTTACTTTTTTGAACTACAACTCCCATCAGCCCCAGCCAGCATTCCTGGACTAGGTTAGCTTTGCCACTGTAATCCATGCTCTACTGACCTCACATTTAGACTACTGCAATGTGTTCTACATAGGGCTACCCTTGAAGACAGTACAGAAACTTCAGTTAGTGCAGAACATAGCCACCAGAGTGCTGACAGATGCATCTGGACCGAGTTATATAATACCAGTTCTTCAGCATCTGTCCATTATAAAGTGTTAATACAAATTAGCCCTAAATGACTTGGGACCCAGATTTACCCTAAATGACTTGGGACCCAGATAATTGACAGTACATCTCTCCCCATATCAGATGACCTGGGCTAGATCCTTCACAGTAGCAGCACCCTGAATCTGGAATTACCTCTCCCTAGAGTAGGAGATGGCCCCTACAGTATTGGACTTCTGGTGTCAGGTTAGGACAGACTTGTTCACCCAGGCTTCAGGAGGAATTTGCTTTGATTGTTTAAGGTTTTAATACTGTTGCTGTTATATCTATAGTGTGTAATGATTTTTTTTAATCTATAGAAAACTTTAGGTTGCTGCTTTAGTTTGGTTTTTGTAACTTTATAATCTGTGTTTTGTTTTTGTGAGTTTGTAGTTGTTTTATATAATGTATTATAAACCACTCTGGAATCTCTACTTGCTGAAGGGCATTTAAAAATTAGGAAGTTGTCAGACCATTGGTCCATCTAGGCCAGGACTGTCTACTCTGACTGGCAGCAACTCTCCTGGAAGTGGCAGGGATTGAACCTGGGACTTCTTGCATGTGCAGCAGCTGCTCTACTATTGGGCTATGGTCTCTCCATAAGGGCCACAGCTCAGTGGCAGAGTATATGCATTGATTTCAGAAGATCCCAGATTCAATGCCTGGCCTCTCCAACTAGGGCTGAGAATATCCAATGTCTGAAACCCTGGAGAGCTGCCGCTAGTCAGTGTGGACAATACTGAGCTGGGTGGACCAATGGTCTGACTTGACATAAGTCAACTTCCTATGTTCCTAAAAAGGAAGGAAGGAATAAATATCCAAGCAGAATGATCAAACGTCTTACACTCTAAAGCTGTCTTCTTCTCCAGTCTAGAGTTTTCACCTTATCTTAACAGATACATATAAACCAAGTCACATGAATACATTCTGCAAGGCACAATCTCATGCCACTGCTATGTCAGCATTATTGCAGTTGTCATACATACTCTTCAGTAGTGTGTGATAGCCTCACAGGGAAGTATCTCCCACATCCCTGGGTGTATGTGTGAAGGAGAAGCCTGTCACTTGTAAATTACCATACACATTGTCTTTCATATGTTTGGCCCACTTCCAAAATTATTGCATTTCAATGACATCACTTCCAACCCAGGAAGGGAGAAGGAAGACACTCTCTTGGGCCTTATTTGAAGTGTCTCCACCTATTTAGTTCCTGTGGCAACATATTGTCCTTGCTTACATTACAAAAGGGGGAACTTAGACTTGGTCATGGCTATTTACTTAATAAAAAGGAACTGGCTTGACCATTTTAGCAGTCCTCCTGCAGACCCCAGTTTTACAATATGGAATCACAAGGATGATGGTGTCCCAGCTGAGATTCCCTCACCTTGCCTCGTATTGCCTGTGAAGAGTTTAACAGAAACTAGATAGAGCTTAACACAGCTAGAAGGTAAATATCTGCACTATGGCAGCCATTCCCTCTCTTCTGCACACCGTTTCCCCTCCATCTCCTGTTAGCTCAGCCATTCCCTCCAATCAGCCCTTCAAGAAAACGTACAAAATATACATCCAGATATGTGCAAATTAAGAAAAACAACTGACATTTTTCTCTTGGCATTCTTAATTTTTTTGATCACAGCATTCAGCTTGCAAATTCTTTCTGAGGCAACTCTATTCTAATCAAAAGCTGAGTTATTTTCAATTTCTTTGGTCTGTTATCGAGATCAGACACTACTACTAAATAGCACTTGCAGGATTTTCTAGTTTTATACCCACCATCTCCTATCATAGTTTTCCACTGCTACAAGATGAATATCAGAAGATTAAACTAACAGTTTCACAGGGAACAACGGAAAATGGACTGTACTAAAAATGATATATGATTGTACATCTATGTATATATTAATACAGATTATTAATAAAAACAGCTTATCTTATTTTAATTTTTTTAAAAACAGCTTGTACTCTCCAAAGATAAATATATTATTGATTGAACTAGAAGTTTTCTGAACTGAGATTTGTTAAAGCGGATCCCATTTTCTCATGTAAAAAATGTAGCTTACAAATATTTTCAGAAACGTTATTGTCTCCTGTTAAGAGTAGACGCTGCCACCAGCTGTTTAAAAATTCAGGAAAGAGGACACACTTTGCAAAGAATGTTTCTATATGGACCTCCAAATACTTCTGGGATGTTTGCCAAATGCTTAAAAAGGGAATTCCCTGTATCCAGGGTAGATTCACCAAGTCTGTTGCCTGTATGGCTAAATGTGGAGTAGCCAAGATTGTGGAGCAGAACAAAAAATAACTCTTACACAACTCTCTGACATAAAAAATAAAAAAAATAAAAAGTACAGTTGTGGATTTGTTGAGGGAATCAGAAACGTACAGGCATTTGAAAAATGTGAAAACAAATTTTAAAAAGTTCAACAAGGAAACAGCAATATTCATACAGCCCTGGTTTGGTGTTCCAGGTAGGGGCTTTTCATAAGAATAAAAGAAGGCCCATTAGTCTAGCACCACTGTTCTCAACTAGATGCCCATGGGAAGCCCTAGTAATTATTTATTGATTTGGTATACATTTATCCACTCTTTCTCCCCACCTTATTCTCACCTTCTCAAATGGGATGGATCTTAATGGTGGTCCTTTGAATGACTGAGTCCATAGTCCAGTGGTGGGGACCTCAGGCTTGTGGACCAAATGTGGCCAACCTTCCAGGCTTCTCTGTTGGGCCCTTGGGACTCTTCCTAGGCCACACCCTCTCTCCTCAGGCCACACTGTTCACTGCCCCTCCTTTGTGTCCTCCTCAATGCTTTTGCTTGGCTGGAATGTATCCTGGGACTGTGATAATACCTTTTGCTTGGCAGGATGGGGAATTGTGTGGGTACTGAAACCTCTGACTTGTGTGTATGTGGAATGTAGCCTACTGTACAAAGGTAGGAGTCACATCCATTACGCTGCCCACTTTCACCTATGTCTGCTCACGTTTGCTATGGCTCTGGTGACTGCTGGCATGCGGCTCCTGGATGTTTCTCTGTGAAATAACGAGGCCCTTGGGCTGCAAAAGATTTCCCACCCCAGCCATAGTTATTCCTTTGATTTTAACAAGCACTCACCAATGTCAGGCAGGAATACCAGACAATGTGATTGCAAATTAGGTTATCTATGTCTAGGGATGGGCAAATCTCTCGATTTCTGTTTTGCTCAGTTTCTCATTTTTCCAGTCTTAAGTTCAGCCCTCCATATTTCTACATCAGTGGGTATTTTATTTTTTAAAAATCTGATGAAAATTCATCAGCATTTTAGTGCAAATTTCTCCTAGTATACAAGTTTGTATGCAATTTTGCCGAATACACACATTTTTGCAATGCAATTTTCCCTAAAAGAATGGATTTTTATTTTATTTTCACTATGAATTTTTTGGACACTCTAGCCTAGTGTATTATTTTTGTACACATTACTTGACTGGAGAACTGCATTGTGAAAATGTGAAATCTGGAGACACGTGAATTTTGAAACATAGCTGTGTTTCAGTTGGTGTATTGTTTTAGAAAGTGCAAAATAGGTAGGTTCACGTGAACAGAATAAAAAATTTCCCCATCCCTACCTGTGTCCTAAACCACAAGTTATTATATACACAAAGGATGATGCAGAGAGCTTTCTCATCTTGCGTTTCTTTAAAGTAGAGAATTACTCTATCAATCTTATCAAAAAACTAGCACAGAAGGCAAGCCCACATTTTAGTTCAAGCATATTAGTTTGCATATTGAAGATATGCCTAGAACCCACTCAGTGACCAAGCAAGAATTGTCTTCAGAAGAAAAGCTCTACAGCATACTGCTCCAATTCAGTTGGCCACGGCCAGTAGTAGTTAGGCTCCTCTCTCCCTCAATTGTAATAGCAGGCTGTAACAGAGGAGGGAAAAGAAGGAATAAAGGAGAACTCCATTGGTGCAGCTAAGATACCAGCAACTTTTGGCTCCACCTCTCTTTGAACTTTTCCACTGTAGCTGGTCATTAGAAGAACTTGTACTAAGAACCTGAATGTAATTGTTTCCTCCTCTCTCCCAATCCATTTTCCTTTTGCGTCATGTCTTTTTAGATTGTAAGTCTGAGGGCAGGGACTGTCTTGCCTTGCCCATATTAATCTGTAAGCCACTCTGGGAACCTTTTTTAGCTGAAGAGCAGGAGTCCTTATAATGGATGGCATAGCTATGGTAATATTATGGGAGCGCTACTGTGTTGTGTCAAGTGATGAGATGTCTACCTCTTTAGGCTTTTATATACCTTGCTTGTTAAAGTTGCTTGCTTAGTGGGAATAGGTAGTCCTAGAGCTAAGAAAATTGGTCACACTCATGACAATATGTAAAAACAGTTTTTCAGTCTTAGAATGTAGGCCAGTGAAAGAAAGTCAACTTGAGTTTTTGCAACTGGTCAGCAAGGAGCAGCCTTGGGAGCTCATTTTCATTGGCGATCACTCATGGCCGAGTAAGATTGTCTTCGAAGATAAGGTCTTTAACAGTGGGTCCTTAAGTGACTGTGGATGCCAATTCTGGATCCACACAGCCTCCCTTGGGAGCTATAAGGATGCAGACACCATTTTAAAAACTAGTACTCTGTACATCTGCCTCACCCCACTGCCCACTCAGCATTCTTTACAGGAAACTGACCCTATAAAAGTCTCACCTTGGGATGTCCTACTTCTCTGAGAAGTGGGGATCATGGAGCATTGTATTAGCAAGGGGATCTTGTTTCCTGTGAAGGAAAATGCATTGAAGAAGTGCTTCAGAACTATAATTTGGAAAGGCCCTGAGTCTTAACTGGCAACTACATACTTGATTTCATAGAAATAATAAATCAGGCCTTTTTTGGCCTGTTGTATACAAGAGAGTTATTCATCCAACTTTCTGTTTGACTAACTTTCCTGATGAATGAACCAAGATCTCATTTAACTGATGTGACTGAGGTTTATTATCAGATGTGTGATCCAGACAGATTCAGTCTAGGCTACATTGCTATGAATACACATTAGGAATTAAGTTCCACTTAAATCAAGAGGACATGTTTTCAAATGAATATGTCTAGGATTTATATACTCTTCAGGAACGTAGCCAAGTGTCCAGGCCCATTAACCACTGACCTTTTTCTACATTCTATAGACTAAGAAGGTTTAATCATATGTTGTGGTACCTCACAATTCATGTTTTATTCTCTTTCTCTGTCCTGAAATTATGACTCCTGTAATTAAAAAAATCAACCAAAATTCATTTTAAGAGATCTAAAAAGATTTTACAAACACAGCAATAAAATCTGCCATTTTTACTGGCAAACATATCACGAACATGCATACATGCACACACACACATAGAATTCTCACCCTCTATAATCATAAACAGAAATCAAATGGTGACTACCTCAGTAAAACAAAGCAAAAATGATGGAATTAGAACAATCCTGTGGTGACCTTCTTAGTTTCTTGATGCAAAAAAGATAATCCTAAGGATACACAAAATGCCACTGCACAGTACCTTTCAAATGTATAACCTTCCTGACTTCCGGGAAGGGTGACTTAGCCTGTGCCTGCTTTTGAGACGGGCTCCTGCCTCAAAAGAAGCTTATTCAGATATATCAGTCAGTTTTTTCTTTTTTTTTTTTGACTGATTAAACTTCTCCCGGGTAGGGAGAAACGAAGAGATTAACCTCAAAGCCTATTTTTGTTGGGACGACCAGATCTCATTAATTTATGGGACGAGGTCCAGCCGACGAAGGTGGGACGGATTTTCAACAGCAAGCTCTATCTGTTAAAGCGAACGTTCATCTTATCTTCTAAGAGAGAACGCACTAACAGGCAAGCACCCTTCTTTCTATATTTTTCTTTTACTTGACTTAAATTGTTGCTGTTTAAAAGAGATTTGCCAGATTGATCAGTTTTTGACATCTCACTGGGGAGCCATAACTTCTCTCTGCTACGCACTAATTAATAGCTTATCTCTGTTTTTGTTGCAAAAAGCTGTCCTGGATTTGCATTCTAAAGATATACACAGAAGAGGGATTTCTATTCCAGATTTTTATTTTGAAAAATATTATACTGTTTTGAGACTACTCTCTTTTTGGTCTATTTTATTTTGACGAATCTGTTTCTTGACGATTGCCATTAATTGTTTCGATCCTGGGAACTGCATTTTGTTTACTTAACTATTGGAGAGATAAGGCTGTCTGCTCTGTTTATACTGTGATGTCACCAAGTTTGGAGTATTAACCCAATTGTTGCTGAAATAAGAAGTGGTTTTCCTATATTTTTCTTTTAAAATGGCAATTAAGAAAGTGGCTGAAAATCTGGAAATAACTATGTTTCAGAAAATAATGGATGAGATTGAGATAATGAAAATTGAATTGAGTAAAATGAAGCAGGAGATTAAAGATATAAGGGTCCCTGTGAGAGAGGTGACCCTGGAAGGGGTCCCTGTGAGAGAGGAGACCCCGGAGATTGGAACAGGGGTCCCTGTGAGAGAGGAGACCCTGGAGACTGGAATAGGGGTCCCTGTGAGAGAGGAGATCCCGGAGATTGGAACCAACGTGGAACAGGAACAAGATTTGGAGTCTATGGACTTTAGAAATAAAATCTATTGTTTGGAACTCAATGTTATCTCTGAAGAAATGAATGAAGATTCTAGAGATAAAGTTATCAATGGCATGGATAATCTTCTGGACTGGAATGATGTGATGGAGCCCAATATAGAGAAAATCTATGGAATTAACTGCAGCCATGTGACAATGGAAAAACTTTTAAGAGATGACCCAGTGTATTTTGAAAAAAAGAACAGAGATATGATTTTACAGCAGTATTTCAGCAACCTATTCAGAATGGATGGCAAGAAAATATTTGGGATAGAGGTAATTCCCATCAGACTCTTACTATATGACTATGGCTTTGACAGCAAGATTATTATGGAATACTGATAATGGAAGATTGGATATTGAAATTACTGGACTTAACAAGACTACTGAAGATGGAAGATGGAAAATGGAACTAATAGAGATAATAGAACAATGGCTACTGAAATTATTGAACCTAACAGATTCTGATGTGATGGATTAATTGAAATGTTTATTTTGACTATGGTTATGACAATAAGATTATCATAATTAGTAATGAGATGGATTAATCGATATGCTTATCTGGAAAAAAAAATTGATAGATATATTTCTTAAAGAATTGAAACCTCTCTTTGACTTTTTGTGGAAAGAATAAAGTAATGTTTATGAGATTTGATGATTAAGTAAGATAACTACTGGAGGAAAGTGATTTTATAATATGACTTAAGAGACAGGATTGTTATATATTATAGACTTATAACTGATTTGATCTTTGACAAATGGGAAGTCAATATTTTACTCTTTATTTTTTATTTTTGTTTTTTTTTTTCTTTTTTTCTTTTTGTTTAACTATTTTTGATTTTGTTTTTTGTCTTTGAATGTTTTATGATTTTGTCTTGTATGTTTTATGAAAATCTGAATAAAAATTATTGAAAAAAAAAAAATGTATAACCTTCCTAAGGCTCAGCTGCAGCTAACTGTGTGAGTGTGTGTGTTCTCTTAAGGGGCAGACTTAATTCTAGATATCATTTCAAGCAGCCATTACTTATTAATATTATTATTATTATTTCCGTTTATAGACTGCTTACTAAAAGATCTCATTGTGGTTTATAATAGAATACACAAGGTACAATAAAAACATCAAATTAATTTACAAAGCAAAATACTTAAACAATATCCATATACATAAACATTTTCATAAACACAGTATGAAAGTCAGAATTCACCAAGGGAAGCCCGTATGCAGCCCTCCCCGCTCTATGAAAGTGTCAGAAAACTGAAATTATGTTGACCATGAAGGAGAGCGGCAAGCAGATAAAAGGTTGTTGCTCCCCTGGTGTGGCTTGTCGCCATTTCTCTTGCCTCTCCTTCTTGCCGGGGGGGGGCGGGGGGAGCACCTGCCAGCTGCAAGGCTCCAGGACTCAAGCCTCGGTAGGCCTGTGTGTCCATTGTTCTGAAGGCGGAGCATCTCTCCGGGAGGCAGGTTGTGATCAGAGAGCAGGATGGGCTTTAGCTGGGGGCTAAAGAGGGTGGACGTCATGTTGATGTTGATGGGGGACTGCATGTGACCCCCACAATAGGGAAAATCAGTACTTGTGCCAGTCTCAGTTTTGAAATCCTGGAGTGTCCAGGCTGAGAAGCAAAGCCATATGCTATATTTAAAATATTCATCAATGGCTGTGCTAGAAAAAGCCAGTCAGTGACTGACTTAGGAAAGGCTCTTCATGGAATGATTTTGTCCCTGTGTCTGCTAGGAACACAACATGAAACTGAATCCATATGCTGAAACATAAGCAAAATAGGGCATTGCCTGTGCAAGGTACTTGTGAATTGGGCAGATTGTTAACCTCAATAACAATATCCTATCAGCATGCATGAGGACCAGTACACTTTTAACCATTCTGATGTCTCAGAGCTTGGGAAAGTTACTTTTTTTGAACTACAACTCCCATCAGCCCCAGCCAGCATGGCCACTGGATTGGGCTGATGGGAGTTGTAGTTCAAAAAAGTAACTTTTCCAAGCTCTGGATGTCATAGGGAAACATGCTAGTATTGAGCCAGGTTGATGGCTATTGAGTACTTAGGGGGACTGTGTAACCTGAATTCAAAGGTCTATATGTCAATTTCTGATAAATCAAAATCCATGGCAGGGACTTCAATTGACTTCAGTTTATCAAATATAGTAATCAAAGAAGTTATATGCTTTTCACAATCTTTCTTTGATTCCAGTCTGTTTCACCATCTCTCTGATCCATACTGTTTGAGATTTGAAACTTGTAAAGCCAAATGAGGCTTGAAGGCCCTCCAGCATTTCTTTAGCTGCACTATATTCCCTTATGTGAATCAGCTGCTCATCTTCCAGAAAATCAAAAATAATAGCTTTTGCAATGGCATTTTTCTTTTCCCAATCTCTTATCCCTTGGCCATCTCCCTCTGGTTTTGGGTTTTCAATACGGGAATAAACTTCATTTGCTTCTAGTGCAATTTTTATTCTATCTTACCATTGTTGAAAATTAAGAGCACTTAGCTTTGGCATTTTTCTGGTAAAAGCTTTATTGTCTTGCAAATACATTCTTTGTTGCTGGTCTGAGAAGAGCTTGGTTGCAAAAACAACAGCAAAACTCTCTCCTGTGGCTTAATGAAGTATTATGCTTATAAGAGAACAGCATCTCTTAACAAGAAGAGGAAGACAAGAAGGGAAATAACACCTATCAATAGGAACTGACATCACAGTAAACAAGCATAGAGGTGTCTGGCTAGACGGGACATCTCCCTATTAAAAGCATGCAAGCTTGCTTATCCCAACACAAATAAGCTCCAAGGGTTGTATTCAATAGTGTGGTTCAGTGTAAGACCTCCATCAGCAGAATGGGGAGGAAAGCAATTCTCAGCAGTTTCCCCTCTTCCCTGCAGCTCCACTCCTAAATCTGCACTAGAGGGTCCCCCAATCAGACTTAGGGGTGCTGCAATGGACTTGGCTCAGAAAAAATGTGAATATGGAACAAAGGTGATTTTAAGCTATTTCCCCCTTTTCTATCCCAATCCTAGCCTGCTTTAAATTCTGCTGGTTTGGTAACAGGCCCTCAGGGACAGTTATGCCAGCCAAGAATAACTGGCTGAGTTGTGTTCTGGTTGAAGTCCAGTCGCCTCAGGTTGTTTTTTCAATAAAGTCTTACTAGGCTGAGTGCATGTAGGAGCTACAGCATGGAATTTATTTTGCACATGGGCCTAATACCCATCTCCTCTCCCTTGCCACTAGTTTTTCTCAGAAGAGCTTCTGCTTCCATATTATGCAATACACAGAGCCTTGATCTCCACTGTTTTTGATCTCATAAATGTGTGTGGCTTGGATATTTTAGCATGCTATAATGAAATGGCTACAGCATTGTTTTTCATAATAAACTGTTTCTGGACATCTGTTGGACTTCTTTTCTTTCTTCCACTCATTTTTTCAACATGGCTTTGGCATCTGCTATTCCCATCTAGTCTCTGTGTTCCTCTCCAGTTGTTTTGAGAACTGTGACTCTGGGTATCTTTTTGTAGCCAGTTTGAGAGCAGAGCAATGGTGACTTCTTCTAGGCCAGGGATGAGGAATGTGTGGCACTTGGAATGTTGTTGCATTAACTCCCATCATCCCTCACCATTGGCTGCAGTGGCTGGGGCTGATGGGAGTTGGAGTCCAACAACACCTTGAGGGCCACAGGTTCCCCACACTTGTCCTAGGCAAAGCACATTCAGGAAGGAGCAATTTGCTGAGGAGAAACAGCAATGGAATGCTCTTTTTCACAGCAATCTCATCAGCACTCCACCTGCTTTAGGGTTACCAGGTTCATGGTCTGAGACTGATCCTGTATCTTTAGGAGAAGAGAAAGTCAGCCAAGTGCAGGTGTTCCTGCAACTCTAATGGGAAAAACCACAAGGTGGAATTCTCTCTTCCCCTTACACAACTTTTAAAGATACAGAAGACCTCTTGGTTGCCAGGCCTGGCCTCCAAGAGGTCTTCCGTATCTTTAAAGGTTGTGCAGGGGGAAGGGAGAATCCCACCTTGTGGTTTTTCTCATTACAGTGTTGCAAGAAAACCTGCACTTGGCTGACTTTCTCTTCTCCTAAAGATACAGGATCAGTCTCAGGCCATGAACCTGGCAGCCCTGACCTGCTTCTCTGGTTGTAGGGTTCCAGATACATGTTTACCATGCAATTGCTTCTCTGCAACCTAAAGAGGAGAAAAGCAGCTTGGGTTTGAGTTCCAGCCGAAAAGCAATGGAAATAGCTGAGCTTAGGGTCATCAGTGTGGCACCCATGGGCACAATGGCACCTTTGAGAACTTCCCCTGGTGCAAGCAATGCCTCTTAGCATTTCCCACATTCTGTCCTCTTGTCCAGGAAATGGCAATGGATTTTCCTCCCTTGAGTTGCTGAAGGAGAGTGTTGGAAGAGTGACGGTATCTCCCACTTCCTCTTTCAGCTCGATGTGCTTTTCAGGGCTGTGAGCAGTATCCATGCTATCAATCTGAGCCTTGAAAAGTACAGGAAAGTGAAAGGTGGTGTGCACTTTCTCTTTGGTTGTCCAGGGAGGGAGGGTGGGTGGGTGGAGTGACCCAGGAGAGAGGAAGAGAAGCAACTAGGGAGGCAAGGGCTCCGCAAAACTGGCCACCCCTGGTCTAAGCAAAGCATTTCTTTATTCCGTCTCTACCACAGCTTGTCTCTGTTCTTCACCAGCTTTAGCTAGCATAAGCAACCTTTGGGCTTTTATTACCTATGTTGGCAAGCAAAGAATAGCACTGCCCTGATTTTCAAAGAAAATCAAACAAAAGGAGTCTGATAACTTTCACTGCAGGTTTTAAGCTGACACAGTGCCCTTTGAAGGCTCCTACTGAATTCATTAGATCCAACAGGCTGATATAATCTTCTTCATTAATGCTGACTAGTTAGTGTTCTGAAGCTGACAGCATGCTCACAAGGTATTCTTGATTCATAACAGAACACAGTCCCTAGGATAGGTCTTTGAAGTTTACACAGCCTGGAGGTCTTGGGTCTCGTGACATTGACATACACACTTACACACCCTGAGGATGAGGGGAAATTATGATTGCAAAGAAGTGCAATCACTTCCCCCCCCCCAATCGCGTGTGCCAGAGTATGTATGAAAATAGTAACTGGGATATAGCATAGAAAGGACTGTCTCCATTCTTGAAGGTTCATTTTTAAACTTTCATTAAAAAAAACTAACAGCAACCAAGTCTCTGGACCCTTTACTTATAGTTTGTTGTTATGTGTCTTCAAGTCGGTTTTGACTTATGGTGACCCTATGAATTAGCAACCTCCAATAGCATCTGTCATGAACCACCCTGTTCAGATCTTGTAAGTTCAGGTCTGTGGCTTCCTTTCTGGAATCAATTCATCTCTTGTTTGGCCTTCCTCTTTTTCTACTCCCTTCTGTTCTGCATCATTGTCTTTTCTAGTGAATCATGTCTTCTCATGATGTGTCCAAAGTATGATAAGCTCAGATTCATCATTTTAGCTTCTAGTCACAGTTCTGCTTTAATTTGTTCTAACATCCTATTATTTGTCTTTTTCACAGTCCATGGTATGCACAAAGTTGATTTTTTCTCTTATCTGCTTTTTTCACTGTCCAATTTTCAGATCCATACATAGAGATTGGGAATACCATGGTCTGAATGATCCTGACTTTGGTGTTAATGATACATCTTTGCATTTGAGGACCTTTTCTAGTTCTTTCATAGCTGCCCTCCCCAATCCTAGCCTTCTTCTGATTTCTTTACTGTTGTCTCCATTTTGGTTAATGACTGTGCCTAGGTATTGATAATCCTTGACAAGTTCAATGTCCTCATTGTCAACTTTAAAGTTACATAAATCTTCTGTTGGCATTACTTTCTTCTTTTTGACGTTCAGCTGTAGTCCTGCTTTTGTGTTTTCCTCTTTAATTTTCATCAGCATTTGTTTAAAATCATTTCTGCTAGTAGTATGGTATCATCTGCATATCTTAAATTATTGATATTTCTCCCTCCAATTTTCACATCTCCTTCATCTCCTTCATCTTGGTCCAATCCCACAATAGTTCAATAATTACTGCATTCCCTGGGATCCCCTTTCTTTGGAATTGGGATGTATATTGAACGCTTCCAGTCTGTGGGCCATTGTTTAGTTTTCCATATTTGCTGACAATTTTTTGTCAACATTTGGACAGATTCAGTCTCAGTAGCTTCCAGCAACTCTATTGGTATGCCATCTGGTCCTGGTGATTTGTTTCTTCCAAATATTTTAAGAACAGCTTTCACCTCACATTCTAAAATTTCTGGTTCTTCATCATACTGTTCCTCTGTGAATGAATCTGTCATCCTTGTATCTCTTTTATAAAGTTCTTCAGTATATTGCTTCCATCTTCCTTTTATTTCGTCTTGGTCAGTCAGTGTATCCCCCTGTTTATTATTTAACATGCCTACTCTTGGTTTGAATTTCCCTTTCATTTCTCTAATCTTTTGGAATAGGACTCTTGTTCTTCCCTTTTTGTTGTCCTCTTCTATTTCTATACAATAACTATTGTAATAGTTCTCTTTGTCCCTACGTACTAGTCCCTGTATTGTTGCATTTAGGGTTCTGACCGAGTTTCTATCTCCTTTTGCTTTTGCTTTCCTTCTCTCTTTAACCATTTTAAGAGTTTCTTCAGTCATCCATTGAGGTCTTTCTCTCTTTTTATTTATTTATTAGGCTTTTATACCGCTTGACTAGCAATAGCTCTCTGGGCGGTGAACACAAAGAATACAATAAAATCACACAATATGTTACAGCAAAACATATAAAAACAGTCAAAAATCAATTACAACAAAATTTTACAAATTAAATTAACTTAAATTAACTAGAGGCAGGGCTGGTTCTAAAGGGCAGCCAGGTGGGGCACTGGCCCGAGGGCGCCTGGAGCTACAGGGTAACAGGGGGGCCCTCAGCGGCCCCTCCGCTCCCCTTCTGTGATCCGCAGAAATCCGCTACCCCCCCATGCCCCCAACTTACCTGTCTCCTGCCTTTTAGTATTGCCCTTAATGAAGATGGCGACCGTGGTTTCCCTAACATACTGAAGCCCATGCCATCAACAAAGATGGTGGTGGAGACTTCATCCCCTTAGGGAAACAGTGGCCACCATCTTGGTTAATGGCAATAGTAAAAGACTGGAGACAGGTAGGTGGGGGCGCGCGCACGCGAACGTGAATGCGCACACACACCGGGACCCAGGGCAAGCTGATGCCCAAGGGCCCTGGCATGCCTGGAGCCAGCCCTGACTAGAGGTATTGTCTTTTTGCATTCTTCTCTGATAATCTCTCTGATTTCACTCTGTAGTTCTTCTGGTTCTCTGTCAACTACGTTTAAAGCCTCAAATCTGTTCCTTACTTGATCTTTATATTCTTCTGGGATGTTATTTAAATTGTATTTTGGCATTATCATTGCTTTGTTGTTGTTCTTTAGCTTTACTCTGATTTTCGATACAACCTGTTCATGATCTGTACCGCAGTCTGCTCCTGGTCTTGTTTTCGCAGAAAGTATGGAGCTTCTCCATCTTCTGCTACCAATTATATAATCAATTTGATTTCTATACTGACCATTTAGTGATGTCCACGTGTACAGTCATCTTTTTGGTTGCTCAAAAAATGTGTTTGCAATAAATAAATTATTGGCTTCACAGAATTCAATAAGTCTTTCTCCTGCTTCATTCTGTCTCCCAAGCCCCATTTTCCCCACAATTCCTAGTTCTTCTCTGTTCCCTACTTTTGCATCTTGAGGCCCAGGTGGCCTCGGTGGCACGGAATGCTTTTTACCATCTTCGATTGGTAGCCCAGCTACGTCCCTATCTGGATATTGACGACCTCGCCTCAGTCGTTCATGCTCTGGTAACTTCTAGATTGGACTACTGCAATGCGCTCTACGTTGGGCTGCCCTTGAAGACTGTTCGGAAACTACAGCTAGTTCAGAATGCAGCGGCCAGATTGCTGACGCGGACCAGAAGGTCTGCTCACATAACACCTGTTCTGGCCCGTCTGCACTGGCTTCCTATTTGTTTCCGGGCTAGATTCAAAGTGCTGGTTTTGACCTATAAAGCCCTACACGGCATGGGACCGCAATACCTGGTGGAATGCCTCTCCCAATATGAACCTACCCGTACACTGCGCTCAACATCTAAGGCCCTCCTCCGAGTGCCATCCCATCGAGAAGCTCGGAGGGTGGTGACTAGAACTAGGGCCTTTTCAGTGGTGGCCCCCGAACTGTGGAATAGTCTCCCCGATGAGGTGCGCCTGGCGCCGACGCTACTATCTTTTCGGCGCCAGGTGAAAACCTTTTTATACTCCCAGGCATTTTAAAGTGTATTTTAACAGTATTTCACTATTATCTTGTATTTTGGACGTTGTTTGGTTCTTTTATTGTTTGTTTGTTTTTGGTTCTTGATTTATTGTATTTATTGTACTTATACACTGTGCTTGTTTTATCTTTTATGTACACCGCCCAGAGAGCCTTCGGGCTTAGGGCGGTATATAAATTAAATTAAATAAATAAAAATAAATAAATAAATTCCAGTCCCCCATGATTATCAGCACATCTTGTTTTGGTATGTGATCAATGTCTTCCTGTACATAAAATATCTCCAGTTCCTCTTCTTCTGTATTTGCCATTGGAATGTAGACTTGGATGATGCTTATGTTAATAAGTTTCCCGTTAAATCTCATTGATATCACTCGCTCAGACCTTGCGTTAGACCTCCTAATTGTTTTTGCTATATCACTTCTCACTATTAAGGCAACCCCATTTCTTCTTGATTTCTCATTTCCTGCATAAAATATTTTGTATTTGCCTGATTGAAAATGTCCCGTCCCCGTCCATTTTAATTCACTCACGCCAAGTATTGTAATGTTGATACGCTCCATTTCTTGCTTGACAATTTCTAACTTTCCCTGGTTCATGCTTCTCACATTCCATATTCCTATTGTGTGCATCGTACAACCCTGGACTCTCCTTTCGCATCTGTGCACATCAGCCTCTGGGCTTTCTTTTGGCTTTGACTCAGCTGCATCATTAATCACAGTGCTACTCATACTTGTCCTTTGTTCTTCCCCAGTAGCTTGTTGAGTGTCTTCTGACCTGGGGGTCTCATTTTCCAGCACTACCTCGTGTTGCATTTTGGATACTCTGTTCATAGGGTTTTTGTGGTAAGAGGTATTCAGAGATGGTTTACCATTGCCTTCCTCTGAGTTTGGATGCATCTTAGGGCTCATCCAGACGACTGTAAAATGTGTGACATGATCGCTTTGTGTTTTCATTATTTTTCAGTCCATATGATGCCGCACGCTTTTGTGCATTTTCGTGCGGTTAAATCCGCTCCTGCAATACCGCAAATCATGCGATTTGCTTTTTTAAACTGGGAATCATCTGCTGTATCTTCAGGCACTCGGATGCAATACCGCAGACTTTACAGCTGTGGGCGTTTGATGGGCGGTTCTTGGGCGGATCCCCATATCCCTTCCCTCATTCTCAGCCAATCACATATTTCCACTGTTGCACATGTGCGCGACTGTCCAGGGAAAGCCCGGGAAAAATGAACCTATCACAGCAATGGTATGGTGTTGGGGGGGGGCTTGCAACTTCTACTGCGCAGATGCAAAAAAGCGCATTTGCGCAGAAGCAGCAGCAGCGGTTAATTTTTAGCCAGCCTGCAAACTGGGCAGCCGCTCAGGGTGAGATCCGCAATTGTGGTTGTTTGTAACCTTTTTCAAGGGAGAAAATATTTATCTTTGCCTAACCTCCCCCTCCCACCCCTCACCCCCACCCCGCATCAAATGCCCTTCTTGAACGTATTGGTCTTTGCTTCCAGGCATCCAGAGTCGAGGGAGGGGGGGGAAAGAGAAATAGAGGCTTTCCTCTTGCATTACAGACACTCAGGCACCCTTAGTCAATTTCGCTTTCCGGCCTGCAAGGCCAGAAAGACTCTTTGAGTCTTGTCAATTTCAACCACAGCCTGCAGGTTCTCCGCAGCCGGAGCTGAAAAGCATATAGTCGCTTTTGCGAAATATGGCAAATACAAGCAAAAAACCCACAGGAATTATTGGCATATAAGTGGTTTGCTAGAGCGTCTCAGCCACCCGCAACCATAGAGACTGGTGGTCTACCTTCCTAGACATGACACATTATTACTTGCTGTTCTGGAAAAATAAGTGGAATTGCAATCATGTGTATCTCCAGAAACGTTAAAGGTAGAAAAGCATACAGTTGGTTTTGCGAAATATCGCTAATACAAACAAACAAAAATACAGTAATTATAGGCATATAAGTGGTTTGCATGTTTCTTTTATCAGAGGAAACACCACAAAGCCTGTGCTTCAGCACAGATTGACACAGCAGCACGTCGGGCTGTTTGCCCACATTCCCTGCCCGAGCCAAGAGCAGCCACCTGTGGGGGGGGGCTGTTTGCTTCCCTCAGGGGCAGCATTCCTGCCGCCGAGCCACATAACGGTCCGGGGCTGAACCCTGCAGTAAATGAGCCCAAGGGTTACGGGGGATTCGCCCAGTGATTGCAAACACTTATCCCTTGCACTGCCCACAATCCCCCTGGATGGTCAGGGGCACCTGGAGACACCCCCCTGCCCAGCGCTGCTCCAGAGTGATGAGCGACAAGGAACTCCATTACAGCCACTACTACCAAACCATCAGGAAATTCAAACTTTCGCGCTCGTATATTTTTGCGGACCAATTGGCTGATAGGGGGGAGCTGGGAAAAAGCGAGAAGAAGTACGGGTCCTCTCGCTGCATGTGTGGGTTTTTTTATTGGGAAAGAGCGAACAAACAGGCAAAGTGAGGACTGTCAGATGACGAACCGGATATGGAAAACGTGGATTATCCCGCTCCATTTGGATGAGCCCTTAGTCTGTTGTCTCAGCTTTGACCATTCCACCTTGGGTTCCCCTGCTAGGAGTCTAGCCTCTTGGTCTAGACTCCTGATAGCATTGCTCTTAGCTTCTTCAACACTCTCAAACCCCCTCACCACGTTAAGGTGTGCATCTTAGAGGGGGTTACTTGTAGAGGTACAAGGAAAAAACATGCCATCTTTATCCCACTCGGCTCAGTAAGAAGCAAATATGCTCACAATGTTCAGTACTCTGGCCAACGAGTGCAAAGGATCTAAAGATTACTCACCAACACTAGGAGGTTTTATTTTAATTCCTTTTCTAATTATTCCTAGCACAAATTCACCTTTTCCCAGCTGCCGAACACTATGACAACATCTTCACTGAGCTATCCACGACAACCCCAAGGGTTTGTTCCTGGTCAGTCACTCCCCAGTTCAGAACCCATGAGCATATATGTGATATTAAGATTGCCCCCAACCCTGACATCATTTTACATTTGTTTACATTGAATTGCCTGGGTCTCCCCAGTGACCAGTTAACAGTTCAATGGTAAGAGTGCATAGTGACTCAGAGCAGTACTTTTGGTCAAATGTCCTGGGGCCCCAATCAGAGTAGGCAGGAGGGCTCCCCAAATGCAGCAGGACTGGCGTACTTAATTTTTAAGCAAGTGAAATAGTATATATGCTATAGATGGGCCATTGGGCTGATCTAGCAGGCTCTCCTTATGTTGTTATGTTATGTTCTATACATTACTATTTAATCCATTTGGTGAAGTATCACACATTACCATCTAAAGAAGTCAGGAAGACCATTAAGTCCAGCCAAAAATTACCTACTTCCTCCAGTGCAACTGGTTCTTGGAAACTAGCTTTCAAAAGGCAGCAAATGAAATCCACAGGCTCACTAATGAATTGAACAATCATCAGGTATATCAGTCTGATTCATTAATGTTGCAGCCCTTAACTTTAATGACATCCTTTAAGGAAATCATTTAGCCACATGCTAACTCAGAAACTGCTCAGAAGCCACAGTTCAGAGATGACATTGAAGCATCAAGTTTACATGGGAGATCCCTTTTGTAGGGCGATACTATGGGAAATAGCCAGAAGCAGCCATTGAAGAAAACTGGAATGTTCTAAGACTTGACTGGAATATAATTTAGCCAGACATGTGAAACCAGCATCGCCTGATCTTTGGACTAGGATGAGATTTCTGGAACCTGAGGAGCTGTTCTTGGGAACAGAGGTTTACAAAGCCCTCCATCCCAGCTCCCTCTGGAACCACTTTGTGTTCCAGCTAAGTCCCAAAGTCAGCCCAGTAAGACAGTAGTAAAGGGGGAAAGCCTGCAGGCCCTAATATCACCTCCCATTCTTAAGGGCTGTATCAGTACCTCTGTGGACTGTGATTTAATGTGTATAGACTGACAATTGTCAGCTCTATCCTGGAACATCATGGGCTGGGAGAGTAAGTTATATGACGAGGATTTTGTTGACTCTGTCTGTAAGTTTAAGATCATTTGTCTCCAGGAAACCTGGGTTGTAAATCTGGGTAAAATGTATTTGCATGGTTATTGTGCTTTCTCCACCCCAGCGGTAAAACAATCATTAAAAGGTCGTAGTGGAGGACTCACTACCTTTATCTCAGCTGATCTGTCAGCTGAGGTTTATCATTTGCCCACTACTCTCCCGCAATATGTCCAGATCCTCAGGATTAAGGGCAAACCTGTAGGATCCCTTATTTGTATAAACATCTACTTTCCCCCTTTGCAAGCAAAGTCCCTGGGTCACAATAGTGTTTGGGACCAGCTAGCTGAAACTCTTATACAAGTAGAGCTTCAATTTGCTAACGACCGCCTCCTCCTTTGTGGGGATTTTAACGCCAGATTGGGTGATCTATGGTCTGGTGGTGTAACATCTACCAACTGGGGTCCACCCTGTCAGACTGGCACGTTTTGTAAGATCCTACAAGATAAAAAATCGAATGGCCAGGGTAAGCGTTTGGTAGAACTTGCATTGGCACATCACCTTGAAATACTGAATGGCTCAGATGTCGACTTTTCCAAGGGTGCTTTCACTTATTTAAATACCCGGGGTGCCAGCACAATTGATTATATGATGGTTTCCCATACACTACTATCAGACATCCTTGGATTTGTTGTTGATCACAGGACGGAAAGTGATCACTTTCCCCTTCGGTTACATCTAAGTCCAATTTTCTCAACTTTTTTGCATTCTTTGCCACTTTCTGATGGTTTAGTGGTGGCAGAACGGAGAGCCCGTTGGTCTAATAATTTGTGTCTATCTATTGCAAAACTTGTTGAGGATAACTTTCTCCAATCCCTTCGTTTGGGAGTCCTGAATTCTGAGGTGGTCCCTTTGATAGCATACCAGACGATTTTGGCCTATTTAAAACCTAAATTGACCTGGAAAGATCACCCTACGGGTAATAAACATAATGCCAATGTCTGGTTTGACCAGGAATGTAAGATTGCCAAGAGAAGGTTGGCGTCCTGCTTTCGACAGATAGGTAGGTGTCCGAGGAATTTCTCCCCTGACCTTTTGGAGGCCTTGAGATCTTCATATAAACGTCTCCTGAAACAAAAAAAAGTTGCTTTTGCGGAATCCCGCTGGCTACAATTAGCTATGACGGTGACAGAAAAAAAGGAACAACAGTTCTGGGACCTCGTGGTGACAGGTATGGGTACATCTAGGCCTATAATTTTAGGACAGATATCAGCGTCAGCTTGGCATTCACATTTTAGCCGACTTTATGCATCATACTCTACCCCCCCTAAAGCCCTTGTCGGCACCACTGAATCGTCTTTACCATCTTGGCCACCGGTCACGCCAATCCAAGTAAGATTGCTTATTGACTCTCTTAGAGCCGGTAAAGCCCCCGGTGAGGATTTTTTACCCTCCGAAATTTTTAAGCAGTTTCCGGACTGGTGGGCTCCTATTCTTGCCAAGCTTTTTACGCAGATTAACGACTCGGGCATTGTTCCCGATGGCTGGCGACAAAGTATACTTGTACCGATTTACAAAAAAGGGGATAGGCAGGATCCTGGTAATTACCTCCCAATTAACTTATTAAATGTAGCGGCGAAGCTATATAGTAAGTATCTTCTAAATAAGCTGGAAGACTGGGAAACTGAAAACCAATTCATTTTCCCAGAACAAGCGGGATTTAAAAAGAGTCTTTGTCCTATTGATCATTGTCTGACTCTTTATTATTTGGCCAAACAAAGTATTCTTGGGCCAACAAAACATCTATACGTTGCATTTGTGGATTTGGCAGCTGCCTTCGATTCAATAGACCGGAATCTTTTGTGGACCAAAATGGCCAATCTTAATATCGATAGCCACCTTTTATTTTTGTTAAAGACACTGTACACCAATACATCGACACATGTGAGGGTGGGTACCTTAGGTGCATTATCAGACCCCATAGTGGTAGATAAGGGGGTAAAGCAAGGCTGCCTCTTGGCTCCTTTGCTTTTTAATATCTACTTGAATAATATTGTCTCTGAACTATTGGGTTCTGAATTTTTTTCCCCCTCTATAGGGAGCAAAAAAGTTTCAGTGTTGCTATATGCTGATGATATGATCCTTTTGTCTATTGTCCCTATTGGCCTACGGAGAATTCTGCGGAAACTCCAGGATTATTGTTCCAAGGAAAAGTTGCAGGTTAACTACGAGAAGACAAAAGTAATGGTATTTGGCAAAAGACACGTCAAGCTCAAATGGTCAATAGCCGATCACCACCTAGAACAATGCCGAGTTTTTAAATATTTGGGAATATACTTTACAGTCACACTTTCCTGGAAAAAACACATTGAAATGACTAAAGTGCTTGCGATTAAAACATCAGGGGCTATTTTAAAATTTTACCGCACGACGGGTGGTAATCTAGTTGATCCCGCTTTAAAAATTTTCCAGAGTAAGGTTATTTCCCAGATCTTGTATGGTGCAGCAGTATGGGGTTGGGATGAATCTTCCATCTTAAGCCTAGAGTCTATCCAAAATAATTTTTTGAGAAGGCTCTTGGCGTTACCCTCTGGTACCCCTGCAGCAATGCTCCGAGCAGAAACGCTGAGAGCTCGCATTCATAACATTCTTCTTAATTTTCGGAGATCGCTAAAAGAAACCCCGGCTAAAGTACTACTTAATCTCTGTTTTGACCAAGCTCTAGGTGTTAAGTTATGGAGTTTAAGAGCTGATAATTTACTCCAAATATACCACATACTACCCCAAGACTCCTCTCTTTTAGCTAATAAAGTGAAGTTACGCAACACCATCTATCAGTATAGCTATTATACAGATGGTTTGTCTTTGATTAACTCCAGAGTTTCCTGTTGGTATTGGACTTTTAAATTTGATCATGCCAGAGCTGCATATTTGACTCTTTCCATCCCTGTAATACTTAGACAGGCATTTACAGCTCTTTGCTTTTATTCAATGCCAAATGCAATTAGAGAGGGGCGTTTCACTGGGACTCCATGGGCTCAGAGATTCTGTGTATGCGGCGGACGGGAGGTCGAGGACCTTCCCCACTACTTGCTGCTCTGTCCTATTTATTCGAACCCTCAGGTTAAATATCTGACAGGACTGTTGGCAGGTCAGGATCTGATTTCTGATCGCGAAAAAATATGCTATTTGATGGCCAGTGTAAACGCTGATGTTACCCATAGAGTGTCTTTATATGCTTTGGCAGCTCAGAAATTACGTGCACAGTACATGTCGAATTAGTATGTTGATTCTAATTTTGTTTTACCCAGTGATGGTATAAGTCCTTGATTTGATAAATTTTGTACGCTTCGCTGAGCTGTTTGCTCATTTTATAATGATTTTACTAATGATTTTATTAATGGGTTATGACTAAAATGCCCTGTGATAACTCTGTTAAATGCCCTTTTAGTATTGGTTTTAACCATTTTAATGTGGGCTGTGCTGTATTTGCGATGGCCTACGGCTCTGCAATAAAGTTTATTTGGAGTTGGACTGGAATATTTTACATAATATTTGTGCAGATAAATGCTTGAGGCAATTTGGAGAGAGGGGAATTAACAACCCTTGATTTCTAACTCCACATGAGATCTAAAGTGAAAATACATTAATTTTCCATTCCTTCTTTTGATGATATTTCAGATGGTCATATAATTTTTTTAAAAAAATCTGGAAATCATACGTCTAGTGTAATATGGAGCAGGGCAAACTATATTCCTTCTGCTAATTATTTTTAACAAAGCAAAGTATAAGTAGTGTTCTTTTTCTTGTCTAGGTGGTGTAAACAGAGGACCAAACTACATATGACTTCTTTTCCAGGAGATGGAAATCCTTGAGTACAAGGATTTTTTTCAGAAAGTGCCAACATGGGGACTACTCATCCACAACCTAGTGTGAGGACTAGGCATGGGGGAGAAATTTAAGTTCATATTTAAAGGTGAACATATCAAATTAGCACTTTCCAAAACAGTACACAAACTGAAACACAGCCATCCATTGAAATTTGCACTATTCAATTTTGCTATTCAGTTCTCCAGCCGAGTAATGTGTACAAAAATGCATATACTAGGGTAAAGTGTGCACTAAAATTCATATATTAGTGAAAATAATATACAAAAATGCATTATATTAAGGAACATTGCTTTGCAAAAATGTATATGTTAGGGGAAATTGCATACAAAATGTGTTTATTAGGAGAAATTCACAGTAAAATGCTGATGAATTTTAGTGATTTTTTAAAATAGAAAATTGCAAATTGCTGCAGAAATGTGAACTGAATTTAAGATTGGAAAAATGAGAGAGCTGAAATTGACAGATCCATCCATCCCTAGTGAGCACCAGGAGGGCTTTAACCCTTTGATTTTAATTGCTATCCACATCTGGACCAGCCCCTGGCACCTGCAATTTGCATTTCAAAAAAAGTCCAATCAAGTGCAAAACAGCTAGTACATAAACACAGAAAGCATAATATGTTTAAAGTTATTTACCTGTTGTATTAAATAGTAATAAAATTAAATTGTATTTTACAAACTTTTTTTAAAAAAACCTAAAAGTAGAAAAAAAGGAGCTGTTAGGGATTTTTTGTTAACTATGTATTAATCATCATGACAATAAGCCTAGTCAAAATTGTTTTCCTGCTGCTAGTGGTGCCAATTATTGCAATGTTTAGCTTTAGCACATTGGATAGATTGTCTGATCAAATACTCTATACAAGCAGTACACTTTTAAACCAGTGAGATAGGAGTAAAGTCATAAATCTCTGTACATGAATCAGAACAACTATTTTATTAATATTTTTGAGGTGGAGATTTCAGTAGTCAATGGGTCAAAAATTACCAGCTCGAGTCTTTTCCCCACACTCTGTGTAATAGAAATAGTCATTGCAACATTACTGCCCTGGGCTTCTGCTGGGAGGAGGGGTGGGATATAAATCTAACAACAACAACTGTAGCTCAATGGTAGAACATCTGCTTAGCATGCAGAAGGTTCCAGGTTTAGTCCTCGGCATTTCCAGGTAGGGCTGGGAATGTCCCCTCTCTAAAACCCTAGGGAGCTGCTGCCAACCAGTGTAGGCAATACTAAGCTACATGGTCCAATGATCTGATTCCTATGCAGCTTCCTGTGTTCTTATGTACCTAAGAGAGGGCAAAAGCAGATTAGAGCTTGATATATGTGTATTAAAACATGTCCTCTGTGCCCTTTCTGTCATTGCATGCAGCCTCTTCTTATTAAGGCTGGGGCATCAGACCAGAACCAGGAAATCTGTTTTCTGTTAGCAGCCATGACAAAAATGCCATATGTGACCTGGACTCTGGAGGGGTAGAGATCTGAAACTTTGTATTCAAGCCTGAACAAGAGCCAGCTGCAGTCAACAAAGTTCCATGTATTTATCGGTCAGAGTTCAAATCTGCCCCAAGCCATTTTCCAGCACATCAGGCTAGTACAATTAATACAAACCAATCATCTGTGGCCTATGTAGCCATTCCTACCCTATGAAACTGTGTGGACTGACGCAAAACCAAGCAAAGGAATGTTGCATCCTTTAAGAAAAGATAAGCACCTTGCAGTTGCCGCACATTTCTGGTATATCCCTGGTCAGTGAATGTATGGCAAGAGGATCCAAGACACAATTCTTTCTCCAGCTCTGTTCTCAGTTGTGCACATAATAAAACTGATGCGTGTACAGTGCCCTATGCATCCCTTGCAAGCTGATTCATGCACACAGATAGAAAATTTGAATGCCCCTGTTCATGCAAGAAGACCAATGCATTAGATTTCTGTGTCATGTTTATATTTAGAACTGGTTCTCCATGCAAGCAGTTCTAGGTTCTGGCACTTTAGTCTAGCTGAATGCCTAATAGGAAATGGATAATCATGGTTATGGCAGGCTGCAAGTTTAGTGTTTGTAGGGGGTGGTACTCTTCCCTGCTGCCACAAACACATACACAGGAATTGCTTTTGGTGGTCATATTCATTATTGCCCAGTCACAACATTTGCCCCGCACAAATTCATTCCTGGAATGATCACAAGTATCCACATGAAGAAAAAAACTTACTGTGTGAACTGGTCCTCCTTACAAAAATATCGTAAATATAAATATTGAGGCTACAAAGTTATATGAAAGGTTCTTTTTGTGTGTGTTCTCTACTGTTTGTTTACCCTGATAAGCAGGTTGCCAGAAAGAATAGCAAAGACTAGAGCAAAGTCTCCTCTGATAAGAGAAGGGACAGCAACTGGAGACAGAATTGTGCCTTTAACCACATGCCCAAGAGTCTTAAAGGGGCTCCATTTCACATGCTAGGAATCCCCCCTTTATGCTTAGCCAGTAGCTCCACCCCTTCCTCTTTCCATCTGTCCACTGAGCATGGAAGACTTGTTTTCCACTGTACTGCCTCCTTTCTTTCTTTCCTTCCTGCCACCCACCTTCCAATTGTTCTCAGAACTGTTGCTACCACATTGGTCTGTGTGCAGCTTCACTGTCCACTGCTTTTTAAAGAGTTGGTGACTTGGAGGTGAGCCAACCCTTCCTGGCTCTCTCCTCCCCAAGAACAGAGGCTGCATTAACCCCCCTGCAGAGGTACAACTGCAGCTGCAGGCAACTGGCTGGGCTCCAGGAGGAAAACTGTGGAGGACCCAAAACCACAAGCGACACTCCAGATACTCCAAGACTATCAGATGTCCAAGGCACTGTTCTCTGAGAAGTTAATGGAATATGGCATAGGGCTGCAGGTGTTGTTTCTTAAAGCTGCACAAAGAATCCAAGGACTATCCAAGTTACTGGGAGAGGTTATGAAAATGTGCTTCAGAGCAGCAGCAGAGGAAAACAGTTGAAACAACAGCTCAACGATGCAGTCTTATGGTCTTGCTATCCTAGCAGCCACTAACAGTGTAAATTTGGTGTAATGCCAATTGCGTAATCACAGTCGTCTGCACTTCCAGCAGCAAAGGAGGATACAAAACAATTCTGGTACAAATGAGAGCCAATGTAGCAGCAATGACATCATGTTTATGAAGTAAAATAGAAGACTGCTTCACATCACATCAGTTGTACATGCTCTGGTAACCTCGCGACTGGATTA
This sequence comes from Rhineura floridana, assembly GCF_030035675.1. Taxonomy (NCBI): domain Eukaryota; kingdom Metazoa; phylum Chordata; class Lepidosauria; order Squamata; family Rhineuridae; genus Rhineura; species Rhineura floridana. Next base: position 101,672,933 of record NC_084484.1, read on the forward strand.
CTGCAATGCGCTCTACGTAGGGCTGCCTCTGAAGACAGTTCGGAAGCTACAGCTTGTGCAAAACGCGGCGGCCAGATTGATAACGAGGACCAAGCGGTCTGAACATATAACACCTGTTCTGGCTCGCCTGCACTGGCTTCCAATTTGCTTCCGGGCCAGATTCAAAGTGCTGGTTTTGACCTATAAAGCCTTATACGGCGCAGGACCACAATATCTGTTGGAACGCCTCTCCCGATACGAACCTCCCCGTACACTGCGTTCTACATCGAAGGCCCTCCTCCGAGTTCCGGCTCATAGAGAAGCTCGGAGGGTGGTAACAAGAACTAGGGCCTTCTCAGTGGTGGCCCCCGAACTGTGGAACAGTCTCCCCGATGAGGTGCGCTTGGCGCCGACATTGTTATCCTTTCGGCGCCAAGTTAAAACCTTCCTCTTTTCTGAGGCTTTTTAATCTAACTTAATTTAGTTTTAAAATGTGTTGTAATTGTTTTTAGCTTTTTGTATTTTTTGTATTTTTGTTGTATGTTATTATTGGATTTTATTGTATATATTTGTATTGCTTTGTTGTACACCGCCCAAAGAGCTATGCTAGTGGGGCGGTATAAAAATGTAACTAATAATAACTAATAATAATAATAATAATAATAATAAAAAGATCCTTTCCCTGAATTACATCTGCTGGATGGAACAGGGGCTTACTTTCAATCATCTGGTCAACAAGCACCCACTCACAGGCTCTTCCTATCTGTTCTTGATGGTACCTTCTTACTCATCATACTTCCCATGTTTTTGTGGTCCTCTCTACAGGCACCAGAACAGCCCACAACAGTCACAAAGACAATGATGCTCCCTATATCTGCCTACACAGCAGCAATAACCACTGGGATGACAGAAGTTTCTCTGTGGAACTGCCACCTTTGTCTTCTCAGAGCTCCTCAGCCCCTCCAGTAATATATACAGTGAGGGGGGACAGTCACAGGGGCCCTGCATAAATGGAAAGGTTGACTTCCCCACTTCTCTTTATGACATGCAGAATACACTCCCTGATGTTAGACTCCTCCAGATGTCATTTTTATTGTGCATTCATGATTATTTGTATTCATGATGGTATTAGGGCAATCATATTCGATCCTGTTTTCAATACTGTTTGCACCTGCAAAAGTTTCCAATAGGTGCATACCCCATAACTTCCTACTGAAATCCTGTAACTTTTCAATTGATTTGGATTATGTCTTTGGGTCCCCTCCAAAGCCTATAATTCTGTATCTGTGAGGATGGAATTTGTAGCAGCAGGGACTATTAAACTAGCCAAGCCAGTTCGTTCAATAGGAGAATGGCCCTGGCCAAGTCTGTTAGCATCCTATCTGCATGACTAAAATATTGGTCATGTTGCCATAAGAATAACTGACTGATGATGCTGTTTCAGGAAATCTCTCCCTCCCTCCCATACCTGGCTGAAGGTAATCTTGTAGCTAGAATAGCCCAGGAGCTAGCATTTGCTAGTCTGATTGGGAGCTGGGAATACAGAAAGGCTTGACTTGCTCTCTGTGCTGAATCCAAATCTATGGCTAGCAACCTAATGGGGAAACAAGAGCTATTGGGGTGTTAATGCTGTGAGCCCTTCCATCTTATGCTCAGGTTGTATATATGTGTAAATATATCCTAAAGACACCACAGTCTCCAGTGCCCTTCCTTCTAAGGAAGCCAAATCCTGAGTATGTGCTAGAGAAATTCTCACACTGCTTGGTGACTGGAGTGTGTCTAATAGCACTATTATTGCGTCAATAATATGTTGCACAATATACCTGCAAAAAAATCCACTACCTCCAGTCTGGAGGGCCCCTGTATTAAATAAATGTTATCCCTGTTTCAGCTCTCCCTCTCTTCTTTTGATGATGATTAGCTAAGGGGGATCCTGCTTTGCAACTCACTTTGGCTTTCTTCCCACTGGGCCAACCTCTCTGGAAAGATAGGCAGTGGGCTCACCGCATTATCCCATTAAGAGAACTTGCAATTTAGGGCATAAACAAGACAAAGGGGAGACCACAGTGGCTTAATGTCTTCCTAATTCTCTCTTGCCCTACTCCACCACTCCCACTAGCTGCTAGTGTGATAATGAACCAAGCAGTTTATAACTGCCATGATATGAGGTAGGATGAGCTTGATAACAATATCTGCCCGGAACAAAACTGGCAGGCACTAGCAATCAACAAAAGATAAATGTGTCTGGACAACATAGCAGGCATTCTGAGGCATGAGTGGTTTATCTGAATGTTGAGCACCATCTGCCCCTATATTAACTATAAAGGCTAGGAAGTGGCTCTGTGAGTGGGAGATTAGAGGCTGTGTACACACCATACATTTAAAGCACATTTACAGCACATGACTTCCCCCAAAGAATCCTAAAAACGGTAGTTTGTTAAAGGTGCTGGATTGTAGCTCTGTGAGGGCTAAACTACAGTTTCCAGGATTCCTTGGGGGGGGGGGCGTCATGTACTTTAAATGTATGATATGTACACAGCATAGCCTGCTGCCCCCTTGTCCCATTTGCATCTATCTATCTATCTATCTATCTATCTATCTATCTATCTATCTATCTATCTATCTATCTATCTATCTATCTATCTATCTATCTATCTATCTATCTATCTATCATCTCCTGCCCTTCCTCTCAGTAGGAGCTCTTGTTGCTGTCTGAACAACCCAAAGATAAACTTTGCCTTGTACTGGTAACTTCATCATGTTCTCTTAAGTCCACATCTTCTATGGCAAGACACTTTCCCACTGAGCTATGAAGTGGCTTTGAGCACAGATCTCTGTGAACTTCCTATTGTGGCTTCCACTCTTCTTTGTGCTTGTGGCTCTTGGCCTGGCAAAGGAGATGGTTCCCTTCACACAGGCAGCTGTATTTATTGATTCAGTATATATATATATATATGCTGCCTTTCTCCCATCATGGCAATTCAGACAGCATACACGGGCTCTGCCAGGCAGTCTTCAATCCAGATGCTGACCAGACCCAAATCTGCGCAGCTTCAGCAAGGGGGTTGCAATGTGTGCCCTCCAACTGAGCCCTGGGGCTGCGTTGCGTGTTTTGATGGACACCTGTGTAAAAGCATGATTCCTACCATGGGGTTTGACCCCTCCTGCTAGGGAGCTGTCTGCCTGCTTCACTGTGGGGCTGGCTCAGTGTTTTGACTGGCATGACACTCATTCCTTCCTTGTCTGGCCCTGTCTTGTTCCCTGGCAAAGGGGTGGCCCTTTAAAGGGGGAGTGGGGGGAGGGACTCAGGCCCATGGGCCAAATGCAGCTATCAAGGCCTCTCAATGGCAGCTGGTGGTTCTATGTCAATGGTGCAGTGGAATCCACTCTGGGTTTTAGTCCAAATTCACACCATATATTTTTGCCACTATTATTCCACTCAGTCATGACTTCTCCTAAAGAATCCTGGGAAGTATAGTTTGTGAAGGGTGATGAGAGTTGTTAGGAGATCCTTACAGAGCTACAAGTCCCGGAGTTCTGTGGGAAGAGGGACTGACTGTTAAACTACTCTGCCCACTATAGCTCTGTGAAGGGAACAGGGCTCTCCTAACAGCTCTCAGTACCTTTCACAAACTACACTTCCCAGGATCCTTTAGGGGAAGCCATGACTGTGCAAGTGGAACAATAGTGGAATAAATAAGTGGTGTGAATAGGCCTAAGTCCAAACTTTCAAGGAGCTGTCTAGGGTGATTCAGCACCTTGGACAGCTCCTTGACATTTTAGGCTAAAGCCCATAGCGGATTCCACTGCCCCACTGACACAGAGCCACCACCACCCACACTTAGGCCTCTCTCTTTGGCACTTGGGACTCTTCCCAGGCCACACCCATCACCAGTCCTGCTCTCCACCCTCCTTGAGTGATTTTCTCTGGCTGGAATGTGTCCTTGAACTGTGATAATGTCAGTTCATTGCCTTGATGAAGGATGGTGACACATGTGGGTGTGTAGAAACCTCTGGCTTTTGTGTGACTGGAATGTAGCCTACTGTACAAAGATAAATGTTGCAACCAATCATCTGGCTGCTTTTACCCCCTGGCCACACCCACCACTGGCATGCAGCTCCCAGAAGGCTGCCTATGATGGAATAATGTGGCCTTTCAGCTGAAAATGATTCATCCTCACCTCTGCGTTATATGCTTCTTGTGTTTGCCCTGACAGGGGATTCAAATTCTTGTTGACAGAGAGCCCTGGAGCTACAGATGTCATTTGCTGCTCCCTTGCACAATGCCCTATAGCATTCGGTAGTAGAAAGAACATGGTGGTCACTTTGCGCTTGCCCGATTGTGATTTGTAGGTGTCATACACTGGAAGTGAGTATATGATCTCATGCCTGGTGGATGGCAGTGGAGTTACCAGGATGCTGTGGGCACCTCTATCAATTTGCATACTTTGCCTATTGTTTCTATAGCTATTGGTTTTAGTTGGTGGTTGAACACAGGATCATGACTATGCTATGCTGGCATTAGCCCTAGCAGCTGGTATGCTAGGATACCAGAGAATCAAACTGCCTACCAGGATGGATAGTCAAGCTAAGAAACATTAATTTATTTCAAAACTCTACATTAAAATGCTGAAATTGATATTAAGGGACTACTTTTATTAGGCCAACTAAAATGTCACAAAATAGTTGCAAGCTTTTGAGTTCTCCAGAACTCTTTGCCAGGCTAGAAGGTAAACAAAGCAAAGGAGGGAGGCTGAAGGGGGAAAATGTTGCTGCTAACCAGATGCAGATTCCATGGCTTTACCATCAGCGAAGTTTTTTCCTTCCTTTCCTCTCTTCTTCCCCCCCCCCTTTACTTTGTTTGCCATCCAGCCTGATGAAGAGTTCTGGAGAACTCAAAAGCTTGTCTGTGCCTTTGTGCCATTTTAGGTGGCCTAATAAAGGTATTGCCCTAATATAGATTTAGGAATTTTTCTTGTGGGCCAGCAGAGCTACCTTTACTTTTTCTGTGACTTGGAGAATACTACATTTCAAAAGCATCTGGGAGGCTCATTAAATCTTTAATAAAATCATCATAGTTCTGAAAAGAAGAGGAATGATCTGTATCAGAATAAAACCCACATTTTTAATGAAGGGACTCCTAGAAAGCCAGCATAAAACATGTCATATTATAGCAATAAACTTTGAGCCTCCACGTAACCAAAACATGTGACTGAAGGCTGACACCACTACATAAGAAGGTAAATGCTCCTGCAGCGGTGGCAAAAAAACAAGGAGCAAAGGACACCAGCTGACATTATCAAAAGTATTTTTCATTTATAATAGACTAGCCAGAGCCTTAAGTGACCCACTTATGACATTGCTCCCATTCTGCAATTCCCCTGTACCTTTGAAGTAAAGGGGGGGATCTTTGAACATTTAAACAATGTTTGAAAGCTTTGTTTGACACTTAAGTTAGGTTCCAACTTGGGAATTGGAGGTACTGTATTACAGTGGTTCCATTCCTTTCTCTCTGATAGGTATCAACAAGTAGCATTGGGGGAGGAGGTTTCAGACCCTTGGCCTCTCAACTGTGGTGTGCCACAGGGCTCTATCCTCTCTCCCATGCTGTTTAACATTTATATGAAGCCGCTAGGGACAATCATTAGGAGATTTGGGCTGCAGTGTCACCAATATGCAGATGACACTCAGCTCTATCTCTCGTTTAAATCTTCACCAGAGTCGGCTGTGGAGACCTTGTCCAAGTGCCTGGAATCCATGAGTGGATGGATGGGAAGGAACAAGCTGAAGTTGAACCCTGATAAAACCGAGGTACTACTTGTGGGGGACAAGAGAAGGTTGGGTGACATTGACCTGAAGTTCAATGGGGTGAGTTTACCCCTAAAGGACCAGGTCCGCAGCCTTGGGGTTGTGCTTGATTCCAGGCTGTCCATGGAGGCTCAGATTTCGGCAGTGAGCCAGGCAGCCTGGTACCAACTACACCTCATACGAAGGCTGCAACCCTACCTTCCTGTTCATCAGCTCCCACTGGTGGTACACGCCCTGATCACCTCTCGTTTGGACTACTGTAATGCGCTCTACGTGGGGTTACCCTTGAAAACGGTCCGGAAATTACAACTGATACAAAATGCGGCAGCTCGACTACTTACGAACAGTCGCCGCCGGGATCACATCACACCAGTGTTGTTCGATCTACACTGGCTTCCAGTTGTTTTCCGGGCCCAATTCAAGGTGTTGGTATTAACCTTTAAATCCCTATACGGTCTCGGCCCAGTTTATCTTACGGAGCGCCTTCAACGCCACCAATTATGCCGCCTGACAAGATCAGCCACACAGGGCCTTCTCTCAATCCCGCCGACAAAAACAGCTAGATTGGCGGGTACTAGAGAGAGGGCATTCTCAGTGGCGGCCCCCACACTCTGGAACTCCCTCCCACAAGATCTCCGGCATGCCTCTTCCCTAAATACATTTCGTACAGCCTTAAAGACCTGGCTCTTTCAACAGGCCTTCGGGATTTCCGGGGAGGGTTAATTATTAAGACTGGAATGCCTCCTACCCTGTTTTAATATTATTGTCTGCTGCTGTATTGTTCTCATATTGTTTTTATATTGTATCATTGTATTGTATTTTATCATATTATGTTTTAACTGTTGTACGTCGCCTACAGTGGCCATTGGCCAGATAGGCAACACAGAAATTAAATTTATTATTATTATTATTATTATTATTATTATTATTATTATTTCCTGAAGTTTCAAAAATTCCAGTTAAAATAAATGTAAAATACAATGTAATGCAAATATTATACTAGAAATAATAATCCCAGTGAATACATTTTCCTCTCTGTACATGTCCTCCTAAGTTATAACAGGTTCTTGCCAAAGCAACTGCATTAATTTAAATAGTATGTTTATACCTTGATGTTTTTTCCCTTCTGCTTGTTAGCGTCTTTCTGAAGACTTTTAGATAATACAGAGCAGGGATGGGGAACCTGTGACTCTCCAGATGTTGTTGGACTCCAACTGGCCTACTAACAACCTTCCTCTTTCAACAAACCTTTTAAGTAGCGATGTTATCCCAGTCTGCATTTGTGCTGGAATTGCTTTTTAAGATGTTTTTAAAGCTGTTTTGTTTTATTAAGTTTTAAAGTATTTTGTTTTTAAGATGTTTTAGTGTTTTTAGTGTTCTTGTCTGTCACCCTGGGCTCCTTCTAGAAGGAAGGGCAAGATACACATTTAATAAATAAAATAAATAAACGTACATCATCCCTATCCATTTGTCTTGCTGGATGGGGCTGATGGGAATTGAAGTCCAACAACATCTGGAGGACTACAGGTTTCCTGTCCCTCACACAGGGCATTCAGGGCCTTGTTAGACAATCTGTCTGTAAAGCAACATATGCACAGTTGTTACTCATTATCCTTAGATCTTTTCTCAAGCAAGTGCAATATATATATGGTTGTATTCAACACAGTGCTAAGTTGAATGTTCCATCAGCACAAGGATTTTTCCTTGTGCAACAGAATTATCTCTCCCTCTCCTCCTCTCCCTTTACCGCCTAAATCTGTTCTGGGTTTTCCCTAAGATTTGGGGATGGCATGGGGGTTAGGAGAGTGGGGAGCATGCACAAGAATTTAGTTGAATAATATCTATGGTGTTGCTAAATTGCAGTTTTGTTCTAAAATTGTTCTTTTTATCTTTATTGTTTTTAATTGTAAGCTGCTTTAGAAAGGCATTTGTCCAGAAAAGTGGCCTAAGAATATTTTTAAATTTTTTTAAAAAAAGGATTATAGTTGGGTTTTTTCCATAGAGAGAGGAAGCTAACCCATTTGAGCTACCTGTGATCTGCTGACCCATGGTGGAGAAACCATCCGGTTCCCTCCTCTGGCAATTACTGGAAATGGGGATATAAGTAGTGCAAGGAAAAGCATCACTTGATGCCATACTGAAATGAGACATGGGTAAATGTATAATTTGAAGTGGCACACCTAACTGCATTTTCTAAAGTGTTTTTTAGTCCCATCAGACAGTAGTTTTGTTTAGCAACAGCCATTTAGGTACAAGGCATGTCCTGGGGATAAATAACCAGCCAAGGGGAGCGGATGAACTGAAGCACAGCTGAGAGCCATTAACTCCAGCTGGACATTAATCCCCAGGAAATTTCCCTGTGCCAACAAGGTTATTGTAATGGGAATATGGAAAAAGTGACAATACCTCATTGTTGTTTTTCCTGGAGAGGTGGAGGTGAGGAGTTCACAGGTGATATAGCTTCAGTTATGTTTCTCTGGAAAACAAATCCCAAATCTGTAAGCTAACTGGAGTCAATCCACTTTAAAATAGTCTTTAACTATTAGCCTGTGACATTTCAGAGCAAACAACAGAGGGCTGTGAATCAAACACTATCAACTAGACCTGTTCAGAGTGTTAAAAACCCAGACACAAACTATAAATTTGCTAGTAGTTAAATTAACATCACATTCCTCAAATCTGCATATTCTGAAGTGTTGTGTTCTGATCCCTTGTCTGCATACAAAGGAACAGTTGCAACAGGGGACTAATGTTCAGAGGACTACTGTTTTACACAGTTTTACAATGACAAAAAGTTCACAGGGAAACCACATTGGATTTATTTGATTATTCTAAAATTAGCTGGTGTAAGGGTTCCCTGCATATGCATTGTTAAATTGGTTACAGTTTCTGAATTCATTTCATTTCAGTTTTGTTGATCATGGGAAATATGGCTGTTCTTAGTCTCCCACAGTTTTTTATTATCAATTATGCAAAGGTATGAAGAGGTGGCAAATGCTGCCATTATATATTCATTAGACTAAGGCAGAAATGTAGTTCAAAACATGAGAAAGCTGGTGCTTATGGCATTATTGTTTTGTGTCCTATGTCACTACTTGTTCCTCCACCATAGTCTCTTGCTAATTTTTTTATCACTGTAGAGCATCATGTACTATCCATCACTGCTTCCAAATCAAGGAAATCCCAGCTCACAGCTTTTGTAAGGAAACTTGTCCTCCCTCAGAATAAACCTCCAGTGTTTGCCACACAATCAACTTGGAATCCTCATCCTAGAACAGCCTTTCCTAATCTGGTACCCTGAAGATTTTTTTTGGACTATAACTCCAAGCAGCCCCAGCCAAAGTGGGGAAGGGAGGCCTAGAACCTTGGCAGTCTAAGCTTGTGGGTAACAAAGCCAAATTAATCTGTGTTGGCATACATTTGGAAGAATTCTGTGAAAATATTGCACAAATAGTACTATACCCCTGTGCAATTAATACACATACGCAGAGAAATGAGTCCCCAAACTGTGGGGGAAAGGAGACTTATACACATCTTTGGTGGGAATGTCCACAGGTAGAGGCAAAAAATGTCTAAAAGTATAGGGCAAATTGTGAAAACTCCCAGACTAACACTGATTTCTGTTTTTGAAAAAGACAACAAATATGTGAAACCAAACAAGCTTGTATACTTTACATTGATTGTAGTGAGATTTGTTATTACACAAAATTGGAAAAATTCTATAGAGCTGTCCATAGAGTTCGTTTTGGAAGGTAGCAGTAGCAGGGAAGCTTATGCATCGGAGGCATGCAATCCAAAGGTTAGCAAAACCAGAATCATATTTTGTTCTGTGGAATGACTTTATAATAATACAGTAAGCCCCAAAAGGGGAATGTTTCCATTTGGAAAAAGTTTATTTATTTCTTTATTTATTGAAATTATATCCCACTTTTCCATACAAATATGCTCAAAGTGGCTTACAAAAATGCAAATGATGACATCAATAGCAATTAATTAAAAAACATAACAATTGTTTCAAATCATTTCAAAACATAACAATCCAACAATAACTCCAACTGATTACCTAAACATTATCACAAAAAAAGGGGAAGGTCACAAAGAGAAATTATGAAGACTGGGGACGACAAATAGGTTGATACTTGTGAGGTCAGCATGATCATTTGCAAGTCATGATGTCAGTAATAAGGGACTAGAAAAGGGTCTTCTCTAATAAAGGGTCTTTCCTAATAAAAGAGTTGCAATGTTATTTTGCTGTTGAACTTGTTGCTGTTTACAGTTTTGTATTGTACAGTTTCAATAAAAATGGAAAATGGAAATGGACTGCCTTCAAGTCGATCCCAACTTATGGCTACCCTATGAATAGGGCTTTCATGGTAAGCGGTATTCAGAGGGGGTTTACCATTGCCTCCCTCTGAGGCTAGTCCTCCCCAGCTGGTTAGGGCCTGCTCAGCTTGCCACAGCTGCACAAGCCAGCCCCTTCCTTGTCTGCAACTGCCAGCTGGGGGGGGCAACTGGGCTCCTTGGGACTATGCAGCTTGCCCACGGCTGCACAGGTGTCACGGCACGTAACCCATGAGCCACTCACTGTGGGGGTGATCTTTACCTGACCCTTTACACCCAGGAGACACGAGTGGGGATTTGAACTCACAGACTCTGGACTCTCAGCCAGGCTCTCCTCCCCACTGTGCTATACCAGCTGCCTTTCAATAAAAAGGGTGGCAGAATATTGAAGGCAAAAGTTCAAGGTTTTAGGATCCCTGAACCCATTCAATATTGTGACAAATTACTACTTCAGAATGGGCTTACCCAGCCCTCCCTACCACCTCCCATCAATACTTATCCAGCAGTGGTGACAGGGATGATAATGAAGGCACCTAGCAGGGGTCTCCATCAAGATGTGTTTAGTTCTAGTCTAGATCAGCGACAAGGAGCCTGTATTCCTCTTGGTGTTGCTGGACTGCAGCTTCTGTCATCTCTGACCACTGGCTGAGGCCCATAGGAGTTGGAGTTCAGCAACATCTAGAGGACTGCTGCTTCCCAGTTCCTGCTCTACATACTTCCTCAGGCATAATTATACAGCCACGAGAGTGGCTGTATACTATAGCCAGCATGGATTTGTCACATTCCGCAATGTTAAATTGAAAATACCCCCATGCCATTCTGATGCTTCCCATAAGCTAATTTCAAAACAAAACCTAACAAAGCTTATACTCCTCATTTCAGAAACGCTTGCTTAACAACCCTCTCAATTTTCATGGCGATAAACAAAACAGTCAGAAAGAATCAAGAGTTCAAAGTCTAGAGAGAGAGAAAAAAAACTCAGACCCCTTTTGGACTTTTTCTCTGAGAGTTCTCATGTTGAAATTCATTTAAAAATCAGCCATGTTCACAGAGGACCTGTAATCCTGTTGCTGACCTTGTCCCATACTCTGACCTTCATCTTCTGCAGTTTAAAAGTTAAAAAAATGCCTGGCTGATTTTTAATTAATTTAAGAAATTTTGCCTTGAACTCAATGATAGTGTTGGGCATGCTCAGTAAGAACCAACTGTCAGTGTTCTAAAAGCCAGACTCCCAGCTGCTGGGCTTGCCTAATTAGGGGGCCACAGCCACACCAAACCTTGATGTCATGTGAGACAGTCATGGCTTCCCTCAGAGAATCCTGGGAAGTGTAGTTTGCATGTTACCAAATTCTTCCAAGCTACACAGGAAGTGGATTAGACTGTGAAAGACCAACCCGAATTCTGATTGCATTTTGACAAATTTGTAGGGCAGTACAATATCTCAGAGAGGAGGTCAGGTCTCCTGCTCCCCTGGTGCATTCACTATAGCTGCCCAATTTCCCTGCTTTTAAAAGTTTGATAGAAATATCTGTGGGGTATATTCTTAAACCACAAGGTTTTTTGCTTATTAGTGAATAGTCATCATAAATAATGAAAAATCAATTTTCCAAGGTTTCTGATATCCTGGATGCTTCAGGTAGAATCTTGGGTCTAATCAGCAATAGAGCTTGCCCTAATCCCACAGGCCCTCTGAAACAACCACTGGCTGCCAAAAGAGAGGTAGTTTTGGAGCCAAGTAGGTCTCTCTCAGGAGAGCAGCCCACAAACTAAAGGACAGATGTTGATGTGAGTACCTGGGCTGGTCCATATGGGAGGAGGCTGTCCATGAGATAAACCACTTATGCCTGTAAAGATCAAAAGCAGCCCTTTGAATTGGACTCTGAAACAAATGGACAACCAGTGAAGATGGAACAATATTGTTGTGAGTTTGGGGGTTAGAATGGATGATTCCTGTGCGTCCCCTTCCAGCCTCTGATTAGGAATCCTGTGCCTTGGGGTGAGGGGCCGGCTCTGCTGGCCAGATGAGTTTCTTTTGTCAAGCTAATAGTGTGGCCGGTTTGCTAATGGGTCTTTCAGGTGCCCAGCAACTGGTGAATGGACCAGGAAGATCCTTTTGTCATTGAAACTCTTCAGCAGAGCCTTCCCCCCCTCCCCCGGCAGCTAGCAGAGGTTTGTGTTTTGAGTGTGTTTAGAGTTGTCTGAGAATGCCTGGGAACCGGAGGCAGGCAGAGAGGCTGGCTCTCTGCACCATGGCTTTAGGATGCCTCCTGCAACCCTGATGGAAAAGCTGGATATTGGACTGCTGATGCCTTGAACCCCTCCATCCTAAGCTCAGGTTGGAATGTGTGTAAATAAACAAACCATATTTCATAAAGACACCGCAGTATCCGCTGACCTTCTTCGCAAGGAAACCAAGCCAAGGACGAGTGCAGGGACCCCTGGAATCTCACCGCTTGGAGAGGCGCTCAACAATATTAATAGTTATATACTCTGTACAGTAAGCATATAATTCTCGCTGGTTATATTATTGCATCTGGATTTTGAACCAGTAAAGTTTTGGAAAAGTCTTAAATAGCAGCTCAACAGATTGAAGTATTTTTTATAAGGATATTACTAAAGAGCACAGCTGGCATACCAATCTAAGCTTGTTAAAAAGCATTCCTTGTCATCACTGTCACCTGGCTATACAGGAATAGCACCAGATTCAGACCCAGAGCTGGGGCCCTTGGGCACCAGCTTGCCCTGAGCCCTGGGACGTGCACGCACACAAGCACACATGCATGTGCAGCCATGTGCACGCCCCACCTACCTGTCTCCTGTCTTTTGAGGCTATGTGGGCTGCGTGAGCAGCACTACGTTAACCAAGATGGTGGCCAAGGTTTCTCTAAGGGGCTGAAGCCTCTGCCACCATCTTGGTTGATGGCACTCATGCGTGCGCACCTCTGCCATCAACCAAGATGGCAGCAGGGACATCAGCACCTCAGGGAAACCTCAACCGCCATCTTGGTTAATGGCAGCTGCAAAAGAAGTCAGCAGAGAAAGGTAGGTGGTGTGAGGGAATGGCAGGCGGCTTGGAAGCTCCACAGATCGTGGAAGGGGAGAGGGAGGCCCCTCAGGGGCCCTTGTAGCCCCAGGGGTCCTCGGCCAGGGCCCCACCTAGCCTCCCTTTGGAGCTGGCCCTGGCCAGAACCATCCCCAAGCTATGTAATCCTAAATGGAATGCTTGGAAGTGAGTCCCCTTGAGTTCAAGTGGCTTCCTCCTAATAGGCATGCTGAGGACTGCAGTCTTGCATTTGCTTTCCAATCCAAGGAATCCACTGATCCTTACATTCTGCATTTAGATTTTCCTAACTTTGCATATTCATCATAGCAGGGTAAGCTTAATATTTAATAGCTAATTGCTAACTTGAACAGAGTTCATGCAGAATATGTATGGCAAGAGATCTGAATGATAATTGCCAAAGCTATTGAGATTAATTTAGAAATGAACTGGAAAAAACGATTGAGACTATCCTGTAGGGAATAGTATTGTGCTGGCAGGGGGCTGATGAGCTAATAGATTTCCCCATCATTATGTTATATGATTACCTTTTTTAATAACCATATAGAGGATTCATATTATTGCTTTACTCCTTATATATTTTTTATTTTAACACCTTGTTTCTATCAAGGTGTGATAGGATTATACCCGTATGCCCATGTCAGGAATGACTTTGCTATGTAGCTCCAGCATTGCACCTGTGCAAAGGGCTCAGTAGCACAGCTGTGATGTTGCGCCTATGTGGGTGTAATTATGTAGTGTAAGGCCTAACATGACACACAAGTAGATGCAAACAGAGAGTGGTGCGCTCTAAGGCCTTAGGGCAGGTAAATATTTGGGGAAGGATGAGTATTGCCTGCCTTCCTCAGCAACAAGCTCTAAGGCATAAAGGGGGAGACACGTGGTCTCCCTCAGCAACTGAGGGAAGGTAGCATCTCTGGGAGTTTTAGTGTGGTGGCACCTACCCTGTGGAATTCCCTCCCCTTAAAAATTAGGCAGGCGCCATCTCTGTTATCTTTTCGGCGCCTACTGAAGACTCTCCTCTTTCAACAAGCCTTTTAAGTTAAGACCTATCCCAGTCTGCGTCTGTGTTGGAATTGCTTTTAATATGTTTTTTAAAAAACCTTTCCCCCCCTTTTCATTTAAGATGTTTTTAAAGCTTTTTTAAAGAATGTTTTTAAAGTTGTTTTGTTTTAATGTATTTTAAGGTTTGTTTTTATGAGGTTTTAAAGTGTTTTTACTGCTTTTGTTTGCCACCCTGGGCTCCTGATGGGAGGAAGGGTGGGATATAAATTAAATAATAAATAAATTAATAAAAGTGGACCCAGACTGGTCTTCTGTCGTCACCTGACTTCTCAGGCCAAGAGAATTCTGGGCTATGATGTGAATACCCTAGCTGGAACTGTCAACAATAACTTCTTTTGGCTAGCTGCTCCAAAGACATAAACAGCCAGAGTTTGATCCACAGGGCTCTGGGCCCAGTAGATTTGCAGAAAAGGAACCTGAAAAGAACTATGATATTTTGCATTCTTTCCAGAATGCCAGGAACAAGTCTGGTCCTTTAAAAAAGCGAAACAGTGTAGTTAAAAAAAGTGTTAATTCAAAACATCATACCGTAAAAGAATGATCCCAAATTGTTTACACATGTGCAAAATAAACATCTTTTGTAATGGTTGGAAATTATGTATCTAATGTAATTAAAGTATGCACTACATCTAGAAGCTTTTAATCAGGAGGCAGTATGAACCCTCTAATTAGCAACGCTTGGTATAAATCAGGGATGGAAACCTGTGGCCCTCCAGATGTGGTGAGACTCCAGATACCACCAGCTTCAGCTAACATGATCAATGGGCTGGACTACAACTCCCATCAGGGATGATGGGACTGTTGGTGGCCACACCTGAATCCAGTGATGGTAGTAGTAGAAAGTTTATTGCATAGCCATTAAGCTGCCGCAATACATAACAAACACAATACATAACAACACAGCATTAGTTAAAATCTCCTAAAAGAACAGGGTACTCCCTGTAAGTCTGAGGTTACAAACATGTGATATCATTCGGGATTAATATTTGCCCCAGCAGCTCCAGACCAACCTTGCACATTTAAAATCATGCAAATTAGCAGACTCCCCCATAAGGGTAGTGTACGGTATTATTGTCCCTGAGGCTGGGGGCCATCCAAATGTTTGGCCCGCAGTTTTTGCGCTGCCAGGGCAAATTGGGCTACCCTGTATGTGACCATATAATCATTGTCGGCTAATAGAAAAGCGATGAGCTGGATGTCCTGGCAAACTCCCATCCGCGAAGTCAGATCACCTAAGAATTTGGACCTGGGATGTGCGTACAGTGGGCAGTCCAGTAGGTAGTGGGGCAGATCTTCCACAACCCCAGATCCGCAGATGCATAGTCGTTGCTCCCACGGTATCTGATGGTACCGGCCAAAAAGGGCCGCACTTGGCATCGTCTGGAGCCTAAGCGCAGCAAAGGCATGCCTTAGATGTACCGATATGGGGTAAATCCAGTGATGGTGGGAACTGTAGTCTAGAGGATCAGTAGCATTGACTGGTTCCTCATTCCTGGTATAAATATTATGAGTCTGCCCTTGCCTGGTCAGCACAGTTCTTCTGCAGTTCTCACTCAAGGCCTGACAACTGAACACAGGGGCCTTGAGTTGAAAATGACACACCCACATCTGGGCTCAGGTATGGCTGTCAACAGTACCATCCTGACTCTGACACATTTTTGCTACAGAATCTAATTGGAAGTTAGAGTTCAGTTTCTCATCCACAATGGATGAGAGGAACTGAGATAATGGTTCTAATGGGGCCCAGTAATAGTCTTCATAAAAATGTAGGAAAGAAGCCAGGCCATAAATCACATGGTCTTCGATGTCTGTATACCAATGCCCAGAGTATGGGAAACAAACAGGACAAACTTGAACTCTTAATACAGGAAAGTAAATATGACTTGATAGGTATAACTGAAACTTGGTGGGACAACTCCCATGACTGGAATACAGCGATTGAAGGATATAACTTGTTCAAAAAGAACAGAAGGAATAGAAAGAGAGGCAGAGTCATGCTATATGTTGAAAATATATATCCCTGCACAGAAAAACTGAGTGAATGGGTCCAAACTGAGTGAATGGGCGGAAAAATGGCAAACGCAATTCAATATAAACAAGTGTAAAATTATGCATATTGGAGGAAAAAATCTTAATTTCACATATACACTCATGGGGTCTGAACTGGTGGTGACCAACCAGGAGAGAGCTCGGGGTTGTAGTGGACAGCACGATGAAAATGTCGACCCAGTGTGCGGCAGCTGTGAAAAAGGCAAATTCCATGCTAGCGATAATTAGGAAAGGTATTGAAAATAAAACAGCTGATATCATAATGCCGTTGTATAAATCTATGGTGCGGCTGCATTTGGAATACTGTGTACAGTTCTGGTCGCCTCATCTCAAAAAGGATATTATAGAGTTGGAAAAGGTTCAGAAGAGGGCAACCAGAATGATCAAGGGGATGGAGCGACTCCCTTACGAGGAAAGGTTGCAGCATTTGGGGCTTTTTAGTTTAGAGAAAAGGCGGGTCAGAGGAGACATGATAGAAGTGTATAAAATTATGCATGGCATTGAGAAAGTGAATAGAAAAAAGTTTTTCTCCCTCTCTCATAATACTAGAACTTGTGGACATTCAAAGAAGCTGAATGTTGGAAGATTCAGGACAGACAAAAGGAAGTACTTCTTTACTCAGTGCATAGTTAAACTATGGAATTTGCTCCCACAAGACGCAGTGATGGCCACCAGCTTGGATGGCTTTAAAAGAAGATTAGACAAATTCATGGAGGACAGGGCTATCAATGGCTACTAGCCATGATGGCTGTGCTCTGCCACCCTAGTCAGAGGCAGCATGCTTCTGAAAACCAGTTGCCGGAAGCCTCAGGAGGGGAGAGTGTTCTTGCACTCGGGTCCTGCTTGCGGGCTTCCCCCAGGCACCTGGTTGGCCACTGTGAGAACAGGATGCTGGACTAGATGGGCCACTGGCCTGATCCAGCAGGCTCTTCTTATGTTCTTATGAGCTTGGTAGTATCTGGATTAAAATAAAAGCAAGGAATAAAAGGAACATTTTGGAGACTACTATTGACCATCCAATCAAGGAGAAGACGAGGATGAAACTTTTGCAAAGCAAATTGCCAGTGTTTTGAGGAGGCATGATGTAGTAGTAATGGGGGACTTCAATTAAACCGATATCTATTGGGAGACAAATTCTGCCAAACACAACCCCTTGTGTTGGAAATAACTTTCTCCTACAGAAAGTAGAGGAAGCAACTAGAGGATCAGCTATCCTTTATTTTAACCAACAGAAATGACTTGGTGGATGAAGTGGCAGTTACAGGAACTCTGGGGAAAAGTGACCACGCTATACTAGAGTTGATTTTAAAGGAAGCAAAAGCTGAGAGTAGCTATACATGTACCCTGGACTTCAGGAAATATAATTTTAATAAACTCAGAACAATAGTAAGTAAGGTTCCATGGCAAGCGGCCCTAATGAGAAAAGGAGTCCAAGATGGGAGTTTCTAAAAGAGAAAATTCTAAAGGTACAATGGCAAACAATTCCGTTGAGGAAAAAAGGGGGAAGACAGAAGAAGCCAATGTGGTTTCACAGAAAGCTTAGAGATGACCTGAAAACAGTCAGGGGAGGGGCATGCAACTGACAACAAAGAACCATACTCTTCTGTTTGCCTACTTCACTCACTTCCCCCCTCTAATCAGTTTCATGTCAATTGCACCCCAGGATGAAGCAGGGAGAGGCATGCAATTGACAAAAACAATGAAACTGATACAAAAACCCATCTCCTTCTCCATTAGCAATAGGGATACTCTGGAGGGAGTAAGCATCCTTCTCAGCTCCCCTGTGAATGAGCCCACTGTATGTGTGTGCACGTGCGCACTGAGCTCCCTGCCTTGGCCAACTGCAGCCCCCAACCAACCAACTAGGGATGGGGGAGTCACCTCCAGAGCAAAGCAGCAGCAGTAGCAGCAACCTGCATGTCTTCCTGTTCCTTTGCTTTAAAGTGTCTGCAGCTTCCACCCACTTTTCTCCTCCTCTGGCCTGCCGAGAAAATTGGAGGCATGGTTTCCCTTCCTCTCCTCTTCCCCCCCCCTCCTGATTTGAGTTCCTTGCTCTTCCCAGGATGCTGTTGGTGGAAAGTGTCTCTTTGTGTCTTGAGTGAAGGCAGCATTTGGAAGCATTGGGGGGGGGACTTGGCCAGCTCAGACCTGTAAATGGATCACCTGTTGTCTGCAGGTCTTGCTTTCTTTGAAATTGGGGGGGCGGTGAGTTTTCAAAGTTGAGAACCAGTGTGGCATAGTGGTTAGCGTGTTGGACAAAGACCTGGGAGACTAGGGTTGAATCTGCACTCAGCCATGAAGCTTGCTGGGTGATCCTGGGCCAGTCTAACCTGTCACAGGGTTGTTGTGGCGATTAAGTGAGAATGGCTAGAACTGTGTACTCCACCTTGAGCTCCTTTGAGAAAAGGTGAGATTTAAATGCTAATGCTAATGCTAATAATAATAATACTTTCCCAAGGAAGAGCTTCCTCCTCAGAAAACAAAAACACACTTTTTTATTTTTGTTTTGAGTGCCCTGTTGTCTGTGTCTTGGTTAAGGTGTGTATCCAGCCTTGATGTGCTTATGGAAGGGGTGTGCAAGTAGTGCGCCCCCCAAGTATGAAAGCTTGGACAAACACTGTGTTATGGAAAACCAAAGTCTGTATGAAAGTACTTATTTGGAAATTCCACTGGTGTGATCCTAAGCACATTTACTAAATGATGTCATATAGAACTTGAACTTCACAAAATATTTTATGATCACGCCTATAAACACCTATGCAACCTTGTGTCTGGAGATCTAGAGCAGATAACACATTATTAAGAATCACTTTCCATTACTATAAAGAAGTATGTCCACACGCAAGCATCCCAGGCACCTAAATGAGGGGTGAGAGCAGCAAAGGCACTAGGCAGATGCCTTACACCAAGGGTTCCCAAACTTTTCCTTAAAAGTTACACTTTTATTGTTTTTATTACATTTGTAAGCTGCCCTGAGCTCTGTTTTTAACAGTAGAAGGGCAGGATATAAATCTTCTTAATACATAATTAAATATTCCATAGTGTTGGAAACTACAGCCTAGGCATTTAAGGCTGAAAATGTAGATTTTAAAAAAAAAGTTTTCTCACATATTCCTTCAGTTTTATTGATAATTACAAAGTACAAAAACAAAACAACTGGATAATGCAACTATTAATATGCTTAATTTCCATAATTAGCAAATGATTTCCATAATATGCAAAATAGCCTGCCTGGATTTGTAGGACTGGCATATGGCAACCTTACCAACATGGCCCCTGTGGGCACCAATCTGCTGGCAGTACCTCCTATGATGCCTGCGTAAGGTCTCAGTAAATATCACCTCGAAAGTCTACAATGCACAAGAGGAGTGTTTGCTCTTTCTGGTCAGTTCCTGTTGGCATTGCCTTGAACTCTTCGACACTGAACACAATCCTTCAATATACCCAAATTTCAATGGATGGCGGGATTTCATTAGATGCCCATCCTCCCATCTGTTCTGAACAGAGGAAAATGCAAACAGCTTCTCTCTGTGAGTGCAGTGGTGCCTAATGTAGGTATCTAAAAGATCTCACCCCTTTTATATACCCAATTGATCACTGCACTCTTATCAGGAGATCCATTCTGTACAATATAGAAATCAGGCCTTTAGTCATGGCACCTAACCTTTGGAATTCCCTCCCATTAAATATCAGACAGATGCCACCTCTGTGGTCTTTTCGGCACATACTGAAAACCTTTCTCTTTCAACAAACCTTTTAAGTAGAGATCTTTTATAGTAAGCATCGGTACTGGAATTGTTTTTAGATGTTTAAATTGTTTCAGTGCTTTACATCCCCTCCCTCCATTGTCTGCTACCTTAAAACAGCTTCTTAGAAATCTTTAGAAAATCCAGTTAGGTGCTCCTAGGCAGACGTTTTATTAGGCAGATGTCTCCTCCAAGAGACATCATGCACAATGGATGGCAGAGCAGATATGAGTAACCATAATCTGAATTTGTGTTAACAGTTCTCTGGTAAGATTTGTTTTCGATAAACCAGTTAACATTTTACCAAAGATCAGTCTTTTTTCATTCCCTCTGAATAGCACCCCTCCCAACCACATATTTCTGCAACTGAAAAAAATAGGGTTACTTTCCCCACCACCACCAAGTTGAGTGCCTGTACATAAATGCCACATCATTTGCACGATGTCACCTTGAGAAGTGTTTGCACACGTCAGCCTCTTTTACCCCAGGCATGAGAAGTATTTGTATCCCATGAATTCCATCCCATGTTTTCAATACATCAGGTTAAATTCACCTTGGGGCTGCCTGTAGTCTTTATTAAAATCAGCTATTGCTGCGAGCCACCAATGGAGGTGGGGGCAGGAGAAGGAGGCCTCTAATCTCTTAAAGAGAGTTTCTATTTGCAAACTGCAAATTAATATTTTACAGCTTAAGAAACAATAATTGTAATCAGCCCTGCACAACACAGTAGCCAATTCTATGCATCATGTATAGCCCTGCTGCCTAGCAATGTTGCTAAGCAACAAGGCATCATCCAAGAAAAATCAAGCATTCCCTTGGAGTGGCTGGTGGGGCTAGTTAGACATGACACTTAGCAGACTGAGATACACATAAATGTGCACACTGTGCTCAAGGAAATTTTGGTGGATTCCGGATATTATTCCATTTTCTTTGGTAACTCTTTGAAGAAGTGTGGAGCTGCATTATGTTATACAACATTCTGTAAATATTATTTGACTGAAAAATAGCAACAGCCTCTTAAGTCCCTATAAACCTGATTTGGAGAGTAGTGGAATTTTACAGCTTAATCCCATCATGCTTTGTCTTAGTCCCCTGGCCTGTGTATTACCTCAACCTAGCTATACAGTCAGATCACAATGATGTGACTCACTACTGCAGCTAAAGATAGACAGTGCCAAAGCAGACTTGAATTCCGCATGCTAAGTTTGCTTGTTTTTCTGCTTTCTTGAAGTTCATTATGACATTTGGAGGTTTTTCTTCCAGGCTAGCAGGTGGGTGAGTAAACAGGTACCTACCCTCAATATTGCTGGAAGACTGAGTGAGGAGGGGGAAAAACATTCAGAACACAGACATGAGAGGCTTAAAGGGTAGAGATGCAGGAAACAAGGCACAATTAAATTGGGATTGTTTTACAGATGAAAAGGCCTATCATTACTTGCCCACTGCAAAACTACAAAGTAAAAATAACTTACAAAAAAGGGGGAAATGATGGAAACAAGATGGCAATCTAAAACAAGGGTAGTCAACACAGCACCCACGGGTGCCAGTGTGTCAAAGGTCTCCGTTAACATTCCCTCAAAAAAACACAACGCATGAGAAAATGCTCACTCTTCCTGCTCTGTTCCTGTGTACACTGCCTTGACCTCTCCTACATGATACCACGGCAGCCTTTTTGTGTTATGCCAATCCCTATAACAATCATTTTGTGACTGGCACCCATGGTAATTTCTCAAAATTCCAAGTGTGCCCACTGACCCAAAACAACTGGCAATCCCTGATCTAAAACACTATTTTAATAGTAGCAGGATCAAGCCTTGAAAACAAAATTGAAAGCTTCATTCTAACACTCTTCCAATGCTTTGCAATATTTAGCTGCCCTAGGAATTTTATGGAAGAGCAAAAGGGGTATAAATCCCTAAAATAAATACCTTTCCCCTAAAGACATCACTGTTTGCTCATTATCAGAGGTCTTACACAATTATGCACATCTGCCATACCTCTGTGATCACAAGAGAGCAAGGAAATTACTAGATTGCTTCTTTCCAATTATGCCAGGCAGGTCTCATCCATATCCTATCCATAAATTACACCCACTGCAGAAGAATATGAGAGCCAGTAAGACCCCTTTACTTTGGCAGAATGCAAAGATGAGCCAGTATAAGAACATAAGAAAAGCCTGCTGGATCAGGCCAATGGCCCATCTAGTCTAGCATCCTGTTCTTACAGTGGCCAACCAGTTGCCCATGAGAAGCCCACAAACAAGAGTACTCTCCCCTCCTGCGGTCTCCAGTAACTGGTATTTGGAAACCTACTGCCTCTGACTATGGAGCACACTGCTTCTGACAATGGGGTGTTGCACCACAGTTGGCCTAGCATATGCACCAGTGATTCCACCAGTGCAGGAGGAGTGGGATTAGAGTACAGTAGAGAAATAATAGATTGGGGATGGGATACCTGTGGCCCTCCAGATGCTGTTGGACCACAGCTCCTATCATCCCTCACTATTGGCCATGCCCCACAACACCTGGTTCCCTACCTTTGGTTAAGTTGGATTCCTATGCTTGCTCAGAGATCACCCCCACTTCAGCATGTTACATTTGCCAAAAAGAAAGAAAGGTGGAACAAGTTACAACACTCAATAGAGAGGCCCTCCTTTGTCCCTGCCCCTATAGAAGGATAAGATTCCAAACTCTATTGTATCTATTCATAGCACACAGTGAGTAGGACATATGCTCCATCCAGTGAACACATTTCCACATCAGCTGTTCTGGCTGAGGCTGATGGGAGTTGTACTCCTAAACATCTGGAGGGCACCAGGTTGGGGAAGGCTGTCCATCAAGGAGTACTGTATCAGACTATGCTCTCATGTCTAAGAAGTTAGAACCCACAAGTAAGAACTTTGGCGATGGAAACTATTGTGAAAGGGCACTTTTGCAGACAAAACAGAAGAGAACAACAACATGGAAAGGACATGTTACTAACACTTGTATTCTCAAAAGATCTAACCAGCTGTCAATTTCAGGACTTCACCGACATAGCAGGAATTCTATTGCTGCAGTTTGGGCTACAAACACCCCACGCAGGTAAGCAAAGAAGGGAGAAGTCATGCCTGCCAAATACTCTCCTTACCTCTCTCTGCCCTCAAAAGGAATGTGGTGTAGAACACTCAAGTACCCACGGGCACAGGAGGAACACAGAAAGCTGCCTGAAAACAAATCAAGCCACTGGTATATCTGAAGACCAATCTTGCCTAGCATCTTTTTCTCAAAATGGCCAACCAGATGCCTATGGGAAGCCAGCAAGTAGGACTCCAAAGAGCTCGAGGTGGTGCACATGGCTTTCCCCATTTTATGCCCTGCTGACACACATTTGTCAAGGGGCCCTATGCATGCAGGAATGTATGTACATAGAGCTCCGCATGCAAAGTGATTCTCCCTTGTGTGGAGAAACTCTACATGCACACATTGGTACACATGTAGGGTCTCTCCTCATACTTGCTGAACACATGGTCAGCAGGGAGCAGGGCTACCCTCTGTGGCCCCGCAGCCTGCTCATGTCAGAGGGGTCATAAGAACCTAGGAAGGGGCCTTAAACCAAGTAAGACCAATGTTCCATATATCTCAGTGCGGTCAACATTGACTAGCTGCAGCACTCCCATGTTTCAAATGGGGATGTGGGCATTCCCAGCCCTACCTGGAGATGCTCAGATTTAACCTGGGAGCTTTTGTATGCAAAGAATGTGCTCTACCACTGAGCCACAGCCTTTCCTCTTGGTATAAAGCAGCTTCATGTTTTCTCATGGCTCACCCATTAACTTCAATCTCTTCCCGCCTCTCTGCTTGAAAGTGCTAAGGGGATGGAATGGATCGTGAGAAACAGAATGACTGTAATGGCCAATTTGCCAGCTGCCATCTATGGGGAGAGGCCCTTAATGACTTTTTTCTCCCAGTTGCTGCCGAACATCAAGGTTAAGGTATTACAATAATGCCATTCTCCAAATTTGACTCTATTAGTTATCAGGACTCAGTCTGTAGCAACAGCAGCATCTAGTGTTCAAAGCATCTCCTGCCAAATTTGCACTGTGCAAGTTGAAGGAATGTGTACCACAGCCCAGGGATAAGGCAAGACAGCCCATGGTCCATCCCCACCACTCCTAAGTTGTTCTGTAACTAGTACACACATCCTAGATACAGTTCACTGGTACTCTCTCAGCAGTAGGCCAGTGTACATACATTGCTAGCTGAGGCCAGTTACATTAGGCTGGGATGGAAGGATTAGTCACACGGTCACTCATCCCTCCCTCAATACGTCATATTCTGTTCAGTTGTACCTAGAAATGTGAAGGGCTGGAAAAAGACTGTAAAACTGGGGTAAAATGTTTTTCCCATTTTGTTCCTGATTTTTTTTGGGTCTTCACATCTTTAGCTGTACCCAAATCATTGTGTTTGCCTTCTCACCAAAGTCTTCCCACCAAAAGAATGTTGGTTCTTGTTAAATGCTGAAGTTGCTGGACACTTATTTTTCAGCTGCCTGTTTGATTCACAGGACTCCATGATGGCTTACAATCAAAATGACAAAGTTACTTGAAAATCTAACAATAAAAGCATAAAAGATTTTTACTCCAACAATGAAAACCAAAGTGTTTTCGAACAAAGGCCAAATCAGCTGTGTTATGCTGGGGATGTGTGTGTAAATGGGCAGCCATGTTATTCATTCCACAATGGCCCGGCTGAAGTTTTGTTTGGAAGTGCTGAGGCTCGCAGGGGCCTTTGAGTAACTTTGTAAATGCATGAGGAAGTGGGGTAAGGGATGGCCATGCAGAGGAACACAGAATCATCTTCCACATCCTACTACAGCCCCTCCACTCGCTATTATTTTACACAGGTTCCCATTTGTATCTTCATAATATTCTTCAGGAATGGAGAATTCACATAGGTCTGGTCTACACTTGCAGCAGAATGAGATGGGGAAGTTGACTCTAGGTGGAACGTGCCATTTTTGAATGCCCCAACCATCATGTATTCCCCACCAACTGAAAAACAAACACACATCTAGGATGTCACTTTCTGCTGTGCTAGATTTCTACATGCAGGGAGATTTTTCTGTGATTAAGCATTCTTTGATGTCCCTGCCTGCATTCTGAAATGATGCCATCCATTCTACCATCTCAAGACTCTGCCACCTCATTACCACTCAGTTCTGATGCATGTGTAGACTAGGTCTTACTCTGGCAAGAAATACAGCATAAACATGCTTTCACTCAGGTCCAGGATGATCACAGTTTTTATCAGGATGAAGACTGGAGGCAGAGAAATGCAAAAGATTTAGGGCTTGAACACATATGCACTTGATAGATCAACAATTGACGATCGGCTGCTGAATGTGTGAACAGAGTCACTGAAAAACACTGCAATATGAAACTTCTGCTTGTGATAGCCCATTCAGCCATGTGAGCCACCGTTTGATGTTGCAGGCATCAAGTAATGACAATGTGCATGTGAAACAATCCATAGGAAGTTTGCTACATATCACCAAATCAAAGCACTCAGATACTTTTCAAACCTACAGTTATATCCAGTCCACTGGCCAAATATATGATCAAAATATGCTGCTGTCTACACTAGCATTGCACCACTGTAAGGATACACTGGTGTAACTACAATATTGGTGCTATACTGCTGGTGCGAGAGGCAACGTATGCTGCTGAAGGTAACAGAGAGCACAGCTGCCTTCATTTCCTGATGCTGCTGGTGTGAATCTGGTCATGGTGACATAGGGCTTATGTAGGGAGAGGCAACTTGACTTCTTAGTTGTACTTGTGTGTGTACACTGGACAGAGTAAGAACATGTGGGCATTCTGCCACCATTGTGCTTCAACTTGTGAATTTCTTGCATTGATCATGTGAGTAACCCTACACTTGCATTATGCCACGGTCAAAGATACACCACTGTTACACTGCCCCCACAACCAATGTGTGTTCAGCCTGGCAGGGGAGGTGAAAAATACACTAGATAACACAAAAATGGTGTAAAAGACACCCCCAGCCTGTGCTTTTTTGTTGACAAAGGAGATGCCAATACTCATATATTGATAAAAGTACTGTAGGTGCCAGTACAAATTGGCTGCTATGGGCAGCAAACAAAAGAGGTGCCAGTACTCCATACCAATGAATACTGTAAAAAAACCACCCACCCTGCCCCTAGCATTCCTGTAAAAACTGACAGTCCACCAATTGGGGTTTGTGCCCGTAATGGTCAAGGATGCCCACATACTGCTGACAGCCAGAGAGAGCCAATGATCTTATGATGACAGGGACACACCCTTAGCACACATGCCCTGCATCACCACACACACTACACAAAATAACACCAGAGCCACTCCATCAGCCCCCAGTCAGTGGCTCAGCCAGCAGAAATTCCATTACTGCCAGTCATCAGGTATCCTTCCAGACAGGGATCTGAAGCCTCTGAAGCACCTCACACAACTCCAGTTTCCCATCATCCCATCCACAACTTCGTCCCTTTTTAGCCATTCCGTCAACATATCTTGGCTGGCAAAATAATGTTGCTGGTGCAATTTTCTGCCAGCATATGCTGCCAGTATCCATCATGGTGGCAGCAGCAGCATATCTGAGGTTCTGGAATAGTCTTCCAAATCCTACCGCCCCTCAGTTGGTAATGATTACACCCTAACCTAACAAGAGATAATGAAAGGGGTACAGAATATGAATATTTACGCTTTAGGAAAACAGATAAAAAAAGGAGGCTGGCAGTTCTTGGGGGTAAAAAGTTATTCTTTGCTGAAAACTGAGTCATACTAAGTGACAAAAAGAATGGTTAAAAATGTTAAAAATGTTTTTAAAGCTTTTTTTAAAATGTTTTAATGTTGTTTTGTTTTAATGCATTTTAAGGTCTTTTTATGATGTTTTAAAGTGTTTTTAGCGTTTCTGTTTGCAGCCCTGGGCTCCTGCTGGGAGGAAGGGTGGGATATAAATTAAATAAATAAATAAATAAATAAAAGAAAACATGCTGACAGGGACAGCATAGGGAGGATCTTAGTAGTCATCTGAAAAAGAAAAAGAAAATGCACAGCAACTTTAGGATGCACACCTTAACATGGTGAGGGGGTTTGAGAGTGTTGAAGAAGCTGAGAGCAATGCCGTCAGGAGTCTAGACCTAGAGGCTAGACTCCTAGCAGGGGCACCCAAGGTGGAATGGTCAAAGCTGAGACACCAGACTAAGATGCATCCAAACTCAGAGGAAGGCCCAGAGGGCGATGCGCACAGATGTGAAAGGAGAGTTCGGAGCTGTATGACGCACACAATAGGAACATGGAATGTGAGAAGCATGAACCAGGGAAAGTTAGAAATTGTCAAGCAAGAAATGGAACATATCAACATTACAATACTTGGCATGAGTGAATTAAAATGGATGGGAATGGGACATTTTCAATCAGGCAACTACAAAATATTTTTGGGAGGAAATGAGAAATCAAGAATAAATGGGGTTGCTTTAATAGTGAGAAGTGATGTAGCAAAAGCAATTAGGAGCTACAATGCAAAGTCTGAGCAAGTTATATCAAGGAGATTAAACAGGAAACCCATTAACATAACCATCATCCAAGTCTACGCTCCAACAGCAAAAGCAGCAGCAGAAGAATTGGAGAGATTTTACGCAGAAGTACAGGAGGAAATTGATCACACACCAAAACAAGATGTGATGATAATCATGGGGGATTGGAATGCAAAAGTAGGGAACAGAGAAGAACTAGGAATTGTGGGGAAATGGGGCTTAGGAGACAGAAATGAAGCAGGAGCAAGACTTCTTGAATTCTGTGAAGACAATAATTCGTTTCTTGCAAACACATTTTTTGAGCAACCAGAAAGATGACTGTACACGTGGACATCACCAGATGATCAATATAGGAATCACATTGATTATATAATTGGTAACAGAAGATGGAGAAGTTCCATACTTTCTGCAAAAACAAGACCAGGAGCAGACTGCGGTACAGATCATGAACTGGTCATATCGAAAATCAGGGTAAAGGTAAAGAAGAACAACAAAGCAATCATAATGCCAAACTACAATTTAAATAACATCCCAGAAGAATATAAAGATCAAATAAAGAACAGATTTGAGGCTTTAAACGTAGTTGACAGAGAACCAGAAGAATTATGGAGTGAAGTCAAAGACATTATCAGGGAAGAATGCAAAAAGACAATACCTCTTGTTAAAAAGAGAGAAAGACTAAAGAAACTCTTAAAATGGTTAAAGAGAGAAGGAAAGCAAAAGCAAAAGGAGACAGAAACACGGTCAGAACCATAAATGCAACAATACAACGACTAGTACATAGGGACAAAGAGAACTATTACAATAGTTATTGTATAGAAATAGAAGAGGACAACAAAAAGGGTAGAACAAGAGTCCTATTCCAAAAGATTAGAAAAATGAAAGGGAAATTTAAACTGAGAGTAGGGATGTTGAAAAATCAACAGGGGAATACACTGACTGACCGAGATGAAATAAAAGGAAGCTGGAAGCAATACACTGAAAAACTCTATAAAAGAGACGCAAGGATGACAGATTCATTCACGGAGGAACCGTATGATGAAGAACCAGAAATTTTAGAATGTGAGTTGAAAGCTGCTCTTAAAATACCGGAAGAAACAAATCACCAGGAATAGATGGCATACCAATAGAGTTGCTAATAATAATAATAATAAAATTTTATTTTTGAGTTGCCTATCTGTCCGGGGCAATGGACACTCTAGGCGACGTACAATAATATAAACACAAAATAGACACAATATACATATCAAAACAAGCATAATTAATCTAAAATCAACCTTCAGTTAATCCAGTATAAAACTAATCCACCCCAATCCTGTAGGGAGGGAGCATGTCGAAGATCAAAAGGAAGGGAGTTCCAGAGGGTGGGGGCCACAACCGAAAATGCCCTCTCTCTGGTCCGCACCAGCCTAGCTGTTTTAACCGGTGGAACCGAGAGAAGGTCTTGTGAGGCTGATCTCGTCAGGCGGCATACTTGGTGATTCTGGAGGCGCTCCTTCCGATAAACTGGGCCGAAACCGTATATTGTTGCTACAAGCTACTGAGACTGAATATGTCCAAATATTGACAAAAATATGTCAACAAATATGGAAAAATAAACAATGGCCCACAGACTGGAAGCGTTCAATATATATCCCAGTTCCAAAGAAGGAATCCCAGGGAATGCAGTAATTATCGAACTATTGCCTTAATATCCCATGCAAGTAAAGTAATGCTCAAGATTCTACAACAAAAGCTCTTACCATATATGGAGCGAGAAATGCCAGACGTCCAAGCTGGATTTAGAAAGGGAAGAGGCACCAGAGATCATATTGCAAACATACGTTGGATATTGGAACGGAGAAAGGAATTTCAGAAGAAAATCCCCCTGTGCTTTATAGATTACAACAAAGCCTTTGACTGTGTAGATCATGAAAAACTATGGAATGCTTTAAAAGAAATGGGGGTGCCACAGCATCTGATTGTCCTGATGTGCAACCTATACTCTGGACAAGAGGCTACTGTAAGGACAGAATATGGAGAAACCGATTGGTTCCCAATAGGAAAGGGTGTGATACAGGGGTGTATTTTATCATCGTATTTGTTAAATCTGTATGCACAACATATCATATGGAAAGCGGGATTGGAGCAAGATGAAGGAGGTGTAAAAATTGGAGGGAGTAATATTAATAATTTAAGATACGCAGATGATACCATACTACTAGCAGAAACCAGTAATGATTTGAAACAAATGCTCATGAAAGTTAAAGAGGAAAACACAAAAGCAGGGCTACAGCTGAACGTCAAAAAGAAGAAAGTAATGACAACAGAAGATTTATGTAGCTTTAAAGTTGACAATGAGGACATTGAACTTGTCAAGGATTATGAATACCTTGGCATAGTCATTAACCAAAATGGAGATAATAGTCAAGAAATCAGAAGAAGGCTAGGACTGGGGAGGGCAGCTATGAGAGAACTAGAAAAGGTCCTCAAATGCAAAGACGTATCACTGAACACGAAAGTCAGGATCATTCAGACCATGGTATTGCCGATCTCTGTATGGCTGTGAAAGTTGGACAGTGAAAAAAGCAGGTAAGAGAAAAATCAACTCCTTTGAAATGTGGTGTTGGAGGAGAGCTTTGCGCATACCATGGACTGCAAAAAAGACAAATAATAGGATATAACAAATTAAAGCAGAACTGTGACTAGAAGCTAAAATGATGAAACTGAGGTTATCATACTTTGTACACATCATGAGAAGACCTGATTCACTAGAAAATACAATAATGCTGGGGGGGAAAGGAGGGAGTAGAAAAAGAGGAAGGCCAAACAAGAGATAGATTAATTCCAAAGGAAGCCGCAAACCTGAAGTTACAAGATCTGAACAGGGTGGTCCATGACAGATGCTCTTGGAGGTCACTGATTCATAGGGTCGCCATAAGTCATATTCGACTTGAAGGCACATAACAACAACAAAAACAGCTACTTAGAGAAACGGGTGTCCGTACGACCGCAACATAAGCCGTAAGCTTCGCTTCGAAAAGTCAGTAAGTTATGGTTGAGGTGTAAATGATGCTTCTTTTTCATTTAAAAAAAAAAACTTCGTGCCTTGCTTCTATTAAGCATTTCTTTTCTTCTCACCATACAGGCACTAGTGTTTGCAAAGCACGATATTTAAAACGCAAAGCTGTTTACCTCGCTGTATTCCTCGCTATGATTGAGGAAAAAATATTGCCCCGAGACCCAACGTCACATAGTCAGCCTTTTCGTTAATGCAAATTTATGGTTTTCCGCCTTACTGCTTCCCACCCACCCCCAACTCGGGTGGACGGCATTACAGAAACTACGATTCCCAGAAAGCCATGTGTCTGCGTGACCGGGGTCGAGGCCTTGCGCATGCGCTGCTGTTGTAGGTAGGACAGGAAAGGGCCCGGTTTGACCTACAGGAGGAGAAGATGGCGGCGGCAGCGGGGTTGTCTCAGAAGGTGAGCTGTGAAGCTGTGGGGAGGAAGAGGTGGCCCTGCTGGGGGCTTTTACTGCACCTAAAGGTGTTTCTTTTGGTTTCTGAGACTGGGCACGCTTGTGCTGTTGTGAGGGTGAGAACAAGAAGATTCTTGTAGGAAGAGAGGTGGCACTCCGAGGATTTGCAGGGGTTGTGGGGCTGATGTGCGTATGGTCTGCAGCCAAGGTTTCCATTCATATATCCTATTTGAATTTATATCCCGTCTTTCCTGCCGAAGGAACCCAGCGCGGTAAAAATAAACAAAAGATGAGGAAGAAACCTTAGCAAGCTGGTCTACTTTGGGGAGAGTGGATGGAGAGACGTCTCTCTCTCTCTCTCTCTCTCTCTCTCTCTCTCATAACACTAGAATTCGTGGACATCCAACAAAGCGGAATGCTGGAAGATTCAGGACAGACAAAAGAAAGTACTTCTTCACACAGCACAAAGTTAGACTATGGCAGCCTTTCCCAACCAGTGTGCCTCCAGATGTTGTTGGACCACAACTCCCATCTTCCTGACCATTGGCAATGCTGGCTGAGGCTGATGGGAGTTGTGGTCCAACAACATCTGGAGGCACACTGGTTGGGAAAGGCTGGACTATGGCATGCTTTTCTACAAAGAGGCAGTGATGGCCACCAACTTAGAGGGCTTTAAATTCATGGAGGATAAGGCTATCAATGGCTACTAGCCAGTGATGGCTATGCTCCGCCTCCATAGTCAGAGGCAGTATGCTTCTGAATGCCAGTTGCCTGAAACCGCAGGAGAAGGGAGTGCTCTTGCACTCAGGTTCTGCTTGTGGACTTCCCAGAGGCATCTGGTTGGCCACTGTGAGAACAGGATGCTGGATTAAATGGGTCATTGGTCTGATCCAGCAGGCGGTTTTTATGTTCTTATGCTACACTCTCCTTACGTTGTCACATATGTAGCTGCCTTACTCTGAGGCAGACCATTGGTCCATCTATCTCAGTATTGTTGACTGGAAACGGCTCTCCAGGGTTTCAGATGGAGTTTGCCCACCCCTGTGTGGGGATGCTGGGGACTGAACCTGGGATCGTCCACATGGAGGACATATCCTATGATATTGAGCTATGGCCCATTGCCCTGTTTCATTTGACTGTGTGGATCTTGCCCCAGACCCGATCTCCCTTCAGTAGGTCATAGTAACCAAGGGTAGGGTTCTGACAGGAGACTTGTGGGGTTTCCTGCCTATGATGAAAGCTACATGAGAAACACCGAGGAGGAGGAACCAGGGACTTAAAAAAACATTCCAGAGCTGAGGGGGGGTAGAGAAGGAGTTTTGTGTTTGAGAGATGCATTTATCCGTAGGTTGTGTCTGCCTTGGTGTTTGGGGATGCTTGTCTCTTGGGGAGAAATGCTGAATGCAACTGGCTAGTTGAGAAAGCCATGCAAAATGACTTAAAAGACAAATAAGATTCTTGAGTTCTAATCTGTGTGCTGTAGCATTGCCTTGCACACGTGGAGACAGCCAATTGGAGACCATTGCCTCCACACCTGATTATTTTTTGCAGTGAAGGCAGTTGTAGTAGTTCTCAGCATCCGGAGACCCATTGCAAAAGGTGCCTGAGTTGACATAGCATGCCCTGTTTCTAGGAGCCTCATTGCCAGTGTCATCTTGGATGGAATCTGTTGTTCAAAATGATGTAGCCTGCTATTTAAAAAAAACTATTTAGCATAGTGTATTTGTTCTATTCAGACCAAAGAGATTACTAGAAAGTGTTTTTGTTTAGATTTTTTTTTATCTTGCCCAAAGTCAGTGCCAATTTAGTTAGTGCTAAATTTAGAATTGATTAAAATAATAGTTAAACAGGTAGGTTTGAAGCATTTACATGTACACAGCATCCAGATTATGTCTTGTTGTCCAACTGCAGCCTTAGATGCTCAGACAGACTTTGTGTTTCCAGAGGAAGTGCCTGCATTTTGGGGCAGCTGCTAAGAATGTCTTTTTCAGTGAAATGTATTTTGGTGTGGTGATTCTCCTAAGGAGCTCTCCCATCAGTACAAGTATGTGATTTGGCAAGAAGAGACATTCTCTTAGTTATGTCAGCTCCCAGCTATTTCAAACTCTAGAAGTCAAAATCAGTACTTGGATTGTACTCTAGACAATAAGAATCTCTTGCAGATACTAGAGTAATGTTCCTGGTGCCCCTCTCCTCTCAGAATATATGCTATTAACTTTTACATCAGACAAAGATTCTTCACCATGTTTGATTATTTTTCTCAACATAGCTTGAATTCTACATAATTTGGTTTCAGTTTAATAATACATTTTGTCATGCTAGTTTGAATGTATAGAGGGCTAATGATGAGACACCTCCCCCGATCACCTCAATTTTGCTACCATACCTATAGTATTAGAGTACAAAGGTCAAATATTTGCACTTGCTAAGGGTATGTGACAGTAAGGACATCACTATTAATTATAATTGCATTTTGCTGTGTGTTGGAACACAATGCTGGTATGAGTTGGGATCTTTTGTCTAACTGACAGAGCTATTGAAGTATCTCCTGAGAGTATCTTATATTTGTGTGCCTCAAGTTATAGCAGGTTAAAATGTACAGAATATATACAAGTCAATTTCAGGATGGCCTGATTCTTAACCTAATCCTTAC
Organism: Rhineura floridana; assembly: GCF_030035675.1. Taxonomy (NCBI): domain Eukaryota; kingdom Metazoa; phylum Chordata; class Lepidosauria; order Squamata; family Rhineuridae; genus Rhineura; species Rhineura floridana. The sequence goes on from NC_084484.1 coordinate 101,706,666, forward strand.
TGAAGTTATTTTGAAGTAAATCCTTTTGACTTCCATAGAACTAGGTTACTAATAGCACTAGTCAAAGTACCAATTGCTAGTCATGTTACGATCACGTCGGTTTATGTTTGGAATTTTTGTATTTTTTTGGCTTGGTGATATTCGGCCAAGTCATACTTTGAGTAAGTTGCTTAAGTCCATTTATTTCAATGGGTTTACTGTGTGTATGATTAATGTTTAAATGTATTGACCTTTAAATCCCTACACGGTTTCGGCCCAGTTTATCTCACGGAGCGCCTTCAATGCCACCAATTATGCCGTCCGACAAGATCGGCCACACAGGGCCTTCTCTCAATCCCGCCAACAAAAACAGCCAGATTGGCGGGTACAAGAGAGTGGGCATTCTCAGTGGCAGCCCCCACTCTTTGGAACTCCCTCCCACAAGATCTCCGGCACGCCTCTTCCCTAAATGTATTTTGGAAAGCCTTAAAGACCTGGCTCTTCCAACAGGCCTTCGGGGTATCCGGGGAGGGTTAATTGTTATAACTGTAATGCCTCCTGCCCAGTTTTAATATTGTTGTTGTATTGTTTTTATATTGTATTACTGTATTTTATTAATTGTATTTTAATGATTTTGTAAGTCGCCTAGAGTGGCCATTGGCCAGATAGGCGACAAAGAAATTAAATTTATTATTATTATTATTATTATTATTATTATTATGTTGGATATTATCCACTGTTTTTTAAAAAAGAGAGTGTAAATGACTTTTTCTTCTTGTAGGTCCGTCACTTCAGTACCTCTCTAATCAGACCAGTATCAAAATTGGTACAGGTAAGTTTGAGTATTTTTTTTAAAAAAATTGTGATAATTAAAAAGCCTTTGTGCAATTTAAGTCTGCAGTTCTCTGCCTGGGAATAAGTGTCATTAAACTCAATGGGACTTTTGAGTAGATATGTATAGGATTGCTCCTTGATTCAATTTAATAGTGACCCATTCTACTTATTTATTTATACCCCGCCTTTCTTTCCATGATAGAAACCCAAGGCGGCTTATATATGGTTCCCAGGTGGTCTCCCATCCAGGCACTGATCACACCTGACCCTGCTTAGCTTCAGCAGGGTGCTGGCCTTATGTGCCTCCAGACCATAGCCTAGGACCCATATAAGAAGATATTGAAAATGGAAATTGACTGCCTTCAAGTCGATCTCTACTTATGGCTACCCTATGAATAGGGTTTTCATGGTAAGCGGTATTCAGAGGGGGGTTACCATTGCCTCCCTCTGAGGCTAGTTCTCCCCTGCTGGCTAGGGCCTGCTCAGCTTGCCACAGCTGCACAAGCCAGCCCCTTCCTTGTCCTCAACTGCCAACTGGGGGGCAACTGGGCTCCTTGGGACTATGCAGCTTGCCCACAGGTGGCAAGGCATGTAACCCCTGAGCCACTCACTGTGGGGGTGATCTTTACCTGGCCCTTGACGCCCAGGAGACATGAGTGGGGATTTGAACTCACAGACTCTGGACTCCTAGCCAGGCTCTCCTCCCCACTGTGCTATTCCAGCTGTTAAGAAGATATTAGGAGTGCTCATTGTTTAGGATAGCGTGTAGATAAGGGGTATCCAGTACTTTGGTATAGCAGTACAAAAATGACCTTGTGCAAGTGTTACAGTAATATGGACGTCATTGCAGGTCGCAAGTATATACGACTGAAGTGACCTGTAGAGCTTGAAAATGCTTATCTAGAAAGAGACTCCACTGGTGTTAGTGTGATTTAGTTCCAAATAAATATAAGGATTTTAGATATATTTGTGACAAGATATGAATACAGAAAGCAGGAGCACGTGTGTCACTTAAATCAGTGTTGATGTCCATATGCGTAGCTAGTAATCATGTAGTGACAGACGCAAGCAACCAGCTCTTCAAATTGATCCAGCTGCTGTGTAGTGAGTTTAGTGGACATCGCATGCCTTTGTCTTGAACACTTGTCACTGACCAGTTTCCAGTAGATCACTTAATATCTGTTAGTTGCTGGGATTCCTGGAAAGGCCGATGGATTGGATAGATCTTGGTCTGATCTGCAAGATTTCCCTCATGTTCTTAAGCAAGAGTGGGGTTATTTAACACAAATTGGTTATGCCTTAATGTTAAGTAATCCTAACTGTGCAGTTTTGTTTTGTTAAACTCATCAGTGGACCATGGGGATTCTATTTTCTTTTAAGTGTTCTAGTTTTAATTCACTCACTCTGTTAGCAATGCTTGGGGTGGGGGGTGAGTGCCAATTTTTGTGTAACCAAAATGGCAACACTCATGCACAGCAGGGAGGTATCAACATTCTTGGGAGAACTCCGAAGTTTACAGAAATACAAAAATGTTTTGAAAATGTAGCCTAAGGGAGAAGCCTCCTCCCCACCATGCTTATTAGGCAATGGATCATTGGGAAACAGTTGAAAAAGAAAACTGGGGGAAGGGGAAGGTTGCCTAGAAATACAATGTTAAGTTAGGAGCTGGGGAAAATGAGGTCTGTAGCTCCCCTGAGAAAACCAGGGCCAGAGTCTGTTAAGGCACAGATTCTCCCTTAGTGAGGACCCTTGCAATTGGCACCCCTTCCCAAGAGAGAACTATATCCTTGATCCTGAGACAAAAGTTCCTTCTATCAGAGGCTTGGGTAATACACATACCAGGGATATGCTACAGTATCACTGAGATAATCTGGTGGAGCAGTTAGTTGTCCTCCATGTTACAGAAGCCCATCTGGTCTCAACCAGAAGTTGGGCATTTAATGTTGCTAATTCCATGCTGTGGAACACTCTTCCAGCAGAGATTCGGCAGGCATCCTCACTTTTGACTTTCAGGCATCTCTCGAGGACTTTTTTATGCTGACAGGCCTATGCAGTTGTTTAAACTGTTCTCAAGTAGGCAGTCATTTGAATGATTGTTCTGTCATGCTTTTACTGGTTTTTATGTTGCTGTACATTGCCCTGATGTTTCATGAGATGGTGGGATATAAATACTTCTATAAATAAATATATTGTTGTAAGGCCCCTCTTAATGAAATCTTAAATCTCTGTATCCTATGGAGTGGGATTCCTTAGGTTGCAATGTGCTTGAGCACCTTTTGCAAATTTTATCCGGCATCAGTCTTGTCTTGTGCATTAATTTTTATAATTTGTTTTGTGTCCGTCCGTCCCCGAAGCCACCAATTCAAGTATATGGGCTGGAAGGCCGATATGCCACTGCACTCTACTCTGCTGCTTCTAAGCAGAAGAAGTTGGAACAGATAGAGAAAGAGCTGGCTCGAGTTATGGTAATATGATTTTGTATATCCCTGTTGCACACCTTAGTACTGTATTGATTTTCGCTGAAGAAATTGATGCAACCCCTTTTTTGCTTATGATATTTTCTTCTTGGTTAAGGAAAAATTCTTATTCCCATGGTTTATTATAGAGCCAGAGAAGTAGGATTTAAACCTGCTCTACTATGATTTAGTTAAGAGCACCTGTTAAATACCTTTTGACAGTTCTAATTATGTTGCAGTCATCGAATTTACTAGAAGCAGATCTGATTTTGACCCACACATGCTTTTATTACAAATCCAGGCACTTATGAAGGATCCTAAACTATCTGGCATTGTCATGAACCCTCACATAAAGAGTGTAGTAAAGCAAAAGACTGTGAATGATGTTTTACTTAAAGAGAAACTGTCACCTGTCACCGTCAACTTTATCAGTAAGTAGTAATCGATGGATGTACACAATAATATGGGTTGGGCTCCACAACTGTGCTTTGAATAATAGACTGGAAGGAGGTTTACTTTACAATTTGTCAGTGTTTCATTGCACTTTTGGTACAGTGTACAGTTTGAATGTATATAAGTAATACTTACTCAGTCTTCCCCCTTCCCCCCAGATGTGCTTGCTGAAAATGGTCGCTTGCGTTACACTCCAGGTGTAATTTCTGCATTTGGTAAGATTATGAGTGCATACCGTGGAGAAGTACTATGCTCTGTAACCACTGCTCAGGTAAGCAAATGGCATATAAGGTTGCAATCCAATACACGTTACTTGGGAGTAAGTCCCATTGAACCCAGTGGAGCTTATGTCTGAGTAGAAATGGATTGCAGCCTTAGACTCTTTTTGGCTATTTTGGGAGAGTCTTTGGTGGTTTCATAGATAGTCTAAAGCTGCCTTCCCATACCTGTTATTCTCCAGATGTTTTGGACTATAACTCATCCTTGCCTTTGACTGTGCAGATTGGGGCTGAAGGGGATTGTAGTCTAACATTTAGAGGCTACCAAGTTTTAGAGTTTTATTAGCACTCTACATCAGTGGTTCCCAACCTGGGGGCCGTGACCCCCAGGGGGGCACGAAGTAATCAGAGGGGGCCACAAATAGTAAAGAAGTGAATTTTTTTTTTAGTCTTCACTCCCTGGACACTTTCTGCTTCTCACTGTGGCTGCAGATGACACCTCCCCCTTGCCCCAAACAAGAGGGGAGGATTTTTGCTGAAGTGCCAGAGTGTCTTTCAGGCACACCAAGGGCAGGCATCTGCCTATAGAACACATGGCAGATGCCAAAGGAGGCTGAGGGTGGAGCTACCAGGAAGAAGAGGGGAATACTATCACTGACTGCCATCTCCTTGCACTGCTGCTGCTGACGACACCCTTACTCAGAATGAGAGGAGACGGCTTTTTTTGTGAAGCAAAAAGAAGCAAGGCTGCAAATAAAGGCTGCTTTTCCCCTTCCTTCCTGGCAGCCAGCCTGCCTCCCTGCGGGGAGGGGGTCACAAAAGGTTTTAAGCTTATAAAGGGGGTCCCGTACTCATAAAGGTTGGGAACCACTGCTCTACATCCTATATACCATTCTGCCAGTCCATTTCTTAGAGCTCTTCTCATTTTTCCACTCTTGTTCCATGCAAAATAGAAAATAGGCTTGCAAAATAAGAGAAGGGGAAAGGGAGTCTTCTTATCTTACTCTTTCCTTATAGAACTGATTCATGAAAGACTGTTAGGTTACATTGTAGTACCTGGAAAGATTCCTTTTTTAAAAAAGAAATTAAATGTAGCTAATTTTGATTTAGTCCAGGCCCTACATCTCTATACTGAAAACATACTTGTGAGTGTATGGTACTTCTTAAAACCGTTTTTTTTACTCAAAAAATGCCATGGAGTAAAATGGGTCTTGCAGACATGTTGTCTCCTAAAAAGTGAATTTCAGTTTACACAATTAAAATATCAAAATGCCATCAACTAAACTAGCTAGGATGCAGCCTCATTCTGTTTCCAAACCTAGAGATACTTGGAACTTCTAGTTGTTCATGCCCCAGGTCTGACATACATTTCTTTCTATTACAGTATTACATGTTAACTTTCTATATTTTTGTCTGAACCTTTTAGCCCTTGGATGAAGCCCATCTTCCTGAGTTGAAGACAGCTTTGAATGGCTTTTTAGCTAAAGGAGAAGTACTGAAATTGGAGACAAAGGTGTGGCTACAACTATGTACATTTTATGTAAAGCAAAATAATTTCTCTAGTAAATTAGGTATGAAGGGCCACCTCAACAATCCAAATTTCTTAATCAGTCCTAGAAAGCCTCTCTTAGTTAAAAAATAAAACACTTTCCAAATGTATCTAATGCAAATTGGGCAGTTCAGTTGTCCAGACTTACCATAAACCAGGGGTGAGGAGTCTTTTTAGTTCGGCAGGTCAGATTGCTTTCTATCCCCACCTCTGTGGGACAACCCACCTGCCAATCACCTGACATCTTTATTCAACCCTGCTGTAGGGTTCAGCTGTGCAACTGAGTTCCCCACAGGGAGACTGGATGTGCAACTGATCCAATCATGTCTCTCCCTGCCCCACGTGACATCACACCTGACATGGTGTGAGGCAGGTTGGCATGGTTTGGGAAATGGCCTTGCAGGCTAAATTTGGCCCGCTGGCCAGAGGTTCCCTATCCCTGTCATAATTTGTAGGGACAAATAGACAAAGAGAGACAGAAGAACAACAGATCTCACATTTCTATCCAGCCTTTAACAGGGAGGAGAATGGTTAGTGAAATGGACATTCTGGCTTTTGTCCCATTTAAGATCCTAATCCTAGTATTTTTTCAGACCTCTGAAGAGAGAACATTTAAACCTTGACAACAGAGCAGTCAAAAGAAACAGGATACATATGTAAATATTAGACATATAAAGTCGCATTTTGTTCTAGCATTGTAAAGTTTGTTGTATAAGGACTGTTTTTGAACAAAATGTAAAGAGTTTGAGCTAGAGCAACCTATAAAAATGCTTCTATGTAAAGGAACTTGATATCTATATCCATGTTATGAAATCTGTCTTAATACTATTGATTTAATGAGGTGTAAATGCAAGCATTGTAGCCTTTTCTGTTACAATATCCAGTAAATCAATGTGCTCAGTAGGTGAAGGCTTCTTGCAGATATTATCTTATCAGGAGGTCCATTCTGCACAACATAGGAAGCAGACCTTTAGTGTTGTGGCACTGACTTTTGTGGCACAGGAATTTTCTCCCCTTAAATATTAGACAGGTGACATCTCTTATCTTTTCAGTGTCTACTTGAAGACCTTCCTCTTTCAACAGGCCTTTTTTAAGTAGAGACCTTATCCCAGTCTGCGTCTGTGCTGGAATTGCTTTTTAAGATGCTTTTAAAGATGTTTTGTTTTAATATGTTTTAAAGTGCTTTTAGTGTTTTTGTTTGCTGCCCTAGGCTCCCTCTAGGAGGAAGGGCAGGATATTAATTTAATTAATTAATTAATAATGAATAATATGTAGCCAGTCATTCCCACTAGTCTGCTGTCTAATTGGAAATGCTCCTGTTTTTTCCTAGATTGATCCAACAATCCTGGGAGGAATGATTGTCAGCATTGGAGATAAATACGCTGACATGTCTACAAAGACCAAGATTCAGAAATTAAGCAAGATCATGAAAGAGACTGTCTAGCATTCACCCTGAGATGTTTTTTCATTAAAGCCTTTTCAGTTCTATGATGGAAACAATAAAAATGGGTCTCCTTAAGTAGTTGTTGTTGGTACTTCAGTGTTTGGATTTGATAGTTTGAAATGGATCGATATTTAGTGTACCTTAGGCTTTAATACCATCTACAAGACCATTTTTACAATAATTATTCCTCCCCCCCCCCCGTGCTAGTGATTGCAAAACTGGAAAATGCAATTGTACTGAAATTCCATTTTTGGTTCTGTAAAATGCTTGCGAGGAAGCCACCCTCCTAAAAGTGACTGATTCTTGTTCTTATGGGCCAGCATACACTTTTTAATCTGCACTTTTGAACCATTAAATATGTGAATGAACCTTCTGCGGAATCCTTCAAAAGGAATGACTTATGTAACCTCTGTTTCTTTTTGCTAATTAATTTTAAAACACAAAGTGGGCTGTGTTGCTGGCCATTAAGAGCAGAGATTGTTCAATTTTTCTCTTTTTCTAAAATTTGAGGCTGAGTACTTGGAAGCAAATCTCATTGAATTAAATGAGATTTTTCTACATACAATGAATAAGGATTGAGTTACAAATACCCAAAATTATGCTTTAACTTTTTTTGTATCAGATCTTACACAGCCACGCAATATGTGTAGAAGTAATTTATCATGGCTAGTAGCCAAGAGACTAGTTGTACAAGAACAGACCTTGTATTTGTCTTGGGATCAATTCAGCATGCCAAGAACAGCCAAATCTTTTTATTTGTTTATTTTATTTATTTATTGCATTTGTATACCGCCCCATAGCCGAAGCTCTCTCGTCGGTTTACAACAATTTAAAACATTAAAAACAAATGCACAAATTTAAGAACACATTTTAAAAAAGCAATTTAAAAACATGCTAAAATGCCTGGGAGAAGAGGAAAGTCTTGACCTGGCACCGAAAAGATAACGGTGCCAGGCACACCTCATCAATAAGATCATTCCATAATTTGGGGGCCACCACTGAGAAGGCCCTCTCCCTTGGTGACAGCCTCCCAGCTTCCCTTGGAGTAGGCACTCGGAGGAGGGCCTTGGATGTTGAGCGTACTGTATGGGTGGGTTCGTGTCGGGAGAGGTGTTCCATCAGGTATTGTGGTCCTAAGCCGTGTAAGGCTTTATAGGTTAAAACCAGCACCTTGAATCAAGCTTGGAAACATACAGGCAGCCAATGCAAGTGGGCCAGAATTGGTTTTATATGTTCAAACCGTGTCCCTGTTACCAATCTGGCTGCTACATTTTGCACAAGCTGTAGCTTCCAAACCGTCTTCAAAGGCAGCCCCACATAGAGCGCATTGCAGTAATTGGAGGTTACCAAAGCATGGACAACTGAAGCCAGGCTATCCCTGTCCAGTTAGGGGTGTAGCTGGGCCACCAACTGAAGTTGGTAGAAGGCACTCCGTGCCACCGAGGCTACTGACAGAGATGGTTCTAGGAGAACCCTGAAGCTACGAACCTGCTCCTTCAGGGGGAGTGCAACCCCATCCAGGACAGGTTGGACATCCACCATCTGGTCAGAAGAACCACCCACTAGCAGCATCTCAGTCTTGTCTGGATTGAGCCTCAGTTTATTAGCCCTCATCCAGTCCATTGTCGCAGCCAGGCACTGTCAGCCTCACCTGAAGAAGATGGAAAGGAGAAATAGAGCTGCGTGTCGTCAGCATACTAATGGAAACACAGTCCAAAGCTCTGGATGACCGCACCCTACGGTTTCATGTAGATGTTGAACAGCATGGGGGACACAACTGACCCCTGCGGAATCCCATACTGGAGAGTCCAGGGTGCTGAGCAATGTTCCTCAAGCACCATCTTCTGGAGCTGACCCGCCAAGTAGGAGTGGAACCATTGCTATGCAGTCCCTCCCACTCCCAACTCAGCCAGTCTTCCCAGAAGGATACCATGGTCGATTGTATCGAAAGCCACTGAGAGATCAAGGAGAATCAACAGAGTCACACTCCCCCTGTCTCCCAACAGAGGCTGTTTCCGTGCCAAAACCAGGCCTGAAACCCGACTGAAATGCATCCAGATAGTCGGTCTCATCCAAGAGTGTCTGGAGCTGGCCCGCAACCACTCGTTCAAGGATCTTGCCTAGGAATAGAATATTTGCTACTGGCCTATAGTTAAGATTTTCTGGGTTGAAGGAGGGTCTCTTCAGGAGTGGTCTCACTACTGCCTCTTTCAGGCAGCCAAGGACCACCCCCTCTTGCAGAGAGGCATTTATCATTTCCCTGGCCCAGCCAGCTGTTCCATCCCTGCTAGCTTTTATTAGCCAAGAGGGGCAAGGATCCAGCACAGAAGTGGTTGCATGAACCTGTCCAAGCACCTTGTCAACGTCCTCAAGCTGTACCAACTGGAACTCATCCAAGAAATCGGGACAAGGCTGTGCTCTGGATACCCCGCTTGGTTCACCTGGTATAACACTGGAGTCTAAGTCGTGGCGGATGCTAAAGATTTTATCCTGGAAGTGCCTAGCAAATTCATTACAGTGGGTCTCAGATGGTTCTAACATGTTCTTGGGGCCAGCGTGTACTAGCCCCTGGACAATTCTTTTTTTTTAACAATAATTTTTATTCAAATTTTCATAAAACAAACAAAATCATAAAACATTCAAAGACAAAAAACAAAACAAAACAAAAATGATTAAACAAAAAAATAAAATGTTGACTTCCCATTTGTCGCAGATCAGTTATAGGTCTACAATATATAACAATCCTGTCTCTTAAATTATATTATAAAATCACTTTCCTCCAGTAGTTATCTTAATTAATCATCAAATCTCATAGACATTACTTTATTCTTTCCACAAAAAGTCAAAGAGAGGTTTCAATTCTTTAAGAAATATATCTATCAATTTTTCTCCAAATAAACATGTCGATTAATCCATCTTGTTAATAATAATAATAATCTTATTGTCATAACCATAGTCCAAATAAACATATCGATTAATCCATCTCATCAAATCTGTTAAGTCCAATAATTTCAATAGCCATTATTCCATTATCCCTATTAATTCCATCTTCCATCTTCAATAGTCCTGTTAAGTCCAGTAATTTCAGTGTCCAATCTTCCATTATCAGTATTCCATAATAATCTTGCTGTCATAGCCATAGTCATATAATAAGAGTCTGATGGGAATTTCCTCTATCCCAAATATTTTCTTGCCATCGATTCTGAATAAGTTGCTGAAATATTGTTGTAAAGTCATATCTCTGTTCTTTTTTACAAGATGCACTGGCTCATCTCGTTTTTCCATTGTCACATGGCTGCAGTTAATTCCATAGATTTTCTCTATATCAAGCTCCATCACGTCATTCCAGTCCAGAAAATTATCCAAGCCATTGATAACTTTATCTCTAATATCTTCATTAATATCTTCAGAGATAACGTTAAATTCCAAACAGTAGATTTTATTTCTAATATCCATAAACTCCAGATCTTTTTCCAATTCCACATTTGTTCCAATCTCCAGGGCTTGTATCTTCCCTTTATTTTTTCTTTTCTCATCTCTGATCTCATTCTCCTCTCTCACAGGATCCCCTATTTCTTTAAGCTCCTGCGTCATTTTGCTCAGTTCAATTTTCAGCTCCTTACTGCCCTGTCGCAGGGTTTGTTTCGTTATCTCAATCTCATCCATTATTTTCTGAAACATAATTACTTCCAGATTCTCAGCCACTTTCTTGATTGCCATTTTTAAAACCACGAAAACAAAACAAAACAAAAATAAAGAAGAACCACTTCTTATTTCAGCAACAATTGGGTTAATATTCCAGGCTTGATGACATCACAGTATAAACAGAGCAGCCTGCCTTATCTCTCTATGTTCAAGAATACAAAACAAATTTAGTTCCCAGCATCAAAACAGTTAGTGGCGCCGTAAAGAAGCAGATTCGTCAAAATAAAATAGACCAAAAAGAGAATAGTCCCAGACAATATAATGTTCCAAAGTTCATATTTTTTATTTTTTTCTCCTCGGAATAGAAATCCCTCTTCTGTTTATATCTTTAGAATGCACTTCCAAGACAGCTTTTTGCAATAGAAACAGAGATAAGCTGTTAATTTCGTGAATAACAGAGAAGAGTTATAGCTCACCCAGAAGTTCTTTAAAGCTGATTCATTTGACAAATCTCTTTTTGCTGCAACAATTTAAACCAAGTAAAAAAAAAAATAGAAAGAAGGGTGCTTGCCTGTTAGTCCGTTTTCTCTTTGAAGAAAAGATAAACGTATCGCATTAATCAGATAGAGCTTGTTCGGAAGTCCGTCCGGCATTGCTGGCTGGACCTTTTCTCATAAATTAATGAAATCCAGTCCTCCCAACAAAAACAGGCTTTTGAGGTTGATCTCTACGTTTCTCCCTGCCCGGGAGAAATTTCATCAGTCAAAAAAAAAATGTTCTGACTGATTTATATCTGAATAAGCTTCTTCTGAGGCGGGAGCCCGTCTCAAAAGCAGGCACAAGCGAAGTCACCCTTCCCGGAAGTCCGCCCCTGGACAATTCTGAAGAGCTCTGCTGGGTGGCAGATTGATGAGTTGATAGTGGCAGCAAAATATTGTTTTTTTGCTGCCCTCACTGTCCCTAAATACAGCTTACCATAGGCACTTACCAGTGTGTAATTGCATCCACCAGGAGTTCGTCTCCATCTGCACTCAAGTCGTCTCCTACACTGTTTCATCGCCCTCAGCTTGAAGCAGAAGCAAAGAGATAATATTTTCATACTCTGTCTTGGTAGAAAACAGGCAGATACCTCTTCTAATTGGTATAGCAAATACCTTTTGAACTGTCACCATATTCTAATATATTGTAAAATGGATGCTTTTAAAACTAAATTAAGTGATCAAAGAGTCAAGGTAGTACAGCTGAAATAATTTCTTCTTTGGTGGACATTCTCAGCTGATATTGTATGGTAAGCATCGAGTCTTGTCGCTTTGCTAGTTTGAACCATTTCCATGTTTCAACATCTCAGTATAGGGAATTTTATTAAGGCATTTAACAAAATAAAACTATTTCAAAAGAGTTGCCAGCTACATTTGAGCTTACACATACCAATGTAAACTCATAAATTCTATTGATGTCCCAGTCATATGATAGGCTAAAGACTGGTTGCCTGCTTTTTTACTGCATCTCAATCATTGGTGAGTCGCCATGATATCCAGGGATTCCCCATCCTTGGCCTAGAAAGAAGAGATTCCGTATTGTTAATATTAAAAGGAACAGTCAATGGTTGGGGGCTGAATTTAATGCAGATTAAAAATTAATTGGCTGCAGTCTGTGTGACTAATTTTCAACTAATCTGAAATTCCCTTCCCCTGCAATTATTATTAATTTTCCCTTTATAGGCTTGCAATATTTAGCAATAATCGGCATTGCTGAAGGATGGTAAACATTATTAAGTACAGTGAGATTGTTATATGCATATTTTTCAGCTACTAACACAGGGATGGGGAATCCTTTTTAGCCCAAAGGCTGCAATCCCACCATGGTCAAACTTTGGGGTGGGGGGTTGCATGTCAGCAGTGGATGAGGCCAAAACAAAAGTGGATGTGATCAAAGCAGGCCAGACCAGTGATGGTGCAGGTCTGCATGTACACAGACAGCATACATCCAACACTTAAACTATGCATGCATACAACATAAGACTCTCACACTCCTCCCCTCCCCCCCCCAGCAATTGGGCTTGAAAAAAGCATTTTAGCTTTTTTCCAAGCCTAATTGCCTTGGGTGGCAGTGGTTGTGATCCTCCTGGAGACTACAGGGGGGGAGGTTGGGGGTAACCTTTCTTTCAACAGCTACAATCATCCATGAAGATGCTCCACATGCAGCAATTAGGCTTGAAAACAGCCTTCCGTTGAAGGCTGTTTCCAAGCCTAATTACACTGTGGGATCATAGCCTGGGAGAGAAGAAGGTTAACCCACTACTACCACTAAATTCCCCTTGTGCAGCAATTAGGCTTGCAAACAAGCATTCTGTTGATTCCATTACCTTTGAGCACCCATCAAAATGTTACAATTTTCTCCAGAAGTGCTCTACATTACAAATAAAGGTTGTCCATTGGAACATAGCTCCTTCTAAAATTTATTTCAAACAGATACTGTAGGTAAATCATGCTGCCTGTCACCCTCTGTCTGCTAATTGCCTCTTGTACTTCTTGGTGGCTGGTAGCCTTGATGTCTCTCAATTAGGCAAACTTAGTTACCATGAACCACAAGGGGGAGAACTCGTAGCATGTTCTGAACGGCTAAACCATGACGATGTTACAGCTCTTGTGTCCTTGCATTTGTTACTCATTTTCCCAAAACTTAACAAGTTTGCTACAGCATGTGTCCTTCTACTTCCAAGAATATCTGACCATTAGCTGGGATTGATGGGAGTTGTAGTCCAATAATATCTGGAAGGCCAAACCCCCCCCCCCGATTATAGTATCAGGCTTGTTATTAAAGGAGAGAACAGCCAATCCCTTTCTCCCTCATCAAGGCCTCCTGGCTTTTCCAAGGATACAGAGATAATTTCTTTTCACCTCAGGGTATATGGTGTCCTGTCTTTTTTTCACAGTCTAATGGGCATGTCAATTGATCCAGTGAAAAAGTCTTCTTCCTCAGAAGGGTGGGCACAATATTTTCCTGAGAGCATTCTTGTGCTTTTCTACTACATCCATCAGATAAGCAGGAACCTTGGCAGGTAAAATACCTTGTTTTGCTACAGACAGAACTCTCTGCCTTATGATCTCCGCCATGCCCCCTCCCTGACAGGCTTCCGCCGAGAACTGAAAACATGGTTTTTTAGGCAGGCATTCGAGACCTCTGTCTAATTTAGTTTAAATTTTTGTATGATGGGGGTAGGTTTGCATTGAGTATACTTATTGTTGTTTTGTATTATATGTTATATTTTACTCTATGTTATATTTTAGTCTATGTACGCCGCCTAGAGTGGCCGTTAATTCGGCCAGATAGGCGGCCTAGAAATAAAATTTTATTATTTTATTATTATTATTATAGGATTCTCTCAAGATTATGATTATTTTTGTATCTATAAAAACAGTAACACTCATCTTTGTTACAAGGGAGTAGAAAAAGAGGAAGACCAAACAAGAGATGGATTGATCCATAAAGGAAGCCAGACACCTGAACTTACAAAATCTGAACAGGGTGGTTCATGAAAGATGCTATCGGAGGTCGCTGATTCATAGGGTCACCATAAGTCATAATCGACTTGAAGGCATATAACAACAACAACAAAGAAGGTTAGGACAATGACATTTAATATTTTTCTGCCACTAAAGGATTGGTACCTTTTTCCTCTATCACAACAATGTGTTATTTTCATATACATTATATTTCATAAAATGTTTTGATATGGAAAAAGGAAAGCATGGGTTTAGTTCTATTTACATACTTTTAATTCAAACATTTCTGAAACATTGAAAAATAGAAACTTAAAAGTTGCTTTTTTTAAATTGTGTTTTCAGTCAGTGGTAAACAATTGCATGCCTGTTAAGTTAAACTTCCTCTAAAACTTGGTCATTTGAAAGTTTCTAACTAAAGTGTGTTTCTCCGTTCAAAAAAATACATGTATGTCGTTTCTGATACAAAATTCTACACTATCTTCAATAAATAAATAATAAAACGATTCTTAAAAGTATGAAATGTAAACTTTTTCATCCCTCCATCATACAGAATATTTTAAAAAATAATTGCTGAAAATAATACAGTGGTCTCCTTGGAAATAATAGTACACAGACACTTTCAAGCACAGTTTACACTTATTACCAGACCTTATCTACCTATCAAGTATAAAGCTATCCTAATTTCCTAATGGAAATCATAAAGATTTGCTGTGCTAGAGAACACCATCTCCACAGGAAACATGGAAACTAATGCCAAAACAACATGCAAAGAACACTAAAGCCAACACTTTTCACGAGAACATTGACATGCTAACAGAACAGTCAACACCTCCCATTCTGAAAGTCTTTACAAAAATACCCATTTCTGCATGATCCTTGGGTAACAAACTGAAGAACTGGAAACAAAGATAATGAACGTAGTTGGTAATGAAATGAATCCACTTGAAAAATTCTACCACTAACATTGTGCCTAGTTCAGCAAAGCTCTTAGGAACATATTTCTCTTGTTCAAATCAAATGACTTCAAAGTGCTTTGCTGAATCAAGGTTGTCCTATGTGGGCCACTGTATGAGTGAATCTTTAACTTCTGCAACATATCAATAAATCCCTTTGCAAAGACTTGCCACACCCAACGTTGAAACTGACAAATTTGCAATGAACGTTCACTGTTAACACCTTGTTGAGCTACAGTATGCTACCATCTTGATTTCAAAATGATGTCAAATTTGTGTTTTATCTAGGCACAGTACAATTTAATAAATTAGTCTCTTCAGACTGCTGCTTCTGCCTTGCCTCAGTTAGCTTTCCTGAGCTAGAGCAGCTGTTTGCTTGTTACTGCTGGTTCATCCCCTAGCTTTGTACAATTCAGCTGCAGTTTAATCATGTTTAAGTGGTACAGTACAACACGCAGCAGGACTCTGTCACACCTTGGTCTACAGTCATTTACAACTCCATTGAAGTTTAACTGCAAAAAGCACTGATGTGTGGATACATAGTATTCCATTTGGGTGAAAGACAGCCCAATGTATGGGAAGCAACAGGCATCAGATCCCATGTACAGTCTTCCCAATAAGGGGGGCACTTTGAACTACTGGGCCCTGGACCAGTAACCCACCAAAAATTTGCTCTTCAAATAAATACTCTGAAAAAGCAATATTCAAAGCATTCCAGGCTATGGGCAACTGTCATTTAAACTTCAAATTGGAATATTCTTTTCCTCTTCTTCCCCTCCCCCGCCATCCCCCCCCCAAATCAGATTCAAAGATCATCACAAACTTTCTAAAAGAAATCCAAGTATCTTACAAGGCAAGAGTTCATTCATGTTATAGGTATTTTCTATATAAATATATTCACATTATGTTTATACATGACTCTGTGGAGCAATAGGCACAACATTTCTAGGGAAAATTTACAGAAAGTCTGCAAAGACATACCAGTGACACCCTCTGTTGTTGACACTGCATGCTGCAGTACCCAGAAAAACTGCACTGTTTTACCATGGGCTACAACTCTGTTATCCTAGAAATCCTGAAAACTACAGCAGAAGTTCCACAGAAAGTAAAAGGATTAAAAAAAAGTTACATTTTCCTCACAAACTTGGAATTTGGTTTTCTGCAAAGATTACTTAGATACAAAGAGTTGTGTGGCGTTGATAATCCTCTTTACACGTGGAGGATAAGTATTTGTTTCATATAAAAGGTTTGGGGATTCCTAGACAGATTTTGTAGACACCTATTGCGGTGTTTTCAGCTTGGAAAAAGCATCTCCTGTTCAAGGTTCATCAAACAGCTGCAGATCCAGTCGGACAACTATCTCTCCTGTTGGGACTTCATGTAAGAGAAGACACTTTGTAACTGGTCCCTTTGAGCCCTGGTCTTTCTTAATATCTGCTACACGGATTTCTGTTCGGCCTAAGAAGTCTGAAACACAAAACATATACCATAATTACAAACTGCATACTTCCACCTCCAAACCCCAAAGAACCATTTCAGGCAAGATGTTAATTTAGAAACAGCATGAGCATTCAGATCAAACTGAAAATAGCAGAAGAAAATCTTGTTATGCATTGCAGCAGTTTTATGGCCTGCCAGCAGAGCTTACCTTATTTTCTATTTCATTTCACTAGAGATGGTATTTTCTAGTACAGTAGTTCTGTATTCCCAGTGTTGTGATAGAAATCTAGCTTTCTGAGGAAAGAGGGCACCAGGATCCAAAAACCCCCAAAGCTGCCTATTTTCCCTTCCACATCAAATGCTGCCTCAGAAGATCCCTGGCATTCATTAGCGTTTTTAGAGGATGCCAAGGACTGTGGTGGCAATGGGGAAACCTTTGGACACTGGCTTACATATCTAAACATAGCAACCATCATGCGTACACAGCCCCACTGACTAGGTTCGGAATAGTTACTCTGATCAGAAATAGCTACCCTAAGCTGTTGTACATTCAGATAGACATGCACACAAGAAAAGACCAAGCGAGTGCCACTTACCATCTGGAGAGAACTGATCCCTCTCAAACACTGTTATGCAGAGCACATCCTGTTCTAAATCTTTGATAAAGAACTGGCAGTTAGAATTCCACTTGGGGTTCAGAGTGTCCTGTATCGTCTTGGTAATATGACACTGAGAGCCCATTGTCACTTCACAATATGGATTACTTTTTCCTGAAAGGAGAATGCAAGTAGATGCACAGCCATGATCAAATATTTGCACACACGGATTTACTAACTTGTCTCTGTGGCTTTCACAAGAGACTCCGAAGAGGTTACTGTACCTCCACCATCTGATGTAAAAACAAAAAACACAAAACACAAAACACAATGCATCTGGCACCCTGTGTTGTGCGTGTGAATGCTCTAAAACTAAATCTGGCATTACGTACAAGGTTAATTATTTTTTATTAAAAATTTGTGACCCACAAGCCTTAACTGTTGGCCAGCCATTAGGGCTGAATCCATACGGCCCCTGAATTCCACTGCATCGCGGCAAATCTGGGGGATCATTTCTGATTTTGTGTGTATGGGGGTCAGTAATCTCCTGTTTGGTTGACTGGGAATGCAAAAGGGGATGGGATTGCCAAGCTACGATACATGGCTGGAGGTACTGGTCATCTGGTGCAGAGGGGAGACTTTCACTATGTGAAAACCACTAACAATATTTTAAAATACACTGTCTAGATCAGTCTATCTAAAACTATTCAAAATGCTATTTTACAAAAACTTACATTTCTCCCTGGCAATTTGTTTTACATTAAACAGACTAAAGCAGCCGAGAAGTTCCCCTTCTTTTTGACACATTATATAAAAAAAGAAACAAAATTCTTACCATGGGATCTGCAGGGCTTCAGTTCAATACCTTCAACAATGTTCACCATTAACCTTCCAATACCTGTTGCCCTTTGGGATCGGACTGTGGCAAGAACAGGCAAGATTCATTAAAATACTCTCTTGATATTTTGGGGAAAACTTCTAAATACTGTACCCCCACTGCGGTACCTAAATAGGCTTTTTCCCTCTTCTTCTTCTCTGTTTCTATATAAAGTTCAGAAGCAGCTTTGATTTTCTGAACCCAGGCCGTCCTTGAGAGAGAAAGAGAGGGTGGAAAGGAAATTATGCATCATTATAAAGTAATGCAGGTGAGCTAAGTTGATTGCATGCAGCTAGCAAGAAGATTTGGATAAAGGCACTCGCTTCTCTGCATTAGGTTTAGTTCTCAGGGGCAAACAGGATGTGATGTGAGAGACAGCAGTGTAATGGCAAATTCAGAAGTTCAGGGTCCCTTCATAATAATCACAGTCGTGCCCCTTTCTAAAATTATACAACCTTCTAAGGTTATAGAATAATCCGGGTAGGCTTGAATACTGCTTTAGAAGACTTTTCTCAGTGGCCAACACACTCCGCTTTCAAGCCGATTGGCTTATAGGACACTGAAGTGTGGGGACCCTGCTGGGATCTGGCTCATAAAAAAGTAAGGGGTCTAAGACCCTCTCCCCTGAGACCCTGGAAGACTACACCCCTGGTGAGAGATCTACAATCAGGATCTTCCCTTCTTTTGTTTTTAAACTTAATAATAGCCACAGGGGCCCCAATCCAGTCCTTCCACTGCTATTCCAATTAAAATTGCCCTCTGACCCAAAGCAGATAGCCCATGGTTGCTGGAAGATAAAAAAAACAGGGAAAAGTGCACGAAAAATTGATGGTAACATCAGAAACTGGAAGCATCTCAATATGACACAGTGCACACAAGAGCTTTTACATGTTCCAGTTATGTTCAGTGCTAATACAGCAATATTTTTACCTTTCGTTTATGCTTTCTGCACGCAGCGTGTAGACTCGATCAATGTGAGAAATATGGAAGATAGGCTCATCTCCAGAAGGATCTGTGGGTAGTTTTACCAAGACCTCATTTAAAAATATGGGCTGCAAAAATAGCAGGCAATATTAAGTTAAGTCAACTCAGAATGAATGCTCTGTAAGAGAAGTGAAGCTCAGCACACAATTGACTGGTATGCCATGCTTCTGGATAAGCGTATTTTGCTATTTTCACACAAAAGAATTGCTGTATATTAGAATTAAATAAAACTACATATAACCCCCAGTATGAGAGTATGGCCTACACCACAGTTATTACATGCAGCCAATTACATGATATACATGTTTTCAGACACCTATTTGTTGCATTTTTACTTTACATTGTCAAAATGTCCAGTTTTTAAAAAAAGGCTCAATTCAAGATTCATCAAAATGTTGCAACATGGAGTGCTCCCGAACAGTGTTCTAGCCAGCTGGTCAGGCAGGCAGCCATACGTTCTTCCAGGATCTTCCATTCCATTCCATTCTCCTACCCACCCCTCCCTGATGCTCATCATTGTGTGCCTACAGAACATGCTCCGTCCTCACAGGGTTGTTTTGGGGGATTCCTCCTTCGTTTTCCCCCCCTAATGGTTTTGTATGTCTGCAAATAGTGCAGTTTCCTTGAGCATGCCGATACCTTCCTCTTGTTTCTCAGTGGCCCTGTTTGGCTACAGTCCTGTTGGCATTCATCAGACAAGTTTGTGAGATAGTATATATGATGAATGGAAGGGTCACACTTCATGCTCATGTTGCAAAACAGACACATTTGAGTGTATTACAAATTATGGTGTCCATGTAGTTTTCCTGCACAGAAAATATATTAAGAATTGCCTTGTGCTGCCTATATACTTTTTTAAAAATGTGACAAAAAATATTTGGACTTTTATCAACGTATCTAAATTTTCCTTTAAACATGATACTTACTGTTTTGTACATTTTATACTGCAGATTAGACTTGGGGCTGAAGACTTTATCTGTGCCAGACGAGCCAAGCGGTTTTATGATCTGTGTCAGCAGGAGAAAGTCATTGAACAGAAAGCCATACAGTTCCTTGTTGCTCTTGGCCTTGTAGAGTTTCCCGCTGTGCAGAAATTTGCGTGGCCCCAAGCAGTTTGTAACAGAATTAAATACAAGTTGCTGATGGGAACAGAAGGAGGGAGGGAAAGGAAACCACAGCAGTGAGATGTATAAAAATATACTGGTCCTGATACTGTTGGATGCAGCTGCTTAAATTCTGACAATAGCTTCAGTTCATTTTGCAGGGATAATACAGGCTAGTACTTTGCTCTCAGTGGTGAAATGTCAGCACTTGGTGGTGTGGCAGGAACATTTCTGTTTTAGTTAGAGTTATCCCTTTGGCCTTTTCCCCTTCAACAAGGGTAGGTTTGCTTACGATGAGAAGAGGAAGGTTTTGATTGATGCCTGATTTATTTATTTATTTATTACTGATGCTGCACATTTGTGTAGGAAGTAGGAGGACTGCGCAGAACCAATTACCACATTAGCAAATCAAGTCAAACCAAAGTTTGGTGTGATGTGCCACAAGTATGAACGAGCTGCAGTGATCTTGGGACTTGTATTCCCCCCCCCATTTCTGCTCCTCACACACACACACACAGGTGAATAAGGCAAGGGTGTGCGTGAAAGGGCTGCAGCTCATTCCGGTTTGTGCACTGTCGTTTAGCTTGATGTGCAAACATGGTAGGTGAATTGTTACAGAGTCTTTTGAGCTAGCTTTGCTGACTCATTTCCCTCCATTGTGTTGAATTAATCTGTGAGCTTTGGGGCAGGGACTTGCCTTTTTGTTGTTACAACGTAAAATGTGAAAACTACAAAGCACACTGATGGGTCTCAATAAGTAAGTAAGTAAGTAAACAAACAATAAATGTGCAACTGTATTAGGTTATTTTTCTGGGATGCCTACTTTATACATTCCAGAAATTTCTCAATTACCCTTGAGTGATATAGAAAGTGATTCCTCTATGTATAGTTCACAAACAGGACTTACTTTTCTGATTTTTGGACAAAGAGTTTGTTTCAATATATGTAGTTTATATCAAAAAAGGGAGGGTGTTACAATTCTCCCGCTGCCAGGAAGGGACATTATAAACTAAGCAAAAGCTGTGGACTTAATTTCATTACAGAAAGAGTAAGCAACACAGGACTGATGGAACAAGGTCAAAGAGGAAGAAGAATTAGAAAATTGGCTGTAATAGAAAAGCTGTCCAAAGAACAGCAGGATGAAATTGTAAAGACTTACCAGGGTCTCTTTACCTAGATAAATTTATCAGCATTGTTTTATAAGTCAACTTTTTGGAAGATTAGTAAATATAGCCTCATTCTATGTATTTCAGCTTTACCTCTGATAGTCCTTCACACTGAACATGAGCCTGGATCCATTCAAGTCTGTCTGAATTCTCCTTCTCACGCACCCCTTCATTCACCTGAGAACAAAGTTCTTCTGCTTTCTCCAAAGCATGCTTCAAGTGGCTATGATCTGGGTGATTTTCAGGAGTATTTTCTAATATCTGTAGGAAAATAAACAGGTTCATGTTCTTATTTAAATATATATAAATAAATTAAGCAGCCAGAATAAACGTTATTAAATGAACCCTGCCCTAAACCAATAAAAAGAAAAACATCATCCTTACCTCTTGATTGCCAAAATACTATAAAGATGACTTATCTTCAAAGCAATCTCATTTTTCTTCCCTGCGATAATCTAATATAAACTGAACATTTCATTCGCTTTATGATTTCCAGACCTTACACAATCATTTTTTAAAAAACGAACATTAGATCTATTCAGTCTCCACTTGAGTTCTTGCCCTGTACAGAACGTCAGGGTCTATCCTTCCAATTAAACTGCATGCTGGTGGGGGAAGAGAAGAGTAATCTTACCCCAGCTTGTAAACAATTCAAATAAATAAAGGGAACAACTTGCACTAAGAAGAAGGGGAAGGATATCTCTTTTACTCTATGTTCTTTTTCTGAGTGCCTTGCACAACAGCCAAGTGTGTGAATGTATCTAGAGCAGTGGTGGGGAATCTCCAGCCTGGGGAGCTCCTTGGAGGTTGGCTTGCCAAATCATTCTGGGCAAGCCATACCCACTTTCCTGAACCTGATGTTGTGCATAGGGAAGTTTAAGATGTGGCTAAAAAAGAATTGGGAGCTCATTCTAAGTGTGCTCCCAATTCTTTCATTGCATCAAAAGGTTGGCACTTTCGTACCTTTTTCTGTTGCCCTATTCAAGGCACCAAATGTTGTGCAAGGCACCAAATTAAAGAGTGCTGGATTTTTGATGTGCCCCCAATTCTTTCTTTGCATTCCTGGCTTGAATTCAGGTCAGAGATGCTAGGGATCCTTTTCCGCAGATGCGACTCAAGCTTGTACTGCACAACCTTAAGAGTACATAGATGAAAGAAATATGGATCCTGGTTAAGAAAAACATATTCAAACTCTGACATTGGCTTCTCAATTGCAGCAGTTCTGGCACCATATTTCCACATGTTAGCAAAAGGACTTACATTTTTAATTATCAGAGGATATCGCGTTACTCGTTGCATAGGCTTTAGCAGAAAACTTGACAATGGCATTCCTTTACAGCGAGGCTCCATAGCCAACCTCTGAAATATTGAGAGCAAAAAATGTTGGCAGTTTGTTTATGAAAGTCAAACATAAGTATTTTAAAAAGGCCAAAAGCACACTGTAGACTCCATTTGCTCTCCACATTCAGCAAAATGTGACTTCCTTGGAAGGGTGAGGAGATACTAGGAAGCATTTTCAGAGGCTGCTCACCAGCTTTTGTGTCTCCTTCCTTCAGAACTTTGACAGATATATTCTAGAGGCCATAAGCCTTTCATGGTTGGAAATAAGCATGAGTTTCT
Organism: Rhineura floridana; assembly: GCF_030035675.1. Classification (NCBI taxonomy): domain Eukaryota; kingdom Metazoa; phylum Chordata; class Lepidosauria; order Squamata; family Rhineuridae; genus Rhineura; species Rhineura floridana. The sequence continues at coordinate 101,729,489 of NC_084484.1, forward strand.
TTTAACAGCACATTTAATTCAACATTCTCATTTGATGCAGACTTTGTATTATTTGCTCTCAAACATTGTTCCCTTAGGTGGTAGAGACAGGATAGCTTAAAAACGGGTGCTGGATCTCAGTAGCTTTCAGAAAGCCCATCTTTGGCAAGACAACATCAAGGAAGCAATATCTTTTGTGAAGCAACCAATCACTCTAGTTAGCTTCAAGTTTCTAAAGAAAGGTTCTGGAAGACCTAAGGGATAGGCAATGTGGAGTGCATGCTAAGATCCATATCCCAGCTGAGGACCCATTGCCAGCTCTTGATGTTGTTCCTTCTCCTAGCTGTCTCTGCATCTCCACTGGACAACCCCTCCACCAGAATGGATCCCTCCCTGCAAGTGGTTTATAGCCATGTTAAAAATACAAGACAACTAACAGGATATTTTTTTAAATTCCTGATCTACATTATTAGATGTGAGAATGCTTTTTTGTAATATTCAAGTGAATTTTTAGATATATTTTATAACTGTTATTTTTTGTTTTTTTGTATATGATTCACTCAGTTTTCATTTTATGTACATTGTTTAGAGATGTTACTTAAAATGTGGATTATTGTTCTTATTAGTAACAGTATTGAATGTAGAATTTATATTGATTTTTGTTGAAATGTAAACCACTTTGAGATTTTTTTAAAATATAAGGTGGTAAACCTTATATTTCAGTTGGTACAGCTCGAGGATGTGGACAAGGTGCTTGGACAGGTGCGGGCGACCACTTCTGCTCTGGATCCTTGCCCCTCATGGCTAATAAAAGCTAGCAGGAATGGAACAGCCGGATGGGCCAAGGAGGTGATTAATGCCTCTTTACGAGAGGGAGTGGTCCCACCCTGCCTGAAACAGGCGGTGGTGAGACCGCTCCTAAAAAAATCCTCCTTGGACCCTGATAATTTGGACAACTATAGGCCAGTAGCAAATGTCCCATTCCTGGGCAAGGTTCTAGAGCGTGTGGTCGCTCGCCAACTCCAGGCTCTCTTGGATGAAACTGAGTATCTAGACCCATTTCAATCGGGCTTTCGGCCTTGGTCGCCCTGTATGATGACCTCTGTCGGGAGAAAGACAGAGGGAGTGTAACTCTGTTGGTTCTCCTTGATCTCTCAGCGGCGTTTGATACCATCGACCATGGTATCCTTCTGGAGCGACTTACGGATTTAGGAGTGGGAGGCACTGCTTGGCGGTGGCTCTGCTCCTATCTCGGGAATCGTCTCCAGAAGGTGATGCTGGGGGAACATTACTCGAGTCCCTGGGTACTCCAATATGGGGTCCCGCAGGGTTCAGTTCTGTCCCCCATGCTTTTTAATATCTATATGAAGCCGCTGGGTGAGGTCATCAGGAGTTTTGGAGTGCGTTTCCAGCAATATGCTGATGATACGCAGCTCTACTACTCCTTTTCATCTTCCTCAGGTGAGGCTGTTGATGTACTAGACCGCTGCCTGGCCGCGATAATGGGCTGGATGAGAGCTAATAAACTGAAACTCAATCCTAACAAGACTGAGATGTGTTGGTGGGAGGACCCTCTGCCCAGATGGTTGATGTTCGACCTGTCCTAGATGGGGTTACACTCCCCCTAAAGGAACAGGTACGTAGTTTGGGGGTCTTATTAGATCCGCTCCTGTCACTTGAGGCTCAGGTAGCCTCGGTGGCACGGAATGCATTCTACCAGCTCCGGCTGGTAGCCCAACTACGACCCTATTTGAGCAAGGAGCATCTTGCCTCAGTTATCCATGCTATGGTAACCTCTAGATTGGACTACTGTAATGCACTCTACGTGGGGCTACCTATGAAGACGGTTCAGAAACTTCAGCTAGTGCAAAATGCTGCGGCCAGAGTTCTCACTGGGACAAAGAAATTTGACCATATAACACCTGTCCTGGCGCAGCTGCACTGGCTACCGATATGTTTCCGGGCCAGATTCAAAGTGTTGGTTCTTACCTATAAAGCCCTAAACGGCATCGGACCGCAATACCTGATGGAGCGCCTCTCTCGCTATGTACCTACCCGTTCACTACGCTCGACGTTGAAGGCCCTTCTCCGGGTTCCAACCCATAAAGAGGTCCGGAGATCAACAACTAGATCTAGGGCCTTCTCGGTGGTGGCCCCCAAACTATGGAATGCCCTCCCAGACGAGATACGCCTGGCGCCTTCTCTGTTATCTTTTCGGCGCCAGGTAAAAACTTACCTTTTCGCCCAGGCTTTTTAAATTTTGTAAATTTTTAAATATTTTAATTTAGCATTTTAAACTTAATATGATCTTAATTTAAATCTCAATGGCAATTTTATTAATGTTTTATAATTGTACTATATATATATTTTTTTCCACACTTGCTCATATTTTAATTGTGATTTTATTTGTTGTACACCGCCCTGAGAGCTTTCTGCTATAGGGCGGTCTAGAAATGTAATTAAATAAATAAATAAATAAATAAATAAACAAGTTAAATAAATAAACTTGCTGTCTGCTGTATTCCAGAGTCTGCAAAACAGTTAAGTGTATGCCTCAATGGAACAATTGCTCAAGTGTTTTCAGGCCTCTGTCTGTACACTAAACAATATTCCATCTGTGTTCTGTGCAGGTTTTTGGTTCACACTGCTTAGAGTGTATATAGCAGTGAGAACCCAAGGTTTAATCCCTCTCTAAATTCCTGTATCTAATTATCTCTCCACACACATTTCAGTAATGCCAAAATGGGAGGGGGGAGCGAGCTAGGGTTGCTCGTTTAACATACACATCCCAATGATAGTCTTTTAAAAACAGAACTCTTGAAATAATGTCACTATTTCACATGTGCTATGGACAAGCCATGACCGCGCCCCATGCTTCTTCCCAGAAAGGAGACAAGGGGACTCCAGTTACAGCCACTTCAAATAAACAAGAATAAAAAAGACAGGGTTTCAGTTTCCAATTCTTGGTTACAGCCCTTTCCTGCATGGGCACAATATCCCCACCCAGAAGGGTTCTCATAAGAGAGCCCTGCCCCAGGGGCACGTGTATAGGCATTTTATCAGTACTGCAGCAGGCCATTGTGGGAAATGGAAAGCTAACATTCTCTGACTAAGTCGGGAGGGGACAGCTAGGAGTCGTTCAATTCTCCCACTACTTCTGACAGCCTGGCATGCACAATGGGGGTGGCGGAAGAATCAGGGCTCTGTTATGCCCTGCGGAGATTCCTCGTCACAGAGGCACTGCACTATGTGGAAAAGTATCATGCCTGTAATATTTATTTTTCTTGTACTGTTGGTATGTTCTCTCATCAACGGAGCTCATGGTCTACTTGGAGCACAAATACATAATTTCTGACCATGCTGGAAATCCAGACAGCTCTTTTAGGATCCTCCTTCCTGAAGGATCTGGTTAGCTGCTGTTGGAAACAGGAATCTGGACCAGAAGGACTCTTGGCCTTCTTTCTCCTTTTGCGCACACAAGAGATATTTAAAACATCTATTTTCTTTGAATAGCAGTCTCCCATGCAGAATCACAAATTGTTTTTGAAAAGCAATCTGCCATACTGCATAGAAGACTTTGATTAGAAAAAAAAGTCAAAAGTTTCCTTTTGGTGCACGGGGCTAGCTGCCAGATCATTAGACCATAACCGAGAAATATGGGAGCACAGCAGGATCCTGATCGGAACCCAAAGGGGGCACTATACTGACTACCACAACTGTCATGTTAATCTTCAGCCAGTTGTCACTAGTAAAAGATGAACGAAGATAAATGAATTCAGATGCAAAGATGTTATTATATGGTATTATATACATTTCTTATATGGCACTGCTTTTTTTAAAAAACAGAAAGTTAGGTGAGCGACCTCTTCAGAAAGAACAAATTACCAATATGGATATTTACTTACTTTAACAAAGTCTTTGAAATCGGGAACTTCATCAGTTTTCTGCTGGATGAGAGCTGCCCCATTAAGCTGACAGCTACAGAACCGAATGTAAGGCTGCATGTGTGGAAGCTGGGCGGTCAAGATATCGCCAATCATTTTCACTGGCATCCTCTCTCCTGACATTTTCTTACGAACACGCAGTGCTCTGAACACAAAACAAAACAAGGGCAGAGATGTTCAGATATGCATTCAGCTTAAGATATCTGTACTATGTTTCCAAATAAAAGCAGTAGAGATTTATTATTGTAAATGAAATGAAAGTGTTTTTCTCATATTTTAATATACTATATATGTTGTAAATTGCTTTGACACTTTTTTTTAGTATAAAGCCATACAGAAGTCTAGTAAATCAAATCAAGTTAAACAAACTACAACAAAAAGTCTTCATTTAATCTGTGTGTTAATACACAGCAAGGACGGGGAATGTTTTGGCACAGGAGGGCAGATCATTACAGTATCTGACCCCACCTCTGCAGACCAGCTCTGACAGGTGGTTGGGATAACCTACCTGTCAATCACCTGACATCAGATGATTGACAGATGGGTTGTCCCAACCACCTGTCAGAGTCCCTTGCTTCCCAAGTGCTGAATAGCACTTCCATTGCTTGTTTGGAAATGATCTTCCATTGCTTGTTTGGAAATGACTTGCTAAAATGTTAAAATGTTTAATATGTTTTTAATAATGTTTTTAACCCTTTTAAAAAGTTTTTTTATTTATTTAAATGTTTTTAACGCTGTTTTGTTTTAATGTATTTTAACATCTGTTTTTATGATGTTTTAAAGTGTTTTTAGTGCTTTGTTTGCTGCCCTGGGCTCCTACTGGGAGGAAGGGCAGGATACAAATTAAATAATAAATAAATAAATAAATAAAAATCCCTACCAGGTAAGCCCCCCAGATCTGTACAAAAAGAGAGATTCCTTCAAATAAAATCAATTGCATGGCAGGATTCATAAACAGCTGTTGCATATAGTGCTTCACTGTACACATGGCCATTAAAAACTTGATGGACTTCAAATTTAAATCTGGTGGAAATTTTGGTAAAAATACACACCATTTCCATAGCATAATATTTTGCAACGAAGAATACTTTTCACCCTCTGTATTTATTTCTTGTGCCCCACGTTCTTTTGCACAAATCATATTTGGCCTTCACCACAAAAAAAGTCATCATTTTTATTCCCCACAATATTTTTCTTCCCGTTTTGCTGAAAAATGACAGCAAGGAAGGAGAAAGTACCCGAACATACCATTGCTAATAAATATTTTAAAAGACAACTTACTTCAGTAGTTTGATATTGCACATAATCAATTCCTTCCAATTTACAAAAATCATAGCAACCTCTTTTTCTGTCAACAGCTCAGAGTCCATCAACGGTTTCTGGAAGATCTGCAGATTCAAGGGAACAATTTAGAACACATAATAAGGCTATTCACTGTGATCCATCTGCAGCCTCTGCTTCAAATTAAAGACCTGCAGATCTCACTTCCTGCCTCATTCTGATCACTTGATGGAGTGACATATAACTCAAAATAAGCACTTTTAAATCCCACTGGTTTCAGTTGGAGATTTAAGTATTTGCTTAACTCTCCCATTCAAATCAATGAGACCATAATAGCCTTAAGTTCAGCTGGATCATACCCACATCTATCAGAATAGATTGGGGGGGGGGATGACATATGCCTTGGAATAATGTTCCTGCTGGCTTCACAGAAGGCATTTATGTAGAATCCTATAGGTCACTGCAATGAATTGTCAGCTATGACTGACAAACTAGCTGATCTGAGCCTGTATTTTTCCAGTCCCTTTCAGAATCACTACCAAAAGAAAAACAGTGAACAAAAATGGCTCTTATTTTCCTATCAACTTTCAGTCTCCTTTAGGGAAGCATTTGTCTTCTCACCTGACTTCAGTGCCTCTTGTGTAACTGGGACATGCAGGTTTGATTTTGAAAGTTCAAAAGTCTCACAATTCCCATGCAATCCAGCAGAGGTTTCCAGAGCTTAGGGTTTTGAAAATCTCATCTATACCCCTACTTCTGATGAGGCCAATGAGAGAAAAAACATCAGAAGTTGTTTTTCAAATGTATACAATTAGGCTCACCTCTGTCACTAACTGTAAGTCATTCACATAGTTTTCTTCTGTTACTAGGAGTTCATGGATGTACCCCTGCCGTTTCCTTTCAGTAGGTGTCAACATGTCTAGGAGGTGCAAATCAGCACACCCTGGAAAACACAAGATAAGGGACAAATTTCATTGTTTTGAACACTAACACACTTCCTCAGAGAACATGTATGATGTTGGCTTAATTGACAATTCTTGTTATCTGAGCTGCAAATAGTACAAAAATTCATTGAGTGGAATCTTCAAAAACATGATTAAAACTGCCTCCAAGGCTTACTTGTATTTGAGGTGGTAAACCTGTGTCTGAATTCAGCCACTTCAGACTGCAGGTTAGGTCTTAACATGTGTCTGAAGTGACACAGGCTTACAGTGTCAGCCAGATCTAGGCTTATCAGGCTACCTGTTTAAATAAGAAACTAACGAATAAAGGTTTTAGAAACAGTACAGTATTACAGAACACATTAAATATGCAGACCCAGGGAGGAATATTCTCTCAAGCAATCATACACTGCAGGATTCAGTTGCTAATGCTTTGAAAAGCATATTTTAACCAACAATATTAACTAAATGTACAATGCTTTTATCTGCTCTGCTAAAGTTTTACACTGGTGTGCGGCCTTGTTTATCTAGATGCAATTTTATATTTTATGCTGCTGTTTCATCATCCTTATTTCATGCTGCCAACAATGCTTAACCAAAGGTCATCGCAGAACGCTGTTATATTAAAATAAGTAAAGCTTGCATTAAGGTGATATCCACCACTGGATATCATGCTCAGTATTTTCTTCTTGATGGATTACGTGACAGTCAGCTAATTTACAGCAAGGTCTCCATGATGGTGTGTCACAATTTTGAATGCCAAACTCTGGTTTATAGACTTTAATAACTGGACAAATGGCCAATGTCATTTGAGAGGGGCAGTAACTCAGTGGCAGAGCACATGTTTACATGCAGAAGGTCCCGGTTCAATCCCATCATCTCCAGTTGGGAGTGGGAAAGGACCTCTGTTTGAAACCCTGGATAGCCAATGCTGCTAAAAATGAGACAGAAAGACCAACCATAAGGCAACATCCTACCCTTCCAACTACTGTTCTATGATTCTATGTTTCGAAGGTTTAAATTTTAAGTTTCACAAATCCACTAACAGGGATATTTCTGGACCCTGTAGCTATGGGAAATTTGGAGGCAATTGTTCAACTTGGGAGACCCACATGTAAGATGGAGAGAGATACTCCTAGCAATTAGATACTGATCACGCGAAGAGAGGCAAGCCTCAAGCTTATGTTGATTGCTGGATAAGGTTTCTTTTTCGAGAATGAAAATCGTAACACCTATTGTGATTCAAAATATTTAAAAAATAATATTTTTTTTAATTGCTCCATGCGTGTTTTTTTTCCTTTTCTTCAACAGAATGGAAGCCACAGTCTCATATCAGTTTGAAGACCCAATATGACACTGCTGAATGTGTGTGTGTGTGTATTTTTTTTTTGCTCAAGTTGGTTGCCAGTTTAATGGTACAATCAACTCTACAAGGCCAGGATAAGGAGTATGTGGCCCTCCACGTGTTGTTGGACTATGTCTCCCATCATCCCTGACCATTGGCTCTGCTGGATTGGGCCGATGGGAGATGGAGTTTAACAACATCTGGTATAAGGGATCTTTCCAGATGAAGTTCCCCAAAAGAATTCTCTTTGACGAAAAACTATTCCAGATTCTGTCATCTTGGAGGAAAATGTTAGTTGAAATGCATCAGTTTTTTACTATTTTAATTCTTCAACAATAAATTCACTCTATCCAGGGACATTTAGAGGTTTGCATCTCTTCACATGCCTTCCACTTTCTGATACTCCACCTTTTTTATCTGATAGTAAGGAAGCAACAGTGGCTACCTGACAATGTCAAATGACTGAGGGGTCCTGCTAACTAAACCAAAACCATGAAAAATGTCAACCCATCAGTTAACAAGCATGTCTCTTTCATGGAATGGACCAAGTCATCTGCTATACATATGGCTAATTCTTAGTATCACCTTTTTCTGGTCAAAGTTTTCATAGTTTTTTAAACAGTGTTTTCTGTAAAAATATTGACCACTGATAGTACTTCAGCATAATGAGAATCAAGGTGTCAGGGGTGGGGGCTTTTAAGACAGGTCCAGATATACTTTTGCTGAACACCCTAGAAAGCTGATACTTAGTACAGTGATAAGCAAATGGATAGCAAACTGCACCAGCTGTACTTCTGTCTCTAGCTGGTGTGCTGAACCGCCAGTTGGCCATTGCTGAAAGTTGGTGAGAACTGCTAGGCTGTCATCATTACAGTGTGAGGTGGGGACAAAGCCAAATCTGTTTCTCACACTGAGGAATTAGGCCCCACTGAGTTCCCATGACAGCAGTGGCCTGATGAGACATTAGCTGCCCCCACCTGTTGTCACACAAGGAACCAATTGCCACTGCACCATGAATGCCTGGGCTGGGCTTTGATCTTAAGGATCCCCCAGCCATCTCTTGTACTGCCTTGGCAACAGCTAGTGACAGGAAATTATTATTTATCCTCTGCACCATCAGTGGGCATTCCTTAAAGAGTGATGTAGGTAATGTCCTTGTTCCCCAGGAACTTGCAGTCTAAAATAGTAGAGAAAAAACAGGGAAGAATGTGGGCAAAAGTCATTGTATGTAGCGAAATATTAGTTCAATTTGAAATAAGTATTATTACAATTCACACTGGGTTTCACACTGTTCTGCTCCATTTAGACATTTCTCCCTGCTACCCTCAAGAGTCCATTTCAAGTTTCATGCGTAGCTTCTGGAATATGCATGCCATCTACAGCAGAAGGTGCACCTCACTACAAGACCAACATGAGCAGGAGACAGGCATATATTTGTTTTGCTTTTAATTACCCGTAAGCAACATGGAAGTTATGTATCAAATATAGTTAAGATACTTTATTGATTCAAATCATGTTAGTGGGACGCTGGTCCAATAGGAAGTGGCCCATTAGGTTACATCCACCTCTAAATCAAACTGAAGATAAAGACTCATTTCTTATTAAGCTGGTGTTATCCATTTCACACTCCAACATTTAAAATGAGCAGTCTGCTTCCATGATATTGTTAGGACACAAGCATGCACAGTTCTTACAGTAAGGATCTTGAGGATGTGAGGCAAAGAATTTAAGCAAGAGCTCAATTATAGAAGCAGTTAAGACTCACTCTATATTTTGATGTGAAAATAAATACATTTTCAGAATGAAATAGGATATATGGCAAGTTAAATGTCAATTTCCAGCAAGCTATGGACTTAAATTTCACTTGTAACTGAAACACCGTGATAGAAAGTGAAATATCACTCTGATGCCATCTCCTTTTCCTCTGTTGAAGAATACATATCTTACCAGAACAAGAACCATCTTCAGGTGATGTTAATCATGTGTATCAGGGATAACTGTTTTTTTTAGCCAAGGGGCACATTGACTCATGGCCAGCCCTCCAAGGGCTGCATGGCAAAATGGTGTGGTTGAGGCAGAAAAGAAGGTGTGTCCGAAGTGGGAAGTAAATACTTTTTTTCTTTCCATTCAAGGTCAGTCTGTTCCCTTTCGTAATTCCCTCAAACTCATTCTATTTGTATTTTACTTTTAAAGATTTATTATCATTATCATCTTCTTCATCGACATCATCCAAAGTCAGTCTGTTCCCTCCCTTAATCTCCGCCAGTCATTCTATTTGTATTTTATTTTACTTTTTTTAGTGAACAAGCTGCTAATGAATAGCACTATTAATAGCACACTCACAAGCAGTAACAGTAATCACTGTTTGGGTTTTTTTTTAAGAAGCCCCAATTGACTTAGAAGTAGAAAAACTAACCCAAGGGCAATTGAAGAAGCTTGATGGAGGTAATTAACCACAGGAAAAGGTTTGTGTGTGTGTTTGGAAGGAGGGGACAGAGAATCAAACAAAAACCAATAAATAAAAAACAAAAAAGCCTGTGGGCCACCCAAGACCTCTTGGTAGGCTGTATACAGCCTTAGAGTCACAGGTTAGCCACCACTGATGAATATGATTATGCCAGAATTTCTGTATGAGGATTTCTAAGGTATGACAGGTTCCGTATGTCAGTTGTTTTAATAGTATTTCAAATAAACAGAATTACAATCTTTGGCTTGCTTTTTACTGTGGCACCTTGGACCTCAGCACACTTGACCAGTGTAATTTCCATTTACAATATAAAACCATATTCTGAGATTGAGACTGGATGTGAAAGATTCTAACTTTCAGGAAGAAATCCATTTGTTGCTTAACTGTTTTATCAAGTTGACCAGAAATGCAGAGAAGTCCCGTGCATTTCCTGTTTTCAAGGTCCTGAGATATAGTAGCAACAGTAAAGACTTGTGTATCATCCATCTGTGATGTAGCATACAGCTCATGGGTCCATTAGTTTCACCCCACAATTGTTGCTTTGTAATAACTATGTAATTCTAGCTTCACTCTGAAAAATAGAAATGGACTGCCTTCAAGTAGATCCTGACTTATGGCTACCCTATGAATAGGGATTTCATGGTAAGCGGTATTCAGAGGGGGGTTACCATTGCCTCCCTCTGAAGCTAGTCCTCCCCAGTTGGCTAGGGCCTGCTCAGCTTGCCACAGCTGCACAAGCCAGCCCCTTCCTTGTCTGCAACTGCCAGCTGGGGGGGCAACTGGGCTCCTTGGGACTATGCAGCTTGCACACGGCTGCACGGCACGTAACCCCTGAGCCACTCACTGTGGGGGTGATCTTTAGCTGGCCCTTGACACCCAGGAGACAAGAGTGGGGATTTGAACTTACAGACTCTGGACTCCCAGCCAGGATCTCCTCCCTGTTGTGCTATACCAGCTGTCCAGCTTTACTCTAGTGCTCCACAAACATTCTAAGACTCACAAGCTACATTTCTTGACTCTCTCCCCTTCCTAGCATCCCACACTTGCCTCTTCTCTACCTAACTTCTTGAGGTTGCTAGCAAATTACCAAGCTACCCAATTAGTGCTAGACAGCTAGAAAAATAGGATTAGCAGTATGACTGCTGTGGTGAATGACTTGTTCTTGTGTATATGTTTGGATTCTGCATGAAAAAACCACAGAACAACTGCTGCCCCTTTCATTTTATGGTCTTGTAGCCTCACTGTTCACAGCAATATTCTCTCTTCATCATTGTGTGTGTCCAATGGCAGCATACTTCTAGTTGGTACTCAAAGGTACATTACCTCTGGACAAATATGTTCCAAAGGACTATCATTACTCATAATTTTTGACAAACCAGTCCTCCATTTATTGTCTTTATCAGTGGGGACATGACAGAGAATTACTGTCAACTCCCTGGCCTCCCTCTTGGTGGAAGCATTTGGCTGGCTGCTATTGGCACAGAATGCTGGAATGTTCAGAACTTAGCCGAGACAGCAAATTCTTATGTTTTTATTTTCACTGCTTCAGAGATGGTTAACTGATAATAAAAACGCCAGGTCCAAGCAAGGTCTCTTTTAATACAAATCAAGTCTCTTGCTTCTTTAAATTCACACTCTACAAAGCAGGCTTAAAGTCATAATCTGAGATAACCAGTCATTTCCTATTGAAAATAAGGAATATATGGGCCAAACATAATGGGATAGCAAGACTTGGGTTAGATAAAGGATTTAATGTACCGGAGAGGGGGGACTAGTCCTGCCCATGTTCCCCCGCAAATGCTTTTTAACTGTTTTTTTCTCCCAATGGGGTTCCAGTTATTGGCTTTTGCATTTCAGGGTTCACACACTGACACAAAATAAAATGTCTTCCTTTTGATGAAAATTGATTGTGCCAAGTACTGGAAATGAAATAGAATTGGTTGTCAAAAACACCAGTGGACAACCTGCGGACTCCAGCTCCCATCAGCTCTAGCCAAAATGGCCAATGGTCAGGTATGATGGGATTTGTAGTCCAACAGCAGCTGAGGGGCCTCAGATTCCCCACCCCCCGGATTAAAATAATCAAAGGTGTGGTAGTTCAGTAGGAAACCCTCTTCAAATAAGTTGCAAACATCAGTTTCCCAATAAATTCTGGCTATGGAGTCTATACACCACTGGAACCTCTCAGACAGCTATTTCTCATGCACATCTTCATCCAATTTCCACAACTCAGCAATTGTAAGTCATTGCTTGTTGGAATTAAAACAAAAAAACATTTGGATATCTGAATGCATTCTGAGGTGCAGATCTTTGAACTGGACTACACACTATTTTCTAACCATTTATTCATTCCAATGTCTATTTATGTGAGAAGTATAATGCATGAACAGTGGATTCAGTGGATTGCAGCCAGGATGACTCTACAAACTATGAAGCTCTAGGTAAGATCTGAGATCTCAAATCACATTATGCTACTCCTGAAATAGATTTCAATTTTTGCAGATTTACAACATTATTTCATAGAATGCAAAGGAAAGTGGTCATAATTACAAAATGGGTAGGGCTACAAACCATGTAAGCTAAAGAACCTTATCACAGACCATGATGAAGCTCAACCAGAGGTCACCTGGAATCTCATCCTGGCACCACTGGAACCTGGCTAACAACTGTAAGGTTAAAACCTGTGGGTAATATGCAATGTTAGTAACACTCAAAGAGTAGAAATCAACCAATGTCCCTATCCCAAATCTCACTCTGCTATGTCTTTCCTCTGCTCACTATCTCCTTGCAGTTAGTGGGTAAATAGTTTATCAGTTCAATCCGGTTTGTTTTGAACATTTGGCATTAACAAAGTATAAAACAGAACAACAACAAAATAAACCAATCAGGCAGTAAAGAAAAGAGCACAGACAAAAGAACCTCACTGAAGTAACAACTGTCCAATGTCAAGTGACACGCAGTAGCAAGCATAATAATTCACATATTGTTGATTGTAATTGATTTTTGCAGGTTGTTGCTATTGCAGCTATCAGGGCAAAATTAGTCACTCTTCAAGACATCTTTTTCCTATTAGCAAGCAAACATTCTTTAATTTTAGTTGGTTTAAAAGCTCAGAAGCAGACGCAGAAGCCTTCCACTGAAATAATTCCTAGGTCATTGAACAAGCCGAAAACAATGGATGAGACTTTGTTTTCAACATGACAGAAAATGTTTCTAGAATCTATATTCTAGGGAGCCCCAAAATGAATTTTGTTTTCGGGGAAGGAAATCAAACTTCATTGTTCCATAAAGTGCCAAACTTCAGTACCATATACAATCTGTAAAATTTAGTTTTAAATATTTTCAAGGTTGTCCCTACTTGCCTGCTCCCCAGTAACTTCCAGTACACCATATTTAGTTAAGTGTGATCTAGATCGCTTTTCCAACTTTCTGTGCTGGAGAATGAAAGCCATATGAAATAATATTTCAATTCTATGGTTGTCAATATACCATATGCACTTTGGGGATTTAAGGCCAAACATGGCCATTTTAGTCTTATTATAATTTACATTCTGAAGACTAGTGGTCCAGGGCATTGGGTAGGTGGTATAACCCTGGGAGTGGGAGAGAAGAACTAAATCATCAAAATAAAAACAGAAAAGTTTATTTTGTTAACAAGTGAACAAGTATCAACAAGTTAACAACCCTCATTTAATTCAAAAATTGTATCAGTCATATAAAATTTTAACGGAAATGGGCAAGGATACAATCTTGTTTCACTCCCCAGGGAACTGGAACACTTTATCAGCAATCTTATGGGAGACAGTCCTGATATTCAAAGGGGTATCTCAACATAGGAGCTTATTTGCTGCCAATAATCTGCAGTCAACAATTTTAGAAAGTTTCACCCATGTTTTCTCAATCAGCTTCATCAAAGGCTGCCTTTAAGCCCACAGAAGGAGCACAGACTGGCTTCTATGTTTATATACATGTAGCACATAAGAGGTATAGGAGTACCCACCTCTTGCCTTTCCTTCAGAGAAAACTCCCTCAAATTCAGCCCACATCATACATTTCAACAGCAAATACTTGGGTATAAAGTTTTGCCAGAATTTTGATGAGACTAATAGGCCTATAGTTTGAGGATATATTTGTTCCCTTGTTTGTTTCAGAACAATACTGAAGCTACAGAGTAGAGGCATAAGGCTGATATAATAGTTTCTGTAGGATGAGTTTCCACTAATCCATAACAGATTTAAGTACTTCACTAGGTTTACCAACTTCACCAAGAGTCTTGTTGGAAGAAGACTGTGCACTTGACTCCTCTACTTCATCTGCCTAACTGCCTTCTCAGTCAGGGTTCCAGCAAAGAGAGATGATAGGTTAGAACAAATGAGTTAGCATCATAGCTCAATGAGATCTTATTAAACACAAAAGAAAAATGATAATCCCAATTCAAACTTTGAAATGTTGGAAGAGAGCTAGTAACTGCAGCACCTTTAAAGTACACAAAGTCCAAATAGAGATTATTTTACATTGTCTCTTCAGATCTAGCAGCTCTTTAACTGTCATGCTTTTTTTTTTCTTTAAGAGTTCTATACTGCCATTGACTAAAATGGCCACAGGGACGTTTACAAAAAAAATAAAAATAAGGAAAAATTAAACAAACTATGTAATAAAACAATTAAAAACCATTCTCATAAATGACATAAGTAACATCATTAACAGTATAATAAAAATTACTCTTAAAGCCTGACATAAATGTGAGTTTTTACCTGGCATCTCAAAATAATATATAGTTGGGGTGAGATGCACCTCAGTGGAGAGGTCATTCCACAGATGCGGAGCCACGTAAAAGGCTTTACTTTTTAAATTTCCAATTTTATCCATCCTAATTCATTTTGCAGCTTTTAACCCTTAACAACTAAAATGCTGGGAGAAAAATTCTCAAGATTTTTTGAGTTTTCTAAACACAACATATAATATAAATATGTTGAATTTGTCCTTAAAACCATCAGCAAAGGTCATGTCCCATTTAAGGTGTCTTGTGTCCCCAAGTTCTAGATTATTCCTTTCTGGAGAGTGCTGGAAAAGCTTGTCTTCTTTGGTTGAAATAGCACCTCAATGTTATGATAATTTTTTCATTGCCTGAGATGAAAATATAATCCACAACGCTGGCTCCCAAGACTGAAATAAGTGTAAAATCTCAATATTGATCCTTAGATACCTTACCATTCAATAACATGGTTTAATTTATAAAAAGGGGCTTCACAATGTGCATGCCTACAGAACTATTCTTCAAGGAAATTGTTCAGGGTTGTTAAAACAAAAAGGGATTGTGAAGAGCTCCAAAAAGATCTCTCCAAACTGAGTGAATGGGCGGAAAAATGGCAAATGCAATTCAATATAAACAAGTGTAAAATTATGCATATTGGAGCAAAAAATCTGAATTTCACATATACGCTCATGGGGTCTGAACTGGCGGTGACCGACCAGGAGAGAGACCTCGGGGTTGTAGTGGACAGCACGATGAAAATGTCGACCCAGTGTGCGGCAGCTGTGAAAAAGGCAAATTCCATGCTAGCGATAATTAGGAAAGGTATTGAAAATAAAACAGCCGATATCATAATGCCATTGTATAAATCTATGGTGCGGCCGCATTTGGAATACTGTGTACAGTTCTGGTCGCCTCATCTCAAAAAGGATATTATAGAGTTGGAAAAGGTTCAGAAGAGGGCAACCAGAATGATCAAGGGGATGGAGCGACTCCCTTACAAGGAAAGGTTGCAGCATTTGGGGCTTTTTAGTTTAGAGAAAAGGCGGGTCAGAGGAGACATGATAGAAGTGTATAAAATTATGCATGGCATTGAGAAAGTGGATAGAGAAAAGTTCTTCTCCCTCTCTCATAATACTAGAACTCGTGGACATTCAAAGAAGCTGAATGTTGGAAGATTCAGGACAGACAAAAGGAAGTACTTCTTTACTCAGCGCATAGTTAAACTATGGAATTTGCTCCCACAAGATACAGTAATGGCCACCAGCTTGGACGGCTTTAAAAGAAGATTAGACAAATTCATGGAGGACAGGGCTATCAATGGCTACTAGCCGTGATGGCTGTGCTGTGCCACTCTAGTCAGAGGCAGCATGCTTCTGAAAACCAGTTGCTGGAAGCCTCAGGAGGGGAGAGTGTTCTTGCACTGGGGTCCTGCTTGCGGGCTTCCCCCAGGCACCTGGTTGGCCACTGTGAGAACAGGATGCTGGACTAGATGGGCCACTGGCCTGATCCAGCAGGCTCTTCTTATGTTCTTATGTTCTTATGACCAGAACAGAATTAAAAAAGATATCTTCAGTCTAGTTTGTTATGAACATTAGCATTTCTATAGGATTAACTGTGTAAATGCTTTATAGTAACTATTACATTAACAACCAGATAAAGTGATTTTCTTGTCTAGTGAGGTACTTTTGCAGGAAGAGCAAAAAGACTTATTAGTGCATAAAACTGCAGAGTAAAAAGCTTGCTGGAGTGCACAGAGGAATCTTAACATGCGGTTTCTGCACTCCTTCAAGGTTTTGACAAGACTTTTCTTGATCTGGAGGGTCACATGACACTTTGAAGAAGCTTCGACTCTCCACTGAGATTCTGCAGTCTAGAACGTTCAACTGGTTGACTGAGTTGAGGAACCTCAGTGCATTAATATTCCATACTGAACATGGATGACTGTAACTGAAATCAATGAGACTTGTTTCACAAAATACATTTTGAATGAGCATGTTAATTCCATTTCAATCTTTTGGCAGCCCTAGTTTGAGTGGCAGGGTGAGTTAGTTTATTTCAAGATGTTGCAGTTCAGGCTTTAGTGCCTCCCTATTACCACTTTTCATGTTGCTGCTCATTTGGACAAGATTACATCCTAGTACTAATTGGACCTAACTGTCTTCAATGGTTGGCTCTACTGTTGATTCACAAAATGCATTTCAGTTATCAGTGTCTTTCTTTGTGAAAACATTGCCAGGTTCACGTGCCTTTTCAAATCTTTTTATCATCCTATACATACCAGAACTGATGTTTATAATTAAGTTTTTTTTAAAAAAAATCATAATTCATTGCCATGACAAGCACTCTAGATATAAAAGGTGCAGAATAGCATTTTAAACACAATGCTAGATAGAATGCGGCCCTACTGACCAGAATTTGTGCATGATATGGGAACGTTGTATTATACAATCAAAAACATGTTGCCAGAGAAGGACATCACATTTGAGAAAGAGCAAAGAAAAAAATAGATTGACCTTGTACATAATTAAGTGGATAAAACCCAGCACCTTCACAGTAATAAGAGATGGAAACCCCACATCAACCATTTAAAAATGGCATCAAGGAAACACTGACATTTGGGATGCATGTTGAAAAATAATCAGCTGTCCTTGAGTACAGTAGGGCCCCGCTTCTCAGCACCCCGTTTTTTGGCACCAGTGGGGCAATCAGCTGGAGGGGGGGGGCTGGAGCTCCCTGCGCTCCAGCTGATCACGCCGGAGGAGAAGATCAGCTGTAGGGTGCTACAACTGATCTTCCCTTCCTCCGGCACGATCAGACTCCCGCACAGGAGCTGATCATGCTGGAGGAGGGGAAGATCAGCTGTATCGTGCTACAGCTGATCTCCTCCTCCAAGGCAATCAGACTCCCACACTGGAGCTGATCGTGCTGGAGGAGGGGAAGATCAGCTGTATCGTGCTGTATCTTCTCCTCTTCTGGCGCGATCAGACTCCCGCACTGGAGCTGATCGCGCCGGAGGAAGGGAAGATCAGTTGTAGCACCCTACAGCTGATCTTCTCCTCCTCCGGCGTGATCAGACTCCAGCGCTCGAGCTGATGGCACCGGAGGAGGGGAAGATCAGCTGTAGCGCCCTACAGCTGATCTTCTCCTCCTCTGGCATGATCAGTGGGTTAGGTTCCAGACCCCCATGCTACAGCTGATCCGCTTCTTGGTGGTTTTCGCTTTTCGGCAGGGGTCTGGAACCTAACCTGCCGTATGAGTGGGGCCCTACTGTATTTAAAAAGGAGCCATTGCTGATAATGATCAATAGTGAAACCTGAGGTTTGGACTATTCCCTAGCAGTTAATGTCACTTGCTAAATATACACAGTAAGAAGAAAACAGAGACATTTAGTCTAGCTTTTATATGAAGAATTTAATTATCTATACATGTAGCTAATTGTAAAGGCTGTATTACAGTTGTTAAAGCTGCAGGTTTCATATATTTATATATTTTACATTCATATCAATTAAAATACTGAAGTGCAATTGAATAAGGAGCTTCACTTGTTCTTTGCACCATTAGAATGGAGAAAAAAGAATTCTACATTGCCAGCATGAAATTTAGGAATACATAAACAAAAAAGTGTTAAAATTATTAGTAGAGTTGCTATATTGTGCTTGAGGCATAGGGCTTTTCTTCCTATGTGCTGGCCGCACCAGGCAATTAAGAGCTTATAACTAATATTTAAAAGACAAACATAGCTTAGAATACAGCACATCTACATAAAATTTGACTATAAGCTCCATTTAATGTTACTTGTATAAATTCCACAGTCTCGTTTAAAAAATGTAAACATTGGAAATTAATTGCAGGAAGATATTTTTATACATTCTTTTTGTCAAGATAAGATAATTACTTGCTCAAGGGATACTGTTCAATAGTCATTAAAGTAACAGTGATGATAAAACTTAACTTGAAAAAGTCATTAATTCTGATGGAACAGATAAATGCATTCTTTTGACTTTATATGAAAATGCAAAAAAACCCACCCCAAATCTGAGACACAGAACAAAAAGGTGCTTACTATATGTAGTTACAAATAAGTGTGCAAAATATAACATAATGAGAATAACTGTATTACACATGTATATTCTTCTTGCACATGGAAGGAAATTAATTTCTTGTCCATGATGAATCACACACACAAAAATTCACTACAAGAACACCAACATGCAACAGTACAAGAAACAAAATACCTTAGCTGAACTCGTAATTGAGCACATTTTAATTTCCTTTAAACCAGACTAAATCCTGTTTTAGTAGTACACAAAAAGAAAAAGACGGACAGCAACAACATTGGACAAGTAAAAAAGGAAAAATACAAGTCTCAGATTTATGGACATTTGGAACAATTTTAATAGCACATGCAGCATTCCTTGATAGTGGGTCTTTTTGCAATAACAAAATTGCAATGATAAAATGCTTGTTTTCCTTTAAAAGGCTAAAATAGGCATTTAAAAATAGTATACTACTGAAAGCACCTCTGCCAAGGTGGAGAAATAGGTGGGTAACTATGAAAGCCACAAAAGGACCCACTATCCTGTGTTTTTTGTCCTTTTTGTAATTTTGCTTCTATATCTGTAGATATTAAATAAAAACATTGTGATTACATGCAACTAATGTAAAATGAGGTAAACTGCTCTGCAGTGTGTTCTTCTACTCAGAAGGCAGTAGATGATCATGCTGGAAGTCACATGATCAAGGCTGCATCTCCCATCATCCCTCTGGACAGTGATATGGGATAGTGGGTCTCTTTGAGGACTTTCAAGCCTGAGTGGGGGATGGACAACATATGATTCCTAGAAAAAGGAGGAAAACAACACATAAGCAAAACAAAACAATGAGCAAAATTCAAGCTAGGAAAATGAGCCAGGCATGTAAACTGCATGGTGCAAAAATGATAAAAGTAACATGCTACAAGGGGAATGGAACTAAAAACCAACACAAGTTTAGGCTTGCAATATAGAAGGTCTTCAAAGAGAGTTAGGCAAATATATAGCAGTGGCCAAGCTTCTGCAAAACACAGCAGAATCACAGCAATGCTGCATGTTTTTTTTAAAAAAGTACTATGTAAGCAACTACTGAGAGAAAATAGTCACTTACATTGCTGGCTCGGATCCATATCTGTTGTCAGTTTCACATAGTTGGATGGGAAAAGACCCACTTGCCCATTCACTTCTCCTTTCCACCAATCTGGGTCTTCCTTATTAAGGACGTTAATGATCTGGCCTTTGCTGAATGCTAATTCATCATCATTCTGTGCAATGTAGTCATACATACCAATTACTTGGCACACTGTTAAGAAAACAAATAGCATTTGAAACTAAAAATTTCCATGGACCAGAAACAAATCTGACAATATGAGAAAATGCTTTCAGTATCTGAGTCCACATATTTTTGAAACTATGCTCCCTCCCTGCCCCATGGACTTTCCGTTGCTCTCCTCCCTGCTGTAGCCCCCACACTCCCAAAATCAACTCAAGAGGATTGGGAAAAATGAGGAACAATAGGACAAGTGATACAACTTTGGGGCACTCCTTGAAGCCCTCAAAAAGGCCTGGAAGCAGTGTAGTGCCCTACTAATTCAGAGTAGGAGGTGTTTCTATTTGTTTCCTTGAATTCCCACTCTTAGCTAAAGAGTGAAAATGGAGCAGTACCATTTTGCAGCCCTGGAAAGAAAGATGAGGAGCTGCTGCTGCATCTGTCTACAACAAGTTTTTTTGTTTGGGGGGAAGATTGTTCACTGTTGGAGGCAGTATGCCTCTGAATATCAGTTGCTGGGTATCACAAGTGGGAAGAGTGCTGTTACACTCAGGTCTATCATGCAGGCTTCCCATAAGCATGTAGTTGGCTACTATGAGACTAGACACTGAACCAGATGGGACTTTGGCCTAACCTAGCAGGGCTTTTCTTATATTCTTATGTATCTGGCTTTCTGTATATGTATTAATGCTGAGCTGAAATCCTTACCCTCATTCACCAGCAGATTCAGAGGTGCCGAACTGGGACGGCTGTTTTAATTTGTTTCAAGGTTACCTAAAGTAGAATCAAGTATTGCATGGGCATGTTCACTGTTTATAATGAAAAAAGGTTTTAAAAGGCATCTGCCATGGTGGGGACAGTTGTTCCTACCCTCCTTGTCTTTAAGTGTGATAAATGCACCAGTTGCCCTGGTGGCAGAGGCACCAGCTACCACCCTGTTTTCCTCCCCATAATGCCTGGTGAATGATACTAGCTTTTGTTTCACTGCAGTTTTAACTTTTTGTAAGCT
The DNA here is from genome assembly GCF_030035675.1 of Rhineura floridana. Classification (NCBI taxonomy): domain Eukaryota; kingdom Metazoa; phylum Chordata; class Lepidosauria; order Squamata; family Rhineuridae; genus Rhineura; species Rhineura floridana. Next base: position 101,750,512 of record NC_084484.1, read on the forward strand.
ACCCTGGGAACTTTTTGAAGGATAGGACATAAATCAAATAAATAATGTGTGGGGGTGGGTGGGATGGCATCTGCAGGAGTTCTGTCCTGGCCCAGTCAATTGGACAAGTGGCATTTTTATCACACTTAAAAGGCAAAGAAGGAAATGAACCATCAGTGCCATAGCACGTGATGTTTTATTAGCTGTTAAAAAGAAAGAAAAGCATCCTCTCCCATGAAAAAATACTATAAGTTTTCCCTCACCCCAACCTGAGATTCACACACTGTTTTTGGCTTTCACCTGTGAAATTGAGCAAAGCCTACAACAGGGCAAAAGGAGTTCAACTTTGGAAAAAAAGTGCATGTATTTTCACCCTTTACCATGCTGGTGCTTCTAAAAAAATCTACCCCTTTAGCCACCATGATTGTGAACATAGCAGAGTGCTTTAAAAGAACAGTAGAGGCTATCATGTCACAAATTAAAAAGTCAATCCAATCCCCCAACTCATGGGAGGGGGCAGTGTACCCACTGGCCTCACTCTGGCATCTCTCAATTCTAAACTATGCCTCTCTCCTCACTGCAACTTCCGGGGTGCCAGAAATAGGGACAACATGAACCTGGGTTTTTGAGATGTTCAGGACAAAAAAATAAGATCACCATAAAGCTGTTTGATGCATTACAATGCAAGTCACACAACATCTTTAAACAACAAAACTGAACAGGTGGACATCAACAATTAAAGAATTCAACAGAAAGTAGAAACTGCCCAACATGTTGAAATTCCAGTAGAAACCAATATAAAATTTGACCAATACCTTGTTACTAACAGGGGTTAAAATTCAAGTTGATGGTTTCCATTAAGTGCTATTTACAGTCTCTAGAATGCTATTAAGCATAACCCATATACCCATGTACATTTAAAAATGATTGATTCATTTTCATAGCTAGTCTCTTGATTCAATAGAGATCCTGACCTATACTCCTGTTTTGAGTGTGCAGAGGTGATAATAAACCCAATGATTCTTCAACAGCATGCAAAGGCTGGCGTTACATCAGTGGATAACTTACACATTCTCCATCTGCACCAAAATTCCCACAATACATATGTTTACATTGAATCACAAATTATCATACTGAAGAACCATCTTCCTCCCACTGCTGCAGTTATTATACCTTATGAAGAAATTCAAATGGATATGTAATCCAATTGCTTGTGGAAAAATATTACAAAAACAATCTCCCTTTAGAGATGTATGTTTCTCATCCTTCTGCTAGGCTTCGCTAAAAGCAACACACAATGGTACACAATAGTCCATGTGAAATTCCACCCCCACTCCCCATGAACAGTATATTTATTTCACCCTTCATAATAATTATCCCAAGGCAGTTTAAAGGTAAAGGTGTCCCCGCACTTATAGTGCGAGTCGTTTCCGACTCTTAGGGTGACGTCTTGCGACGTTTACTAGGCAGACCGTATATATGGGGTGGGATTGCCAGTTCCTTCCCCGGCCTTTCTTTACCCCCCAGCATATGCCGGGTAATCATTTTACCAACCACGGATGGATGGAAGGCTGAGTGGACCTCGACCCCTTTTACCGGAGTTTCGACTTCCTCCTTCTGTTGGAATCGAACTCCGGCTGTGAGCAGAGCTTCGGCTGCGTTACCGCCGCTTACCACTCTGCGCCACGGAGGATGTAATTTAAAAACCAAAATAATAAAACACACAATTAATAAATTAAAAAGTAACATACATAATTAGACAACACACAAATTAAAACAGCTATTAAAACAGTGAGGTGAAAACTTGAACCCCAGTGGTATAAAATATAGCACCTTCACAATACTTTTTTAAAAAAGTACAGACTTTTAACATGACACTTAAAATATAAGTGACCACCAGGCAAGCCCTATAGGGAGGAGATGCATGACACTATTTCATCACCATCATTGATTTAAATGGTTTTCAATCTGTGTTGAAGGGACCGCAAACGTTTCTCAGGAGCTCAAGGGTTCTTCAATAAGAATAATCAAGAATGGTGGACAAGCTTATCTGAAAGACAACTTGGTTACCACTAACTATTTCACTTTGCAATGTATGGCTGCAGGGGAGCACTGAGTGCACACACTCTCATGTCATTCAGCCTGATGAATGAGCTGTATTGAGAGTGAGACGGGGGAATGTGTCTCTGCTCTTGTTTCTCAATCTGTTTATAGCTTTTGATACAACTGACCATGGTATCCTCCTGGACCAGCTCTGCAGGATGGGTACTGGGGACACTGAATTACAGTGGTTCCGTTTCTACCTGCAGGACCATGTACAGAGAATATAATTGGGAGATTGTGTATCAGTCCCATGATCTTTGTCTATGGTGTGCCATAGCGCACTATCTTGTTGCCAATAATGTTTAACATCTATATGAAGCCACTGGGGGCAGTCATTAGGAGTTTGGGGGAAAGTGTCATCAGTATGCTGATGATATGCAGCTCTACTTTTCCATAATATCTAAGCCAGGAGAGGTTAAGTATGCTTTGGAACGTTGTCTGGATGTAGTTGTGGAATGGATGAGGACTAATAAACTGAGCTTGAACCCTGGGAAGATAGAGACACTGTGAGTGAGCGTTCCTGCATCAGGGAGATTATCCATTTGCTTGTCCTGGATGGGGTTACTCTCCCTCTAAAAAAATGGGTGCACAGTTTGGGGTGCTCCTGCATCCATCTTTGTCACCTGGGGTTCAGGTAGCCTCAGTGACTAGGAGCGTCTTTTACCAGTTACAGCTGGTGCATCAACTATGGCCATTCTGGGACAGGGATAGCTTGACTGCCATGATTCAGGTATTGTTGACCTCAAGACTTGATTACTCCAATGTGGTCTATGTGGGGATACCCTTGTACCTGATGTGGAAGCTCAAGCTGATGCAAAATGCTGTGACTAGACTGTTCATAGGGACAGACTACTGCCAGCACTTCACTCTGGTGCTTAGAAGCACTGGTGCTTTTCATTGGCTGCCCATTTGTTACTAGGACAGGTTCAAGGTTCTAATATTAATTTACAAGGCCAATTTACTTGGGTACAGGATATCTTAAGGACCACCTGATCCCTTATACCTTAGCCTGATCACTGAAATCTTTGGGGGAGTCTGTTGGTGGTCTCCAAGGTTCAGATACATAGCTCATAACTGCGAGAACCCATGCATTCAGTGTTGTGGGCCCAAGCCTGCAGAACTCACTCCCAACTGAGATTAGATAAGCACCCTCCTTGCTGAGGTTCAAGTGCAAGACAAATACTTTCTTATTCTGGCAGGCATTTTAAGGTTGTGCAATGATTTTGTAATGATCTTATTTTTTTATTCTGTAAGGTTTATGTCAGCCTTTCCCAGCTTTTGGGCTCCCAGATGTTGTTGATCTACAACTCCCATCAGCCCCAGCCAGCATGGCCAATGGTCATGGGAATTATAGGAACTGTAGTACAGCAACATCTGGGGACCCAAAGGTTGGGAAAGGCTGGATTATTTTATGAACACTGCTTAGAAATGCAAATTATTAAGTGCTACAAACATGCCTTAAATAAATTAAATAATAAATACTTACCTGAAGGTAATGCTATTGATTTAGGTGGCTCGGTTGGTGTAGTTTTACTAGTACCAGGGCTTAAGAGTTTCACATAGTTAGCAGGAAACCACCCTATCTGCCGTTTTTTCCCACGAGCCTAGAAAGAAAATAATTGTAGAATTCTGTCAATGAACATAATTTTGGCAACTATCAGCACCTGTGTCTAGATTCCATATTTGCAATACAAAAAATAGACCAAGTTATTTAACAGACAAAGTGAAGTGATCTGACATTGTTCAGAGGTGAGGGCTTGGATCCAGAGTGAAGAGAATCTTCAATTCTTCCCTGCAACCCTCAGACATCACATAATATTCTGGAGTGTCTCCTTCCACACAGAACCAAGGTTTTGGTTTCACAAGAGGTACAGTAGCAAGGGTGAGTCAGGAAAACTCCATTGCACAAATGGAACTCCACTCGAGGGTGCTTGGATGTCTTTTATAAGAGTATATCAGACTGTCAATACTGTATCCCAAAGAATGGTTAGCCAAATAATGTTGACCTTATTTTCCGTTATTTACAGCTGTAAATGTAATAACACCTGTTGCTGCATAGTGAATGATTAAATAGATATCTCTGCTCAATCAATTCACTTACCTCTTTTACTGCATTGCACAAAGTGAACGACAGATCTGACAGTCCTGACATTATCAAGAATAGTGTACTGAAAACCTCTAGTCTCTAGTATGGATCACTAATTTGAAAAGCAAGTCTCAATTATTGTGGCAACAACTTTTCATTTTGTCCTGTTTCAACTTTCATTTATCTCCTTTCACAGATGTAATTCTCAAATTCAGCATCTTTGCAGGTATAGGTTCTTTTAAGTTGGAGTTCGAGCCATGTTTTTTGTACGAGTACTTCCATTATCTAAGTTTTAGTACCATTAAATGTGCATATGCAAAACTGATTAAATATAGGTATAAACACACAGCAATATGCACACATGATTGCCATGGCCACAGCACAATAATTTATTCAAATCTAAGAGTTGCACCCTGATTGCCTGTGCAAGGTTGTGCTAGACAGTATAATTCATATGAGGCTAATTGCTATGCTGCCCTGTTTAGATCATTAACCAAAAACACAAGTTAAAATTAAATACTATTGTTCCTCATACAAGTGTTGGAAATGTTAGACCAAACTAAAAAAAAACACATTGGGAGCTGAACCAAAAAATGTGATGAGTAATTCTTTATCCTCCATGGCGCAGAGTGTTAAGCAGCGGTAACGCAGCCGAAGCTCTGCTCACGGCCGGAGTTCGATTCCAACGGAAGGAGGAAGTCGAATCTCCAGTAAAAGGGGTCAAGGTCCACTCAGCCTTCCATCCATCTGTGGTTAGTAAAATGAGTACCCGGCATATGCTGGGGGGTAAAGAAAGGCCGGGGAAGGAACTGGCAATCCCACCCCATATATACGGTCTGCCTAGTAAACGTCGCAAGACGTCACCCTAAGGGTCGGAAACAACTCGCGCTACAAGTGCGGGGACACCTTTACCTTTTTTAATTCTTTAAACCAGCTTAATGAAACTACATAAACATTGCATATTACATTCTATTTCTACAGTTTATATGTAGCTTTCATTCTCTTTGTACAGAAGTAAAAGGCAAGAAGCAAAAATAGTCACTAACCTGAAGCTCTCCTTCCCACCATCCTCCAGGATTCTTCTTTCTGATAAGTATTAGCTGACCAGGAGCAAGTGTAAGCTGTTCAGGACCTGTTGCTATGTATGAGGCAATAACCTGAGCAATTTCTGTGAATACAAAAATAAATTGTTTTCATTAATCTGAAAATACTAATATCACTTAAATTTAACACACATATATTGATCCTCCAGTTATTACTCTAGGTTGTGTTCATTTCATCTACAGATTGCAAACAGATAGTTTTCAATATCAGGTGCTTTTTGTTTTGCTTTTAAGAGCAAAATTAGATCACCACACCAGTGAACAACTGGACAATATGATACATGCCTAGCAGTCATCTGAGGGAAGAGCGGTGAATGACAAGTTTGCTACATGATGTTACATTATTACCCTTTTGCGGGGATGGGTGAGTGAGTTGAATGGTCTGGAGAAGAATTATTAAGGGAACAAATGAAGCACAAACCCTGAAACAAGAGCCTGCCAAACATGTTAGATGCTGGTATGGTCCTGAGCATCCATGCATAACAAGCTAAGAGTAGTTATAAACAGAATACAGTGTCTACTGGGATGAGAGAAAGCAGGGCTAAAACCCAACACAAGCAAATTCAGTTTCAGTAGTAGAGATCCAATGAGGGAACTGCCCAAAGAAAGTGTTGTAGTAACTAGAATATTGAAGTCTCGAAAGACATACCCCAATATTTTTAAGTATTATAAGTTCTCCAGTTATCACTATCCTTTATTTTACAAAGAACTATGGTAGGGATTACAGAGCTATATTCCCTTTTCTTGCAGGTATATAAAATGTATTTTGTTCATTAGCATATTTGTCTCTGCTACATATAAAGGTGAGCCGAAGCCCCACTCTTCCTAGTAGTATCAACATAGGTAATTAGAAACACTGTAAGATGACATATAGAAGAAAATGGCTATATTAAAAAATGAATGCATTTTTAAATAAAGAATTCTCAAGAGAAGAACTTCAAGAACTTGAGGGGTGGACGCTGCTTAGTGTATACAAAATCTCAAATTTAATCCCTTGCATCTTCAGTTGGAAAAATCAGGTAGCAGATTGTAAGAAAGACCACTGTCTGAAACCATGGTGAGCTCCTGTCAGTCAGAGTAGACAATACTGGCCTGATGGACAAGGCAGTTCCCTATGTTCCTATATAAAGGAAGGAATCAAGTAGTCACTTCACTAGTATATAGACTCATTCTCTGATCAAAGTTAGGCACATTCACATTGTGGGCTGCATGCCTTCTGAGAATTCTGAAGATGGTTGTCTAGCATCCTCACCCAAGAGCTTTTTGGGTCAATAATAACTTCATCTTCTCACTGCCAGGGGTGTAGTTGTCCAGGGTCTCAGGAGGTCTTAGACCCTTTACTTTTTGGGGGGCAGGGTCCCAATGTCTCCAGCACCCTGTGAGCCAATCAGCATGAAAGGGAAGTGTGTTAGCTACTGAGAAGAATCTAACATGCTTCCTTGTCCTTCCTGCTGATTGGAGCCAATCAGAGGGAAAGGAGGTGAGTCAGACACTGAGAAGACTCCGAGGGATGTCTGTTGTGGGAGAAGGCATTGACAAGGATCTCTTTCTCAACCCAACAGCAAAAAAGGGAAAGGGGACATGGCTGTGATTAACAAGAAGGAACCTTGCAGTTCTGAATTTGCCACTACACAACTGCTCACTGCTCCTTGCAATTTAAAGCAGTCAGAACATCCTACTACACTTCTTGAATTTATACTTCCTGTTAGCAGGTCACCTGTAAGTCAGCTGTAATAGGAAAACTGAGAATGCAGTGCTGAGCTAAATGCAATGCCAGCCCTTGACACTACATCCTCTTGAAAGAATGTCTTACAGCTCAAAGCTGGGTGCGCACATTATCAATTAGAGGAGGAGGAGTTGGAAAGATACAGATATTCAAATTTATATTACATGCAGTAGTGTCTATAAGTCATGTCACTAGTATGACATATAGAAGCTATAGCATGTAGTCCAGAAGCACTTGTACTTTAAAACAATTATATCTGTACAATGATACAAGATTGGAAAAAGCAAGAAACAAAACTTGCAAAAGTTACATTAGTTTTTCTGAGTACAGCTTACCAGGTTTCTTGCCTAAGCTTCCTGTTTTTCCAGCAGTTCCAGGCACCTTTAAATAATAAAACAAACATAACTCACGTTTCCATAAAGCACATGGCAAGCTGCCTTGGAAACAGAGGGAAGTTTTTAAAAGCAACATGCAATATTGTAAGGTAAGATGATCTGCTGTACAAAGAAAGTGGCAAAAATCTCACAAAACTTACACAAGCCTTTCGGCAAACTACAGCTCCTTAATTCTAGCATAGATATATTGCAAGGAAAATTTACAGTTATATTATGCTTGGGAGGCCTTTCAATTGTTCTTATCTTAAATTACAACTTCATGATCATAGTTAGGGCTGTATGTACTCTGCTAAAAAACACACTTGTTTGTTCAGGCAATCTGAACTGGGTACCAAGAAACTCTGTATACATGAAGGGAAATCTGCATAATTTATTTTTACATAATTTAGTCTGGGTTCTTTTCATTTTGACTTTCAACAAAAGCAATCACACACGTATGTGGCATATCTGCAGGAACTAATGTTACTTACATGCATTTGCTACACAATGCAATTTTGATCATAGAGGATTGTCACATATTACTGTCTACGTGAATGTTACATGCTAATCCTTTCCCACTGTTCCTTCCATGAAGGAAATTTGTACATGTGTCAAGCAGAATAAAATAATTCTGAAAGTCAAAAATACAATACCACCTTGCAGTATTACTGAAATCTGAATCCATTCTACTTTTAACTCTGCTCTCTAAAATTAGACTGAACATATTATTTGAGGCAACGGAAATATCTATTTGTACTCGTGAGTGTAGTGTATATTTTAAGTATCATAGAATGGCAGAGGTTCAGCTCTACAGGGGCATTTCACATTTGCAACAGCACACAGCTTCACATTTAAATGTGCATTTTTAATGCCGTTAGGGAGACAAGACACATGTGCTGAGTTGATACTTGGAAGCTGGCCCGTGAAAAAATCACCTCAGAGTCCAAATGGGTCACCTTGGGAGAAGAATGGGAGGGGGAGGTACTGCCATGAACTGCTGGGGGGGCTATCCTCCCTCCCTATTTCTCCCTGGCAGCGAGGGAGGCTTTTTCTGGCAGGTGAGACATAGCAAAAGGAAGGAAGGAAGGGTGGGTGGGTGGGTAGGAAAGAGGAGAGATACTCTTACTTTTAGTAGGAATCTGTGGGTGGGAGACAGGGTGGTCCTGGATGTGTTATGGGTAGATGTATCATTGTACTTTTAGTGGCAAATTGTGGGTGAGTGAGAAGGTGGTCTGGAAGGCAGATATTGTGACCCTTTTGTTTGTTTGGAAGCTGAGGAAGAAAGAACACAGTGTGGTCTTGAGGAGGAAAACTGAGGCATGGAGAGTGGAATTGTAGTGGTTGTGGAGAAGGAAACTCTGGTGCAGAGAAATGTTGACAGGGAGAAGTTGTGGTCCTGAGGGTAAACTTAGGCAGGGAGAGGGGAGATATGTTGTCCTTGAGAAGGAAACTCTGGGGGAGGGAAACTGAGGCAGGGAGTTGAGGGGTGGAAAGAAGGGGGGCACACTAGATGATAATGACAATAAAATTATTAAATTTATCACTGCACATAACCAGGAGTACAAAAGTGATTTAAGTTACATATAACAGGCTCTTTCATTAAAAGAATATACTAAAAGTGTTCATCCAAATAATCTCTTTAAACCAGAAAATATCGACTCCTAAACACACACACAATCACAAAAAGGCAAACCATTGGTGCTGTCCAAATGTGCAGGAAAAAAATCTTTCTGGCACCAGAAAGATGATAAAGTAAGTGCTTTAAGTGGGATTCCTGCATTGAGTAGGGGTTGGACTCGATAGCCTTATAGGCCCCTTCCAACTCTACTATTCTAGGATTCTATGAGTGCCAGGTGAAATTTCATGCGGAGAGCATTCCATACTCTGGGAAGGGGGAGCTACCCAGAAAAGACCCATTCTTTTGTTGTCATCGAAGTATCTCTTCAAGGGATCATACAGAGTCTCAGATATCAATCTCAGAGTCTGGGTAGGTTCACACTGGGCAAGGTGAATCCTGAGGTTTTGAGATTCTGAACCACACCAATCTTTATAGGTCACAACCAGCACTGTGAATTGGGCTTGGAAATTGATTGGCAGCCAGTGCAGGTAGGCTAGAACTGAAGTTATGTATTCAAGCTGCCTAGTCCCGGTCAATAGTTTGACCAACATATTCTATACTAGCTTCAGTTTCAGTCTTCAAACGACAGCCCAACATACAATGCAATCCTGTAATCTAAGTTACAGGTTACCAGAGTGCAGACCACCGAAGTCAGGCTATCCCCATCCAGAGGGGCAGCCCCTCACACACCTTCCCTGAGGCTGCTCAAGACAAACCTACATGGTCTGAGCAAAGACAGAAGCATTAAGGCCAGAAAGCACATGGTTCCTCTCCTGACACAACCATCAACAGCCTGAAAGAAGGTTTGGGCAGCCCCTCCCCAACTTTCCCTGGGACTACATAAGACAGAACGTCCTTAGGAAAGACATACCATCAGCTTCAGAAGTTGATCTGAAAATACTACAACCTTGGGTGCCATGGCAGAAAGGCTTTATATATAAATGTAATGAACAAATATAGTATTTTTAATAAAATGCATGCATATGTGTGCATTTTACCTCAGAGTCTTTGAGTCTAACATAGTTAGATGGAAATACTCCTGATTTATCGGCCAATGTTCCTGTCCACCAGTCTCCATCCTTCTTGGTCACAAGAATTAAATCCCCTTGTTGAAATGTTAAATCTCCTTGTTCAGAGCTCTCATATGTGTACATGGCAATATATTCTAGAGAGAGTAGAAAGATTCAGAATGAGAATGTACTTGTCAATCATGCAAGTTTATTTCATGGAAAAGTGGTAATATAATAATATTGCATAATTTCTGCTCTGAATTCTGAATAACCAGCATTTTCTGTTTCTACTAAACTGATTTAAAGCCATTCCAAGGATGGAAAACAAGACCTGCTTTAGGGGAGCACATTTTGTGAAATTGGAATTAATTTCTAGTAAGGTTCTAATGTGAGTACAGATTTTCTTGTTTTTCTATATTCCAGTTTGTTGGGACATACTTCTTGGTTTGTTTTGCTCAATTTCAATATACATTTTCCCCAGTCAGGACATTCCTTGTGGGCACACCAGCATGTTAGACTTTTTTATTCATTTCCATGAGCAATCAGTTCCACAAAGGGATGCATGCACATGGAGCTTCCATCTCCATCAAAGGGAATAGAAACATGTGCATCTTTAGGAGTTCAATGTCCTCATTACAACCCATAGAGATCTAAATATACATGCTTTCTTGACTCTCTCAGCATGCACAGTGCACATCTCCATCTTGAAACTCAGAAGAATATTTAAAGAAGGGTGGGCAACCTGCAGGGCCAGCTCCAGGTTTCTGGGACCTATGGGCAAAGGCTCTCTTGCTTTCCTCGTCAAACCACACTCCTCCTCCCTCTTGGCTTCACTCTTTTAAAGTAAAACAATACCTGAACAGAAAGACTGGGGTGACAGAGGAATCAGACCAGGGGTGTGTGTTGTGAGGATCCCACCTCAGACCACCACCTGTCAGGTCCCTCCAGTCAGGATCCTGGTTTTTATTTGTTCTCTTACCGGCTCTAGCACAGATCTTGCAAGATCCCACTGCTAGGCAACACCACCAGCCACTCCCTATTTCACAATATTGCCTAGGGAATTTGCCTTAGTCTCCTTCTGGCTTATTGTTACTTAGTGTCTGGGTCCCTTGCAGGCCACAACCCCCCTGTATCTTTGTGCCAATAAAGCATACAGCCCTGGGTTGCCCTGGATACTTGATGATACACTATCTCTTCACCGCTGCCACCATTGATACTGTTTCTGCACCTTGGTAATTACCCTGCCCACCCTTCTGGTCTGTGAAAGCCCCAGCCAAGGATCATGCTTTTGGTAAACCAAGAATAATATTTATTTATAAACACCAGGAAATAACAAGATTACTTTAGGTATATTTAACAAGTGTATGGTTTCATATAGTGTCACTCTTTATGTTTCCAGTCATATATAATCTGCCTTAATACCAGCCAAATATAATCCAACCCACAACCAACTCCAACTCCCAAAACTCTACAACCAACCGACCCTCTCTCAACTGTCATCCTCTCATTTATACCTTCAGTCACTCAAACACTCAGCCAATCATCATACTGCATTCTCTAGCATTCTAGCCCATGTACTCCCCCCTCTCACTCAATCCACTTACCATGTATACTTTAATAAACCTGCACTTACCATATTTACAGTTATCAAAATACAGGGGCATCACAGAGGGAGAGAGGGGGTAGAGAGAAGGAATGCCAAGCATCTGCCTGTAAGTGCATTGGGGGCATTCCTGTCATGGCTCTGGAGTCCCCGCTGCTGCCACTGAGTCCTTGCTGCTTGCCCTGAAGCAGAGCATGCCATGCAAGGAAGCCTATTCTTCCTCCTTTGCTCCTCCATGATCCCAGCCTGGCTCAGGGCTCCTGTTGCTGCTCTTTCCTTTTGCCCTTCTGCTGGAGGGCATTTAAGGGGTTAATACCACAGAGATGAGGAGTCAACTAGCCTAGACAATCTTCTCAATACCTGCAGTGAGATCGTGGCCAAGTTGAGGAGACTCTCCAGGCTCATCTTTTCATCTCTATGGTATTAACCCATCAGTTTTCCCTCCAAGCTTGTGAATCAGATAAAAAGAGAAGCTAAGTGGGAGGGAAACCACTTCCTGTCCATTGGAATAGGATAGGGTTGGCAACAAGCAGCAGATCCCATACCACTGGGGCCAGTGAGGGGATCCTCTGCACTCCTGGGCCCTCAGCCACTGCTGCAGCTGGGCCTGGCAACCTGGAGCCCGGCAACCTGGGGCCCATGGTCCACATGCCTTGGCCTAATTTCATGCAGGAGGGGGGAAAGACAGGAAGTGTCAAAGAGAGAAAGAAAAAAAGAGTGTGCTGGCCCCATCCACTGCTTCGCATATTACCCCTGCCTACCACCAACATGTGGCCCCTGGCAGAATATGATTGACAGAAAAAAGGTTCCTGATATAGAAGAACACACAATTTTCAAGAAGAACTTACACGAGATATTAAGTGCTTTTAACCCTTAAGTAAAATTTAGTAGGTCAGATAAGCATGCAAAAGCCTAGATAATAGCAACTGTGAAATGTAACTATAGGATAGAAGAGACATTTGGTCTTACTGTGAAACAGTCTTCTACATGCACGTAATGATGATCTCAGGTGGGACTTGAGCTCCACCTTGTGGTCAAAGGTAGAATAATCAGAACTTGATTTGCAAACTGCTCTAGCCCTTCCTTCTGTAGACAGGTCAGTTTTTTCTTGCCAAGCCAAAGACATATATAAGACATAACAGCAATAGACCAACAAAAACAAGCACAACAAGGCGCATCTGCGCGATCGTCGTAGCAACAGGGTAAGCCACAAGCTCCGCTACTCCCGATGCCGATTTAAAACGCCTTGGTGCGAAAACGAAAGGAAAGCTACAAAAAATAATACCTAAGAGACTCTGGAACGCTACTATTAGCGATAACACGCTAAAAATCGCTTAATTTTTACCACAAACACTCCTCCTGACAACATCGCATACCGAGAAGCAAATGAGAAACAGAGTATTCAAAATGGCGGCGAAAACTTCTAAAACGTCTAAATGTGAGTCAATGCAAACCCCAACCCTCGAATCAGAACAAGATTCAATCACATCACAATTATCCTCACAAATTGCATCTCTTCAAAACTCCTTGCTTCAAAACTGGGATGACAGCTTTAAGATTTTAGATGAAAAAATCTCCTCTTTGGCAAACAACATGGAGGATACTGCTAAAACTGCAAATGAAGCACTAGAAATGGGCACTCAACATACAGAAATAATCAAACACATTGCACTCAACCAAAGAGACATCTTAAACTGCCTGGATGACCAGGAGAATCGGGGCCGTCGCCGAAATCTGAGAGTGCGTGGGATTAAAGAATGGTCCGACAATAAAGATATTATTCAAGTTTTAATAAATTGGTGGTCATCAATAGTACCTGAAGCAGGCATCATTGCAACTGACATAGAACGTGCACACAGAAGCCTGGGTCCCAGACCAAACAATAATGCCCCCCCAAGAGACATTATTGTTGCATTTTACAACTTTGCTAAAAAAAGAAGCGATGCTTAAAATTATGCGTGAAAAAGACCAAATTGAATTTGAAGGCAACCCTATACTATTCTTACAGGATCTGAGTGCTGAAACACTACGTAAACGCAAAACTATTTCATCCTGCCACAGAATTATTAAGAACAGCAGGCATCAAATATCGCTGGGGCTTTCCATTTGCACTGATAGTGGAAGCAGATGGCGTTCAACACAGAGCATCAAACAGACTGGACCTGGTGAATTTATTGGCACTATTTAATCTGAAATCTCCTTGGGAAGAAGAAGAATTGGAATCTGATGACGTACTCAACATGGTGCTCGAGGGAGAAGATCGGAGGTCCTTTCCACATGCTACAAAACGCAGAAGACGCCCACGTACTGAAACATCCACCACTACATCCAATCTCAGAGGTCAATGAGATCCACTTCCACAAGAAAGAAATAACTCTCAGAAGACTGATTATAAGATAAGTCAGAGTCAGAAAAGGCTTCAAGGATACTGAATAGCAATAAGCAAAAAGGCTATGACTGTGTCATCTATAATACATTGGGGGTTAGTGGTAGCATATAGATTTATTGAGTTTATAGTTTTTTCTAACTGATATTGTTCGGGTTTACAATATAGTCATAAGAGGCAACAAGCCTCAGAAGTTCGACCAACTAACACAGGGCTGTCTCTGACAACACCTGTAAGCAGGGTAACGTCCTCTGTCTTTAATTAGTTAGGTACGGGGCTTACATGTTGGGGAGGGAGTTCAATGGTTTCTGGGGATTTCTGAGCCACACTTCAATTCTCAACCAGCATATATGGTTCTATATATTTACTTTCTGCTGGGATAGGTGCAAAAATAGAGACCAAAAGAATATACAGGTGATCATATTGAATCAACTTAAAATAACATATGGCTGAAATCAAAATACTGACACTGAATGTGAGAGGCATGGGAGATGTCATCAAAAGATGGAGGGTTTCTGATTATATTAGTGGTCAGAAACCCTCTATCATATTTCTACAGGAAATATACAAACCAAAACCCAACTATCTTTTACTTCCACATAATTATTTTGGCAAGCAATTTTTGGCTCCAGATGGCACTCAAGAGGAGGGGGGATTATTTTTACTAAATCTTTAGCTTTCTAGGTTCAGAAACAACAAACAGATTCAGAGGGCAGATATATCTTCATTTCAGGTTTACTACAAAATCGCAAATTTACATTACCATCCATATATTCTCCTAACACTAATCAATTTAATTTTCTATCTAGAACATTGAGAAAACTTCAGAAATTTGCATCGGGAGAAATCCTCATTGGCGGAGACTTAAATATGACTTGTGACCCAACACTAGATAAAAGTACAGGTACACCAACATCAGCTACAGGTAACAAATCCCTCATGAACTCCTTATTACAGAAACACGGATTAATAGATGCATGGCGCCACCTAAACATTGGAGTTAGAGATTACACATATCATTCACCCAGATTCAAAAATTTATCCAGATTAGACTACATTCTAATATCTCTAAATTTACTCACAAATATTACCAAAGCAGAGACCTATCCCAGATTAGTATCAGATCATGCTGTGGTTGGAGCATGTATAAATACTCTTTCCTATATTCCATTTACCCCAATTTGGAGATTTGACTCACTACTTCTCACAGAACAATTGGCTACCAAAACACTTCAGAATAATCTGAAAGAATATTTTGATATAAATAATACACCTGAAATTAATACTACTATTATATGGGACGCTATGAAAGCAACAATGAGAGGTCACTGTATAAATGAATCGGCTAAAAAGAAACGTAATATTGCAACTATTAAAAATCAATTGTTATTAGAGGTAGGAAAATTAGAAACTCAGCATAAACAAAACAACTCTGAAATCACTCTAAGACAATTACAAGAAAAAGAAAAGAAACAGAAGCAATAGACTCTGCTAAGATAGCTAAATCCATTTGGTACACGAAACAAAAATACTATGAATGGGGAAATAAAAACTCTAAATTACTAGCTCATGCTCTTAAGACACGACATACTACTACAATAAGTAGTATGGGCAATAACACATCAGGAAAAAACAACATACGACACCAAAGAAATCAATAAATATTTTATGATTTTTTACAAGGAATTATATAGTAATATACCTACCAACACAGAACAGATTCATGAATATCTTACTGATTTTTCTCCTCCCACCCTTTCAAAGGCTCAGGAACAAATACTAAATAAGGACATAACAACTGAGGAGGTATCGGCTGCCATAACAAGGCTCAAACACAGTAAAGCACCTGGACCAGATGGTTTTAATAGCACATTTTACAAAACTTTTCAAGAGATATTAATCCCGCGTTTAACACAACTTTTTAATTATATCTGGTCAGGAGGAAATATTCCAGACACATGGAGGACTTCCCATATAATTGTTATTCCTAAACCAAATAAAAATAAATTGAAAGTAGAATCCTATCGACCAATAAACCTTCTCAATCAGGACCAAAAATTGTTCACAGCCATATTGACCACTAGACTTAACTCAATGATATCTGACTTAGTACACACAGATTAAACAGGATTCATTACAGGTAGACACATCTCAGACCCCATTAGAAGACTACTCAATATCATATTTCATGCCAAACATTATAAAAAATCATTAGGTGTTTTATCATTAGACATATATAAAGCCTTTGATTGCTTGAACTGGAACTATTTTTAAAAAGTATTAAATAAATATCATCTGGGAGAAAGAACATTAAACATGATAAATTGTCTATATGACACGACTACTGCAATGATATGCACAAATAATTTAGACTCAGACCCTATATCAATTCAAAGGGGCACAAAACTAGGATGCCCATTATCTCCATTACTATTTGCCCTCGCTATGGAACCACTAGCCCAGAAACTACGCTCACATGCTCAAATCAAAGGTTACCAAATTAGGTTAAATGAAGAACACTTATTAAATCTATATGCAGATGATAAGACATTAATGCTGGGAAACCCATCACAATCTGCTCCGTTACTAAAAATGGTGCTAGAAATATTTACAAAAATATCTGGACTTAAGGTTAATTTTAATAAATCCTCTATAATGTTTTTTCATGTTGGTCCACAAGATCAACTGATTCGTAAAACATTGGAAATTAATATATGTAATTCTGCCTTTCGATATCTAGGGATTTTAATTCCTAAAAATTTCTCAAAACTATTTTATATTAACTATCGCCCTCTAATAAAGAAAATGAATATGGATATAAACAAATGGAAAAAAATTAATTTCACCACATTAGGTCGGATAGCTGCCATACGAATGAAAATACCCAGATTCCTATATTTATTTCAGGTACTTCCCCTTTTTATTACTCATAACACAATTAGTAAATGGCAGAACATGATAATTTCATATTTCAAAATAAAAGACTGAGACTAGCATTAGCCTCTTTTTATACTCAGACAACTTCCAGGGAATGGGGACTTCCAAATCTATACCTATACTATACAGCATTTCAACTACAACAGCTAAGTTTCATGATAATGCGATCAGATAAAACATGGGTTCGATTGTAAGAATCTATGTTATCCACTGGTAAACTGGGGAATTTACCATTCTTACCAATTTGTAATACATGGCTTAAAAATATTAATAATCCGTATACTAAAACCACGTTCACTATTTGGAAACATTGGCAAATGAAACTATCCTCAATTCTCTCCCCTTCGACTCCCCTGCAGTCTTATCCGAATGCAGGAGGTGATTTGTTGAAAAACTACATGAAAACCGGGGGGGGGGGGGGAGAGAGAATACTTCAGACTCAAAGATCTCTTTCCACAAGAAAATCCAATCACTATCCAACAACTGAAAATTGATTTTCCCTCATGGAACCTAGACTGGCTACACACATTCCAATTACAATCTATACTAAAAGACCCTCAGATTAAAAGGCATGCTACTCAAAATATCACACAATTTGAAAAAATCTTACTAGAAAATGGGCATAATGGAAAAGGATTGGTATCCAAAGTATATAAAACATTACTGGACCATGACATGGGAAACCTGGTAGGACTGCAAGAACAATGGGAAAAAGACTTGGGACTTAAATTGGAGACATCTGAATGTTCCTCAATATTTATGTCTAAATACAATAAAACTGTTTCAGCTAAACATAAAGAGACTACTCTAAAAAGTTACATAGATGGTACTCCACTCCAGTTTAGCTTCCACATATTTCCTATTCATCATCCCCTTTATGCTGGAGAGGATGTACTCAAAAAGGAACATATTTTCATCTTTGGTGGACTTGTTCAAAAATCAACAAATTTTGGACCTCAATCCAAAATGAACTCAATACAATCACAAAAGAAACAGTAAATTAAAACCAGAGCTATTCTTATTATCTTTATTTACAGGTGAAAACAAAACTTTAAAATCAAAACACTTGATCTCAAAGTTATTATTGGCAGCAAGAATAACGATATTACAATCTTGGAAGCACTTAGATGAACTGAACATAAAGAACTGGTATAACAAAATTTGGACAACAGCAATCCTGGACAAAATTACTTTACATCTTCGATTTTTAAGAGGCGCTGCAAAACCAGAAACATTCATGTCAACTTGGTGGAGATTCATAGATCATACTTCACAACAAGATCTACACAAGCAACTTTCCTCAGCAGCAAAAGACATATGGTTTTCATGAATAAATAACTGTGTCCTTATGGTTTAACATCTCAAAAATATGATTATATCACAATATATGTAAAAACCTCCAAAAATTCACATGTATACCAACAATCACCTATATATCATTACACCTCAACATATTTGCAATTTTAATCCCATAAGCACTGGCTCTAGGGAGGGGGGGGGAATTTAGGGGTACTTTTATACCTTTATACTGTTATATTGTCTATGTTAAATTTTTGAATAATAATAACAAAAGACTAATAAAAAGACTTAAAAAAACACAAGCACAACAAACAGCACTGTCTGCTATCACTCACATCCTGAAGGATATTGACTCAGTTCAGATAGGGAGTGGCCTTGAGATCATCTTTACATGCACATAATAAAAGACCATTCCATGGTAACACCAAATGTCTCATCTCCCGTGTATATAAGATGATCTCAGGTGGGACATACCAGAGCTGACTCATATACGGCGGGAATAAATACTATAACTTGAACCGCTACTGTAATGGAAGAATGTGGTCTAGCACTCACCTTCCAAATGTGGCATCAGCTGATGTGCAAGTATTGATCCTGTAATGTTTAATGAAGGTGTTTGAGCTGGTCCAGGTACCCACTTTACATACCTCCTCCAAGGAGTCATTGAGAGAAAAAGCCACAGTGGTAGCCAATGACCTGGTGGAGTGAGCCAAAATTTTGGACGGAGGTGAGATCTGTAAGAAATTGTAAGCCAATGCTATGCAGGCCTTGATCCACTTCAATAAGGTGGATGGGGAAACCTTCTTCCCTAAGGGTGATGGATGGAATGACACAAACATGGCATCAGAATGGTGAAAGGACTTAATTCTGGTAATATAGACCTTTAATGCCCTTTGCATATCCAAAGAATGTCAGGCCTTTTCTGATGGATAGGCAGGAGAAGGACAGAAGGAACGGAAGAACGAGTTCCTGCTGACAATGGAAAGTAGAGGTAACTTTAGGTTGAAAAGAGGGAATTGTACAAAGTACCCCTTTGCCTTTATGGAAGGTACAGAATGATTTGCCCACTGAGAGGGCACTGAGCTCTTATACCCTCTGGGCTGAAGTGACTGTGATCAGGAATAGGACCTTGAATGACAGGATTCTGAGGGAGACTGATCAAAGTGGCTCAAATGGAGGTTGTTGCAATGTCGTTAGCACCTTGTGTAAATCCCACCTTGTGTACAACCTGTGTTGAGTTGGTAGGGCAGATAACGTGGCACCTTTGAGAAAATGTTTCATGAATGGATGTGAACCCAAAGGTATTTTCATGGTCTTGGACAGAATCGATTACAAGGCTGAAGCTTGATGCTTTAGTGTATTTGGTCGAAGACCCAAGTTGATGCCTTTTTGGAGAAAGCCAAGACATCCTTAAAGCCTGCTTCAATTGAATGATATGCTGGCGAGCACACCACACTGAAAATACTCTCCAAATGCATTCATATATGCAATGTGTCAAAGGTCGCCATGAAGCCAGCATAGTAGAAACAACCAAAGGACTGAGACCTGCACTTAGCAACCTTTTCCTATCAATAGCCAGATGTGAAGATCCAACCACACTAGATCTTGATGAAGCAGCCACCCCAAGTGAGTAGATCTGCCCTGTGAGGCAACTTTCATGCTGGATCTGCTGCAAGGTTGAGGATTTCTGAAACCACAGTCTCCATAGTGGGGTGCCATTAACAGTACCTTCGCCTTCTTGTCCCGGATCTTGCAAAGAAGCCTAGGCAGAAGCAGAACTAGAAGCGAGTAGAAGCTGCCACATGTGCGTACCTTTAGAAAAACCTCTTCACCTGATGGTTCTGGTGGGATGTGAATAGGTCCACCCGGACCTTTCCGAATCGAGACATGATGGCTTAGAACACTTCTGTGTGCAATTTCCATTCTCCTTGCTGGTGGTGTTGGCGGCAGAGCCAGTCCACCTGGCCGCTGTCCTCCCCCTTCAGATATTCCACTCCCAAGGATTCCAGATGAGGTTCTGTCCATTCCATAAGTATGGAGGACTCCTCCTGAAGGGCTGCCGAGCATGTGCCCCCTTGATGGTTCACATGAGCTTTCGCAGTCACGTTGTCTGTTCTGACCCGGACTGCATGACGATGAATAATGGGGAGAAAGTGTTGTACTGCTAAGTGTATTGCCTGAACTTCCAGTAGACTGATGGGAATTAGTGTTTCTTCTGGGGACCACCTCTCCTATGCCAACGGTTAGTGACAGACTACTCCCCAGCCTGAGAGACTGGCATCTGTGGTGAAGGTCACTAGAGGTGGCTCCTGAAATGCCACCCCCTTGTGCATGTTTCCCTCCTGCAACCACTAACATAGGGAATGATGGACGCAACTGGAGATAGCTACTTGGTGATGTCTTGCTGCAATGTAGTGCTAAAAAGAGAGTAATGCCCACTGTAAGGCATGAGAATGCTTTGCCCATGGGGTTATCTGAAAGATAGAGGCCATTAGACGTAGGGCTTTTGCCAGAAACATGAGGTCCACTCTGTGAGAAGACAGGATAAAGCAAATTGCCTTCTGAATCTTGACTATCCGTTCTGGAGATAGTGCAATGTATCCCTAGACCATGTCCAAGACAGCTCCTAGGTGCTGGAGACTCCGAGAAGGATGCATATGCTGTTTTCCTGATTGATGAGGACGCCAATATCCTTCAGGCAGGCCAGTGTGACATACAGATCCTCCCACGCCTTTGTGAGTGAAGGTGAACAGAGTAGCAGGTCGTCTATATAGGGGCAAATATGGATTCCCTGCAACCTGAGGTGAACCACCAAGGTGATCACAATTTTCATGAACACCCTGGGGGCTGAAGACAGGCCAAAGGGCATGGCCCTGTACTGTTAATGATGATCATCCACTATAAATCACAGGTAATGCCTGTGAGGGGAAAATATGGGGACTGTCATGAATTTGTATATTTTTATGAAATGTTAAAATCATATGTAATATCATGGCTCAGTGCAAAGAACTCTGGGAGTTACATCTTGTTAGAAAACAGGCCTCTGGAAAGGCAAAAATGTTAAGTTTCGTTTTCCAGCTGAAGGCAGTTAGGGAGGCCTGAATAGAAGCACCTGGTTATCTGTGCTACTCAGTAACAGCCTGGTACTCAAGGCCATGAAGGCCTGTGAAGGTTGAGAACACCGTTGGGAGGGGGGCCTGCAAGGTGCGAAAAAGTGAAGAAGCATCGAGAAGGGATTACATCAGTAAGCTCCTGATTGGTTAATTAATCCTGGACCGTTGGGTTTCTTTTCCTTAAGTATAGGGCTTGAGACCCATAGCCTTTGTTCCCTCTGGAAGGTTTCCCTGGATGATGCCTATGGGTATCCATCTTGCTGGTGGCTACCTAAGTAGGGTTCCATTGCTTTGTATCTGATGCTATTCTCTCTGAGGAGAGATGAGATTACAACCAACTACCTCATAAGTGATAGGCTAGTTAGGTTATTATTTTCTTGTTGTGTGTATGAATTCTCGTGTGTGGTTTTGAAGAATTGTTTTGCTGCTATATTTTAATGTGCACTTATATTTTGAATAAAGCTACTTCTATTTAACCTGGTGTGTTCATTGAGGGTAAGGGTGGTTCTGAATTCAGCACCTTGACCTTTCAGCTACATAACTACCAAAGGAAAAAAGGAGTTAAGCCTAATTCTAATTTGTGGGGTTTTACCAGAAGTTTCTTGACAAGGAATGTAAGTTTGGCTCTTGTCTTATAGAACCTTGGTTTACCTATTTTCTGGGCTCAGAGTTCCCCTAGCTCTGAGTTGAACCAGTGAAGGGGTGGTGGCAGCCTACTTTCTACCTTGCAGGGTTGGTGTTAGTTTGCACAGCCTTGGCAAGGGGAATTTGGTGTTTGGGTTCCAGAACAATTGCCCTAAGGGTGGGAATTGGGTCTGAAGCATGGTCCCCGTGCCTTGTGGGGGTGGTGGTCCATGACAGGGACATGCAGGTAATCCTCCTTGAGGTCAATGGAAGAAATAAGTCCCCTCTTCCCAGGACTTCTTTGATGGATAGGAGTGTCTCCATCCTGAATCGGTGATACCGGATGAAGCGGTTCAAATGTTTCAAATCCAGTACAGCCCGGAGCGATCCATCTTTCTTGGGGACTGTAAAGATAATTGAGTACACTCCCAAGTCCTCTACTCTAATGGAACCGGCTCTATTGCTGAGACGTGGAGGAGGTGTTGGATGGTATCCTGCACCCTGGCCCCCTTGGCTGTGTTGGCAGAAAGAGGGGAAGGAATTTACTTCTATGGAGGAGCTGACAGAAATAACAAGTGGAGGCCTAACTTCAGTGCCTGCAGTACCCAGCGATCTGAGGTGATGCGAGTCCAAGTGTTCACGAAGTCCTGCAGTCAACCCCCAACTGTAGGTGGGACAGAGTCAAAATTGGTGTTTGTTGACCCTTGCCTGGGTGCCTGAGCTGAACTTGTTGGTGAAATGTTGCTGTCCTCTGCCAAAGGCACGTGGTCTATTCCAAAAGAGGCTAGAGACCCAAAACTCCTGGCCCTGAGGGTCTGAAGCCCTGAAAGGACTGATTAGATGAGTAGGGATGAAAAATCTCCAAAATGGCTGTTTATCTTCCTTCCTCTTAGAAGAAGGTAACACTTTCTTTGTCCTTAGACTCTACTAAAACTTTGTCCAACGCTACATCTCCAAAGAGCTTGCCCCCCACCTAGGTCTCTGAGGCCAGATTGTTGCATGCAGTGGTATCGGCTTCCTATGAGCATAGCCACAGAGACCTTCTGGTAAAGACTCCTGCTGTCAAGGCTCTTGCCAAGAACTGTGCTGCATCCATACCTCTATCTGCCATGACAGCCACCACCCTAGATATTTTAAAGACAGACTAGTGGAAATGAGTGGGGTCCTGGATGGAATAATACAATAGATCCTCCAGCCACAGAAGGCTGCCTGTGCAAAAATGGATGAGTAGGCTGCAGCCCTCAATGACGCCCATATTGCATCGCATTCTATGACATAGGCTGAGGCTGGTTGGTTAGGACCTTGAGAGGGCTGACAAAATAGTGTTCTTTAACTGCTGTAGCATGAGATCATATAACTGCAGTTGCACTATTGGAAGTGGGGCTGAATAAAATTGAGCCTGTGTAACAACAGTATAAGCCACAGAGAGTGAACCATGCCTAGTTCTTTGAATATTGGGGGCAGAGTGGGCATGATAAGAACAGGGGGGTTGTGCCCTGGAAACTTCCTGAAAACCTCTAAAGCCCTCAGGTGAGGACTGAGTAAAAAAAATGGTTCTAAGGTCTGAACAAGAGTGTCTTTCATGTGCATCAATTGCCACTTCTGAAGTCAATATATGCCTCATATTCTGAACCTCCTCCCCCCGTCTGCTTTAATCAGGCAGCATGAACCTCATAGCTCCATGGCTGGGTTCCCTTCAAGTATGCAAGCCCTGAGGATCAAAGGACCCTAACGTGGACATGACCTCCCTTGCCCACCGTGTCAGAAACTGTCAATGCATCCCCTGCCACAGGGAAGGGGGGGGTTGATTACCTCCTGTCTATGCTGACTTGGATGATCTCTTGAAGAAACCTCTGAAACTGACACCGCAGAGGATAAGCGCTTTTGGTTTTTGGCGGGAAATGCCATTTTGTCCTTAGCCTTCCCCATTGTCCTAGGTGGAGGTGGGCTTAGAATGGGCCTGGCAGGCTCACAATAACTGGCGGAGCTTCTGGGAGCTTCTGGGCAAAAGCACACTTTCTTTTCCTCCTTATTTTAATGTAAGTGCGAAGGTGGAAAAGTGGGAGAGTTGGAGAATCGGCATCTGGGTTGGAAAGGCTGTACAGTCAGAAAATCTGGCAGGACTCGGAGGTCTGGACTGAAAACTGAGGTGAACGGGTGGACTGGAAAAGCTGAGGACTGAAGACAAAGAAACAAGCTAGGCTGTATTGGGACGCGCTGAGAAGTGGGAGAAGCAGCAGCGTGGTTTTTTAAAAAAAATAAGAAACAGGTAGAAAAACAAGTAATAAAAGGCCAGGAACTCACAGAAGACATGGAAGACACAAACACACAGACTAATACAGACCTTAACCCTAGCGATCAGAGAGTGCAGATATAACCATATTGGTGAGAGGCAAAATAAGAACTGTCTTCTCTATGGGAGGGCTACAGCAGTCTGCAAATCAAGTTCTGGTTATTTTGCCTTTGACCACAAGGTGGAGCTCAAGTCCCACCTGAGATCATCTTACATGCACGGGAGAAAATGAAGTATCCCTAAAACAGTCGCATATATTTTCCATAATACACGCCACACCATATTTTGTTTAATTATAGTCAGAAGAAACCACAGTTCCTCAAGTTCAGATCTAATGGGGAACTGTGGACAGTTCAAAAGCAAAAGTTTTCAATTGTCACCTCTTACAGGAGGAAAAGGGCAGGGAATATGCAAACCAGAGGCTCATGAGTGCTCATAATGACAAGCCATGGTTTGTCATTACATCTAAACTGAGCAGTTTGCTTGTCAAACTAAAACTGTTGTGTGGTAGAAAATATAATACAGCAAGTCTGACAACACTGTTTATTTAAAATTATTTCGGTTTGAAATAGCCAGTATTAGGCAATTTCTTAATATTAAACAAATCATTGTATTTTCAAGACTCTCCAGTGAAAACGCTCTTACCTTCTCCTGAAACTGCAGATTTGGTAATTGGTGATGTTCTCTTCAGATTAGCAGGACTCTCTGAAGACCCAGAATCCATGCTTAAAGAAATAAGTGTAAACGTTTCATTGCATCTAAGTTAACATCACTATAGAACAGTCCAATATGAAAAGAGTATAGAAATACAATAATAAAAGTTAAAACGTTTGTTTTATAAACTTTGTTTTTATTACCAACCTTAATAATATATCTACATTGTGCAAAAGTAATCAATACTTTATCTACCTGTTTTTGAAAAGGGACTCTGACAACTGTCTTATATCTGCACAAAAATGGCCAATGTCTAAATAGAAGTTTAGTAGGATTCTTTCCAAATGTTATTACATAGAGGTCCTGTAATATCGAACAAAATCAAATAAGCAAAATACCTTGTTGATTTCCTTATAGGACCTGAAATAAGCTTCACGTATGATTTAGGAAACCAGCCTTTTTGTCCTTGAACTTCTCCAAACCACCACATGTCTTGCTGTTCTAACACTGTGATAATATCATTCTTGTTAAAATTAAGATGGTTGTCCTTCTTGGCTCTCCAAGGATACAGGGCCTGTGCTTGAAGTCCCTCCACTTTTTCACCCTAGTTAGACACATGAAGAGAACTGTAATTTCTGCAGTGTGTTTCAGGAGACAGTGGTTTCTAAGCCTTTCACATCTACCATGTAGATATAATTCTGAAATATTATTAAATTGTTTCTCTCACTTGCATGAATTGCACACCATGGTATCTGCAACTGTACTTTATTTTGCAGGTAAGTGCCAAACAAGTAGGAACATAAGAAGCTCTGTTGTATCAAGCCAAACTATTGGTTTATCTAGCTCAGTACTGCCTACACTGTCTGGCAGTGGCCCTCCTGGGTTTCAGGCAGGAGTTATTCCTAGCCCTAGTTGGAAACGCTATGGATTGTAGGTTCATTCTCCATGCAAAGCATGTGCTCTACCACTGAACTACTCTTGAAAAGTTTTGCCTTACTAAAAATCTTATTTATATTTAACATATACTAGCAGTATTTAATGAAATTAAAAACTAAATGTTCATAATTACTGTGAGTTTGTCATTGTGCCACTATGGTGATATGGTATCGGGGAGCATTACTGTGTTTTTTCAGTCCTAATGATTGGGGAATCCGGAATTCCTAGAACGTTAATGCCACCTTTCATGTCCGTATATATAAACTAATGCTATTATAGTGTTTTTCCCATCTTTAATTATTTAATTCTTTGTTTGACAATCTTAGAAAAGAACAGATCCATTGACATATATATTGCACAACATAAAGCATAAATTCAGGTTTATAACCATGTAGTACTATTCCATGCCTGCTGTAAAATGGCAACTCACCTGACCCAAGACAGGAGAAGGAGATGATCCAGTAACAGTGGCTGGGGTGAAGGCAGATCTTTGTCTCAGCTGCCCTGTGCTTGGAACAGTAAGGGAAGGTTGTGCTGTCCAAGCATCCCAATTATCAGTCTCTTGTTTATCACTAGTACTTGCTGGCCATCTGAAAAGGAAAAGTGGCAATATTGTAATTGACATGACAGTTATGAAGTGAAAAAACACATCATTATTTTTGTCTTATTTCTTGACTGCTGCATAGTCTTCAAAATTATATTGGTTCATGGTGTGTATTACAACACGGCTACCCTACATCTCCCTCTTCTACAAAATAATTACCATTGCTATGGCAAGGTTTGCCCAAATCTGAGAACTCAGAAAAAGGTATTGATCTTTACCTGCATATTTTTGTTTTAAGCAGGTAAAAGTAGTAGTTGTGGTTTTTGGGGGGTGAGGGTATTTTTTTTTCTTTAGCCATTTATATTCAGTGAAGAGGAGCCAGCAACATAACGGAGAAGTTACAGAAAGATATATTTTTCTAATCAACATTTTCCTCTTTGGTTTTGTTCAAGTTATAATATCAGAAAAAGCAGAATTTTTACTTTCCTGAATTCCTATTTGCAGACTGGAGTGGACAACACTCGAATAGGGATGATTCTCCCTTTGGGGGTAACAAGCAGGGTCCTTTCCAATCTTCTGTCTCTTCTCCAAGGGAAGGAGTCATCTCCCTCACCAGACCAAGTGGCAGAGCAAGACAACTCCTCAACCCCAAGCAAAATACACACACACCACCCCAAGCACACGGGGAAGATAAACAAAAAACAAAAAAGTATAAATAGACAAACCTAACTATAAGGAGCAGTCCAGCCACAATCTACTGCAACTCAGTGACAAACCAGAAGGCATAGCAAGAAACAAAGGAAGTGAGCAGTAGGCCAAGTGTCCTCCACTCCAGTCTGCAAATAGTGATTCATGATAAGTAAAATTTCCGCTTTTGCCAGACTGGAGTGGAGAACACTCTATTAATAGGGATGTAACAGAGCAGTCCATCCAAGGACAGGCTTCCTCTGCAACATGCCTAAGTGGGAATAGTCCCTTGCAACACCCAAATGCAGCATCAGAAGAAAATGGATCCACCTGACAGTGCTTCATGAAGGTGTGCACAGAGGCCCAGATAGCCGCCAATTGGGAACCCACCTCATAATGCCACCAAGGCAGCCACTCTCCTCAGTGAGTGGGCCAACACCTCCACTGGAGGCTGCTTATCCAAGGCCTCATAGGCAGTCCCAATCACCTTCTCAGCCACCTAGCAATGGAAGAGGTAGAAACTTTATTGCCACTTGATGGCTCTGCAAAAGAAACAAAACAGGACCACAGGGACCAATGGATGTCCAGGGCGTGTCACTTCTTTTCTTGAGCATAGGAAGGCATGGGACAAATGAGGGCACCACCTCCTCCTGGGAACAGTGGAAAAGTGTGTTCACCTTCAGAATGAAGGAGGGATCAGGCCACTGCACCCCCTTGTCGGAATGAAAAACACATAGTTGAGCATTAGAGGAGAGAGCACCCAGCTAAGGTAAAAGCCACCAGAAACACTGTCTTGGGAGTCAGCAGCTTAAGTGAGCAAGATGCCATGGATTCAAAAGGCAGACCCATAAGAACAATAAGGACCCAACTGAGGTTCCAGTTGGGGAACCTATGGGCCATCTGAAGCAACTTAAGATTTACTGCCTTAATGAAGCACTTGCACAAGGGATGTGAAAAAAGTACCAGACTCCCAAGACTGGCCAGAACACTGCTAAGTGTTGCAGCTTGGCATTTGACAGCGCTACAGCTCAAGACCTTCTCCACTCAGCCTGAAAAACCCAAGCAGGTCCTGCACATCCTGAGAGGTGGAGTCCACCCCTGACATGACACAACAAGATAGAAGAACATGCAATGCCAATAAATAAATCCTATTTTGGATGCCCAGGAAAAGGAGAGCAGGGTTTCAAGACCACCCACAGCTGGAAGATGTCTGGGTGAGGGTGGGCCACTGGGCCCTGCCAAAGCAGGCCTGCCCTCACTGGAATCCTCCAAGGTTCCTGCATAGACAGGCTGAGCAGGTCTGGAAACTATGGATGGCAGGACCAATAAGGTGCCTTCCATTAAAGCTTGCCTAGGCTGTGCTACATTTTAATGAATGCAAGCTTGCCTTTTGATCTCTCCGAGTCGGTTGGGTTCAGCAGTGCCGGAAGGCACATCCAGGAAAACAGCCTGTGTAACTCAAAAGTGTGCACGCTGCATTATGAATCCCGGCTACACCTAAGCAAGGGACAAGCGAGAGAGAGTGCAAGAGCGAGAGCGAGAAAGAGAGAGCGTGAGAGAGCACGAGAAACACCTTTCACCTCCTTAGAAGCTCAGAGGAACTGTTTCGATTTAGAAAAGCCAAAGCAGATGTCCATACTACTACATCTCATCTAATTCCAGTTTAGAGAAGAAAAGAAACAGCCACAGAAACACCTGCCGCTACTTCCCTTAGCCACAATGGACCATGAGGCCCACAAATATCAGGTTTTCCTGCCTGGGTGCTGGGCAGACTCCTCCCACGTTGCCATCCCTGGGGATTTCTAAGCAGCACACACTCCAGGGGAAAATGAAAGAGCAACCTCTCGGCAACATGTCTCTGGTTGCAATCCATGTGCGCGGTGGAGAAATCAAGGCAGGCTTAGCATTCCTAAGCGGAAGGAAAATGGCGGTGGTAACAGCGGCTGCCTCCACCTGCTCTGTTCCCCACAGAAGGCACTACAGATGCGGCGGCACAAGAATGGGTTGGGAGAGACTGGAGGACAACGGAGTTGGGTCCCTTACCCCGGCTGAGTGGTTCTCCATCTCGGTGGAGCAGTTGCCTCTTGTTTGTTGCTGAGGCCACCGAGGGGGTCTCGCCCAACGAGGGAAGCTGGTGGAGGGCTGCCTGAGGGCTGACTTATCCTTGGCTGCTGCTGCCATGACTCCGCTCTTGGGGGAGCTTTTTCCTTGCGGATGTCCGGTTCAGAGCGGGAATCACGAGTCAGAGACGAGGGTGCAAGGAACTCTTGCTTTATTAACGTAATGGATACATCAAAGGCTGAGCGCCTCATAGAAAAGACCCTACGCTAACTCACTACAAGTCCCTAACTGCCCTCTAGACATGGTCTGCAATGTGTGATGAAAGTTGACTCAACGCCCCATTCACAGCACGGCAGTCTTAAATAGGAGAGGTCTTGGAGCGTAACCTCTCACTCCTTCGCATGCACGCCCTCTGCCCTGTCCACTTCTCCCTACGTCGTAAGCGCGGTGAAGGGGGGAGAGTCTCCACGGGCTCTTCTGACAGAACAGGGTCCTCATCTGCAGGTGGGGAAGCAGAGGGCTAGGAAGCGTTGGGCGTCTCTAGGATACTGCTTGGCACAGGAGGAGTTACTGCTCTTTCGGAATCCTCCCCTAATGGCTCCGTGGGGGTGCTTGATGGCTGAGCACTGTCCCATTGAGGGGCAGGGTCAGCCGTGGGAACTGGTGGGGTGGCTAGCTCACTCTCTTCCTCAAGGTCTGGGCTAGACTCAAGAACAGCTGGATCGTCCATGCCCGCTGAGGGCTGAGGCGCCTGCAACTCATGCCTTCCCCCTCCTTGATCCACAGGAGAGAGGCTGGGCTCAACACCCCTGGGCTCAACAGCGGACGGGGGCATGTGAGGGAGACCGGTCTGCAGGTATGTCATCCCCAAAGTGTGGGGGGAGATAGTGGTGGTGGCAGTGGCTCTCGGCCTGCTCCCCACGTTTGTCTTTGTTGCCTGCTACCCCGGTGCAACCAAGGAGCCTTCCTTGCTCGGCGGACTCATGGGCAGGACTCTCCCTGAGGTGCGTCGGTGCTGTTGGTCACTTGACACCGCTGCTTGAGATCGGGCCACCAGGGAAGAGGTACGGCGGGCGGTTGGCGGAGACTGGTGGAGTTTAAAAGGACTTTTGTTACTAGAAGATTGAGTCTGTGAATAACATCATGGGTGGGGGTGGTTCTAACAGCTAAGTTGAAATTGTGTTACTACTTTTGCAATATTGACTAGCTGTGTAATAGGATTGTTACAATGTGTTATGTTTTATTTATAGTGTTGGGGTGTTTTTTGTCTTGTTGTTATATTTGCCATTTGTTTTTTCTCTATTATTGTTGTATTATTTTGCTTGAAATCGTTTTTGCCATTGTTTGACTTGCTGTAAGCTATTTCAAATGCAATGTGTTTTTGTTTTCCTTTTTGTACGTTGCTTTGAGTCCTATTTTTGGAAAAAAGCAACTAATAAATGATAATAATAATAATAATATCACCTGCACCTTGAGTTGGTGCACCCTCTGCCACATCTGTTGGATCAGGAGAAGGGAGGAAATGCATAGAGAAGCCCTTTGGGCCAGGACACCTCCAGCGCATCTACCCATCCATGCACTGTTGCATGGGAACTGGGAGATGAATGTCACCACCTGAATGTTCTCTGTCGTGGTGGACAGATCAATCACCAGAGTGACCAGCCAGTCTACCACCTGGGCAAACACTGCCACACTGACTCCCTGAAGGATGTCCTGCTGACCCAGTCCACCATCAGACTGTCCACCCTAACCTGGCTTGAGAAACAGCCGGTGACACTCTGCCCAGTGGCCTCCAATTTGAGAGACCTCGAATGAGTTCCCTCCTCCAATCATTCACATAAGCTTTGTCTGAAGTATTACTAGTGTGAACCAACAGATGGTTCCCCTTGACATACACCTGAAAAGACTTCAGTCCCAGGAAAATGGCCCTTAACAGCAGTTGAAACTCAACTGCACCTATTGTGTGCTCCGTACACCCTGGGCCAACTTATTTCCCAGGTGTGCACCCCAACCATTGTCATGGCCCCGTCAGAGGACTCCTCAGATGAGGACGACTCGGGAGTAACAGCAGCAGACCCAGAAGCAGCAGGAGACACGGAGGAGCCTCCTGAGAATCCAGCTCCTTCTGCCCCTCAACTGCAGAGCACCCCAGGGACAGCAGAGGCCCTGCAGCCAGACACAGACAGTGAACAGGATACTCCCCCCTCACCTGCAGAACGTAGACAGCAGAAGGTCAGGCAGAAGAGAGGCAGGCCTGTCTCCTTAAGGCCCAAACGCGGAGGGCTCACACCTGCTGTCCATCCTGCTCTTTATAAGGCACACCTTGGCTGCAGCTTGGTGCTGACTGCAACGTCAGGTGTGGCTTTGTGTAGACCTAGTTTCCCTGCAGAATCTCTTTGACTGACCCCTTGGCAATTGATCCCGGACCTCCACTGACCTCGCTTCTGGACTTCTGACTCGGCAAGTACGCTTCGGATAGGCCTGGCAGATTTACAACCTGACTGCTGGCTAAGGACTTTCCTTCCCTGCCAAAGACCCAGGAATTTCCAGCCCCCCCCCCCGGCACTGCTGATGCAGTGTAGAGCTGACAGTTTGCAGTCAGCCCAAACAAAGCAGGCAACAAAGGAGTGGGGGAAGTGCTGACCATGGAGCAACTCCAGCAGGAAAACTTGCTCCTGTGCTCACAAGTAGACCAGCTGCTGTTGGCCGTCCAAGGCTTGCAAACCCAGCTAGCAGCAGCCCCACCCCCTCTCCCTACAGGGAGAGCCAAGTGCCCTGTGACTCTCCCAGAGAAATTTACTGGGGCTTCCGACCAGCTCTCAGCCTTCTTGGCCCAGGCCCAGCTCTTCATAGAGTTACGCCCAGAGGCCTTCCCAGATGATAAGACCCAGGTGGGATTCTTGATTAACCTCTGCACCGGGGCGGCAGCTAGATGGGCCACGCCCCTGCTCCTCGAGCGGAGCCCCGTGCTCAACGACCTAGCCGCCTTCACCAGAGAACTGAAGGCTATGTTCGAGGACCCAGTCCAATCTGCCACAGCCAACCACCGGATACGCAGGCTGCGGCAAGGCCGACGCCCCTTGGGGGAATATGCAACAGACTTTCGTCTATTGCAACAAACCCTGGGCTGGAACGAAGCTGCTCTCATGGACCAGTTTCAGGAGGGGCTGTCGGATGAGCTCCTGGATGAGCTAGCTAGGGTGGAGCGCCCTGGAACCCTGCAAGCCCTCATACGCCTGTGTCTCCAGACTGACGGGAGGCTGGAAAGCAGGCGTGCTGCCAACCGACCCCGGCCAGTCTACAGAGCATCAGCCCCAGTGGCTGGGCCCTTGGAGCCTGTCGGCAAGGACCCTACACCCCCGGCAGAACCGATGCAGCTGGGAGGGGCTCGGCCACGTCTCTCTGCAGCCGAAAAGCTGCGACGCCGGCAACAGGGCCTCTGCCTGTATTGCGGGGCCCTGGGACATTTTGCAGCCCAGTGTTCCGCGAAACGACCCACAGCCCCTGCCTTGGGAAACGCCCATGCCCCGGCCTTCACAGGCCCCTGAGCGGGGCAACCTCATGGGTCAAGGGGCCTGCCACCTCAGTTCCTCACCGCCCAAGCATCTGACCGTGTTGATCACACTGACAGTCCCTGGAAGGGGGACCCTACAAGTACCCACCATGCTGGACTCAGGATCCACCAGCAATTTTATGGACGTGTCCTTTGCCAAGCTCCACCGGGTTCCTAGTCAACCCATTCACCGCCCCCTCCTGGTGGAGACTATTGATGGCCGGCTTCTCGCCTCGGGCCCTGTAGTACAGGAGACAGTGCCGCTCGACATGGCCCTGGGGGAGCACGAGGAAAGCCTCCAGTTCTACCTGGCTGCTGCACCCCACTTCCCGGTTGTGCTGGGCCTGGCATGGCTCCAGCAGCATGACCCCATCATCCAGTGGTCCACGGGCCGACTGACCCTCGGATCCCCCTATTGCCAAGCCAACTGCTGGAGGCTGAAGGAGCGCATCCTGATGACCCAGGAGGCAAGCTCCGTGCCCGAGGCCTTACCGGAGCAGTACCGGGAGTTCGCGGATGTGTTTGGGAAGCAAGAGGCAGACCAGTTGCCGCCCCATCGTCCTTACAACTGTCCCGTTGATCTGCTCCCCGGAGCCAAGATTCCCGTGGGCCGGCTTTATTCCCTGTCAGAACCCAAACTGGCAGCCCTCAGAGAGTTCCTCGACAAGAACCTGCGCCGAGGGTTTATTCGCCCTTCCACGTCCCCTGCAGCCGCCCCTGTCCTCTTTGTCAAAAAGAAATGTGGGGAACTCCGGCTGTGCAATGACTACCGCGCCCTCAACCAGATTACAGTTCGGAATTGCTACCCTCTGCCCCTGATCCCAGAACTGTTAGAGCGGCTGCGGGGCGCTCGCATTTTCACCAAACTAGACCTGAGAGGGGCCTACAACCTGGTGCGTATGCGGGAGGGTGATGAGTGCCCACCTGTTATGGGCACTTTGAGTACACCGTGATGCCATTTGGCTTGTGCAACGCTCCTGCCATCTTCCAGCACTTCATGAACGACATCTTCCGGGACCTCCTAGACCGCTTCCTGGTGATCTACTTGGATGACATCCTGATCTATTCGTGGAACCCCTCGGAACGTAAGGAGCACGTTCGAGCGGTGCTGCAGCACCTGCAGGAGCACCGCCTCTTCGCCAAGCTTGAAAAATGCGCCTTTGACCTCACGACCGTGGATTTCCTAGGCCATCGGATCTCGCCCTCGGGTATCCAGATGGACCCCGCCAAAATTGAGACCATACTCCACTGGGCCACTCCGCGAAGCCCCAAAGATGTGCAGCGCTTCTTGGGCTTTGCCAACTATTACTGCCGGTTCATCTCCCACTTCTCCGAACTCACCACGCCCATATCAGACCTGCTTCGAGGCAAAGAGAAGTTTGTTTGGACCGAGGCCGCTCAACAGGCCTTCCGGCGCCTCCAACACGCCTTTACATCTGAACCCATCCTCCAGCAACCCGACCCTACCCGACCTTACATAGTGGAGGCCGATGCATCGGATAAGGCAGTGGCAGCGGTCCTACTTCAGCCGGTGGGGAGCAAGCAGTCCCTTCTCCCCTGTGCGTTCCACTCCCGGAAACTCAACGCTTTGGAACAGAACTACACCATTTGGGAGAAGGAGTTACTGGCCATCAAAGTAGCCTTCGAGACCTGGCGTCATCTCCTGGAAGGGGCATGCCATCCGGTCCAGGTACGAACAGACCACCGAAACCTGGAGCACCTGCAAAGCGCCCGACGGCTGAACCAACGCCAGATCCGGTGGTCCCTGTTTTTCTCCCGGTTCCAGTTCACGGTCACCTACCTCCCTGGCCGCCAAAACACCCTAGCAGACGCACTCTCTCGCAAGCCAGAATACCGAGCCGAGCAGGTCGATCGCCCCCTTCGCCCAATTCTTCGCCCAGAGAACTTCGCCGCTACCCACCAGCCACAACCCCTCCTGGACCGGGTGCAGGAACAGCAGCAAAAGGACCCCTACGCCCTGGCCCAGCAGCGAGAGCTCCAGTCAGGGATGCCTGCCCGGGACAGCCCCTTTTCCTTGCAGCAGGGCCTCTTGTATCACTGGAACCGGTTGTACGTTCCCCCGGGAGCTCTGCGGGGAGAGGTGCTCCACCTCTGCCATGACAGCCAGCCGGCAGGGCATTTTGGAACGTATAAAACCCTTCACCTGGTCCTACGGGATTTCTGGTGGCCCCGGGTCCAAGCGGACGTCAAGGACTATGTAGCGGCCTGTGATACCTGCCAGCGAGCCAAGAGCCACCCCGGCAAGCCCCCAGGTCTCCTGCTCCCACTGCCTACCCCCCCCGGGCCCTGGCGCTCGGTCTCCCTGGATTTTATCACGGACTTACCGGCCTCCCGGGGAATGACCACCATCCTCGTAGACGTAGACCTGTTCACCAAGATGGCCCATTTCCTCCCCTGTGCCAGCCTACCCTCTGCCCCAGAAACTGCGCAACTGTTCTTGACCCAGGTTTTCCGGTTACACGGCCTCCCCGACCACCTGATCTCTGACTGAGGAGCCCAGTTCACCGCCCGGTTCTGGCAGGCCCTGTTTCGGGCCCTGAACGTCCAGATCCACTTGTCCTCCACCCACCACCCTCAATCAGATGGACAAACAGAACGTACCAACGCCACCGTCGAACAATACCTGCGGTGTTACACCTGCTTCCAACAGGACAATTGGGTGGATCTGTTACCGCTGGCGGAGTTCGCGTATAATCACTCCGTGCATGCCTCCACGCGCCAGACCCCGTTCTTTGCCTCTTACGGCTACCACCCCCGATTCTTCCCCTCAGTGCGACCCCCGTCGCCGGTCCCCGCTGCGGATGTCATGCTGCAGGAGTTGCAAGCCCAGCAGGCAGTCCTGAAGGAGCAGCTGAAGCAGGCCAAGGACACGTATAAGCGCTTTGCTGACCGCCACCGCCAACCAGGCCCGCCGCTGAAGGTAGGCGACCGGGTATGGCTCTCAACCAAATTCCTGCGTTCGCAACGGCCGTCTCACAAGCTGGAGGCTCGGAACGCAGGTCCCTTCCGGATCACCCAGCAAATTAACCCGGTGGCGTTCCGGCTCCAACTCCCTGCCTCCTTCCGCATTCACCCTGTCTTCCATAGATCACTGCTGACTCCCGCTCTCCCGTCTCACCCCTTGGGTAGTCAATCACGCCCCCCCCCACCGATACAAGTCAACGGCGAAGAGGAATTCGAAGTGGCGCAGATCCTGGACTCCTGGAGGCATCGGGGCCGCCTCCAGTACCTCATAGACTGGCAGGGGTACTGCCCTGAGGAACGCTCATGGGAAGATGCGGCGCAGGTGCATGCCCCTCGTCTGGTCCGGCGCTTCCACCAGCACTACCCGGATAAGCCGGGCCCCGGCGGGAGGTGGAGGGTTGGTCGTGGGGCGGGGGATAGTGTCATGGCCCCGTCAGAGGACTCCTCAGATGAGGATGACTCGGGAGTAACAGCAGCAGACCCAGGAGCAGCAGGAGACACGGAGGAGCCTCCTGAGAATCCAGCTCCTTCTGCCCCTCAGCTGCAGAGCACCCCAGATACAGCAGAGGCCCTGCAGCCAGACACAGACAGTGAACAGGATACTCCCCCCTCACCTGCAGAACGTAGACAGCAGAAGGTCAGGCAGAAGAGAGGCAGGCCTGTCTCCTTAAGGCCCAAACGCGGAGGGCTCACACCTGCTGTCCATCCTGCTCTTTATAAGGCACACCTTGGCTGCAGCTTGGTGCTGACTGCAACGTCAGGCGTGGCTTTGTGTAGACCTAGTTTCCCTGCAGCATCTCTTTGACTGACCCCTTGGCAATTGATCCCGGACCTCCACTGACCTCGCTTCTGGACTTCTGACTCGGCAAGTACGCTTCAGATAGGCCTGGCAGATTTACAACCCGACTGCTGGCTAAGGACTTTCCTTCCCTGCCAAAGACCCAGGAATTTCCAGCCCCCCCCCCGGCACTGCTGATGCAGTGTAGAGCTGACAACCATACAGGTTGGTGCTGGTGGTGAGTTCCAATGGCTAAGGAACATCCAGACTCACACCCCTTGAGCAGTTGCTGTGGGGCCAGCCACCACTGTGTCTCCCTCCTCAGCCCATCCAGAAGAACCATCTCCAGTTTTGCCCATTCCATGATTTTGTCCTGGAAGAGCTAGAGAAGCTGTTGAAGGAAGCAAGAGTGGTACTGAGCCCACGGGACCTGACTATGACAGGAACCATCATGCCCTGCAGCTGAACCAGTGGCATGAGATCCAGTGACTGCAATGCAACAGTCAGCTCCACCAGCTGCAGCACCTTCTGAACGTGCTCTGGAGTCAGATACCTCTGAAAACAATCCATGTCCAGAATCATCTTCAAATGAATGAAAGATTGTGTGGGAGACAGTGAACTCTTTTCCAGACTGACCACAAAACTCAGGTCCTGTAGACACTAGAGTCACCTGTGTATCCTGGAGACACTTCTCCTGAGACAGAGCCTAGACCAGAATGTTGTTCAGATAGGGATGAAGAAAGATCACCCTGGTGCACAGGTGCGCAACCACTGCCACCAGCACCTTGGTGAACACCCTCAGAGCAGAGTACTGGCCTAATAGGACAGCCTGATACTGGAAGTGGGTTTTATCGTACAAGAACTGAAGAAATTTGCAGTGACTTGTCCTGATTGGAATGTGCAGGTATGCCTTGGAGAGGTCAATGGAGGTCATCCAATCCCTGTTTCTCAGTGCAGTGGCAATTGAACAAAGTGTTTCCATTTTGAGCTTTTTTGGCCATGCTTCTGTTGAACTATTTGAGGTTCAAGATAGCCCTGATGTTGCCATGTTTCTTGGGCACTAAGAAAAAGATTGAATAAACCCCACTTTTCTCCTATGAGGGAGGTACCGGTTTTATCACACGAATGGCAATCAAATGGTCAATGGCTTTCCTGTATTTCTGGTATTTGTCAAGTGTCCAGAATCTTGGACATGGAAGAAACCTGTTGTACAAAATCTGGAAGAATTCCAGCTCATAGCTGCTTGTGACAGTGTCTATCACCCATCTGGGCTGATGCTGTACCACTCATCCACAAAATGTAGATGCCAACCCCTCTTTAGAAGCTGATCTAGACTTCTGATCACGCAAGAGGAGGTGGGTTTCTTGGCACCTTTGGAGAACCTGGAAGAGGAGAGACCACCTGCCTGTTTAGAGACAAGCTGTCCCCCGCCCCCATCAGGCCTCCCCAATCAGGCCTTAAAATGAAAGTATCTTCTGGGCTTCTCAGAGCCTTTGGGACCCTGAAAGGAACTATTTTGGTGCCCCTTCCAGCATCCTTTTTGACAGAAGGAAGTGCCTTTTTCTTGTTCTTCATCTCAACCAAATGCTCTTGAAGTGATTCCCCGAAAAGCAGAGAACCCCAAAGTGGAAGGCCAACCACCTTCTGCTGAGAGGCCTGATCTATCTCCTATTACCTAAGCCAAATGTTCCCCCTGGCAACAGTGGTGGCTGCCATTGACCTGATGGAAAACTGGAGTGCATCCAGAAAGGCATCTGCTGGAAAGGCCAAAGCATGACAAATATTTTTCAAAAAGTCCCCCAGCTTCTCAGCCCACATCAAAACGGTCCTAGCAAGAATGGAAGAAGTAGCTGCTGCACTGAAACCCATAGTGTCTGCCTCAAAGCTGTGCCAAAAGGCCCCCTCAACATGCTTGTTGCAAGGATCCTTTGTCCCCCCTCCCCTTCAGAGAAAATGGCAGCATTAGATGCCAAAGCAGCCACAGGCTGGTCCACTGAAGGGAACCTGAGGCATTGCAAAACCTTTTCAGGAAGAGTACAATGTAATCTGGTTAGTTTAGGAACATTCTTAAACTCACTGGGCCACGCCCATTCTGAATCCTACACATCCTCAAAAGACTGAAGGAAAGAATTTCAGGCTGGCTTTATGGCAGCAGAAGGAAAAGCCTTGAACGCCCCTGATGCAGGAGTATTCTTGTTGGCTTCAGCCGAGGATGACTCTTCTGGAAGCTGCAGCACCATGTGTGTCTGCCAAAGGAGGCAAAAACATGTCAGAAGGGAATAAATGCTGCAGCAGTGTGACCACCTTCAGATCCTCATCAGAAAGAGTCCCTCCTCCCCATCCCTATGAGAAGCCTCTGACCCCGAGGGAGCATCTTTCCCCGGCACACAGTCCAAATCTGCCTTCCCAGAAGGAGCAAGAGGCACCTGCCTCAGTCTGGCCTGAACAGCAAAAGTGCTAGCCTCCCCCAAAGGACAATGGGATCTGGAATGAGATAAAGAGGAGGAGAAAGAAGGAAACCTCCTTGAAGCCTGGCTAGAACCATAAAAAAACTCTTGCTTTTTGTGGGCCTTGGACTAGTGCTTCCCATGTTTCTTTACGGCAGAAAGAAAATCCCTCTCAATAATGGACTCCCTGAGCTCCTGAGAGGTAACAGGTATGTAACCATGAAAAAACGCTGGGGAAATCCCCAGCAGGTGGAACTCCTACAGCCTCTGCCAGGCCTTGGCCCAGTAGCAATGACCTAGAAGCTGCTGAGGCACTATGCTTCAACCCTGAGGCCATAGACTCATTACTCAGACATCTCTACCCCATGAGCCACAAGGCCTGAGGACTCCATTGCCCTCTATCCCCAACAACGGGAGGACCCAAGGAGTGGAATAAGGATGGGTTAAATGCCCCCAAATGACCCCTACAGGACAACAGGGGCAAATGGAAGCAGGCAGCCACACAGAAAAGTACTGGCACCAGGAATGAGAAGCAAGGAATGAGAAGCAAACCGCAAGGGGCCATCACTGCATGACACAGCATTAGAGGTATTCTTGGCTATTAGCCTCTTGACAGAAAGCAACCTCAAGCAAGTCTCTTCCCTGGCACCCATTGGCGAACCCGCCTATTAGCTTATTGATGAGCACTGCCTATTGCTGCCAACAACACTGTGCACCTGGGGGGAGGAATCGGGAGGAGAAACCCCCTTGAACGGACACCCCTGGATGACTGCTGCCTTGAATCCGTCCCCCCCCCCAAGGAGTCTGGGGCAAACCCCATACAAAGTGGTCTGGGGAAAACCCCATGCAAAGTGGTGCTAAAGCCCATTAAAAACCCCAAAATCACAATAGGAAGAAAGGGGGCCGCAGAACCAAAAGTATATGGTGAGTGCCAACCCAAAATGGTGCTTGTGCCAAAAAAGGGCATCAACACATCTCAGCCGGGCAACAACAAAATGGTGCTCCCACCAAAAAAGAGCTCCCAGCAGCAACTGCAGTACAAAATGGTGCTCCTGCCAAAACCACAATCACGCCTAAAATGGGCAGAAAAGAGGAGGGGGAGAGCTAAGCCACTTAGCCAAACAGCACTGCCCACTCTCATAAAATTAGCTGGTTCTAAGTAGCAGTAAGAAAAACACACACAATGTCCACTCCCCCTCTTCCCGACCCCAGAACAGCAGAGAAAACCGAAGAGGACAAAAACAAAAAATCCCAGGCAACACAGACAAAGGAAGGGGAAAGAGGCAAAAAACTCACACACCACAAACACAGCAGGACAGGATGACTCACTTAAGGCAAACAATCATTATAAAGTCAGGAAAGGGCTGCAGAGCAAGCCAATCCACATCCTGACAGACTCAAAGACAGGGTCAGTCTGGTGAGGGGATGGCTCCTCCCCCTGAAGAGGAGGCAGAAGATTGGAAAGCACCCTGCCTGTCACTCCCAGAGGGAGGATCATGCCTATCAACAGTGTCCCCTCCGCTCCAGCCTGGCAAAGCAGGGTTTTAAACCTATTTTCCAGGGTCTGATATTAGAAAAGATTTTCAATAAAAGGATGAGATAAAGGAATTCAATCAAGGAATTTAAAATTTAAATGTGGTAAACTATTAACACATTTGTTGATATCAACTTTTGTAAGTTTATTTGCTTGGTTGAATTAACTTCATCATGCTGCCAATACCATAAATGACTAAGGACAGATGCATCAAACGTTTCATGGGCTTAACTGCAAAGCTACTTTAAACTATGTGGATTATTCACCTTTACAATTATAAGGAAGAAAGAAAGGAAAATTGAACCCCAATGAAACCGTACGTTGAACTGAAGTCTGCCCAGTTATTGGCAGTGGTACTTGAATCTGTTGGAACAGGCAATGCCAATGGTGTTGTGGGGGTTTCACGCAACGAAACTTTAGGTACAGCTGCAGCATCAGTTACTGGCTTTATTGAATTGGTAATTTCATTTTCAGAAATTCTCTCTGCATAGTTTGCAGGAAACCATCCTGTTTTCCCTTTCAGTTCACCTCCAAGCCATCCAGGTTCTCCAGTTTGGCTTTCATCCACCTGTTCAAATAAGTCATAGGTTAACATGGAATATTAAAATAAGATGCTGTCCACAGTTAATACACTTTCTCCAAAAAGCATAGCACCGGAGCAGTATTCCTGATGCATGTACTAGCTATTCTGTGACATTACAGCTATTTTAACAAAACTAAGTAAATGTGCAGTGATTATGGCAAATTGCTTTTATAAAATCCCAATATTAACTAAAGAAGAGATGTGGAGAAAGCTACTATTGTTGCAAAATGATCAGTTCCAAGAAATCCATT
This sequence comes from Rhineura floridana, assembly GCF_030035675.1. Taxonomy (NCBI): domain Eukaryota; kingdom Metazoa; phylum Chordata; class Lepidosauria; order Squamata; family Rhineuridae; genus Rhineura; species Rhineura floridana. The sequence goes on from NC_084484.1 coordinate 101,791,779, forward strand.
ACAGGCTGCAATTTCAAAGCTGAAATTTTGCAGCAAAGTAATCTAAATAATCCTAGATTTCCCCAAGAGTATGAGACATAATGCACTGTAGCAGTATGACTTTAGATTTGAAATGTCATTATAATTTTAAAATTTGCATTTTAGATTGTAATCCTAAAGTGGGGGAGAAACCTGACCTGGCACAAGTCTCTCCCTAGTTTAGGGGCAATTGAGAAGGAACTGGAGATCCAACCCTTTTTCTGTTCCTCACCAACACGCCTCCTTTCCAGCCCTATCAACAGAGCACCAACTTCAGTTGGGCCAGGGCTGTAGCAGAGTCCTATTTCCTGGTCTTAATTTTTGTAAATCATCTTCCTGCTAAATGGTAGTTGCCATAAAAAATGGGCTGCCAAAAAACTCCTTTCTAGTTGTTGATTTCTAGGCTTCTTGATCCAAACTTAAGGCCTAGAAATGATTTTGAAATAAGAAATTATTCTGATTTGCTACTTATTTGTATTTCCTTTTAATGACTTGAATCCCACTTTTCTCCCTTGAAATGAACCCAAAACAGTTACAAAGATAAAACCAGATTAAATCCTCAAGCCATTTACTAATTGCAAATACAATACAAAAGATTAATCACACAGTACAAAAACAGTGCTGAACAATCATTGCCCCTCCTTCCCTTTCCAACACAAAAATCTACACAGCAACAGGATTAGAATAAATGTGGACAGTGGAAACCCAAGTAGAAGCCACAACTCAGAAATTGATAGATATCTCTAGCCCAGCCTTTCCCAACCAGTGTGCCTCCAGATGTTGTTGGACCACAACTCCCATCTTCCTGACCATTGGCAATGCTGGCTGAGGCTGATGGGAGTTGTGGTCCAACAACATCTGGAGGCACACTGGTTGGGAAAGGCTGCAAGTCTAGCCAAAGGTATTCTTTAAAAAGCCAATTCTTGGCCTGATGATAAAAGGAATACAAATACAGTTTGGGGGCTCAATGCATATCTTAGCAGAGGGCATTCCACACACTTGGTGCAACTACTGAAAAGGCCTCATTTGGCAGCAGCACTTGGAGCAAGGCCTCAATGTAGAACAAAGTGTGTGGGGTGGTATATGCACAAGGCAGTGGTCCTTAAGATACTTATCTGTTAACCCACTCATTGTTCTTGGGTCTGCTCTCATCTATTCGTTACCACCTTTCCTTAGACACCCTAGAAGCTAAAATCCAAGAAGGCAAAGTGCACTTCTTTCAGACACCAAACCATTTCAGTTTGACCTTTCAGCCTTTAGGATATTACAGTTTCACAGCATGTCATCTATCATTAAGACATGTAAAACGTGCTTTTGTGTAACATTGTATTCTCTTACCATGATGATGTCTCCTGGCTGGATTGTGATTTCATCATGGCTTCGGGATTCAAAAGGATATAGTGCTCGATAATATACTATTTTTACATCTTCCTGAGCAGAAATTGTTAATGGAGCCTTTTCTATATGCACAAAAACAAAAGCATTTTAAAAAAACGCTTTATTATATCTGAGAAACAAAGTCATTTTTGCTTGCCAAATATGTTATGCTAATTTTCACTATACTTCTGGTGAACAGAATCAGTATCTTCATTTTACAGGAGAAACAAAGAAAAGTCAATCACCACCTTAACCAGACGTTATAAATTTAAATACAATTTAAGACATTTTGAAATAAAGTGAAGTCAGAAATTAATCTATTTGTGATTTTTACTTTGCCCTAACACATATAGTTGTAGTAATCATTATTTCATATACTAAAGGCTTTGCCAAACCTCACACACCACGCACACCACAAATAAAAAGTTGTACATTGACAACATACATAAAATCTATTATCATTAAAATCCATATGCACTATATTTACTGCAAAGTAAAGTCCTGTCCATGTAACCTCTCAGAATACTTTGAGGGTGTCAGTAAGTAAGTGCATAGTGGTGATCCAGTAGACATTGTGGGTTGCATCCAACAAAGTTGTTCTATTAAGGCAAGGACTTCTGCCTGCGCATACTTATCTGGACCTCCTCTCCGCTCCCCATGCACCCCCCAAATCTGTTTTCAAGGTTCCCAACCCTCCACAGCAGATTTGGAAGCGCACAGGGAGAGTAAGTGTTGTGCAGGTGGAATTGTTTCTGTTAATGGGACTTTGATGGATGCAACTGTTTGTCTACACTTGCACTTTCAAAAAACATGATCAAATTCCTAACCAAAGATTCCTGGGTAAGCTTAACAGTCATGGGATAAGAAGCAGGTCCTCTTATAGACCAGGAACTGGTAAATGAACAGGAAGAAGAGAGCAGGAATAGATAGTTCTCACAATCAAGCTATATAAGAAGTGGGTTCCGACAGGGATCAGTATTCAGACCAGTGTTTTTAAACTTGTTCATAAGTGACTTGGAGTTAGGGGTGAGCAGTGAGATGGCCAAATTTGCTGATGACACTACATCATTCACTGTAGTAAAAACAAAAAGGCATTGTAAGGACCTCCAAAAGAATATCTCCAAACTCGGTGAATAAACATTAAAATGCAATTTAACACAAGCAAGTGTAGAGTGATGGATATTGGGTCAAGAAATCCTAACTTCAGTAAAACACATTTATGGGGTGTGGACTGGTGCTGATTGACCAGGAAAGGGATATTGAAGTTATGGTGACTGAATGACAATGTCAATCCAGTGTGCGACAGCAGTGAGAAAGGCTAATTTCATGTTCAGGATAATTAGGAAAAGGATTGAAAATAAAACTGCCAATATCTTAATGCCTTTACACAAATCTTTGGTGCACCCACATTTGGAATATTTGGGCTATGTTTTGAGTCTGTTTTCAGAATTAATTCCTTCCTATAGTTCTGGCAGAGCCAATGCAAGCTAACCCAAACATGAGCTGCCAGTACTTCTTCATTTATGGGTGGATATGTAGGAGTGTGTCAGATGATTTTGGATGGATGGAAGGAATAGAATATCACACCACCAGGCAAACCCTGAATCTAATAACTGAAATTTGTTTTAAATTCTGTTCTATGGATTCAAAGACTTTCATTCAAGAAATTGGAACTGGGATAAATATTCAGACTAGTTTTAGATAGGATTCAGTTTTCCTCCCTGACCAAACCTGAATATTTTCTTTTAAGATTATGTGCATTTGTACATAATAATGTGAAACAAATAAGACTTCATATGCACATAATATGATTCCCCCGTTATTTTGTACCTGCAGTTGGCCAGGGAGCTTGGAGAGCTGGTTTTGTTTTATCTTTATACGGATGAAAAAGTTTATCCAATTTTTCTTGCACTTCTTGTTTGTTTTTATCATCATTCTCCTTCTTTTTGCTTAATTCTTCCCATTTTTGCTTTTCCTCTTCTTGATTTTTTCTTGGCCGTGGGAGTTCTTGTTCCTGTTGTATTCTGTCAAGCCACTGTCTCTCTCGGGTTCTTCTAATTGGTGTAAAAAAAAAAAATAGACATAACGTTGCACTATTTTTCCTAACACATACTGCCTGAATATTCTTTTCAACGGGAGAGATCTAACAAAGTGTGACTGGGTGTCTGTTCATGCAAAGAGGGTTCTTTTTTCATTCCTCCCAGCAGCCCCTTGAGTACATTCCAAATCTATTCTGGAGGGCTGGGAAAACCTTCAGAGCAGATTTTAGGGGCATATGGGGAGCTAGAGGGGGAAGGGGGAAAACTGGAACTCCTGTTGTGTAAGCAGATTTCTGTTGCAAACGTGGGTATGCATTACTGGTTGTCACCAAATATGTATTTGTATCATTACCAAGGCATATTTCAAAATAATTTATATCATCCTAACAGAAAATAAAGTTGCATACATTTGCAAGACTCCGTAAAAAATCCCTTAAGGCTAAACTGTTTGATATTGAGAGATTTCTGTAACAATCTGCAGAAGACTGTTAACAAGAATCTCAGAAAAACTATTTACAGTTTAGACAATGCCAGACAACCACAACTGTAGAGACACCATGACATTTAGTCAGAGTTATCAGTCATTCAAAATAAAATTACAATGTACATCGCCCACATGATTATTAATAAGGAAATGTAAAATTCAGTAGCTACAGGTGGTTTTACACAATCCATGTGTAAGGTTATTTTCTATGGTGTGTTACCTAGGTTAACAAGGGACCTCTAGCTTCCGTTTGTAAATCTGATGCCTCTCTGGATGGGAACACATGGATGGTTTAACTCCCTCACCTTTTGTAATGCTATTGGATGCTGTTCTGGTGCAAAACAAGAGTTTGGTTGGTATCAAACTTTGTCTCTGCACTCCCAACAACATGTTTCTACTTCAACCTGGCTCCCATGGTAGAGTTGTCACAATATTCTTCTCTGGGCTAGAAGTTGCAGGAGTGAGCTTTGGGGAGTTTAGCCTGGATTCAGCTGTCGGGATTGTTTCCACCAAGATCAGGGGAGAGTGAGAAAAGAAGAAAACATTGGTGGGAAGCACATGAGCAGTGAAACATGCCTCGTCCCAGATGCACTTTAAAAAGCCTCTCCTCTGCCCAAGGAAAAAACATGAAGAGTTGCTGCAAACAAATTTAACAGGTGGGGGAGAGAACCTGTCAATTCCTTTCTCATGAAGAAGTGTTGACTTTGGATCTTGTGTTCTGGCTGGAAGAGGATTTAATCTGTTCTTGCCTCGTCTCTTACCCCTTAAAGAAAACTCTACTGCAATAATTAGTTGTGGTACCACAGGATAAATCATTTTGTTCTTGTTGTACTAAAAAAAGAAAGTGAGCAACCATGAGGGGAATCCAAACCAGCAATGTAACAGGCCCTTCAGTGAAAATATATGTTTTAAAGTGTGGCAGAAGCCTTTCAACCATCTCACTAAGACTCGCATAGAATACAGATAAAATACACAAATCCATATGAGCCTTCAGTCAGAAAAATCTTTTACATTTAAGTTGAGTTTAATGTTGTGAGGTATAATGATGTGAGGTGGACAAGAACAAAAAACAATGTCTGGCATTACAATATTTGCAGAGCTGGCAAAAAGATGAATCCTAGTTGATGTAAGTGTACAATAACCATCAGGTATATTTTTTTCCCAAGACTGCAAAGCTTCACTCCTGTTACCTAGAAATACCAAGTCAGTTTGTGTTACTTCACGCCTGAGGAAGCACTAACAGAACTCCAACCATCCTTAACTTTTGAAGTCAGTTTGATACACATTTGCTATCAGCATATTCAGATGATTTTCAAAATTAATCTGACATAAAGGACATAGTCAGGAGTAGAAAACTGCTTGGTGTTAAGAACAGACAAATATTGTTATCACATTATGTATCAATGTTTGGGGGAAGCTTAATTAAAGTGACCCCCCCCAAAAAAACCATTTTTTCATTCAGGTTATTGTCATATATTCACATCATCTACTCATTTGAAGCTTTTCATACTGGGTTTTTATCTTGCCCTATTCCAAGAATGCCAGCTCTGCTGCAGCATTTTATAAAGTAACATATAAACAGTAAGAATAAAAAAAAGTGCCATCTTTCAACAAAGTCTGGCAAGCTTCCAGAAATAAGGAGAATCACACATTCTTCATAGCCCAGCATGAAGAAAGCTGGCAACTTGTACAAAAACTACATTGGAAAGAAAGTACTAGAGACAGTAACTGTTATTTCCCAGTCTGTGCTAGTACCCTCAATGGTCTCCTATGAACATGAATCTTTGCAATGAGGAAAAATAGCTGAGGAATGTCATTATTCACTGGGCAATGTGCACAGGAATCAAGGAATAGAGAATGTGACCTACACTGATAAGCAACTATTAAGTGAACAGTAACACACATTATCTAGCAATGTTTAACAAGTAACACTACAAAATGACTTGTATCCCAGTGCCTACAACTCAGCAATTAATTAGTTCTTTTGACAATAAAGAGTTTGCACCAATACCTTCCTCTAACAATGGCCTTGCTGGTGTTAAGACACAAGAGTCAGTAATTTAAAAATATAAGAGAATTATGTTCCAGTGTTGCTCATGCCCAGGAGTGGGGAACTTTTTTGGCCTGGCAAGGCAGATCTTTATTGACTCCATGGGCCAATGTTGACAGGTGGGCAGAAATACCTGTCAATGTTGGTCCATGGGAACGAGGAAGACAACAACCACCCAGGTTTGCCCCCTATCAGATGATATGCAGAGAATTCAGTCCTACTTTCTGCAGGGAACGGCTACATGCGCTAGTTCTCTGCAGAGGGAACTAGCACATGAAATAACAAGTAGGATTGAACCCTCCACCCAGCTGGTGCGGGGGGGTTCAATCCTTTCTGCAGTGATCAGCTGTGCGTGCTCCTCCGCTGCATGGAGCTAGTGTGTGCAACAAAACTAAGCAGGATTGAATCCCAATCCTCTAGATGATGTCACCTGCCCATTGGGGTGATGACACCTGACAGGTGAGCATGGTTTATGAAAAATGTCATGTGCCAAATTGGAACTGCTGGTGGGCCAAGATTGTCCTGTGGGCCAGAGGTTCTCCCTCCCAAGACTGTCCTCTATATGGAGACAGTGGGTTCTTCTAATTCCAAAGATCCTGATACACAAAGTTTTGACTGGATCCTTTTCATAGCAACTGAAAAATACACCTTCCGTAAGCATAACTTACCTCTGACTATCTTTTTGATTTTCCAGCTCTGACTTTTTCTCTTGGTCCTTCTGTCTTAGCCTGTCAGCTTCTATGTTCTTTTGCTTCTGCAATTGCTGCTTGTTATGTATCTCCCTCAGCTCCTGCAATAAAGTGGTGGCATGTTTTTCAGCATAAATGACAAAAGTTCAAGTTTTGGAGTGCCAAACAGTCTTCATAATGCTAGCTTGTTAAACTTTACTGCCTTTGGTCCTGAAGACTAGTTACATCAAGCTTCTATAACTATCACAAGTCACTTTAGATTCACTGTGTATCATGTAGGCTCGTATCTGATATTAGGCTCACTGTAGCTAATACATGGGTTGCTAGTTAAAAAAAATTTTATTTTTAGAATTCCGCCTATTCTCCAAAGAGACTCAAGACTGTTAATGAACAGCAATAGAAACATTATAAATCCCTTTAAAAAACCAATATATACACATACTTATTAACAATATCCAGCCCCTTAACAAATTCTAACACACAAACAGCTGATCTGGTGTGCATAACAGATACCTGGGTGGATAAGATGTGTCTGCCCGGGTACTCAGTGCAACATCAATCCAAGTTGGGGTGTGTGTGTCACAATCATCCCACTCTGTAAGGGTGGGGAAACTGTTGAGATGGTCCGCTCATTGAGACTTTGGTACTTGATGGGCCCCTGAATGCTCTGAAGGATTATCCATCCAATGTGGCCAGCTTACTTGTTGAGACTCTCACTATGGAACTGTGAGACACCTATAGCCATTGACATGATTGTTCCTGAGTGCCTGTGCAGATGCTATAGAGTGCACAGGTTATCTTGGTACTCTAGCAACCTGCATGTGATGAAGCAGGGATGTCAACAGCTAGAGTGCAAGTGGTGTAAATTCTGATCTGAAACTGACTGAGCACCTGTGAGAGCATATTGCAGCACCTACCATGTGGTGGTGGTGGCACCAAAAAAACTTTACTTTGCAGCCACCATTCTGTTTGCAAGTAGACATTCCACAGAGCTTTTCCAAATGATGAATGGGCTTTTGTCATCTGGTTGGGAGACTGCTGTTGAGACACCCTGGGAAGTATGCTGTGATAATTTTGTTAGGCACTTTAGGGATAAAATCACTCAGATTTGGACAGAATTAGATGCCACAGTCCTACAGAGGCATCCAGAACACTGTCTGGTCCAGCTGTACTGGATCAGTTTCAATTATTGCATCCTGAGGAGGCTGTCAAATTAACTGAAGGATGCAGCTGACTACCTCTTCCCTTGGTCATCTTGGTGTATTAGAGCTAGCTGAAGGGGGATGACTGGGTGGGTCCCTGGAGTGATTAATGCCACCTTCCCTGAAAGTGGTGGTAAAGTGCCCTCCTTAAGTGTTTAACAACTACCATCCAGTGGTGAATATCCACTTTTGGCAACTTCAGGCATGTTTGAGGGAAGCTGATTATCTGGACCCATTTTCAGTCCAGCTTCAGGCCCAGACACAGCACTGAAATGGCTTTCATTGATGATATTTGTCAGGAGAGAGATGAAGGAGTGTGACTCTTCTTGTCATCCTTGACCTCTCTGTAGAATATCCTCCTGGACAGGCTCTGTGGCTTGAGTGTACTGTATTACAGTAGTTCCATTCCTATCTTCAGGGTCATCTCCAGAAAGTAGTCATGGAAAGCTATTATTTGGCATCATGGGAGTCATCATGTTCTAAGTTGTCCCCCATACTATTTAACACCTGGGAGCTCACATTAGGAGAGGTAAAATGAAGTGTCACCAATATGCGGATTACATGCAGCTCACTCATTCTGTATCATCTGAATCAGGAGAGACAATTTAGACACTGGACTGTACTTGGAAGCACGGGCTGAATTTGGACCAATAAATTAAACCAAAATCCAGCTAAGACAGAAGTATTATGTGTCCCAAATGTTTGGGTCAGAGAGGTGAGAAAATTCCCTGCTCTGGATAGTTTCACTCCTTTGGAAGGAACAGTGCATAGCTTGAGGATACTTCTGAAGGCCTTCTTGGTAGGTCCACCACTCTCAGAGGTTCGAGGGGTGGTGGCCCAAAAGAGGACTTTCTCTGTGGCAGCCCTAAAACTGGAATTCCTGCACTATAGAGGTGCATCTTGTGTCATCATTATTCAGCTTTCATTGTATGCTGAAGACATACCTCTTCCTTGGCCTTTGACAGCTGAAAAATATTTTTGTGATCTACCTGAAAACTTTTAATGTATGAACGTTGTCATAATTGTATTTGGTTTAAAATTGTATTACTTGTGCTGTTGTAACCTGCTCAAGGACCTTAGAGGGAAGGGTGGGTGGTGGTGGTGGTAATAAGAATTGGTTATATTCAACATAGTACTAAGGCTAAGGTTCTGTCAGCACAAGGATTTCTCCTTGCTCAACAGAATTATCTCCCCCTCTCATCCCCCTGTACACCCCATACATCTCTTCTGGGGGTTCCCTCTACACTCTGTAGCAGACTTGGGGACAGCACAGGGAATGCAGGAGAGAGGAAAGGGGGAGAAACCCCCTTGTGCTAGTGAAAAATGTTAGTTGAATACCACCCAAAAACAATATAAATTGGAGCCAGTCCAGGAGGATACCATGGTCAATCGTATAAAGAGCCATCAAGAGATCAACAAGCAGGAGCAAGGTCACACTCCCCCTGCCCTGCTCTCAGTAAAGGTCATCCATCAGGGCAATCAAGGCTGACTTAATCCCATAGCCAGACCTGAACCCAGACTGGAATGAATCTAAATATCTGTGTCATCCAAGAATGCTCGCAGCTAGCCTACTTCCACCACCTTCCCTCAAAAGGTGGTATTTGTGACTGGTTGACAGTTATTCCACTGCAAGGGGTCCAGTGCCAGTTTGTTCAGGAGTGGCCACTGCCTTATTCAGGGACCACCCCCTCACTCTGGATCCAACCAGCCAAACCCCCTCTGGTAGATTTAATAAGCCAGGAGGGACAGGGGTCAAGAAGGGACGTGGTTGGACATGTAGCCGCTGCCACCTTGTCCACATCAGCTGACTGCATAAGCTAGAACTGATCCCATAACACATCAATGAATCCAGCATTGGATATTTCATCTGAAACTACAACAGCAGAGTCAAGGTCACTCCAAAGTTGAGTGACTTTATCCTCAAAATGTGTTTGCTTATACTTCTGTGACCTATAACCTGATTTACTGAAGTATTGTCTGGTCAGCTTCTACTAAAAAAACTTCTGATTATATCAACACCTTATGTTAAAAGACATTTTATAAAATACAGTCAGTTGTGTCATCAAGGTAATAAGTCTGTAACAGTGGGGTTTTACAGAAATATCTGAAGATGATTGCACCTTATGCTCTAAAGTCAACTGCATTCCAGTCTACTGAACTCTGCCATGTTAGCAGCCAACACTCTTCTACAGAAAATAGAAGAATGAGGTGGTAGGACATTTCAAACAGCAGGTGAGATGTGACATTTTTGAATGCTCCTCCATGGGGAAAAGCTAAAACAAAAATAAAAGTTAACACATTGAGGAGAAAGGCTCTGGTCTATTATTTCGCTGTTGTGTTTGCATCCTATAAGCAGGGACTATTTTACATAGGGAGGCATTGCAAATGCATCTTTAATCAGCACTCTACAATCTCAGAATTTTGCAAGCTTATTCCCACCTCATTCTACTATATGAGTAAACCAGCCAAAGTTGCCACCTTGACATTCAGATCTAGTCCGTGAAGTTGGCAGTCAACTTCCAGTTATGACATGTTTTTCATTGTTACAAGATCACCCATTGCTATGTTTTACTTATAACATGTTACATATTATGCAAGGAAGATACCAACAATCTGATCCTATATGCACTGGCCTAGTTCACACGTCTTATTAAACCATAGTTAAAATAATACATGATTTTATGTGAATAAGCATGATTTGATGTGAACAGGGAGGAGCCCCTGCCATCTCCATTTGCTGGCTGCAGGGCTCCTATGGGTAGGAAGGGTAGGAGATAAATCAATCAATCAATCCAATAAATAAATAAGCATGCACACTGTTTAAAGTGTGGTTGCTTCACTCCTTCCCCATTCCTGCTGTACTGCCAGGAAACAAGTCATGATCTGGCTTGTTGTGCTATCCAGACTTGAGCTCATGGTTTGTCTCTATCACTGTCGTTTGGAGAGAAACAAACCACAAGTCTGAGTTTAGATGACATGACAAGCCAGACCATGGCTTAGTTCCTTGCATAGCACTAGCAGCACCAGCAGGAGGAGAGGAGCAAAGTGCCTGCAATTTCAGCAGCGCACACCAGCATGCTGCTAGTTCACATTAAATCATAGTTATTTTAACGATGGTTTAATGTGATGTGCAAGCCAGGCCATTTACTCCAAAGTACCACTGAGTTGTGGAATATGGATCCACATTTATGTCCCTTTAATATCAAAAGGCACATAGCCTCTTGACTCTGCTGTCCCAAATCTGATCTAAAGCCTGAAGCTTCTAATTCACCTTGTTAGAGAGGCTTCTAAAAAACATGAGTGTGTAGGAGTACTCAAGGTCTATAATCAGTACACAAGATTTATGATCTGCTGTTCAAGGAAGATATCCCATAGCTTCCAGAAATACTACTGCCCTGGCTTCAGGGAAGGGAGTTACTTGGTGAGAAAGTGGGACATTCCTGGAAGACTACTGAACCTGGAAGCTATTATTGAAAGGATTAATTAATTAGGTCTACTAGGAAGATGCCTCTCAAGTTTTGAACTCTCAATGTAACGTTCATTTGGTCAACACAGGATGTGTACATTTCTTGTTCAAGAAATCACTGCTCTTCAATGTGGTGCCTATGTAAACTCATATATGTAATTTTAATATGTAAACTGAAAGAGGATCTTTTTGTATTCCAGACACGGATATAGCTGGTGATAAAAACATTGAACACATTTCCCTCTCAGAGTCAGATTAGGGGATGCATTCAAATAATAAGTTGCTCGGTTTTGAAAGATTCTCAGTGCCTTAAAACCTCTACTTACTTCCATGTAACACACAATATATGGTAATTAATGAATGGAGTCAGCCCCACCATGAGTCACATTGAGCCACATGGCTCAGGCAGTGGATCAGAAGGGGTGGCAAATTGTGAGCCCCTGCCACCTCCATTTGCTGCCTGCAGGGCCTACTACACGATGCAACTGGCCAGATACTATTATAACAATGCTGCTGCCAGCTGCAGTTGCTCTATCTCCTAGTGCCGCTCCAGTTTTTCCCACTTCCCAGCTCTCTCACAAAGTGGTAGTGAGTGGGCCCTCCATGCTTTGCTTGGAGGGAAGGGTGGCCTCTCTCAATGAGGCACTATGGAAGAGGTCACCTGGAGAATGCATGCTCTGCTGCGGCTTTGCCATGATGGCAGAAAATTACTATTTAAAATTACCTCAGTGTAACTTTAACAATTTGCTATCATTGTGGGAAAGCAGTGGTGGTGAAGGAACTCCCAGATCACCTCTCCCACAATGCTTTCCTCTGAAGACAGACTCGGAATGAGGCATGGAATGCCTGCATTACTGCTTTTTTTTTAGCAGCAAGAGGGCAGGAGTGGCAGCAGTGGCAGGAGGAAGAAGATGGGACAGGTGGCAGTGGCCAAGAGGTGGTGGCCACAAGGTCTGGTCTTGGGCAGTGCAAGGTCTTGCACCAGCCCTTGAAGTCAATTGTTTCCTACCAATACCCTTCTAATTTAGCTTTAAGCGACATTGGTTCACATAGAAAGAAAACTTCTGGTTATTCACAGATCAGTTAAATAGAAGATAATTCACTAATAGGCAAAAAACCTTGCAGTTTAAGAATGTACCTATAGCCAACAGAGATTTCTATCAAACTTTAAAAAGCAAACAGGTTCATAAGGCTTGGATGCGATATGTTTCCAACCCTGCTAGGAACAGTGGCAAGACAAAAATGGCCATCCTTTTCACAAACTCTTGCCAGCCTCAACAATAATGATCTGGAATTCTTAGGGCAGCTGTAGTGAATGCACTAGGGGAGCAGGAGACCTGACCTCCGCTCTGAGATATTGTACTGCCCTACAAATTTGTAAAAATGCGAACACCATTTGGATCCGTCTTACAAAGTCCAATCCACTTCCTGTGTAGTTGTCATGCCCCCCTAAGAGGACTCATCCGAGGAGGAAGAGGAATGGGAGACCGCAGACCCAGGAGAGGGGATAACCAGGGAGACAGCTCAGGATTCTTCACCAGACCAGGGGCAAGCCCCTGAGGGAGCCCGCCTGTCAGAGTCGGGAAGCGACCAGGAGGCTGTCCCTTCCCCAGCAGAGAGAAAACGCCAACAGCTGTTGCAGCAACGAAGGCAATCAGCTCGATTAAGGAGCAGGGGAGCTTGCAAGGCTGATTGTAAGCACCTGGCCTTGCACACCGAGCATAAAAGACTGGAAGCAAAGTGAGAGTTGCTAGGAGATGCCCTGCTCCCTCACAGAGCTTCAATCAGAGTGGCTGACTGTTAAACCACTCTGGCCATTGGAGTTCTGTCAGGGGAATAAGTGTCTCCTCTCAGCACCCTTCACAAATACACTTCCCAGGATTCTTTGGGTGAATCCATGTCTGTCTAAAGTGAAATAAAGGTCAGGTGTGGTTGTGGCCCCCTGATTAGGCAAGCCCAGGTGCTGCGAGTCTGGCTTTTAGAACACTGACAGTTGGTTCTTACTGAGCATGCCCGGACTTATCATTGAGTTCAATGCTAAATTTCTTAAATTAATTAAAAATCAGCCAGGCATTTTTTTAAACTTTTAAACTGTAGACGATGAAGGTCAGAGTATGGGGCAAGGTCAGTAATAGGATTACAGGTACTCTGTGAACATGGCTGATTTTTAATTAATTTCAACAAATTATGAGAACTCTGACAGAAAAAAGACCAAAAGGGGTCTGGTTATTTCTCTCTCTTTTTACACTTTGAACTCTCAGTTTTCTCTCACTTTGTGTATCGCCATGAAAATTTAAAGAGTTGTTAAGCAAGCGCTTCCGAGTTCAGGACTATAACTTTTGTAGGGTAATTAGCTTATGGGAAGCATCAGAATGGCATGGGGGTATTTTCAATTTAACATTGTGGAATGCGAAAATTCCACGCTGACTATAGTATACACCCACTCTCATGTCTGTATAATTTCAAGCACCAATTCTATTAAATTTGAGATAGAATTAAGCACCCTTTCCATAGCATGTTTTAGTGACCTCAGGGAACAGGCCACATAGTCCAACAACTTCACTAATGATTTATGCCAGATCAAGTGTTCTCAAAAAGCTAAAGGTGGCCCCTGTTTTTACTATCTATAATTATAAACAAAGGTGTATTAATAAATTGATATTACCCAGTGGTAAAAAATAGGTTGTTAGGGTTTGAGGGTGAGGTGCCATCAATATTTCCTCTTCTAATCCAGGTAGATTTCCTGAACAAAGGCCTGAAAACAGTTGGTTCGATGTGGTCTAAGGAACGTTCTGCTACCATGTCAATGTTGTGGAATTCCCTTCCGAAAGTAGATTGCCAGATTGCAAAGACAATGGTGAGAAGACTCCATGAAATTAAAATGTAGTAGTAGCACTAATCAACCAGCTCCATAGCAAGGTGGGGGAAAAGAAGTTTTCAATGATCATTTAAATGTTACATCAGCTTGTGATAGTCATAATAGCAAACCGTAAGTAAAGAAGGAATCCCTGGAACCTCAAGACAAACTTAGGTTATGTCTTATAAAATAGAGATATGTAATCACCTTTGCTGAATTATTCAACATATCTACTCTGTCTTAACCGAATGTCTTAACAACAGCCATCACTTAGGGTGACCGTAATGTTGCTGGATATTAAGAACTAATTAGCCAACTGATTAGCAATTTAGGTTGAAGATAACACTAAAAATCATAAACCAAATGAGTTCTCTGTGGTAAATCAAAAAACTCACGTCAAAAGTAAAGTTCTAATCTTGCCTGCAATGACCAAGAAGTGAGGGAAAGACTAAGCAATGACCTGAAAACATCTTACAAAAAAGAAAATGAAAAGGTCTGATTAGCTTTAAAATAATTCAAATTTCAGCTATTTATAAAGGACTATGGCAGAAAAAAAGCTCTCTTTAATGTCCAACATTATCAGATTATTCCTGGCTACAATTATGCTACAAATCATGGATTTGTACATGGCATCCAGTGTATCTCTTTGATTCAGCACAATTTTCATTTTAAAAAAGGGAGATGTGGAGGGTGAGGAATTTCTAGTTTTTGAGTTGCATTAACACACTGTCAAGTGTGAATATAATGTCTGCTGAAGCATCAGATGTGTGGTTTTGGGAAGGTCCGATTGTCCGAGGATAGGGAGAAACTTGATCTTGTTCCATTGCTTTCCATCTGTCAATAGTACAATCAACTCATTTCTTCTTTCCCCTTGCAATTATTTCATTTTAATACTGAAAAAAGCATCTAACCTGTTAAGGAAGAATCTGCTATATATCTCTTGATATCAAAACTAGATTTACAAGCTCAAATAAAATATTATCACATCCGTCAAGAATAGCTAACTTTGGTCAAGCTGAAATGGATCAATGAGAAAGAATTCTGGGAGGCTGTGGTTCCCTAGGACTCCCTAGTGGGGGAGATCCAAAGCTCTGTGTCAGACAGTCAATTTGCAACCTTGCAAGGAGATGCAACTGATTCTTAGCTGTTATCCCTTATCGGCTTCCTGGGATTAGAAGTCAGGAAGAGGGGGTGTTGTAGATCAGGACCCCTGGGTGATGCTGTCTAGCTCCCTTATCTTCAAAGACTTCAAAGGAGTAGATCCCTTTTGGGCGGAATATGGCCAATTGCTTTCCCCCCTCCGTGTTGACAGATAAACCCCATAAAAATGAAGGATGCTCCTTCAGACTTAGTTCCCTTTTTCCATCTACCTGGACTCACTGAAGTTGACAGAGAGAAGCCTTTTGGGAACCAGGCAACTCTGCAGTAAGTATAGGATCTTAGCTCAGATAGACTTTTGTTGTATTCCTTTGTCTGTATTGAACCTCTCCCCTTTGTTAATGCCAATGTACCTTGTGTAACCCGTCTGAGGGTGATTAGCTTTAAGGAAACAAACCGCTGCTCTCTCTTTTGTATATACCATCGTAGTTACTTTTAAGTAAACTATCTTTTTATAAATAGTGCGTATTGGCTTGGAACGAAAGATTCTAAATCTAGTCCTTGATTGCTAACACTACTTATTACCTTTATTAATGAGGGTTAATCCCATCAGTATTCACAAAGGCCTCTGAGATCCCTTCTCTCAGAGAAAGGAACCAGGAAGAAGGGTGGTGGCAGTACTACCGTGAGTAATTACTCCTGAAGGAGGGAGAGTTTTTGCCTGAGAAGCAGAGACTCAGAGGAGTTGGAACTGTTCTCGGAAGCAAAGAACCCCCCCCTTGGGGAACTAAGGACAAGAGACCCAAGGGGGACAATTCTTTGGCAACATCCAATTTTGTAAATGTTGAACTTGCAGAATTTTACTTGCTTGACTATGGAATTTGGATTTTTGATTTGAAGTAAATAAAAATCTATGGTCAATTTAATATTTGACTGCCTTTTAGGCCAAGCCCTCACAATGCCCCTTGAGTGGTCAAGGATATGCTTCTTCTATCATGTAGCTGTAGTCTTTCTATATTTACTAAGAATATATAATAGGTTAGACATGATTACCTTTAGCTGATTATTGAAAATATCTATCTCTTGAAGTTTTGATCTTGTTTCTTTTTCTACTTCATCCAGCTGATCACGAAGCTGCTGGTGTGCTAACTCTTTTGCTTCTAAGGCTCTTTTGACAGTGAGAAGTGAATCTCCTGTTTTTAAAGATATTGAAAAATGAAGAGACTTCCTTACAGATATTTAGATTACACAGAACATAGCATTTGTGATTCTCAAGGCAAAATATAAATGCATGCTTCGCACAGAAATGTGTTTTAACTATACTTACTGTGCAAGCTATTTTGTTGAACCTGCTTTAGCTGATCATTGAGTAGCTGCTTTTCTGGAATCAATCTTCCAAGCATCTGTTGAGACTCCTACAAGAAACAAAATAGGAAAGATTATCAACTTCAGCTAGAACTGCAGGTTCCAGACCCATTTCAATGTACATTTCAATCATTCACTCAAATATTTATCTTCAACTGAACAGTACTAAAGCAGAACTCAGCACCAACCACTATCAGTACACCAGATCTAGATGAGCTATATGTAAGGTCCAAAGCATAAACTTGTAAACCTTCTAGATAACACATAGGTCATGTTATCAGAGATACACAGCAGCCTGGTGAAATTTTTCTATGTTCAATATGGCTTTTACTCTCATCATCCTACTTTTCCAGCTGACTGCTGATCTGCTTCTTGGTGGCTCAGGGTAACAAAACTTCCAAGGATGTGTATCTAACTCTCCAGGGTAATCAAAATGCTTACAGTGTGTACCTTGCTACACGCTTCTACTTTCTTCTGGGACACTTTTGAGTATTAACCATTCATATTCCTAGATAAAGAGTTTCAATTTAACACTTTGCATAAACATGTCACTCCCAGCTTTCTAACTTAAGCCTTGATAACATAATAAAATAACTTCATTTTGGAATACTCATAACAGAATTAATATTTTAGTATTTTTGTTATATGTTGCTGTTTCTTCAATCTATGATATAGATTAAAGAAGTCTATATTCCATATATCTCTTGAAGCCAAATCACTTAAATGAATTATGAATTATTAAAAGCAGAAATATTTTAGAACAGTTGACTACTGTGTTGAAGAACTAAACAAATAAGGATTATGAAACATTGATTATGGTATCTATATCAACTATACAAACACCATTTACTGCTGAATTGCATAGTGGTTCTGACAATAGCTGCATTCAGATGTAATGATAAACTATGGTTTCTTGTTGCATGAATGAGCAATGGCCACATCAGCTCCCCTCTCTTCCTCCAGCACTGCTGCAAGGAAGACATCAGAAGCTTTTACTCTCATTTTTAACTAACTGCAGTTTTGTGGTTGGTCTTAACTATGGTTTACTAAAACAAGCCAACTGTAATAATAATCATAATAATAAATTTAATTTCTTCGTCGCCTATCTGGCCAATGGCCACTCTAGGCGACTTACAACATTGTTAAAATACAATTAATAAAATACAGTAATACAATATAAAAACAATACATCTGCAGTAACAAAATTAAAACTGGGCAGGAGGCATTACAGTTATAACAATTAACCCTCCCCGGATACCCCGAAGGCCTGCTGAAAGAGCCAGGTCTTTAAGGCTTTCCGAAACACATTTAGGGAAGAGGCGTGCTGGAGATCTTGTGGGAGGGAGTTCCAAAGAGTGGAGGCCGCCACTGAAAATGCCCTCTCTCTTGTACCCGCCAATCTGGCTGTTTTTGTTGGCGGGATTGAGAGAAGGCCCTGTGTGGCCGATCTTGTCGGGCGGCATAATTGGTGGCGTTGAAGGCGCTCCGTGAGATAAACTGGGCCAGAACCGTGTAGGGATTTAAAGGTCAATACCAACACCTTGAATTGGGCTCGGAAAACAACTGGTAGTCAGTGTAGGTCGAACAATACTGGTGTGATGTGATCTCGGCGGCGACTATTCGTAAGTAGTCGAGCCGCCGCATTTTGTATCAGTTGTAATTTCCGGACCGTTTTCAAGGGTAACCCCACGTAGAGCGCATTACAGTAGTCCAAACGAGAGGTGACCAGGGCGTGTGACCAGTGACCAGTGGGAGCTGGTGTACAGGAAGGTAGGGTTGCAGCCTTCGTATGAGGTGTAGTTGGTACCAGGCTGCCTGGCTCACTGCCGAAATCTGAGCCTCCATGGACAGCCTGGAATCAAGCACAACCCCAAGGCTGCGGACCTGGTCCTTTAGGGGTAGACTCACCCCGTTGAATCTCAGGTCAATGTCGCCCAACCTTCTCTTGTCCCCCACAAGTAGTACCTCGGTCTTATCAGGGTTCAACTTCAGCTTGTTCCTTCCCATCCAACCACTCATGGATTCCAGGCACTTGGACAAGGTCTCCACAGCCAACTCTGGTGAAGATTTAAACGAGAGATAGAGCTGAGTGTCATCCGCATATTGATGACACTGCAGCCCAAATCTCCTGATGATTGCCCCCAGCGGCTTCATATAGATGTTAAATAGCATGGGAGAGAGGATAGAGCCCTGTGGCACACCACAATTGAGAGGCCAAGGGTCTGATACCTCCTCCCCCAACGCTACCTGTTGGTACCTGTCGGAGAGAAAGGAATGGAACCACTGTAATACAGTGCCTCCAATTCCCAATCCCTCCAGGCGAAGCAGAAGGATACTGTGGTCGACAGTATCAAAAGCCGCTGAGAGATCGAGGAGGACAAGAAAGGTGGATTCTCCCCTATCTAATGCCCTCCTCAAATCATCTACCAGAGCAACCAAGGCTGTTTCAGTTCCGTGACCAGTCCTGAAACCCGATTGGTATGGATCCAAATAATCCGTTTCATCCAAGTGTGCTGACAACTGGTTGGCCACCACTCGCTCAATGACCTTGCCCAGAAATGGTAGATTCGAAATTGGGCGGAAGTTATCGAATACTTGGGGATCCAAGGAGGGCTTCTTTAAGATGGGCTTTACAATTGCCTCCTTGAAGGCTGATGGCATCACACCCTCTTTCAAGGATGCGTTTACCACCGCTTTGATCCCCTCGCCCAATTTCTCTCCGCAGCTCATAAGGAGCCATGAAGGGCAAGGATCAGTAAGACAAGTGGTTGGCTTCACAGATGAAAGCACCTTGTCCACTTCCTCAGAAGGGAGAAGCCAAAACCGATCCCACTTTACCGGCATGCAACTGGCCAACTCTGGTTCATCCACTGTGTCCACGGCGCACGGGATCGAGCTCCGTAAGTGTTCGATTTTATCGGCGAAGTGTTTTGCTAATAAGTCACAGGAGGCCTTTGACTGTTCCAAGGGTTCCTGAGCAACTGGACCGACCAGGCTTCGGACCACCTGGAACAGCCTCCTGGGACAGCACTCCACAGACGCAATAGAGGCAGCAAAGAAAGCCTTCTTTCCTACCTTTATTGCCACTTGGTAGGCAGCTACTGCTGCTCTAACCTGTGTCCGGACATCTTCGGAGCGGGATTTCCGCCACCGGCGCTCTAGTCGTCTCACCTCCTGTCTCAGACTACGCAACCGCGGTGTATACCATGGTGCTAGCTGAGTTCTATTCAGGGGGAGAGGACGTTTCGGAGCCACCCGGTCTAATGCTCTGGTGATCCCCACGTTCCACTCCTTCACCAGGGTTTCGACCGGGCGACCTTCAGCAGGTTCCAATTCCCCAAGCGCAGTCAGGAATCCATCCGGATCCATCAGGCGTCTGGGGCGGACCATTTTAATAGGTCCTTGACCCCTGCGGAAGCCATGACCCCTGCGGAAGCCATGATTTATCAAGCTAGCTTGTTTCAATAAACCTCAGTTGAAAGGTTAGGGTCTAGACAAAACACTAAACTCTGGTTAACTGAAAACAAATTAAAGTTTCTGATCTCTTCCTTACAGGCAGGAGCGTTCAACCTGAAGACTTCTTCATGTAACCACCACTTGATTCCTAACTATCATAATCTCCAAGATTAAAAGGTAATTGGTGCTTAAGACATACTATTCATTTTCAACTATAGCTAAACTGGGAGGAGGAGGAGGAGGGGGGGGAGGAGGAGGAGGAGGAGGAGAGAGTGCCAGTCTTCAAAAGTAAGTATTTTCATTCATTATCACAGGTCTAGAAGAATAAACTGAGCAACTGGTCCGGGCATTGGTAACTTCACAATTTGATTACTGCAATGCACTCTGTGTGGGACTTACTTTGTGCTTGGTCTGGAAACTGCAGTTAGCACAGAATGCTGCAGCACAATTACTTACAGGAGCAAGAACTCTGCTCTGAGATCTTCACTGGCTGCCAGTTTGTTACCAGGTCAAATTAAAGGTGTTACTATTAGTATACAAAGCCTTTAGCTTGTGGACCTCATATATGCCTGTACAGCTGCTTCAATTTGTGCAACTAGCACTTTTACAAATGTCTCATAATGTTCATTAACCATTTGCAAGGAGTTAATCCTTCAATGTGGCTCCACCTATACTGTGGAACTCCCTGCCCACAAATATTAGCTGTATTGTTTTCCATACCTGCTAGAGACTTTTTTATTTAGACAAGTCTACTCAGACATGTAATGTTAAAATTGCATATTAACAACTGGTTTTCCTTATATTTTGATAAATTTTTCAGTTAACCTGTTTTTAAGGTTCGATTTTATCAATTTTAATGTACATTTTATATTCTATGTAAATTAAAGGTTGTGGATCATTAAGCAGTGTATAAATCCATATATCCATTTGCATGTCATGACAAATCAAAGTTTAACATTATGTACATGAGCAGGAACAAGTTGCAGCGACCCATGGACTACTGCACTCCCCCCTTCCTTCTCCCACGCAGTCAAGAAGTTGTTCATAAGCTTCAATTCCACATTTAGTAAAACACAACTTTACCCAGAACTGTGGTTAGTTCAAAATAAGCCACTTTCAGAAACCATAGTATGAATTCAGCTTGTTTGAAACTAACCATAGTTAAAGTTAACCACAGTGTCTTGCTCCAGAGAATAAAAAGCAATTAACCAAAAGCAGAAGCAGAAGTGTACAAACTGCTCCTCTTGGCTACGCAGGAGAGGAGAGGCATGTGAGGCCAAGGCTCACTACACCCATTTCTGCTTATGCATGTCATAACAGACCATGGTTTAGTGATGCACAAATATGATAAAAGGAGGGCTTCACAGCACTTCTACCAAGAACTATGTAGTAATAATTAAACACACTCTTTTCAGTTATACTAAATGTGACCACTACCATTATGAACTTTCATCCACTATGCTCTTCTTTGTTTCATCAGCACCAGAATAGATAGAATTCAGTAGCTAAATATTTTCAGAGACCCCATACTCACTTGTAACTGTTGTTGCAAATGTGTTATTTCTGCAATTCTTAGCTCTCTAGATTTGTTTGTGCTCTCAATTTCCTGTCTTTGAATAGACAATCTGCATCGGATATCATGAAGTTTGCCCTCCAACTGATGTTTTTTATCATTCTTCAACAAGAAAAGAAAATATTGGTTTACTCAAATTTTAAACTAGAATGCAATATTGGCTGCAAATACTTTTTCTTCAACTTACAGGCCAGACTAAAACAATAATAATGGAAAAGACTCAAATATGTAGTTGTTTCAAATCATTAGGATATCTGCAAGGTAAAATGGACCATTGGTCTCACCTGAAGGGTGATTTTCCTATGAGTACGGACATCACAGCGGGTATTAGCTCCACCTATCGTGCGAAGGCAAGAATGTCTTTGAAGTCAAGACTAGGGGCGTCAGGCCCCTCCCACTCTCCAGTTCATTCGCAGCGAGTCTAAGGAGAAATATCTAAAAATACAAGAACAAGGCCAACAGGCCTGACAGCAGGAAAATAACACAATAGTACCATGCATAGTAACATGACTCCAACATAGCGGTATAACAGAACTAGAAGTCTTGACTTCACTCTTAAATTTAAATATAATAGTGTAACAGTAATATATAACACATTAGAAAATATATAGTCATCCTCCAACTGGGAGGGTCGTGATGGCCGTACTCATAGGAAAATCACCCTTCAGGTGAGACCAATGGTCCATTTTCCCTATGAGTCCGGCCATCACAGCGGGATGTACCAGAGCAGCCCATACAGGGAGGGACCACCCACTTGTTAATCGTCATTAAGAACCTGTTGCAACACTCGTCTGCCAAAAGAAGCGTCAGCAGAGGCATAGCAATCAATTTTATAATGCCTTATAAACGAGTGTGGGGTAGACCAGACTGCAGCCCTACAAATATCGGCAACAGGAGCATTAGTGGCAAAAGCAGCCGAAGTGGCAGCTGACCTGGTAGAATGAGCCGTTATACTAGCTGGAACTGACAGCTTCAGAGACTCATATGCTAAAGTAATACATGCCCTTAACCAACGGGATAAGGTAGAATTGGATACTTTATGTCCCATAGACCTTGGATGAAAGGATACAAACAGAGACTCCGTTCGTCGAATCTCTTGGGTCCTAGACAGGTAGGTCTTGAGAGCCCTCCGGACATCTAACGAATGCCAAGCCTTCTCAAGAGGATGGGTAGGATTCGGGCAAAAGGAAGGCAAAACAATGTCCTGGTTGCAATGAAAAACCGAATCAACCTTGGGACGGAAGGAAGGATCAGTCTTCAGCACAACAGAGTCCTTATGGAAGACGCAGAGGTGTCGAGCAGAAGACAATGCGCCCAACTCCGA